>NC_057826.1:18127500-18752500 GCF_910594005.1 Cervus elaphus
AGAGTCAGATAACATGAGAATTGGCAGGGACCTTGGAGATTCCATTGATACAGTCCTTTTATTTCATAGAGAGTTGCATGATTTGCCCAGGAGCTTTTTAGAACAATCACAGTCTTCAGCCCCTCAGACCAGTGCTCTTTACACCAGTCTTTCTTCCGGTGTTGTTCTAAGAAACAGCAGAAAAGACAAAAAGTGAAAACACTGAATAAAAGACAATTTCCAACAAAACAAAACAAAACAAAACAAAAAAACCCAAACAAAAAAACAGGTAACAGTGTTAACCATTAGCTTGTATCGTAGCCTGAAAATTTACCTGGATAAATGTACCCCTCTCTAACCAAAAGCCGATTTAAAACTCGGAAGTTCTGAAGGTAAGTAAGGAAAGGTCAGAGAAATAAATTAATGGAGAAAAAAAATTAATGCTTGGCTTGCAGAACATTTCAAGACTACTCATATTCTCATATAAATTCTTTCTGGTCTTAGTTTGTGCAAGACGAAATTGGGTAACTGGAGACTGCCTGTTTTTAACACATTTCTAAAGGAATGGTGCGCAATAAAAGTTACTTGAAATCGAATTATTTGCCTGGCCTATACTACATATTACATCAGTTCTCTAATTTAGAGCCACTCCTTCTCTGGCCACTACCCAGAACAACGTGCTGAAACCTGCGGAAACCGCAGTCAGCGCAAAAACTCCAAGTCCCATAATGCTCGAGGGCCTGTCTCTAGCGCCTCTTCGCAGGAGCAGAGTCTTCCGTATCGGGAGTTGTAGTCATTCAGAGGCTTCACTTCCGGGAAGTTGGGGAAGGGTGCCACTCCGAGGAACTACAATTCCCAGGAGGCTGTGCGCACACCTCTCCGCCCTCGCCGCTGTCAGGCTCCACCTCTCCCGCTCCTCCCTCAGTGGGCTGCAGCGCTCATGCCTTCCTGTTAGTCCGAGCAGGGAGAAGTTCACTCCGATCAGCTGATCCTAACTGACAACAGGAGAGGAGGAAGCCCGGGAGACAGCGAAGGAGGAGGGGGGGCGGAGATGGAGATGAGGATGGATCCACCGGTGCCCTGAAGAACAGCCCCCGCCTCCACCGGCGCCCCGTGGTTCCCGGACGCCGCCTCGCCGCGCCAGAACTGCTTAGTGGTGGGGTTCCCGGGCCGCCGCGGTCGGGGAGGGAAGGGCACGGCCCTGCGCCGGGCGAGAGAGAGCCCTGGAGCTCCCTCTGCCCCCGGGAGGAAGGGGGGGGCGGGTGCGGCTGGGGTGGGGGTGGGGTGGTATAAACAATAGATTCGACTCTGGTCTCTGCCAGCGTGGGGGAGATTTGGGGGGACCTTCTTTGTTCTTAGATCCTGCTCCAGCCCCTTGGGTTGAGGTGGTGTTGCCTGGGAGGAAGGAAGGGTGAGAAATCCCCGGCTGGGGAGAGGCGTCGAGGTGGGAGGCCGAGTGGGCAGGCTGTTTGCTTGGGTCCTGGTGGGCGGAGAGGTTCCTTTTGAAGGTTGGTTTTACATTTTTAATCAATTGTGACAATTTTGATTTTTGCTAACGTTGCGGGAGCTGCTTGGGCACGCCTGTGTTTAGGGTGTAAATAAGGTCTCCTAGTCATTCCTTTCGCCTTCTCTGTTTATCTAAAAATTAGATGGATAGATTGATTTCTGTATGGGAGGAGTGAATACCTGAGAGGAGGGCTTTACATTTCATTGGAGCATTAGAATGTGTGTCCAGACGAAGGGGAGTTAGAAATATGATTGTAGAAGGGACAAAAGCCCCTTTCTTGCCCCACTTATTTTTCTTTCTTTCTTTTTTTTTAAAGTTATTTTAAAGTTGGGTTTTGAGTGACAAAGAGAAAAATTATTTAACTCACTGCACGTCTGGCTTTGCAGTGGGCCATAGTGAAGGAATTCTGTCTCCTGTTGCTCCCTATTTTTGCAATTAGAGAAAAGGACGAAAGGAAGTACAATAATTGTTTTTAAGCACCATAGAATGGTGACTGTTTCCAGGTTTAGAGTCCTTAATAGGCATCTGTCTAGAGTTGAAACAGCCCAGTTACAAGGGTCTTTGGACCTGCCCAGGACTTTGATGGAGCTAGAGTTTATTATTATTGCTCCTGTAGCTTTTTACAGGCATCTTTCTTCACCTCTCCCAATTGTGGAGTGCAGGGACGGGTGCAGAAGGCTGTCCCTTCAAGGACTGTTTGCTTAGTGCTTTTGATTCTGAATGTAATAACTCAGGGAACAGAGAATTTCAGTCTGGGAAATAAAGCGAGAGTCTCTTAAGTGCTTTGATCCTAGAGGTAGTTGTTGTTTTCAAAAGGAACAGCCTTAATCATGATTTTGAGGAGAAATTTCTAGGATCAGAATGAGTCAGTGTTTAACTTTCAAGAATGAAATTTCTCTTGGGAGTTTTGGCCTCATATTTAATCACAATCTTTTTGTTCTTTTTGTAAAGGTGCACTTCTTTTAGATGAGTGAAATACTTTTCCTGCCTCTATTCTAGGTATCCCCAGAAATATTGACTTGAGGTTGGATAATATTGAAAAGCTCCTGACCACGCTTTCATTACCAAAACCTTGCGGCTGAGGCCCCACCCATGAGCCCACCTCAGTAAATCCATCAGATCTCTCTCAGATAGCCATAAAAGACCCTTTCAAGTTGATTTTGACCACATATTTGCCTGCACTTTATGGAGGATGAAACTATCAAACCAAATCAACGTTGCTGCTGATTCAAGAGTCTTAGAGGCAGAAAATTAAACATTGGAACATTTGTGAGTGTGTGAAGAATTCTAATAGGACATTAATTGTTTTTTTAAAAACAAAACAAAACACTTTTTTTAGGGTATTCAGAACCCTGTGGAAGTTGTGTGCAGTCTTCAGACTGGACACCTCTGTCTTCACTTCCCCTGGGGAAAGCCCAGTTACCGTTACACGGTAGGTGGTTTCCTTCCAGTCTGAATATGAGTGCCCAGACTTCCCCAGCAGAGAAGGGCCTGAACCCGGGGCTGCTGTGCCAGGAGAGTTACACCTGCAGCGGGTCTGATGAAGCTGTCTTCGAGTGTGATGAGTGTTGCAGCCTGCAGTGTCTCCGTTGTGAGGAGGAACTCCATCGGCAGGAGCGCCTGAGAAACCATGAGCGGATCAGACTCAAAGCTGGCCATGTCCCTTACTGTGACCCCTGCAAGGGCCCCAATGGGCACTCTCCAGGTGTGAAGCAGAGGGCAGTGGTGAGGTGCCAGACCTGTAAAATCAACTTGTGCCTGGAGTGCCAGAAGAGGACTCATTCTGGGGGTAACAAAAGGAGGCACCCCGTTACTGTGTACCATGTCACTAAGGTCCAGGAGTTGCTGGAAGAAGAAGGGATGGATGAGGAGACCAAGAGGAAGAAGATGACTGAGAAGGTTGTGAGTTTCCTCTTGGTAGATGAAAATGAAGAAATTCAGGTAAGCGCTCAGTGATAGTAGGATTCATGTGGTAGTGGAGGAGATGTGTTGTTGGCAGGTGACTCTCAGGGAATGTCCAGGAGGAGCTCACATTTTAATCGCTAAGAGGCAAGACTTCCGAAAGCTTAAGTTGCACGGAGTCAGGTTCAGTCACTTACCAGCTGCATGACCTTGGGCTGAATTATCAATACTTTACCTCTCTGAGTCTTAATGTTCTCATCTGTAAACTGGGGACAGTGCCTACTTCATCGGGTTGTTGTGAGGAAGAAATGACAGTGTTTGTAAAGCCTGTTAGATAATGAATACTCAGTATATGATAGCTGTCTTTATTATTATTAGGGTTATTATCAGAAGGAACTGATTTAGAACCACTTTCTGAATGAGAGCACTTTGGTAAGTTGTGAAGCCATGTGAATGAGGAGAAACTGTACAGGGAAAGAAACACTGACTTTTTCGGTGGGTCCCAGGGGAGTGGAAGGCTGCAAGTCATAACCCTGCTAGCTCCATTGGGAGACAGGTCTTTGAAAAGTGGGCATTTCTTAGGGGTAGTATCCTCTCCAGATGGGCTCTTATTCTCGTATATTGGCTTCTGAGCAGTAGAGGCCAGTAAGGGCATCTGTGGTTACAGGACTGGAGAATATTTGATTTAATTCTGAGCTAGGGAGAGGGTGGTGAGTGATAGGAGCAAGTTGGGGAGATGAAAGCGTATGACAGTTGGGCCGATTGGGAAAGGGGGTAGATAAATGTTTATACTTTCCATTGAAGCTAGTATCATTATCATGTCTATACTTTCGAATGAAGACTGCTTGAATTCACATCCTGGCTTCACTCACTGACTCTATAACCATGGATAAGTTATTTAAACTCCATGCCTCAATTTCACTTCCACATCGTAGTAGCAATTGAGAGGATTCAAAGAAATTAGGAATGGAAATGGAAAGGCTCTTATCAACGGGCCTGGCATTTGGAGTCAGCATCAGTTTGTTGTATTTGTCTG
The DNA here is from genome assembly GCF_910594005.1 of Cervus elaphus. Classification (NCBI taxonomy): domain Eukaryota; kingdom Metazoa; phylum Chordata; class Mammalia; order Artiodactyla; family Cervidae; genus Cervus; species Cervus elaphus. The sequence continues at coordinate 18,131,925 of NC_057826.1, forward strand.
TATCAGGGAGTGTTTGTGGTACATTCAGTACTTTTAGCTGTGATGACTCCTCAAGCCTCCAGATTGGAGGAGTACGTTTGTAAGTTACCACTTGGAAACTCTCTAATTACCCTTGAATATTTTTCATCTGTCTTTTTGCTCCTTAGATAAGATTATGGAGATGAACTGCATCATGATTTCTATGTACATGTATTGTCAGCTAAATACTTTGCTAACACAGGCTTTTCTTTCTTGGTTGAAAGGAACTAATAGAGCTATGGAAGAGTGACCCAGATCCCCTTCTGCCTCCCTTGTTAGCAATAATGTCTCCTTTATGGATTATTGTCTAATTGGGTGACAGTGTGGACTAAATATTTATAAATGGAACACTTGGATTTGGATGATTCTTGTTGGTTTTGCCACCGGTTCTCTTTAATGTGGAATACTTTGCAGTGTTGTCAGCTTCACAAAATGAGAGGAAGATTTGGGATGACCAGTAATCCTCATGGATATTGTGTCAACACCAAAAAGAGTGTTTTTTGAGGGGAGGAGCCTGTATTTTCTTTTCGTAGCATTGATGCATATTTCTTAATAGAGAATTAAGAAAATAGAAGAATGTATACCAAAGAAGACAAATCCAACTGTTTGTGCATCTTTTTTTCTTGTAATGTGTTATATATATATATATATTATAATTGGGTTGTTCTGTAAAGATTTCTCCTTCATAAACATTGACTACTTCCCAGGAAATAACATTTTATTAATTGCAAGCAGCTTTGGTTGGGACTAATGGATTAGATGAGAATTTTAGGTGGTGATTTGTTCTCATAGAGTCATAGTGGAAAAGTACATGGAGAAAGTGTCTGGTTCCCTTTTCTAATGTGAACGTCAAACGATTAGAGAGGTGATTGTCTGATATAAATCTAGATGATGAACTCAGCTAGATTGTGAACTCCTGGAGAGCAAGACCCTGTGTTGTGCCCTGGGTCATACAATGGTGGACGCGACAGCCCATAAATACTTGATTGGTGATGTCACATCTCAGCCTCAGTTTTTTAGAAATGCATATCACATACATACTTAGTAAAAAGGCTAAAACCATATGAAAGAACATACAATGACAAGAGTTCCCCTCCTACTCCATGCTCTTGGTCTCTTTTGTTAGAACATTCACCATTAACAGTTAACTATGTGCCCTTCTAGAATTTTTGTCACGTATGCTTATGAATATATGTATGCATCCTTTAAATTTTTCAACAAAAAGGGAATCTAATATACTTGCTGTTCTGTCCTTGGCTGTTTTTCATCAAAGCGTACGTCTTGTAGAACTTTCCTTATCTGCATATTGGGGTTTACCGCATTATTTAAAGGCTGCCTAGTACTCGGTTGAATGATAATTTTAGCTTAATACAGGATATTTGAGTTGTTGCAACTAAGGATGTATTGAATATCCTATAAATCTATTTAGAAATGGAATCTTTGTCAAATGATATGTGCATTTTGAATTTAGATCGATACTACCAAATTTCTGAACCTTATTTTCTTTGTTCCTGCAGTGCTTCTCTGAATCTCCCCTGGGTTCTGGTCTTGGCTCATCATAGTTAAAATTTAAAGAGCTCTTACTTTGGTACTTGGCACTGTGCATAGCATTTGAGCTCGTCGAATCCTGTGATAAATAGCTCTGTATTAGTTTCTTACTGTTGCTGTAACAAATTATCACAGATTTAGTGACTTAAACAACACAAGTTTATTTTATTATAGGTCAGAGATCAGAAGTCCTAAAATGGATTGATAGGGCTGTGTTCCTTCTGGAGACTATGGAAGAATTTGTTTCCTTATTTTTCTAGCTTCAGGAAGCCTCTTGTATACTTTGGCTTGTGGCCCCACCATCCAGCTTCAAAGCTAGTAGTGTTAACATCTTCTAATCCTTTTTTCCATCTTTTTTCTTCTGCTGTCACTTGCTTCTCTGCCTGTGGCCCTTCTGCCTCCCTCTTGCAAGGATCCTTGTGGTTACGTTGGATCCACTTGGATAATGCAGCATAATCTCCCCACCTCAAGGTTCTTAATTCAGTCATATCTGCAAAGCCTTTTTGCCCTCTGAAGTGACAGACATATTTACAGGTTCTAGGCACTAGGATGAGGGCATCTTTGGAGGTGGGGTGGGGGCAATTTCACCCTACCACAGCCTATGAAGTAAGTTGTATGTCTTAGTCAGTTGGGCAGCTATAATAGAATAGCATAGATGGGGAGGTTTAGTCACAGAAGTTTATTTCTCATGGTTCTAGAGGCTAGGAAGTTCAAAATCATGGCACTGACAGATTCAGTGTCTGATGAGTGTTTGGTTCATGACAGCTGTCTCCTCACTGTGTCCTCACGTTGCAGGAAGAAGCTCTCTGGAGTGTCTTTTATAAGTGCACTAATCCTGTTCATAAGATTTCTACCCTCATGACTGAATCACCTCTCAAAGGCCTTACTTCCTAGTGCTGTCACGTTGGGAGTTGGATTTCAACATATGCATTTTAGGGAATAACAGCATTTCATCTAGAAGCAGTGTATTTTCTCGATGAGGACACTGAGACACAGAGAGATGAAATGACTTCCCAAGATCAAGTTACAGTAAGTTGCAGAGGATTTACGCTCCAAGATCCTTGTGCCATGATACTTCTGTTCTCTCTCACCAAGTCGTTTAAACTTTCTAATCAAACTTCATTCTGGTCAGTAGCATCAGCTCACCAATTCCTCATGGCTACGGTGAGGATCAAATGAAACACAGCTCTATGTAAATGCAAGATTGTTAGCATTGAAGAACTCCTTCCTCATATCAGTGAAGATTTCATGATTTAGGCCCCAATTTTGTTTTTCTCTGCATGTTTCTAGGCATTTGTGGGCTTTGGTCATTTTCGGTTTAGTGCATAAGGATTATTTTAGCAGCTTGTAGGCTGTTACGTTATGTGAGGTTCCCTCAAATTCTCTGGCCTAGAATCTCCTAAGATTTGTTGTTTGTGATCTGAGTATTATTTAGTTTCTTTTGGAAAACCTGGAAGGACAAAAAGCTTCCTTTTGGAGGTGACAATTTTATCATTAACCCGTTGCCATTTGAGTGTATACTGGAATGGCAAATTTGGGGAGAGATTGACTTTTAGTCTCAGAAGCAGGAACTCATTGGTGGCTCTTAAATGGACACATTTGGCCTACTAGCCAAAGACATTTCATTCATTTCATCACATTTATGGAGTATATATGCTGGTGCCAGTCATTTCCTAGGCTCCAGAGATAAGGCTTGGTCCATGCCGTCAGAGAGCTTACCATTAAGGGAGGAAAGCAAAGTTCACACATGTAAAACACATAAAAAAGGTGGTTTAGATGTATAATCAAGGAAGAGTGACCGAGAAGCCACTTTTGCCAGATGGTCAGGGGAGGTTTTATTGTAGAGGTGACTCTAAAGCAAAGACCTGATGGCTAATACTACCTGGGGAAATAGACCTCCAGACAGAGGAGAATAAGAACAGAAAGCAGGTGGGCTGGCACCTTTGAGTAGAGAAAGAATGCCTATGTTGCTGGAGTGAGCCGACAGAGAATGATGAGGATGGAGGTGCAGAGGAAAGCAGTTGCCGGATCCTGCAGGGCCTTGTAGGCCGTGAAAATAAGTGTGGATTTTAAGTGTCATGGGATGCACCAGATTGCTTTATGCTAGAAGGTCACTTGCGCTGATAGAAGTTTTTTAGAGATGCTCTTGCCTTTGGTGTGAAGACTACATTGTAGTGTCTAGGAGAGGGCAAGAGGAAAGTAGGGAACCCACTTAGGAGGCTGTAGTAGATGCAGGGGGAGAAGGAGCCTGGATTTGGTGCGATCATTGTCGTGGTGAGGTGGAAAGACATTGATGAATTTGGGACAAAGTTTGGATGTGAAACAGGAATGCTGGTATGTTGAGTGGGCGAGTGAAGGAGTGAGAGAACTCAGTAGTGACTCCTAGGCATTTGGTTTGTGCAAATAACACACTTAAACCTACTTAAAACCCCAGGTTTAAATTGTTAAAACCCCAGACTTATATTGATAAAACTTTTAAGAACTCAGTTCACATAGTAAAGAAAAAGTTAAAGTAATCTCATTTGTTATTATCTAGCAAGGTAGTTCTCAACCAAGGGTGATTTTGCACCCCCTCCCTCCCGGGGGTGGGGGTTGGGGGGGGCATTTGGTGATGTTTGGAGACTCCTCTAATTGTCACTGCTGGGGGATCAGGGATTATGTGCTCCTGGCTAGTGGGTAGAAGCCAGAGTCCTGCTGAGTATCTTAAAATGCACAGAGTAACCCCCACCTAGAGAATAACCTGGTACAAAATGTCAAGCGTGCTAAAATTGAAACTGATCTAAGAGATGAAGATTTGTTCTGATAGGAGACCTGGATTCCAGTGAAGTGGAAAACATTTAACCAATACACCACTTTTTCTTCCCTCTTCTGGTTTTTTCTGTTCCTCAGAAGTAATTTAGCTGAAATCAATATTATCTTTTGGCATATTTTGTAACCTCTCTAGTGAAATGGTTAGACCTTCTGTGTTGTATTCATTGATTTTTCTAGACATTACTGGAACTGTACTTGGAAAACCAGAGACTCATGGGTCCATTATTTAGAAACTCACAATAAGTAAATGATCCACACTGACAAGAGATCTATAGTCTCTTGAAGTTAGAGACAACGCCCTTAGCAAATAACTCAAAGGTTAGAAGAATAAAGTCCTAACAATTAGAGTTCTTAATGGAGGTAGGGGGTAGTATTTTCCTCTTTGTTGAGTCTTGTGAGGGATTCAGACATCTTGTCTTGCTGAAATATTTCTAGTCACAGAAATGGTGAAAAAATTCATATACTGTATATGTATATAATAAAATTATACATTTGTATATACACAGATACACATCTAATATATGTATATACAAATACTTAAGCCCCAAGTTTTTCTTTCTTTTTGTAACCACTCCATTCTCCACTGTCTCTTTGCTACAGACTTGCTATAACTGCCCTCTTTGCAGAACAGAGCAGCACACTAAGAGTCTGTTGCCCCTGTTTCATCCTCATGCTAACTGATCCCCAACGGTAGGAGAGCTGGGTGCTCTTCATGCCAAAAAGCTCTGGAAGTTAAATCCCTTCCCGCTGAACATGTGGGGTGATAGGGAAGCCCAGTGACCCAGGAGTGGTCCATGAGACACTTAAGAAAGTGTCTCCTGGGGTAGGCCTTCCTAGACTCAGAAATCCACAGCCTTGAGCCCTGTCTGAAAGGGAAGGCCAGGGCGAGTCTTCCTGTCCTTGGGTGAAGTCAGTGGTGGACCTCATCTCACTGAGACCGTTCCTTTAAGAAGACCCATCACGTTGTTTGGCTGCTTCACTTGTTTACAGTCCCAGAATAGTGTGGCTCAGAACACTGGGAGTTGGCTTTTTTTTTTTTTTTAATTGGCTAAAAGAGACATTATTCTAGTGGGATTCAGGAATGGAAAATAGCTGAGGATGTTTTTGTACTGTATGGGAATCCTTGACCCCAAACAGGCTGTGCCGATCTGTCCCATTTCTATTCTGCTTCTGTCTTAGACGCATCTGTGGGTGACCCCCTTGGCCTTGTCCTCTGCTTCCTGGTCTAGGGTACCTTCCAGGGGCTTGCTCTTCCCAGGACCTCTGTTTCAGAGAAGCTGGCAGAAACCCCTCAGGACTTAATCGGTCGGTAGGTCAGGAACCTGGGGATCTTAATCTTCTAACTTGTGGAATGTCCTCATTTTTCTCTTCGAATGGTCAAACTATTATAATGTAAGGACTCATTTTGGTGCTGTGGCTGGTTAGCCCTTTGGCAAATTCTGATCAAAATATGAATATATTTACTCTTGGTCTTTAGGTGCCATGTTAAAAAATGTAACAAAAAAACCTTCCCATAGATCTGCTTAGGAGCTGTCTGTCAAAATAATAAGCAGTAATTGGCACAACAGCAGAGACTCCATCCCCGTCCACCACCTTTTACTCATAGAAACCCAAGTAAAAGCCCCTTTTGTTTAGTAATAGTAGTCGGGGGAGGGCATTGTATGATATTATTGGGAAACCAGGGTTGAGGATGACTCAGACAAACAGGAAGATGAAAGAACCCCTATTATATGCTTCTGATTTCTGCTCAGCATCTTGTGAGCTCACTCAGCCTTGGGCTCATTCAGTTGTAACAGACTCCTGGCATTTAACCTGCAAGGCTATTTTGTTTAGTCCAGGACTGTTTAAAATTTGACCCATGCAAGCCATCAAAACCACTCTGAGTCAGCTTGTCAGGGAACCTATCTTTAACTATTTCAAGTTACCTCCAGTTTGTATGATTCTAATTTTTTTCTGGTCTGTCAGTTCCTTGAAGTGATTGATTTTTTTTTTCTGGAATTCGGTAAACATTTGGCTTTTTCGAGCCAGGGTTAGTATATTAGGCAGATTTCTTATTGAGTTGGCGGTGTCTGTTTTTCCTGTGGCTGCATCTCCTGGCTGTACTACTCTTGAATTGATCCTGCAGATTGTGTCATGTGGAAGCCTTCTGATGGCTGGCTGGATTCTTCTGGGGAGTCCTGTCTACTTTGGGAACAGCTCCCAAGAGATCATTTCTGGCTGAGGTTAGACCTGCTAAAATGTATTGAACACATTTGATCTGTGAGGGGCAACCAGCAGAAACCTAGTGGGTGAGACAACAAAGAAGGGAAAGAGATAGAAAGTTTTTAGGCGAGAAGGATTGGAAAGACCTATGGGAAGGGACACAGGAACTTTTGGAGGCAGGAAAGGGTGGGTGTTTCCTTGGAGGATGTTTTGTTCACTTTGCCCCTCTTTCCAATGGCTTTTGGCCAGTAATTAAGAGGTTCCCTTTGACCTGTTTGTGAGGTCAACTTGGTGGTAGCTGGAATCCTTGGTGGTGGCAGAGAGGTATACCCACCATACGTAAGCACTTGGCCTCTGGCTTGAATTCATGGAGGATAATTCAGTTTTCTTATGGCTTCTGGATTTTTTTTTTTTTCCCTCCTTCCTAATTTTCTTCTGCTTGTGACTGGGTTATTGCTGTCTTTCCCAGGAACTTGACTCTTAGAGTACTTGAACAGACAGAGCCTGGTTCTGGCATGTAGTGACAGATACCCCAGGTTCAAGTTAAGAAGAGAATATAATCCTAAGCAATTCAGCAGTCATAGAGTATTCTAGAAATTCCTCTACTTCTCAGCCCATTCTCCTGCCTGGTGAATATGTCATCCAGTTAATACATAGCTGAACTGTTTTCCATAATCTCACATAACCTTTCTTTTAAAGGGTTTAATTCAGTTTATGTGTATCATTCAACAGCAGTCATAATCATTTATTGAGCGTCAATTTTCTGCCTTATTAGTTTGAGTAATCTCTGTGAAAAATGCTTTAAGGTGAAAATTAAGAGGCGAAGCATGCCTGGGGAGGGATGGCGAGGCCTTCTTTCCTGGGACGGCCCTGCTGTCTTCTGTGCTTGTCTCTGAGTAGAGACTGTTTGAGGATCCTGATTCTTTGTGCACACCCTTTCTGGTCCTGGTGACCGGGCGTTTAGTCTGTGGCCGGTAGGTCACTGGGTGCACTATTGTTTCTCCCCCGTCCTTAGTCAGCTCTGTTGTTTGGAACTGGATCACCTCACAGGCAGCCAGAAAGACAGCCTGCTTTGCCTTTCTTCTCTTTCCTTCCCCCCCTCCTCCTCCTTTCCTTCTTTTGTTTCCTTCCTTCCTTCCCTAATTCTCTCTCCCTCTCTCCTCTTCCCTCCCTCCCTCTAGACCCTCCCTTCCCTCTCTCCCTCCCTCATTTCTTCCTTTCTTCTCCCCCTACTTCATGAATTATGAAGTTAAATCTACCACTGCCAGGGGAAAAACATTTCTTTCCATCGCTACACGTAAATGATTTTAGGCTTCGTGAAAGTCGCTCAGTCGTGTCTGACTCTTTGTGACCCCGTGGATTGTATAATCCATGGAATTCTCCAGGCCAGAATACTGGGATGGGTAGCCATTCCCTTCTCCAGGGGATCTTCCCAACCCAGGTCTCCTGCATTGTAGGTGGATTCTTTACCTGCTGAGCTACAAGGGAAGCCCAAGAATACTGGAGTGGGTAGCCATTCCCTTCTCCAGGGGATCTTCCCAACCCAGGGATCAAATCCAGGTCTCCCGCGCTGCAGGTGAATTCTTTACGAGCTGAACCACCTAGGAAGCCCAAGAATACTGGAGGGGGTAGCCTATCCCTTCTCCAGCAGATCGTCTCCCGACCCAGGAATCCAACTGGGGTTTCCTGCATTGCAGGCAGATTCTTTACCAGCTGAGCTACCAGGAATCCCTTTAGGCTTATGTACCATATTCTTTTGTTTTTTTTTTTGGCCACACCATCATGCACTTGGGGGATATTCCCGAACAAAGGATCTGACTGAACCTGGGCCCTCAGCAGTGAGAGAGCAGAGCCCTAACCATTGGACCACCGGGGAACTCCTGCTCATGTACTGTTTTGGATTGTTCGTACGTTTCTTCCCCTTTCACTACTGTGAAGATTGAGTTTACTGCATTTTTTTTAAAAAGGATTGATCTAAAGAGATTTTGGCTTTATAGTGCTGCCTTCCTTGACCACCAGATTTAAAAGAGCAACTCCTGGCCGTTCCTGTAGTCCTACTCCGCTTTCCTGGTTTTTCTTCACTCTGCTTATCATTGTTTGACATAACATGTACTTAAAACCAACCCTTGTGGTATAACTTACACATAATATAATATGACATCAAAAACCATTTTTTTGTTTTTTGGCTGCGTCCCATGGCCTGTGGGATCTTGGTTCCCAGACCAGGGATCCAATCTGAGGCCCCTGCATTGGAATCTCGAAGTCTTAACCACTAGATCGCCAGGGACGTCTCTGTAATGTACACATTTTAAGTGTACAGATTTGTGAGTTTCAAGAAATGTGTGTACACCTGTGTAACCACCTCCGCAACACTTGAGATGTAAGTACCGCACGCTAACCGATTGTACCCCTGGAGCTCCCATAACGCTCAAGGTATAGAGCGTTTCCATCCCCTCAGGTTTCCTTCTGACTTCCGTCCCCAGCAATCACTCATCTGCCCTCTGCAGCTACAGATTTGACTTTCCTAGAGTTTCGTGTAAATAGAATCACTCGGTACTGTTCTGTATTTGGCTTCTTGCACTCACCGTCATGTTTGTGAAGGTATCTGGTTGTTGCATGTCTCAGTTCATTTCTTTGTATTGCAGAGAAGTTCCCTTGTATAGACATACTGCAGTTTCTTCATTCACTCCTCCATGGACATTTTGTTTGCCGTATATATTGTTTGTTTATTGTCTTTCTTCTTCCCATTAGCCTGTAAGCTTTCTGAGGGCACTTGTTTTTTTATAGGGGTGTTAATTCATGTAACATAAAATTAACCATTTTTTTTTTTTTAAATTAACCATTTTTAAGTGAACGATTCATTGGTATTTGGTACATTCAGTGTGGTGCGGCCACCACCTTTGTCTAGTTCTAAAACATTTTCATCATCCCAGAAGAAAACCCTGTACCTGTTAAGCGGTCCATCCCAGAGGGCAGTGATTTTTTGGTCTTTTTTATGCGACAATTGTCATTTTCCAGTTATAAAAATAACATAGACTGGTCATGTTAAAATACTGAAGATACAGAACTACAAAAGTATCCACTTTTATCTTAATTTTACAATGAAAACCACTAGTACCTTCAGTTCTTTTGAATGTTGCATTTGCTCTTTGAGGAAGGTTATTCTGAGGTCAGTGAGTGATAGAGGCAGATTGGACCCCTCTGCTTTTTTTTTTTAAATATATATTTTTACTTATTTGGCTGTGCTGGGTCTTAGTTGCAACATGAGAACTCATGTTGAGACAGGTAGGATCTTAGTTCCCCAACCAGGGATCAAACCCAGGCCCTGTGCATTGGGAGTGCAGAGTCTTAGCCGTTGGACCACCAGGGAAGTACCCCTCCACTTTAAACAAAGATATTTTCTTGGCCACACCGCACAGCTTGTGGAATCTTAGATCTTCAACCAGGGATTGAACCCATGCCCCTTGCAGTCTTAACCACCGGACCGCCAAGGAAGTGCCCAGATTGGACCCTTAGGGGTAATACTGTGCCATTCCCTCACCTAAAGAGAATATAGCATCTAGACATTCTGTGCTGTGTTTATTCACTTACTTAACAAATAAGTACAGATTTTCTGTTGTGTATCAGGCCCTGTGTTAGGGCACCAGTGGTGAATAGCACGACCTAGACCCTTGCCAGCCTGGAGTATGCTCTACTGGGAAGCTGGAACCAGGAATAATGGGAAAATGTTAACAGAGGTGGTGGGTGGGAACTGGAGGCTATGAGTAAGAGAAGGGTAGAGAAAATTTGTCCCTGGCGCGATCTAGGTGGAGGTGGATCTGAATTGAGCTCTCGCTTTTTAAAAAATTAAAACGTTTCCTTTGTGGTTTATCACAGGATATTGAGCATAGTTCCCTGTGCTCAGCTCTGCCGGCTTCTGTCTAGCCTGGAGTTGTTACTACTAATCCCAGAGCCTTTTACCAGAGCGTCCGTCTGTTTCTATAGCTGGCCAGATATAAGTATGCCATGCCATGCCACTGAAAAGGGGGCATCTTTCATTTGGAAGCTCTTTGGAAGAGTTCCTTGAGGATGATGTGGGTCTTGAGGATGACGTGATATTTGCAATCCCCAGAAGCTAGCATTGCTTTGGAAAGGTTTTCACTCAGGTATAAATGGACAGCTGAACTTGGTTAGTTGGGTGAAGTCAAAGAAACTGACCAGGGAGCTAAAACTGACCCGTCTAAAAGAATTTGTTTTGTGGATCATCTCTACATAGAAACATTTCTCCTTCCTGCTAGAGGAGCTGCAGGCAGCACTGTGAGGTCATATGTCAGAGGCACCACTGGTAGTTAGAAGACATGGGAGGAGAATTCCTGACCTCTCAAGTAATGGAACTCTTTTGAGGACACTGGAGTGGAAGAAAATGATCTTTGCCCTTAGCAAATGCACTCAATGTGTTTGTGAAGCCAATCTTGTGACTTTAGTGGTCTTAAGAAAACATTTGATTGAGAAACAATTGTTTTTTACATGAAACTTGATTGGCACATGCATGGATAAACACAACAATGTACAGTCCTTTGAGGAGAGGATGAAAGGTAATTTTCTGAACTAGCTGGGTTTGGGGAAGCAGGTTTACTAGAACTTTATGGCAGTAGGGATTTGCTGTTGGAATGGAACCTCCTTTGGTTTTGGACTTTAACAGTGGACTGACTCCTTATCTGTTTGACATTGTTTAAGTAAAATTTTGTCTGAAAATTAGGCCATGAACTTAAATCTTTGCCTGGAGTTTTTTTCAACATGATGAAAATGGCTCTGGATTTTTCAGAGAAGAGTGTCCTCACTTTCTACTTCTTCCCTTCCTACAGAAGATGGAAAATGTTACCTAAATTTTATACTTATATTGGTCTTACACCATTAGATTAGTGCCAGATACTAGATGAAGCTTGATACATATTTGTTGATTAGTCAACAGAGAAAAAACACAGCCTAAAAGCTGAGAATTAGGTTTTACCTGGTGACTTTACTGCAGAGTATAGCCTAGGGTAGCCTCCCAGATGGCTTTGAGGAACTGTTTCAAGGGTTTGAAGGAGGAACCAGGATACAAGGGAGTTTTTGCTGGGGAAAAAAAAAGAAAAATTTTCTAGTCCAACATCAAAAGATCACTGCTAATCACAAAGAACAGAAATCTCAAGTGAATGATTTCAGTGCTTTTCTGTGGGAAGATGCAAGAGTATGGGCTCATTGAAATTATTCCACTATCTAGAGTCAGTATTCTGTTTCTTTCCATCCTGAATCCGCTCAGGGTGAATCACGGCAGAAGGGGTGGGGTGGCTACAGTGACCTATGGCTTGATGGAGGCAACATTAGTTGTTTACCAGAATGGCAGACAGCATTCTTTGTTTACTGAAATGGCAAGCAGCATGTTTTTTGTCTACAGATTAAATGAAGTAATCAAGTTCTCGTTTCCTTCTGAGATAGTGGTCCCAGTTCTGCCAAGATTGAGAATCTGGTTTGGTTTCTTTGAGTTCTGTCTCTTTGTTGGAGTTCAGGCAAAAATGGAATGAAAGCAGAAAAAACCAGAGTTGTTGTTCAGTTCCTAAGTTGTGTCTGACTCTGTGACCTCATAGACTGCAGCATTCCAAGCTTCCCTGTCCTTTACTGTCTTCCAGAGTTTGCTCAAATTGCTGTCCTGAGTTGTTGATGCTATCTAACTATCTCATTGGCTGCCTGCCTCTTCTTTTGCTTTCAGTTTTTTCCAGCATCAGGGTATCTTTCAGTGAGTTGACTCTTTGCATCAGGTGGCCAAAGTTTTGGAGCTTCAGCATCAGTCCTTCCAGTGAATACTCAGGGTTGATTTCCTTTAGGATTGACTGGTTTGATCTCCTTGCAGTCCAGGGGACTCTCAAGAGTCTTCTCCAGCACAGACCCTTACATAAATGTAATTAGTGGAAACTTAACTTTGGGGATAATTTATCAATTTTGAGTAATTTTAGAATCTCAGTGGAGAGGTATAAAATCATCTTTGTTGTCCAAGGGTGGGATTTACCATGAGTGCTGAGAGGGGCAGAGAAGTCATGCTTCCCTTAGCCCTTTCATTACTTTGGGAAAGGACCTGATTTTGTCCTCAGCTATGAAAACTTAGAGGACTATGTGTTTGTAGTTGGTGCAAATCAGATCCTCTGCACCCAGAGTGACCAGAACTGAGAGGACCTCGGTCCTGAGTTTCTTTCCTTTGGAGTGTGTTCTGGTGTCTTTACTGCCTTTGCTCTGTTGAACTTTCCTCCTTCCAAGGCTTTTTACTTCGATTTCTGTCCCACCTCTTGCTTTTCCCTCCCTCGGCTGCCTCAGAGCAAAGCCCACATGGTCATTCTTCCTGGAATAATTCTCTGAGGGCTGAGAAGGAATCTCTCCAGGGAGACTGTCATCATTACCCTTGCCTGCTTGGGTCAGAGGTTGCCTTTTTCATTGTTGTAAACTGCTCTGAACTCTGAGCTGAGACAGTGTAGATCATTGAGTACTATAACATTTCATTCTGGAAACTCTCCTTGGAACTTTACACAAAGTGAAAAGCTTTGTGGGTGAGACAGTGATAGAGCGAGGGGTGTGTTGTTTGGTTTCTTCAAGATGGGTATGGTGATAGTCAAAGGCGCTCAGTTGTATCCGACTCTTTGTGACCCCATACATGTCATACAGTCCATGGCATTCTCCAAGCCAGAATACTGGAGTGGGCAGCCTTTCCCTTCTCCAGGGGATCTTCCCAACCCAGGGATCGAACCCAGGTTTCCTGCATTGCAGGCGGATTCTTTACCAGCTGAGCCACAAGGGAAGCCTAAGCTATAACGTCAGTATCAATAATACTATGTTGTTTTGCTTAGGGGGAGTGGAAAGGAGTTATCAGGAGCAAGCAGTGAGATCTTTTCATTTTCAGATAGAATTAGTTTCGATTTCACCCCATCACTGCCTCAGTCCCTGGATGAGCAACCTCTGAGCCACAAGCAGGCGCAAGCCCGGGTGCTGCTACTGTGCCCCTGGGTGTTTTCCCAGCGGGCTCGTCTTAACTAAATAATGGCTGGTATTCATCAGGCGCTTGCTGTGTGCCAGGCGTTGGACTGTGCCCTTTGCGTGCCTTATCGCCTTTAGTCCTCTCAGTAGCCCTATGGGTTGTAGAATCTCTTACCATCTCATTTCCCTGAGGTTTCAGGAGTTAAGTAGCTTTTCCCGGGCCACACTGGGAGTGTTGCTGACTTGCCTGAGGCCCATGTGAGCAGGAGGAGGACAGAAGGCAGAGGTTGGAGAGGAGTGCCTTTGGGGTGTTGCTCCCGTTTTTGCTTTTGGGTCAGGGCCGAGGAGCATTCCCAGCATGTCAGGTTGGGTGGGGTGACCAGTTGGCAGGGCTCAGAGTCAGGTAGCTTATTTCAGCCCAGGAATGGAGCAGAGTGGGAGCAGGCAGACGGAGAAGAGGCGGAGCGAGTAGAGCGCAGCCTTGTTCCCCCGGCCCCCGGCCTTCCTTCATCGAGGGGAATCTTCTTATCTTTCCTTGACCTTCTCTTCTGCCGACTGAGGGCTTCCCAGGTGGCTCAGACAGTAAAGAATCTGCCTGCAGTGGGGGAGACCTGAGTTCGATCCCTAGGTCAGGAGGATCCCCTGGAGAAGGGAATGGCAGCCTGCTTCAGGATTCTTGCTTGGAGAATCCCATGGACAGAGAAGTCTGGCGAGCTACAGTCCATGGGGTCGCAAAGAGTTGGGCTCAGACAGTAACACTTTCAGTTCATTTTGTTCTGACTGAAAAACCGGTCTTGCTACTTACTACCTAGGCTGTTGTCTCCTTCCTGGCTCGGGAAAACTGCCCACAGGTTAAGTATGAGTTGAGTAGTATAACAGGGAGCAAAAGAATGCGAAAGGCAGAAGAAGGAAAAACGAAGCGTGGTTTCCGTTTGCCAGGTATTTTCTCATTTATCTGTTGATTTGATTAGCAACCAGTACCCAGTCAGGGGAGGCAAAGATGGTTATATCCTCATTTTACATGTGGAAAAATGCAGTCAGTGCATACTGAATGATTATCCAGGGCTCCTTGGTAGAAAAACCAGCCTGAGGTTTGAACTCCACCTCCTAGAATTCTTTGCGCTGGACTCATCTGCACATGCGCACATGAACTTGTGTGTTTAACATACCCCAGCACCCCTGGTGCCAAAATAGTATCCCCAAATGCTGACTCCAGTGAGCTACTTATATATGTTATGCTCATCATTTGGTGGGTACTTAATTGGTATAAATCTTGAGACATTTAGCTCTGTACCTAACAGCTCCTACAGGCCCCTTTTCAGGTGCCCACTCTTGAGTGTCCTGGATACCCATTGTGGTTTTTTTTTTTTGGACAATGGATTCATGATTGAGTTCATTTCCAGGGGAGAAAACCCCTGGGCCTCATCTTCTTCCTCCAGACTGTTTGATGACTCTTGCAGCTGGCCACTCTGACCTTATCTGACTCCTTGCTGGTAGAGGTTTATGGAGCTTTTGTTTTGTTTCTCTTGTGGCCAGCTTAGCAGCTTGGAATGATACTGGCTGAGTGACATGGGTCCAAAGTGGGCTGTTCTGTGTAACTTCTTGTTCTCTCAGTTGCCTGGGAGATCAGTGAGCCCAGCTATCAAATGCTGCTGCTGTGTTCAGCCCTTTGGACTATCGAGGGTGGAGAAATGTAGATCAAAGTACCTAGCAAGGTGTACAGCATTCATTCATCTGGTAACTCGATATTGAACAACTCTCCTGTGCCAGGCTGTGTCCCAAGTACTGGGGATGTAAAGGCAGACTCGATTCTGCCCTCATGGATCTAGTGAAGGGCACTGTTAGTGCAGTGGGCATTCAGTAAATAAAATACTGTCATTAAGGCTCTTCCTGTAATAATCATAGTGATGTTATTAATAGAATAGGGCTTTACCATCTTGATGAGATTATGGGAAATGAAGACATCATATTATCACACCCAGTGGTCTGCATTCCTGTAACTTTTAATCAAACCAGCAGACTCTTGAGAGTCAGGAATGTGTTTTTTTGTTTGTTTGCCTCCTGGCTGGAGAACGAGTTGTAAAGATTCATCACTCCTTTAGCTGGAGTAGAACTCCTTTAGCTGGAGTGTTTGAATTAGGAGATTTGACCCTGGGGATTTGTATTCTGAGAGTTATAGACCCTGAGCATCTTTCTGGAACTCCAGTCTGGGATCTATCTCACTGACACCAGCTCCCTTCCTTCCTGGCTTGACTTTTTTTTTTTTTTTTAATTTCGTTGCGGCACATAAGCTTTCTCTGTTTGTGGTGTGGGCTTCTCTTGTTGTGGAGCATGGGCTCTAGAGCTTGCAGGCTCAGTAGTTGCGGCGCTTGGGCTCAGTTGCCCAGTGGCCTGTGGGATCTTAGTTCCTTGTTTAGGAACCTGCATCACCTGCATTGGAAGGTGGATTCTTAACCACGGGACCACCAGGGAAGTCTCATGGCCTGACTTTTTATAAGGACTGCAGTGTTTTTAAACTGTAAACAGTGGAATTATGGATAGAAGGAGTTTGACTAGTAAGTTGTTCTTTTTTTTTTTTTAAAACAGTCTTTCTTAGATGTAAGTGACATACCATGTATTTATCATCCTTTTAAAATATACAATTCAGGGCTTTCAGTATATTCATAAAGTTTTACAGCCCTTAGTACTGTCTTAAGTCCTTAGCATTTTCATCAACCCAGATAGGAACCCTGTACCCACAACAGTCACTCCCTATTTCCTGCTTCCCTTCACCCCTGGCAGCCACTAATATATATTCTGTCTCTATGAGCTGACCTATTGTGGACATTTCATATAAAAGGAATTATATAATATGTAACATTTTGTGTCTGGCTTCTTTCACTTAATATAATGTTTTCAAGGTTCATCCATGTTGTAGCATACATCAGTACTTTTTATAGTTGAATAATATTCAGACATTATATGTTCATTCATCAACTGATGGACATGTGGGTTGTTTCCATCTTTTGTTATTATGAATAATGCTGCTGTGAACATTCATGTTCAAGTTCTGTGTGGATGTATCTTTTTAACTCTCTTGGTTTATACCTAGGAGTAGAGCTACTGAGACATATGGTAACTCTGTGTTTCACTTTCTGAGAAACTGCCATGCTGTTTTCTAGGGTGGCCATGCATTTTACATTCTCATCAGCAGTGTATGAGCATTGAAATTTCTCTGTATTCTCATCAAAACTTGCCATTATCTTTTTGATCATAGTCATCCTAGTGGGAGTGAAGGGATATCTTGTTGTGGTTGGTTTGCATTTCCCTGATGGCTATGGTGTTGAGCATCTTTTCACGTGCTTATTGATAATTGTATGTCTTCTTTGGAGAAATATCTGTTCAGATTTTTTGCTTAATATTTAATTAGGCTATTTTATCTTACTGAGTTGTAAGAATTATTTACATATTCTGGACCATTAGTCCCTTATCAGATATGTGATTTGCAAATATTTACCCCCATTCTTTGGATTGTCTTTTCATCTAATGGTATCCTTTGCAGAATAAAAGTTTTTAATTTTGATGAAGTCCATTTTATCCATTTTTTTCTTTTGTTGTATTGCTTTTAGTGTCATATCTAAAAAGACATTGCCTAATCCACGGTTGGAAAATTTCCTCCTATGCCTTCTTTTAAGAGTTTATAGTTTTATCATTTTTATGACCATTAAGTTCTTATATACTGACTGAGGCTTTCAAAGTTCCTGTTAGCTGTTTGCCTAGGGGTAAGTGTTGGGTGAGAGGCTATTATCCTGGGACTTCTTTTCCTTGCCACATTGACAAGTCAATCGAGGAGCCCTGGCAAGCACTTAATTCTTGCAGGTGTTTCTAGCTATTTTGTGGTTTTCGTATTTCATTGTCTTCCCCTCACCCCTTTTTTTTTTTTTTTTTGGGAAGGTAACGAATGAAGAGGACTTCATTAGGAAATTGGACTGCAAACCTGATCAGCATCTGAAAGTGGTTTCCATTTTTGGAAATACTGGGGATGGGAAGTCTCATACCCTCAACCACACTTTCTTCTATGGCCGAGAAGTCTTCAAAACCTCCCCTGCCCAGGAGTCCTGCACTGTGGGAGTGTGGGCAGCATATGACCCAGTCCACAAAGTGGCTGTGATAGACACGGAAGGGCTCTTGGGGGCTACAGTGAATCTAAGCCAGAGGACACGGCTGCTGCTTAAGGTCCTGGCCATCTCAGACCTCGTCATCTATCGAACTCATGCAGACCGACTGCACAATGACCTCTTCAAATTCCTTGGGGATGCCTCAGAAGCTTATTTGAAACATTTCACTAAGGAGCTCAAGGCTACCACTGCCCGCTGTGGCCTGGACGTCCCCTTGTCCACCCTGGGCCCTGCTGTTATCATTTTCCATGAGACTGTGCACACCCAGCTGCTGGGCTCTGGTAAGTAGATGGGGTTCGGTTGTCACACATTGACCTTTCTGGGCTGCAGTAGCGACTTGGCAGTGGAAGATTGCCCAGAAAAATTTCTGCCTGGGCAAGACATAAGGAAGTGTTTCAAGAAGGATGGAGTGATCAACCATGTCAGAATCTGCTCATGGGCAGGATGAGGATTGAGAAATTGCCGATTGGCTTTGGTGACATAGAGGTCCTTGGTGATCTGGGTAAGACCGTTTCCCAGGGATGGTGGGCCTGAAAGCCTGATCAAAGTGGGATCAAAAAAAGAGAAGGAAAAATCTTAAGGTAGTATATTCATCTCTTTCATAGAGTTCTATAAAGGGTTCTAAAAGTGACAGCAGGAGGCTGATGTGGGGGGTTTCAGGGAGTTTCCCCTTTTTTGAAATTTAAGATGTGAGGTATTGCAGGTACTTGTATGTTGCTGGGAATGATGAAAGGAAGAGATGCAGATGTAAGAGAGAGAGCAGGAGTGATGCACAGGTGGAGGGCTGACCTTAGGAGTGTGGACGGTTCATCCGTAACAACAGGAGAGAAGGGAGATTATATGGACACTATTACAGGTAAGTAGGTAGACGTGGCGGAAGTTGTCTTATTGCTTCTGCTTTCTTAGAGAAATAGGAAGCAAGAGCATCGCCCGAGTGGGAGGATGAGGGAGCAGGTGCGACAGTGATTGGATACAGGTGGGGATGATAGCGTTGGCTCCGAAAATAGTTTCATTATTAATGTTCATTCAGTTAACAAAGTTTATTATGTGCACAAGGTCACATGCTGACTGCCAGGACCCCAAACTGGAAAAAAAAAACCAATTCCCACCCTCGAATAGCTGATAGTCTAGTTGGAGAGGCCACACGTACTCTGTTCTGTGCTGGGTGTCGCTCCTGGAGCTGTGAGTGTGCAGAAGAGGGACACTATACACCTCTTTGTGGGATCTAGGAAAGAGGAGGTGACATTTGAACTCTAGAGACTGATTAGATAGAGGAAGGATGCTCTAGGAAGATGAACCTGTAGTGGTTTGAAGGAACTTGTTGTGTCCAGGGAACTGTAGGTATTTGTACCGAGTTCCTGGATTCCGTTCCTGCCCCCTTCAATGCAGCTTCCTTGAAGGATGGGGAGTGATGTTTTTTAAAAGCTTAATTTATACGTTAGGTCATGTCATACTCCTGCTTCCAACCTGTCAATGGCTTTCCGTTACGTCAGGATAAAATCTAAACTCCTAATTACAGTGTCCTCACTCCTGCCTCTGTCTCTGAACACTCTCTGCTTACCCCTTTCACTCCCTCCACTAGCTATACCAGACTTTTCTCTGTTCCCATCTTTGCACAAGCTACTCTGTCTACCTGGAACACACTTTCCCCCAGCCAGCCCCTCTTTCAGATTCAGCTCAACTCTTAGCCCCTTGGAGCCTTTGCCAAATGTCTCCTTTAAAAAGGTCCTTCCTGCACCCTGGTGGTCCCATCTTCATGTTCATCAGGGCACCTGTCGCTCTCTGAAATCATCCTGTTCGTTTGCTTACTGGTTTTTGATCTTTTCCCCTTGGAATGGAAACTCCAGGAAGGTAGGAACCTTGCCTGTCTTATTCACTGCTGCCTTTGAAGAGCCTGGGTGGGTGCTTGGCGCACAGTAGGCTGTCACCAGACACTTGCTGAGTGAAGAGGCTCAGTGTGTCTGAGGCTTAGATTGTGTGCGAGGGAACAGTGGACACACTCAGGGATCAGATCACGCAAGGATGGCCTTGATTTAGGTCTCAAGTATGACAAGATCCCTTGAAGGATTTTAAGTAGGGAGTTTATGTGATCAGATCTGTATTTTCAAAAAGATCCCCCGCGGCCTGTTGCAGGATGAACTAGAGAGGCATGTGTAGAGGCAGGGAGGTGGGAGTGATGGGGCCTGAGCGAGGGCAGGGCAGTAGGTGGGGAGTGGACAGACTGGGACCATATTAAGGAGTTAGATCGAAGGATCTGGGTCTAGGATACCTCCCGTGATTAGCATTTTTATGCCACTTTGGATCTTCACAGCTTTGGTGAGGGGAGGGTCTAATTTCCTGTTCAGGATTTTGAAACAACCAGCCTTTCAAAGTAACTTTTTTTTTTCATAGGCTTTATTTATTTATTTTTAAAAAATCTTATTTGTTTTTGGCTGTGCTGCGTCTTTGTTGCTTTTCTCTAGTTGCAGCTAGTGGGGGTTACTCTCTAGTTGCAGTGCGCAGGCTTCTCATTGCCGTGGCTTCTCTTCCTTTGGAGCACAGGCTCTAGGGCCCGAGGGCCTCAGTAGTTGTGGCTTGCAGGCTCCAGAGAACAGGCTCAGTAATTGTGGCGCATAGGCTTAGGCACTCTGCAAGCATGTGGGATCTTCCCGGAACAGGAATCATACCTGTATCTCCTGTGTTGGCAGACGAATTATTCACTGCTGAGCCACCAGGGAAACGACCCCCCCCCCCCTCTTTTTTTCCTTTTGCTTTATGCCTTGCACTATGCTTGGTGTTTGTTTATTTGTTTTTTAAAATAAAAGCTGAATAACAAAGATAACATTTTTTTTTCTTAAATTTTTAAAAATTTTTACTTTTTCCCTGTGTCATGCGGCATTTGGAATCTTAATTCCCTGACCAGGAATCAAACCTGTCACCCTCTCCAGTGAAAGTGCAGAGTCTTAACCACTGGCCCGCCAGGAAAGTCCCAACATTTTCTTAAAATAAATGCAGACTTAATGTATTTTTGTTATTCAGCTCAGTCAACAGCAGCTATATTTTACAAATGAAGAAACTGAACTCAGAGAGCTTAGGTTATGTAACCAAGGAGGTTCTAGCTAGCAGGCTGCAACATTGCGATTCTGAATCCAGAGTTGTTTCTGGATCCAGAACTTTGGCTACTTCTCTTTGATGACTGTACCTTTAAATTTGAGCTAAAGCCATATTTCCAGTGTTAATTTGAGTGATTTTGTTGTTAAAATATTAAAGGAAATTATGCTGTATGACTCAGGAAACTCAAACTGTGGCTTGGTAACAACCTAGAGGGTTGGGATGGGGAGGGAGGTGGGAGGGATGTTCAAGTGGGAGGGGACATGGGTAAACCTATGGCTGATTCATGTTGATATTTGGTAGAAACCAACACAATACTGTAAAGCAAGTATCCTTCAATTAAAAATAAATAAATTTTAAAAAAAAGCAACATAATCCTGTCAGCCCAGAATCTAACTTCTAAAGAATAAAATAATTTAGTTTTTTTTTAGAAAAAAATTAAAGGAAATTAAAACCAAAAGTCCTTCTAAGTTTTATCTCCAAAATGATTATTGAATCTGTTTATACTGCTGCTCCCTAAATTTCTGGATAAATGTTGGTGAAACTATGGGAAGGCTGATACCCTCACATGTTGGCAGTTGTCTGCAACTTCACCAGCATAAGACCAGCGCTTCCAGAGCAGCTATTTATTTTAAATGCTTATTAGAAGGTGACTGGTGAAATCCATCCATAGGATGGAAGACTATATAGCTGTTAAAAAGAAGAAGGAGATGTCTTCTCACAGTGTATCAAGTGTACAAGGACACATGCTTATGGTATGTTATTAAGTGATGAAAGCAAGTTGCATATGTGTGTTGGGAATTATGTAGGAAAAGAAAAAGTCTGAAAGGGTAAACACTGGACTATAGTTCCCTTTGAAGAGTAGGAGGGAGCAGAGGACCTACATTTCTTTCCTTTTATGCTTTGACATGTTTGGATTTTTTACAATGAGAGCACATTAAAAAAAATACACTTCTAGTTAAGAATCCGTCTTGTAATGCAGGGGACTCCGGTTTGACCTCTGGTTGGGGAACTGAAACCCCCACATGCTGTGGAGCAACTAAGCCCTCGCGCTGCAACTAGAGAGCCCGTGAGCCACAATGGAGATCCCTCCTGATGCAGCTTAGACCTGCTGCAGCCATTAAATAAATAAATATTAAAAGTTAAATAAATGACTGATTGTCTCTCTCTCTCTTTTTTTTTTTTTAAAAAGGTACTTCCTTGAAGTGTAACACACATACCAAAAAGTGCACATTATATCAAAAGTGTATACCTGAAGCCCTTTGGCAAGCTGAGGGTATATGTGAATTCAATACCAGGTCATGATACACCAGCCCCTACTTCACAGAAACCCCTGCTGTGCTTTCTTCCAGGCAGTTCCTTCCTTCCTGACTTCCAACAGCATAGAGCAGTTCTGCCTGTTGATATTTACGGAGCCACACCACGTATTCCTTTTATAATGAAAGACAGGAGACTTTTTTTTTTTAAAGAAAGGCCCCTGTTCACACACCTGTTTCCGCTTGTCCAGATCACCCCTCCGAGGTGCCGGAGAAGCTCATCCAGGACCGGTTCCGGAAGCTGGGCCGCTTCCCGGAAGCCTTCAGTTCCATTCACTACAAGGGGACGAGGACCTACAACCCTCCCACTGACTTTTCTGGGCTTCGGCGTGCTCTGGAGCAGCAACTGGAGAACAACACCACCCGTTCTCCCCGGCACCCTGGCGTCATCTTCAAAGCCCTGAAGGTCAGTTGCTTTCTGGCCGGAGTGCTTCTCACTGGGGAGCCAGTGGGTGGTGACGCTCAGTTCTCCAACTTCTGTCAGTGCTGGTGATGAGAAACCTGGGCTGAAAAGAGGGTCTGTGAAAGGAAGGGCATGAGTGGAGTGTGTTACCTGTTGAATGGCATCATCTTGCCAGGAACGTGAATCTCGGATGTTAGTTAAAAGGTCCTCCTCTTGGAGAAAAACCTTATTTTACCATTCTTTATAATGAAGACATCAACTCAGTTCCTGCCAAGACTGCTTCCGTTTTATGGTTTGTGTACACCTCTGTGTTACCATGCCTGCAGGCGGAGGACAGAGGAGCAGGAAGGGGCCAGGGTCTTTGGGGCAGTGCTGAGAGTGTGGCGTTTGGAGAAAGGACAGTGTTGACATGAAGACTTGAGCTAGGGATTTGAGGGTACCCTGAGGGGTAGGGCATAGAGCCCGAGACCAGAAGAGATAGGAGAAGCGGTTTGCATAAAGCTAGGCCGGCCCTGGTTTACCCAGGAACAGACTTTGGGCATATGTTGATTTGCTTCATCCATGGAGTCTAAAAGGTTTGCAGTGGGACACAACGTAAGCAGTTTCTGCATCTGGATAAACTGTATACGGAAGTTCGTTATACTATTCTTGCCACTTTTCTACAGGTTTGAAATCACATCAAAATGAAAAGTTAAAAAAAACAACAGGAGGAGGGAATGAAGTTACTCCTCAGAAAAGGTTTATGGTTTTTGCATAGTGGTTACTAAAGGCTAGATGTTTGTATCCTCACAAAATTCATATCTTGAAATACATTAATGCCCAATTAGTATACCCAGGGGTTTGTGGGAGGTGATTGGTTATCAGAATGGAACCCTCTTGAGTGACTTTAGCACCCTTACAAATGAAGCCCCAGAAAGCTCCCTAGCCCCTTCCACCAAGTGAGGACACTGTGAGAAGGCACCATCTATGAACCAGAAGGCAGAGCCTCATTGGGAGGCTGCCATGCTGCACCCTCATCTTGGATTTCCAGCCTATAGGACTGTGGGGAATAAATTTGTCATTTATAAGCTTCCCAGTCTGTGGCATCTCATTGTAGTATCCTGATTGGACTAGAAAAACTTGGAAGTCCGGAGTCAGACAGACTTGTGTTAGGATCCCAGTTCTGCCGTTTACCTGTTGCTTGGTCTTAGGAAATTAGTTATTTCGTTCATCCATTCGACAAATAAATGAGTGAATCTCTGTGTCAGAGTTTGAGGTGCTGGAAATAACTGGAGAATAAGATAGACAACAATCTTTGCCCTTATAGAATACTTCTTCAAGGGCTTCCCAGGTGACTCCATGGTAAAGAATCTACCTGCCAGTGCAGAAGATAACGAGTTCGATCCCTGGGTGGGGAAGATCCCCTGGAGGAGGAAACGACAACCCATTCTGGTATTCTTGCCTGGAAAATCCCACAGAGAGAGGATCCTCGTAGGCTAGAGTCCATGGGGTCACAAAGAGTCGGACACGACTGACCACACATGTCCTTGTAATGGCATAGGTAGTCAGGTGGAAGATTACACCCAAGTATTGTGAGCATTCTTAAATGGAGGCTAAATCCGTACTATGTTATACAAAGGGCTGTAAAATCTGATCCTTAAGAATATTGACAACTAGGCCAAGGCTGCATTATAGATTTCTTAGGTTTTCTCAAAGTTAACCTAGCTTACTGTTTACATAAGACCTTCAGGGACACCAGGTGCCATAAGCAGTAATTAGTGCTCAGGGATTTTACCTCACGCATCTTGGATGTCCTCCTCCAGGCCAGTTTGTCAGGTACTTTTCTGTTGTTGTTGTTATTGTTGTTAGTTACTTTTGAGAAAAAGAGTTACACTGTGTTTTTATGAGGAGATACGATTCATGAAGCTTTCTGTGATTAAAATGAGCCTGGTCAGCTGGAATTCTGAGGACTCTTGGTAACTGTTGGCCTCGAGTTTACCTGGATCTTGTATTTCCTGTTCTCTGAGGCAGGGTCTGTGCATGGGATGGAGTTACCTGTTTAAGCTTGTGTTTCCGGCTCTCCTCAGGGAACTCTGGGGTCTTGCAACTTAGTCAGATCCTTGAAAAACTTCTTTTGTCTTTTTCTGGTTGTTTTTAATCTTCTTTATATTAGAAATTGTTCATTCTCTGTGATCACGCTTATAGAAAGCTACCTTTAAGGTCTGCATTAGGCAGATTGACCTAGGAGAGGTTTATTGTTGTTAAAATACTCTTAACAGAAGTCTTCATAGTTCATAGAAGTGTATAATATGATGGCCATTTATTTTTGTCCACTTGTTTTTTTATGTTGTTGTATTTTTTTTTTTTTAAAGTGGCCTTGCATTCTTTTTGGAACAAAAGATTGGGGATGGTCATAAACAGATAAATTATCAGTGCCAAAATAGCTTGTTTGACTTTCTGTTTCTCCCATTTTTTTCCTTTCTCTACTGGTATTTATTCGCCACCTTGCCCAGTTCCTCACTGACTCCCTGAGGAAGCACTTCAAGAAGGCTTGGGATATATTCTAGTATGATTTATATGATTTTGTTTCCTCTGTGATTTTCTCTTTATTTTACATAAAATAGGAATATTGTTAGAAAAAAATGTATAAACCTTTTGGGAAAATGGAGAGGCACTATGAGGCAAGACTGTGATGCCCAAATAAAGAAGTCTCAACTCTCTAGTAAGACCACCACCATGCAAGGGTAAACATTGACAGGTTTGGCAATAAAATGTCAAAAAGGATATGAAGCACTGTAAACTCTTACAAACTTCTGGTTGAGGTAAAATTAGTACAGCCACTTTGAAATGCAGTAGTATAAAGAAATGCATAATATATATTCCAACCATGTCATTTCTAGAAATTGGCCTTAGAGCAGCTCTTCCACAGGAACACAGAGACCTATATGAGGAAGTTAATGGCAACATCCTTGTAATAGCAAAGAAAAAAGCAAACTAAGTGTGCAAAAAATAGATACATGGGGCATTATATATGATTCTTTGCTACTTATTTTGAAAAGAGAATTGGGGTTGTGATGTATCTATGTGCACTTATATACTTTGCTTTTTTTTATGGAGTGTTGAAGCCTAGCATTTTTTCCATTATTAAATATCCTATAAAACCATGTTTTTTAAAAATAGCTGCATGCTTTTTCATTTATATGGGTGGATCATTTTTTATATGTAGTAGTTCTGCCCATACTTTAATAGTACTTTCCATTTTTCCTTATATTTTCTGAGTACCTAAAGGTATTGCCCACATTCTGCCTACTTCCTTGGGGTAAATTACAGCTCCCAGTACTGCTGGCCAACCTTTCTGTGGAGTGTTTACTAATGTCATGTTCTGTGCTCTGTATTGACATGTATTCATTCATTTTATCCTCATTTCAACTCTGAGGTTGAGAAACAGAGGCAGAGAGAGGTACGTTAATTTGCCTGAGATGACTTGTCTAGTGAGTGGTGGAGAATTTGTTTTTTTAACATTCATTTATTTATTTGGCTGCGCCAGGCCTTAGTTTGCAGCACAGCACTCGGGATCTTCAGTCTTTGTTGTGGCACGTAGGATCTTTTTTAGTTGCAGCATGTGGGATCTGGTTCCCGACGAGGGATCGAACCCAGGCCCCCTGCATGGGGAGTGCATAGTCTCAGCCACTGGACCGCCAGGGAAGTTCCAGTGGTGGGCAATTTGAACCAGGTAGTCTGGCTCCCAAGTCTGTGCTTTTAAACCCTGGGCTGTATTCCTTCTCAATAGTTACTCCACTTTTAAGAAGGTCAGAAGATGGGTCTTTAAAGGTTCCTGATACATATTACTAGTTGTCTTTACAAAGGACATTTTTAGAAGTTGTATTTGAGTGTTTGGTTACTTTAAAAAGTTATTAAAAAAAAATAAAAAAAATAAAAAGTTATTTTTTAAATTGTAAAAGCAATGTGTGTTTGTAATAAACAATTGAAATAGTACAGATTCAAATAGTACAATTCCAGTAGTAAGGTATGACTTAAGTCCCTTTCACTCCTGTCCCCTCACTGTATGATAACTGTTATAAAACTTTCTGACATACGCTTCCTGAAATTTTTGGTGATGCTTCAGTGCATATAGAAATATATGTATATAATGTATGTATACATTTTCTTCCTAAATAAGTCAGATCATAGAGAAGCTAAATCTTTTTTTCCTTCCACATATTCTTTTCATGTTCATTATTGAACAGGAAATGTGATTAATGAGCAAGATTGAGGAGTTGTAGAATGTGTGTGTATGAGACCTTCAGTCACTTTCTGCTCTTGTGACTTGCCCGTATGTTTCACATTCATTCTGCTGATCTGGTTGCCCTTCCCTCCATTTGGCCTTGTTGTGGTCCAAGCCCCAGTTCCTTTTCTCCAGCTGAATTTTTCTCACTTCTTAACCTCTCACTCGTTTGCTCAGTTTCCACAGTAGCAACAGCTCGGATACCTACCAGCAGAGCATATTCTCACTGATGAAGTAAGTCTGTTTAAAGAAAAGAGATGTTCAGGTCCCTATTGACTAACTGTTGTTGCCTGTATTTACAGTTAAGAGAAATGGAGAGAACCATTTTAAGGTTGGATTCTGACAGGTTTTCTGTATTACCTCCTTTAGTCTCTGATCTCTAAATGTAGGAACTCTGACTCTAATTCTGTCACATCAGGAAGCACCTATTAAGTATTTACGAAGTTATTATATATTTTGAGGGGAGGTGGCATCGTGGATTACATAAGAGTCTCCATTTTTAATCAGAAAATTCACTGCTAGCCTTTGATGACTGGAGTGAAACTTACAGGTTAGATAGTAAGAGCTGTACTGTTGTCAAGGCAACTAAAGTTCAAGATCATCTAGTCTCTAGGCAACCTTTTCCAGACTGACCTCAAATGCTTTCCCAAGCTTTCTCAGGAAAGGTCCTTTCCTGCCTCTTATGGCTTTGGGGCCTCAAGAGGGAGAGAGCCCTGGAAACCCTGCAATGATTTGAGGCTTAGAATTCTTGAAAGAGATGAAGTATATGGATTAGGTGGTAATGTCCACACTGGAAAGAAACAATCAGGTTATAGAGGAAGGAAGACAGTGTCTCCTTACCCTTGTATCTAAAACACATGAGCATCAAGTTTTTTTTAACAGTTTCTGTTATGTTTCCATACTTCTTTTTTGGCTGCATCATCCAGCACCTGGAATCTTAGTTCCCTGACTAGGGATCAGACCTGTGGCCCCTGTAAAGGATAAGTCTTAACCATTGGACTGCCAGGGAAGTCCTATTCCCATACTCTTGATTCATGTAAGTCCTTCTGATGCTTGTCAAGGTCTGATTCATTACTGACTGCCGGCTCTTCAGTGAGTTGTGAGAGAAGTAAGATGCTTGTGTTATCAACATTTGAGAGGATGGGTGGCCAGCATCCGAAAAGGTGAGGCTGGTTGGTCTTGGAGTTCTCTTTCTGATGTCATAAGAAGTTACTGTTGCCGTGGCAAACATAAGCTGACAGTTGTCTAGTGCTGGTGGCAATGGAGGTTCTATGGGGATTTGTCGCATGGCGATCGGGCTGCAGATTGTTTCATGCTAAGCCTTGAGATACTTAGAAATGTCCTCATTTTTCTGAAGATCTTCCAGAGAAGTGAATCAGGCCACTTGAGTTTGGAACAGAAAAAACCTTATGCTGTCACTATTATTGGGCTGCAATTTTACATTTACTGGGGAATGGCATGCCTTCTGAATTCAACCCAGCTGTTGGATTCATGCTAAACTTGATATTTTTCCTAAGGAAAAGTATTACTTAGGTTATCCTTTCAGTTACCTATTTAAAACAGAAACCAAAGGCTAAAAATGCGCTTCTTTGGGTTTTGTTATACATCTTTAGTAGCTTCTGCATTCCTCATTTAGCTCTCTTTTTTTGTTTCTTATTTTAACACTGCATTTGGTACTTAAGTGTCTTTTTGTAGCTAAATATTCACCCACAAATGCAACCAGCCATGAAGACCAGGGAGCTGTCATGGAAAGGAGAGAAGCTCTTGTATCCCTTCTGTTAGCTGGATCAGTTGGTGAGGGTATCTGAGGGAGAAAATTAGAGAATTCTCAGCATAAAAAATAAAAATATTAATCGTGGCAGCTCACGTTTTCTGAGCTCTCAGTCTATGCCAAGTGCTCTATGGATTAACTTCATTTGATCTTCACAGTGTAATCCATGGAGACCCCTGCTACGGAGAGTACTCCTAGCCACCCCCGTTTTACAGATAAGGAAATTGAGGCACTTGAAGAGCTACCAGCTACAGGCTGATATAATTTTTTGTGGGGGGTGGGTCCTCACATTTATGCAAATTTTCCATTTGATTTCATGCTATACCCAAGTTAATTTTTTATGTAAAAATAACTTCCTGGGACTTCCCTGGTAGTCCAGTGGTTAAGATTCTGTGTTTGCACTGCAAAGGGTGTGGGTTCAATTCCTGGTCAGGGAACTAAGATCCCGTGTACCACATGGTGTGGCCAAAAAATAAAGCAAAAACTTCCTCCCCAAATCTTTCAGTAAATTGACGCATTAGGAAGGTGATGCTCTACTTGCCCACCAGCTAGCCCCAGTTAGGCACACAGCTGTTTGAGAAACACAGAAAGAGTTATCAGTGATTTGGCCAATCAGCGAGTAGTTAGCCATAAATTAGAGAGGCCCGTGGGCGTGGGTTAAGGCCTGGTGCAGAGGCAGGGCCAGGGTGAGGAGGAGAGGATGGGTTGGTGTGTGCATGGGGCTCGCTGCTGGGGCACTTCATTGCAGAGGTCCTAGTTGAGTAGTTGTTAAAACGTGTGCTGGACTGAGAGGAGGATACAGAGGTAGTACGTGCCTTTCACGGTGTTTGTGATCTAGTCTGGGAGATCAGATACATATATCAGGCTTGTAGCTTTGTCTCATCACTTAGTACCTGGTTCAGATGTTGAGGACAGCAGCTGCTCAGAGAAGGCAGAGTGTGATCTTCCTAGAGTGGTTGGGAAGGCTTCATGGAAAAGGTGAGACCAAAAATTCCGCGAAGGATGGGTCCTACTCAGAAGTAGGAGAGAGAATGATGGCGTAGGCTAGTGAGTGATTCTGCTGGGTTTGCGTCTTGTTTGTTCCCTTTAATATTCACATGTATATTCCTTTATAGTCTGTCTCCAAATCTTACTTGTTTTCCCTTAGTTACTTTTTACACAATTACTCCCAAGAGAACAGGACCTGTATGTGTTACTCTTAGATTGTTTTTTCTTTTTTTTTGGTCCAACTCAGGGATTGCCACTTGGTCAGCCGTCACTGGCAGGTGGTATTTTATGGGCATGTTCATTATCTTTGCAGGAGCTGAATTTGAATGCACATGGGTGAGTCCCACACCCTTAGTCTGACACATTCTTTGCCACTACTCTTGTCTTGAACACCTGACCTGACTCCACATTGAGAGCTTGTGCTTTTGAAAACACTTGGTTTACAACTCAGGGTTTTAGGCTTCATTGGGAAAAAGGAAAAGGAGTTTTGATAAATAAGTGTCCTAAAGCGAAATTCCGTTTAGAACTTGAGAATCTTAGTTTAGAACCTAACCTACCCCTTTTCCGAATCTCATCTTAAAATTTCTTTCACCTTTTTACTAAAGAAAGTAGCATCTTGTCCTTCTGTTTTAAAGCTACTTTTACATCTCTTCCCCTGAGTAGTGCCTGACTGCCACAGAAAGAGTCGAGACTTAGGAACTGTGAATATTTAATAATTTTTAAAACCTAGAAAGCCCATTTATATTTAATTTATATGACTTTTCCCACTGCATATGACTGAAGGCTTGGAGGGAAAAAAAATCATCCTGAAGAATATTTTAATATAAAGTAGTGAACAAAAATAGGATTAAAAATGGAAGCTTCCTTTAAACATAAAAATTTCAGCCTGTTACTTCACATACCTTTATCTTTCTTCTTGGCATTTATTTTGGCCGTTTGCTGTCTTTTAGGTTAGTTACTGTAGTTGATAAAAGGCTGCCAATACTTAGAATAATTCCTCCTTGCTTTTTGGCTGATAACCCTTTTTTCTACATAGAGATAGTTCTGTGGCCAGTAAACTCCAGTGAGTACCTGTGGTTAGAACTGGTGGACATGCCCAGAAAACTCCCAGCGCACTTCTGAGCTCTGTCTCCCTCTGACTTCAAGACAGGCCACCTTCTTGAGTTGCTTTCTTTCCCAGCTTCACAAAGATGAAATGGGCATTCATCAGGATCTGGTGGTTTTGAATGAACGGTGGAGTGTGTGACGTGTTTATGACTTCCAAGGTCATTAGGAGAGACCAGTAACTTTGCTTCCTTCTGAGCTCTTGGGAAATGGGCCGGTTCTTTCTGAGGTTTCCTGTGGAGAGGATTGGTGTAAGTCAGGCCAAGAAGGTAGAGGGTAAGGAACAGAAGTCGCTGGCTTCCCGCTTCTAGCCACAGAACCGGTAAGAAGTAAGCCAGCAGTGAGGGCGTGTTAGAAGGGCAGGCAGTGGAAGGCCCAGAGCTCCGAGCTCTCCGCTGAGGCCCTTCACATGTCACCTTCCCTCTGTGCAGGCTCTGAGTGACCGCTTCAGTGGTGAGATCCCCGATGATCAGATGGCGCACAGCTCCTTTTTTCCAGACGAGTACTTCACCTGCTCCTCCCTGTGTCTCAGCTGCGGGTAAGTCCCACCGTGGGAAAAGAGCCTCAGAATGGTGCTTCGCAGACTTCCCTGTGCCTGCAGATCACATGGGGTCTGCCTAAGTTAGGCTGTGACTAAAGGATGGAGTGGGGCCTGAGATAGGGTATTCTAACAAGTTCCCCGGTGAGCCTGATGGTCCGGGGATCACACTTTGAGGTTGCGGGGCATTCCGGGACACATGGTTATGAAGAATCCCCTGAAGATTCCAACCCGGTTTAGATGTGAAATTGACTGGTTTGGGTAACTTTCACTGCAGAAAGCTTTCAGTTCAGTTCAGTTGCTCAGTCATGTGTGACTCTTTGCGACCCCATGGACTGCAGCTCGCCAGGCTTCCCTGTCCATCACCAACTCCCAGAGCTTGCTGAAACTCATGTGCCTCGAGTTGGTGATGCCATCCAACCATCTGTCATCCCCTTCTCCTCCTGCCTTCAGTCTTTCCCAGCATCAGGGTCTTTTTCAGTGAGTCAGTTCTTCACATCAGGGAGCCAAAGTATTGGAGCTTAGCATCAGTCCTTCCAATGAATATTCAGGACTGATCTCCTTTAGGATGGACTGGTTTGATCTCCTTGCTGTCCAGGGGACTCTCAAGAGTCTTCTCCAACACCACAGTTCAAAAGCTAGCACAGAAAAGCAGAACAGGGAAGGCTTTGGGTTGCCTGTTTTCTGTGTTCCTCTTACCAGAGCTTTCAACTCGAGTCATTCCACCCCTTCACCGTGTGCATAGCACTGCGGTGGGTATCAGTCCTAGTGGATTCCTTTCATGATGAGGGCAGATGCCTAGAGCGCATCAGCATTATCCAGGGAGTTTTCCAAATGACTGAGGCCTGGGCCTTGCCTCCAGGGGTTCTCACTTACCAGATCTGCGGTGGTGCCCTCAGCATTGGTGTATTTAAAACGCTCCTCAGGTGATTCTGATGTGTAGCTGAGTTGAGAACATTGAGTTAGGGCAGTATTCTCAAACTTTATGTATGCATCGCCTTGGGATTTTCTTAAATGCAGATTCAGAATCAGCAGGTCTCGGTGAGATTTTGTGTTTCCAGCTGGCTCCTGGGTGATGCTACTGGTCCTTTGTTACAGGGGAGACAGCAATGATTCTCGATTTTAGCATGCCTCAGGAAAACCTGAAGGACACGTAACAACAGGTGGTTGGGCCTTGCTACCAGTTTCTGATTCACTAGGCCTGACGCAGGGCCTGAGAATTTGCCCTTCTGCTAAGTCCCCGGGTGAGACTGATGTTGCTGAATGGGGACCACACGTAGAGGCTCACTGGATTAATTTGAACTGTTGATAGCTACTCAGTCACAGGCCAGTGCCTTGTTGGATGGAGCCTGGGGGTTTAAATGTAGTGTGTCAGGGTCAGATTGTAGACTCTGTCTTGTAGACACTCGCCCACCTCTCCGCTGCTTTCATCACTTAATCATCTGATCCTGTCCTCCACATTCGCCCATACGGGGGAGACCTGAGCCTTTTCTGTTATGAATCGCCTTTTTGCATTGATCCCTATAGGCCACCTCCTGGGCCACCATGTTTGCTCTGAGTTTGTAGCAAGGACTTGGTTCTTGGATTATACAGTCTGTGCCTAGGGAGGGCTGAGGCTTGTCTTAGAGAGGAAAGAGGGATGTTAGTTGCCAGTGTGACTTCCTTTAGCGGGCCTCATGAGCCCAGCAAGAGAGGCTTAGGCTCTGTTGGATCATCACTTTTCCATTCTAACTGTGCCTCACCAGGGTTTCCAGAGCTTTCCCTTCTGTCACAGTGAAATTCTAAAGTCCTGGTCCCTGGTTTTGCGTTGTCAGGAGAGCAGAACTCACTGTTCATTTGGAAGGTTTTCTTGTTCAGCTTAAGCCTCCTCTTAATGCGTTGTCAGAATTTGAGGGTCAGTTTTTGTTTTGCATCTTGGCAGCCTGTTCTGATTAAACTTCTTATTTCATGCTGTTTGGATGTTTGAGTTCCCTGAGGGCCGTTCAGGTTTTGTCTCTCATCAAGGTGCTGTCTTCTGGCTCCTCCATTCCTATTGAGGGACCTGGTGGTTTTCCAAGAAGAGATACTCTTTTGGCCCTTTCTCCTCATGCAAGAGTAATAGATACACTACCTGTGTAGCACTGTTGATTGCAAGTATGAGAGAGGCCCTTAAGTTTCCAAAACAAACTGCCGTCTCTCTGCTCAGTATT
Organism: Cervus elaphus; assembly: GCF_910594005.1. NCBI lineage: Eukaryota > Metazoa > Chordata > Mammalia > Artiodactyla > Cervidae > Cervus > Cervus elaphus. The sequence goes on from NC_057826.1 coordinate 18,165,304, forward strand.
TGGGGCCCAATTAGTAACGGGGGGGGGGGGGTCTAGTTTTGCCCCTGCATCTGGCTTAACGCTTGTGTGTGAGCGCCCTTGGCTCCTTTTAGTAGCTTCATGTCAGCTTTGGTGCCTCCCTCAGGGCTGGATGTAAGAACAGCATGAATCACGGGAAAGAAGGGGTACCTCATGAAGCCAAGAGCCGCTGCAGATATTCCCACCAGTATGACAACCGGGTTTTCACCTGCAAGGTGAGTCCAACCAGCCTCTCTTCCAGCAGCTGGCTTGCTGGCCACACTCCGCTCTAGGGAAGACTGGCTCAGGACCACTCTTGAGCCAGTATCCCAAAGTATTTGATATTCAAATCGAGTCTCTCTGGAACTTCTCTCCAGCTCCAGCCATTAAAAACTCACATGTCTGTTGCCAGGCACCCCTTGGTTTATTTTTTTAAAGCTTAAATCCCCCCTTTATCCTGTTGAGTCTGTATGCCGGGTTCATCTACATTACTTGTTTATTCTTCAGAATGGAATTGCCCTTCAGAAACCCAGTTTGGATGGATTTCTCCTGTCTATGACAGGGATAGAATTTGTAGCTCAGTTTTGGGCCCCTGGTATGGGTACACATTCAGGTCATAATCATTCAGGGCACTGACTTCTTTGGAGAAAGACTTTGCTCTGCTCTGCTAAAACCCAGGGTCTGTAAACCCTCAGCAGGTCTGGTTTGCAGGCAGTGGGGCTGGACGGGGGTATGGAGAGGCCGGGGGTCTGGTGGGTAGAGCAGAAGCTGGCAGAGTGCCCCGTGTTTCAGGCCTGCTACGAGAGAGGCAATGAAGTCAGCGTGGTGCCCAAGACGGCTGCTTCCACTGACTCCCCCTGGATGGGTCTTGCAAAATACGCCTGGTCTGGGTGAGTTTCAGCGGCCTGCAGTTGGGTCTGTGTGTGTCTCCAGGCCCCTGGTGTGCGGTTCCAGTATCTGTCTGCCTGCCTTGTAGGTACGTGATTGAATGTCCCAACTGCGGCGTGGTCTATCGTAGCCGGCAGTACTGGTTTGGGAACCAAGATCCTGTGGATACGGTGGTGCGGACAGAGATTGTGCACGTGTGGCCTGGAGTAAGAACTGTTTTATTTTTCTGTTTTCTCTTCGGGTTGTCCAGTTATTCCTGTGTATGGGAAAGTGGAACTTGTTTATAATGATGGTTAACCATGAATTTGGTTATATATTGGTGGTTTAGGAAGGTGTGATCTGGAGTGCCTTTTTTGTTCTAGACCCTTCATTTTTTTCCATTTCTTGCATAAATATTAGAAACACGATTAAAAATTGATGTATAGTTAAACTGCCTTAGCAAATAAAACTTTATCTTTTCATATTCTCACTTATTTTCCAAATGTATGTTTGTATAGACACAATTATAATTTATGTGCCACTTAACTGCTTTTTCTTGTACCATGGTTTTGCTTTGTTTCCATATTGCTTTCACTTTTCATGATTTTCATTTGTAATCACTGTGTAATATTCTGTCTAATATTATAGTTTGATTTCCCCATTCCGTTCATTTTGAACGTTCATGCTGTTTATGATTTTTTTATTATCAAAGAAAATGCTATCGTGACCATCTTCATGTAAGAAAGCCTTTGTTTTGGAGTATATTCTTCTTGAAGTATATTCTAAGAGGTATTATTACTATGAACCTTTACTGTTTTTAAATTGGATTTTTAAATTCAAGATGTTGGAAAAACAAAACTGTTTATGAGGCAGTGATACAGTGCTTTCATTCTGCATTAAACCATGATTCATACTTGGAATTACCCATCAATCACAGCACATCAAAGCCTTTTCCCTTCATGGAAGAAAGATATTTTCACATATTTTCTATGGGTTGTTTGCTTCAGTCATGTCAGACTCTTTCCAACTCCACGGATTGTAGCCCATCAGGCTCCTCTGTCCATTGAATTCTCCAGGCAAGAGCATCAGAGTGGGTAGTCATTCCCTTCTCCAGGGTATCTTCCCAACCTTGGGATTAAACCCGGGTCTCCTGCATCACAGGCAAATTCTTTACCATCTGAGCCACGAGGGAAGCTCTTTTCTATAAGGGACTTGTTTTATTTGGTGGTGTTCCCCTTTCTGGGTGATTCCTGAAGCAGCAGATCCTAACCCAGCCTGGAGTGGGAGACCTCTTGGAGGAGGTGTCCTCTTTATAGGATTGTTTATTTCTTGGGTTGTATATCTCACAAGCCGAGTAGGTTCTGAATTGGACAACTGTGCACCGAGTCCTGTGGTCATCTTGAAGAGTAGTACCAGCAATGACTCAGAGGGTGTGATGTTGTTTAGAAGCCAAAGGGATTCTGTCCTGACCCGCTCTTCTCTGCCAGACAATTTGTGGTTCTGAGTTGGCTGTGATGGGTGTGTAACTCACTTGAGACCCCTCTCCCTCCTTCCCTTTACTCCCATCACTCAGAAAATGATGGGAGCCTGCATTTTCATTTCAGACCGATGGATTTCTGAAGGACAACAACAACGCTGCCCAGCGCCTCTTGGACGGGATGAACTTCATGGCTCAGTCGGTATCTGAGCTAAGCCTTGGGCCCACCAAGGCTGTGACGTCCTGGCTGACAGACCAGATCGCCCCTGCCTACTGGAGGCCCAACTCCCAGATCCTGGTATGGTGGCAGGATGCCCTGGGTCCCTGGCACGGCCCATTCTCCTTGTGTTGCTTCGCCCTGCCCTTAGCTTGTTCTGCGAGGAAGGCTTGGAGTCTCTCTCCCAGCCAGATTAGCGTCCAGAGTGTTGGAAAGGGTGGGACACACTTAAGACAGCTGGTGTCCTCTTTGTCCGCTGATTTCCCCTGTTATTTTCCAAGTGTTTCCGTTGTGGTGGATTTTGGTTTACTTCCCCACAAGAGCCAGTTGTTATTGGTCAAGTGTTTGAAGTCATACCTGTAGACTGTGGAGGAAAGGACACCTTTAGAGGTCATTTAAGGTCATCCCCAGCTTGATACACAAACCTCACAGCTCCCACATCAAGGGAGCCCCCAGCTTTGGCCCAAACACTTGTGACAGGAGACCTGTTCCTCCTCAGCTTCTCAGAGGCTCATGAGAAGCTGTGAAAGAAATGAGTCCTCGTTGCTTTTATGGCTGGAGTTACATGGTCCCTTCTGAGATCCCTGTGACTTGGCCAGGTGTATGTGAGGTACCTTTACAGCGCTTCTTGGAAGAAAATGTTCATTACAGCTCTGCTTCAGTAGGGTGTTCCATGTGGCTGGAGGTCTTAGGTCCCCTCCTTTGGGACCATCGGGGTCTTGCCATCCTCAGATGATCCTCAAGGCTCCCCAGGTTGACTTTCTCAGCTGAGCAGACATGAATGACACCTGCCTCTCTGTTTGTTTTGGGCTTGGAACAGAGCTGCAACAAGTGTGCTACATCCTTTAAAGATAACGACACCAAGCATCACTGCCGGGCCTGTGGGGAGGGCTTCTGTGACAGCTGTTCATCCAAGACCCGGCCGGTGCCCGAGCGGGGCTGGGGCCCTGCGCCCGTGCGGGTGTGTGACAACTGCTATGAAGCCAGGAATTCCCAGTTAGGTAACGTGGGGCCCAGGAGCTGCAAGGTGGAGGGGGACCCTCTCCTTGGCACTGGGTGTTGGGAATGGGACTCTCACCTGCCCAACCCTGTTCCTCCCCGCCTCACTCTTTGAGAGCAGTCCCTCCCCTACTCTTGCCCAGGCATCCTCTAAGCTCTTTGTTAACTGGGTCCGGGGGGTGCTGTTCCTTAGGTGGGGGAGGGTTAAAGCTGTCCTGTGTTTACCATACGCTTAGACTGAGTCCTCTCCTGGAGGAGGTTCTAGGTCATGCTCCTGGCCCACTGTAAAGGAAGGTTATAAAATAGCCCCAGAGGGCTGAGGTAAAGGACTAGCAGACCTCACTGGCTGCGGTGTGGGTGCCCACAGCCCAGACCCTTGCCACCCTAGCGGAACGGCACAGGGTGCCCTGGGAGAAGCATCTAGAATTTTTCATTTGGGAAATGACTCGGAGGTGATGGTGTTTCCTTCATCATTGTCTGCAGATGTCACTGAGGCACAGGGGGACGATGAAGGCGGGACGCTGATTGCTCGGAAGGTGGGCGAGGCCGTGCAGAACACTTTAGGAGCCGTGGTGACCGCCATTGACATACCACTAGGTGGGCCTGGCAGTGCCTCCCTCGCGGGCGGTGTGTGTGGGTGAGGGCTTGCGAAGTGCCGCGCCTTGGGCTGTCGTTTTGTCAGCCTGCTGACCTGGATTGAGTCAGGCAGCAAGAAGGCGACTGAGAATTTACTTTCCCTGCTTCATGCTGAATACCTTGGTGGTTTCATGTCTATTCCTGGAGGCCATCCTCTTAGGCCATCTACTGCTGCGTCATAAACCACCTGAAAATGGAAAGGCTTAAAACAGTCACGTCTCACAGGAAAAGCAAGTATTCTTCTCTAAGTGGCATTGCCTGGAATTACTGCTGGATTTTCCAGTATGGCAGCTGGATGGGTCTTGGGGGGCCAAGCCAACCTCACTTACACGCTGGGTAGCCTGGCAGGGATGCCTTGAAGGTTGAGCTCAGGAGAACTTCCCCCTCACCCCCATTCCCTGTATTCTCCACGCCTCTTCACATGGTTTCTCCAGTGCTAGTGACTCCTTACGTGGTGCCTCAGGGCTCTGAGACAGGCCTGGGCCTGGAAACTAACTCTTCCACTAGACTCTGCTGTAGTCACAGAACCTGCCTAGATTCGAGGAAGGGGGCAGGGCCTCAATCTGCCACACCAGCCCAGCTGTTATTTCTTTAAGATTTAAGAGAGCCACTCACCTGATGTGAGGGGGCGGGCTTGTGATAACCAGAGGGAGATGAAGGGAAACCTGCCAGTGTGTGGAGGGCTTAGGCAGGGCTGACTGGGCCTGGGGCATTCCGGCCCTTCATAGGCGAGAGACCAAGGGCTCCTGGGTGGCTGTGATGACAATTGCTTGGATCGGATTTAATCACCGTGGCTCACAGAATGAGCTGATGACAAGCTTTTGACTTGAGAGTGTAGAAATAGATGGATTTATCCAGCCTGGAGGCTCAGGTTGCATCTGCTGTCAGGAGACCAGGAGGGGCAGGGGCCGCCCTTGGCAGAACCTGCCACCTGTGCTTGACGGGCACTCACCTGCTGAGTACTCACTGGCTGTTGGGTCCCAGCTCATCAGACACTTTATTTCTTATAATCTTGTAACTGCTTTTGAAGCTGGGTTGTTACAGATGAGTAAACCCAAGGCCCTGAGAATGTAAGGAACCTGTCTTAATTCCACAGCTGACTGACTCAGGCTCAGTGGAACTGGGATGAAGCTGTGTCCTGACTCCAAAGCCCGCACTTCACCATTGCTCCAGTGGTTCATGATTCAGCTGTAGTTTAGGCTCACCTGGAGAGCGTAGTGGACAGTGCCTGGGCCCCAGCCTGACATCCTGACCTGGGTGGAGGGGGTGATGTGTGTGCGGTTAGACTGTGAGCCAGTGAAGTGTCTGCCGCTGGCGTCTTGCCCGGTGGGACTCGGGTGCGGGGTCCCGCGTGTGTCGCCTGTCATGTCCCCTTCCGTGACGCAGGTCTGGTGAAGGATGCAGCCAGGCCGGCGTACTGGGTCCCAGACCACGAGATCCTGCACTGCCATAGCTGCCGGAAGGAGTTCAGCGTCAAGCTCTCGAAGCACCACTGCCGGGCCTGCGGACAGGGCTTCTGTGATGAGTGTTCCCACGACCGCCGGGCTGTCCCCTCGCGAGGCTGGGACCATCCTGTCCGAGTCTGCTTTAACTGCAATAAAAAGCCCGGTGACCTTTAACCCCAGCTCCCTCTCCGAGTCCTTCACAATTCCTTAGGTTCTCAGGGTTAGAAACGAGGTCGCGTTGAGGTAGACCCTCCTGCTGGTCACCTGTGGCGGTGTGTGTCCTCTCTCCTCGTCCCGGGGGCCCCTTTCCCGCTGTGGGGTGGCAGGTGGGGGGGGTGCAGACAGGGAGCCAGGGCGAGCCGGGCAGTGGGCCTGAAGGCCTGAACCCCCCAGGGCGGGGAGCCCGAGCAGCTTAGAGCAAAGGGGGATGAACTCGAATCCACTACATTTTATTTCAGTTAAAAATAATAAGTACGTAAATATATATATACACACACACACACACACCCCGTATATACAAACGAAAGGAACATGGAGCGTGTTCAGGCTGCCGCTGGCTGTGAATACCCGCGCGGTCCGTCCCCAGCAGGAATCCGGGGCAGCGGGCAGCGGGTCTTCCCCCCATAAAACCAAGGCCACTGCACTGCTAGCCTCCCTCTGCTGCTTCTCTCCGAGCCTTTGAAGCCTTCGTGCCCCTCGGCTGCCAGGGTAGGAGTTTCCCAGACACCTTCTGCTGGGCGTGGCCCGTGGGGGAGCTCCCTGGGCCCTCCAGAGTCAGATCCCAGTCCCTGGCCTAGGCCTGTTTCAGAGACCACCCAGCTTCGCGTGCAGGTCACGGACGGGTGGAGGGTGTGGTAGGGTCCTCGGACCCAAGGAGTCCCCAAGCGCAGGTGACATGATGGCTGTCAAGCTGGGGGAGGGGGGGCGGGCACGGAAGGAGACGGGCCTTCCCCAGCACTGTTCCCTGCTTGTCGATGCTTCCATTCGCTCTACCACTTGGCTTTCCCTACCCCGCAGTGGAGCATCTGCCCCACCCTCCCCTCCCAGCCCCCTCGAGCCCACCATCTACTGAGTGTTGCACTAGGGTTCTTGCTTATTTTGAAGTGTCTTAATCCTTTATTCCCAGACACACGACCCTTTGAGCATTGGACGGGTGGTCATGAGAAATCTTCCAGGGAAACAGTACAGAATGGACTGTTAGTGGTTTTTTTCCAAGTATATACAAACATTTCAGCGGATCATTATGAAAAAATTCTCCAGTCCTGGCGAGAGAAGTCAGATGAACTTTTTGTTTCTCAAGAGCTGGGATATCTGTATTTGTCGTGACTGGAAGGAGACCGTTGTGCTGAAATCCTGTCATCATGGTGGATTTTATTGTCAATGGCGAAAAAGAATTTGAAGTGACACAGTTCTTGACTGAACGGGGCGGGTGGGCCAAGTTCAGGGAGGTACGTGGTGGTCACTCTTGGCGTGTCCCTGTGACGTGAGCCCTGGAAATGTGTTGGTCCCTCTCAGACCTGCTTCCTTCCCGCCTCCCATGGCCCAGTGACTGAGGCCTGCTCTAGTACTGTGTATTATTAAATTCGCCGTTATAAAGGAATCTTCCTGCGGAATATGGACTCTGGCCTCTTTCCTTTAAGTTCATCAGTATTATCTTGCTACCTCTTTCTAGTTGATGAAAAGTGAAAGAAAGTGAAGTTGCTCAGTCGTGTCTGACTCTTTGCGACTCCATGGACTGAAGCCTACCAGGTTCCACTGTCCATGGGATTTTCCAGGCAAGAATACTGGAGTGGGTGACCATTTCCTTCTCCAGGAGATCTTCCCGACCCAGGGATTGAACCTGGGTCTCCCGCATTGTAGGCAGACGCTTTACTGTCTGAGCCACCAGGAAAGTCCTCTAGTTGATGAAAGCTGGTGGCTTTTCAGAGCAAAAGCCAAGTGAGAGGTGTATGTTATCTCAGTTTATTCCCCGGGAATGCTCTCTCCCAGGAGAAGAGATTAGGTTACTAGTGACCTATGGAAACACTGGGAGGAGACTCTTCTCCTTTTGTATCTGTCCCTTTGGTGCCTATCCTCTGCCCTGCCTTGCTGTCTGCCCAGCTCCTGGTGAACAATTGTTCTCCACCGTCTCCTGTACGGTTGTGTGGGGCCGCCCCGAGCGTGGTGTCTGCTGGACCACACAGGAAAAATGCAGAAAAGGCTTCCGAAATCGCTTTCTTAAACTAGCCAGACCAGGAGAGGAGAAGGTAACCCGGTGTCAAAATAACCAAGTTCTCTTTTTTTTTTTTTGTCCTACACACCCAGTGTTCATCTTGGTTTTGCGGCGGCTGCTTTAATTCAGATGAGGCCAAGAGTGCAGGTGGGTGGGTGGTAGGAGCAAGCAGGGAGATGGGTCTAGAAGTCACCTGTAGGAAAATTAGGTTTAAGGAGATTTTACACTTCCAGCACTGCTAGGAGATCCAACCAGTCCATCCTAAAGGAGATCAGTCCTGGGTGTTCATTCACAATTCCCACCTTCTCCACGTCCCACAAATGACCTAACATTAAGGTCACAAGAATGATTTGAGGTCAACTAACATTGGAAGGGCTGAAGCTGAAGCTGAAACTCCAGTACTTTGGCCACCTCATGTGAAGAATTGACTCACTGGAAAAGACCCTGATGCTGGGAGGGGTCGGGGGCAGGAGAAGGGGACGAGAGAGGATGAGATGGCTGAATGGCATCACTGACTTGATGGACGTGAGTTTGAGTAAACTCCGGGAGTTGGTGATGGACAGGGAGGCCTGGTGTGCTGTGATTCATGGGGTTGCAAAGAGTCGGACACGACTGAGCGACTGAACTGAACTGAACTGACTTCCAGGGCAAAAGTAAAAATTCCATTCTGTCTAACACAAGGGGGTCGAATAGATTTCTTGAGCAGGAGACCCTTTTGGCTCTCTCACTCATTAGCAGACCTTAGGCAAACTGCTTTCTTTTCAGTTTTTTTTTTTTTTCTTTCCCCAGTATATTGGAGTGATTTTCACTTGCTTCATAGGGTCCTAAGAATTAAAAGGAAATAATGGTAGCAAAACATACTCAGTGTCTAGATGTGCTAAGTGCATGCTGGGGAAACTAAGCACCCTGGAGGTTTCTGTGAAGCTCAGACTCAACGGTTAGACGATTACAGATGAAATGGAGTGGAGGACAGCTTGCACAGAGGCCCAGGTGAGGATGAAACATGTCCCAAGAGAAGGGGCAACAGGGTAAGGCATGTGTGTTCACATCTCGAGGCCACGTTTTATTCTGAGGCACAAGAAGCCATTGAGGGATCTTTGGGGAAGGTCATTCTTGCGGCGGTGGCCTAGAGAGGCAGACTTCAAGGAGTGGGCCCAGAGGCTTCTACCAACGTAACATGAATGGAGGAATTTAGCCTGCAGTTGTTGTCAGAGATGGTTACACGGAACATTTAGACCAGGACAGAGGGAGGGCTCACAGGTAAGAGGTAAGCGGGTGGTGCCCTTGTTGGGGCCCTGAGTGTTGATCTGTGGGCGTTTCTGGTGACCAGTGTGTGCTACTGTCATCTGTTAAGGCCACGAGCGAGCAAACAGCAGAGGGTTTATTGGAGCCTGGTGCTGATGCCACCCTGTGTTTTAGACCTTTCACTGTCATCTGGAGGGTCAGGGCAAAATGCCCAAACAGATCTGCAAGTGAAAAACACATCCAGAGTGTGTGACAGACAGTCTTTGGGACACTCTTGACAAGCCAGGTTGCAAAATGCTTTATCAACTTCAAAGTGAAGTTTTTTTTTTTTTTTTTTTTTCTGCTTTTCAGATAAATAAATCAGTCATTTATTCCCCTCTTTTTCTTGTTTAGAAATTCTCATGATCCCTCAGACAGTTCCCTCGGGAACGAGCTTTCCTCTTCTCCCCCAGCCAGCCCCAGTGGGTTCACCTTTACAGGCTCTGGGACTAGGACAGGAAGTAAGACTTGTGAGTATTTCTTCACTGGGAATTCACAGTGAAGTTTAACCACTTTTCATATCATCTAGACCAAATGTTAGGAGCAGTGACCACTAACCAAACATAAAGAACAGATTGCTAAATTAAGAAGTTTTTATTATGTCCCCATCTCCTCTTTTTTTTAAGCCTAAGGCAAACACACAACTAATTCTTTGACAACTATTATTTGCCTAGTAAGTAACTTGGGCTGTGGTACAGTTGATAAGGAGTTAGGAAGGTGTTTGGGAATGTGATGTGCTCAGTCATGTCCAACTCTTTGCGACCCCATGTTACTGCAGCCCACCAAGCTCCTCTCTCTGTCCATGGGATTGTCCAGGCAAGAATATTGGAGTGGGTTGCCATTTCCTCCTCCAGGGGATCTTCCTGACCCAGGAATCGAACCTCCGTCTCCTGGGTCTCTTGCATTGCAGGTGTTACCGCTGGTTATAGCAGGTATAACCACCAGCTACATTCCAGAGCTCATCAGGTACTTTTTCGAGTAGTCAGTTGTCTCCTGTCTCTGAGAGACAGTATACTATTCAAAAGTGGACTGAGTAGCCACAGCTTCTCTGCAGTACAGAACTGTGGCAAAAGCTCTGCATTAGAGGTGCAATACCAAAGATGCTCTTCGTAGAAGGCAGATCATGTTATGAACAAGCTTGTGAGAACTTAGAACTGCGGGGGGGTGAAAGTATGGGTGATATTAGGGTCATAGCTTAGCACTTATGCTTGTTTGTGCTCTTCGGGTGGGGGCATCTCACCAAAATCAATCCAAAAGATCACCAGCCCAGGTTGGATGCATGAGACAAGTGCTCGGGCCTGGTGCATTGGGAAGACCCAGAGGGATCGGGTAGAGAGGGAGGTGGGAGGGGGGATCGGGATGGGGAATACATGTAAATCCATGGCTGATTCATGTCAATGTATGACAAAAACCACTACAATATTGTAAAGTAATTAGCCTCCAACTAATAAAAATAAATGAAAAGACAAAAACAAAAGATTCTACCAGACCTTTCAATCATGCAGCTATTTCCTGGGTCCTCCATGCAGGTCAGCATGCCAGGGCTGCAGAGATATAGGGGTGATGTCTAAATGATTGAACACCTAAGAATTCTGCTAATTGGCAAGCTTCTTAGCCTTTGAGGGCCAGAGCCAGAAAAATTTATTTACTTGGTGATTAAATATGAAATGCTAGCATTGCCCCAAGCCGCTTTGTGATTTCTCCTTAGCACTAGCAGTGTGATACGCAAGTACTGTCAGCAACTGGAGGAGTGTGGAAAGTAGAGGACGTGGTCTCGTCTGGTACCAAGTCCCAGGTCTCTGCTTCCCAGGTCTGTGATCAGTGGTCAGTCACTTTCTCTCCCCAGAAAAGGATGCTGATAATTTTTATATTATTACTACTGCCCTACCTCCTTTACGGGTTGTTTTAAGGGTCAAGTCAGGTTAAGATAGGGGAAGTTATTTATAAAACCTAAAGCTCTGAAAACATTTATTATAACATACAGCTCATCTACTGGATGACCATTCTGATACTCTAATGAGTTTTGGATTTGTTTCTCTGTACATTTAAGTTGTAGGACGGTTCGGACAGGACACAGATGCGTGACACTCAAGGGGGTAACTAGAGTGTTTTAATTGGTGAAGCACATTGGACTAGCAACAGAGAGACGCAATTACCAGCTGCAGGTCTGAAGGGACAAATGGAGAGAAGTTCCTGGAATCCAGAGAGCTGTGTTCCAGCAGAAGCTGTAGCCTGGGGTGGAGGAACACAGCCACAGCCCACCAAACCCCAACAGCAGGGGAGCCAGAAACTAACACTCCCCCCCAAGCTCCTGCCCTCTGCTTTCCTGCTGTTACGTCTGATTGGCCGAACCCAACCCGGGCCAGGGAGCCTGCTGAAAGCTTTGCAGCAAAGCCATGAAAGCTGGCCTCAGTCTCCATCTTTGTTCCCTCACCCAAGATCTGAGCAGATGTTGCTGTAGCTGGTTTGATGCTATAGCAGCCAAGCATCACAAGGTTCTAACTCATGAACAGAAGCAATGCACCATGTTGTGGTTCTTTATTTGGTGGAAAGATAAGCTCTTTGTATTAACACTGTATAAACATCTCACAAACTGCTGCTCTTGGATTACAGAAAGGCAAAGCCCATTTTCTTTGAATTGGGGCCCTTGAATCGGATGTTCAAGTCACCATGATAAAATCAGGAGCTGCTGTACCTAACATTCTGGAAGGTGCTTCAAGAAATGCATGCTAAGGCCTGCCTAGTATCTGAAAGGATCCATCTTTCCTTTGAAAGCCAATGAATGGTAATAAATGAGAATCCCAGAGATCTGACACTGGTGTTCAGTGAGTTTGAGAAGGTTTATTTAATGATGACCAACTCAGCCTTAAAAATCTTCCTCTAAAGACTCAGAGAAATGACTTCCCCTTCTTCTCACTTGGCTTTCTCAAGGATGTCTTTCTGGGACCCAGGCACTGACTACTAACAGTTTCATCAGGCTTCTTGAAAGGGCTTTTGGTGAAAAAAGCAGCTTTAGTTACTGTATATCTTCAGCCTTTAGAAAATTATTTTTTGTTAAAAAAAGAGGGGGAGAGAGATCCTAAGGAACTCAACAAGAAATAGGCACCTTTTATGAAAAGGACTTTCAAGGCTCTTAAGCCCACAACTTAATCGAAATCACTTTACTGAAGTATCTCCACATAAAACATAGCACCTCTTCCTCAGCAGCTGGATGGATGGTACATGTGCACACAGACCACCCACTTAAAATGCCCTCACTGGAAACAGCAATTGTGGCAAAAATATGGCTAAAAATACGGCTACCTTAGCTCCCTTGAGTCACATTCACATCCCTCCAGGCCGCACCCTGCAGAGTCAGCTGTAGGAGAAGCAGTAAAGGTCCTGCCGGACGGCCATGAGCAACCCTGGCGCTCCCCGGGCGCCCCCAAGCCGAGAAGAGAAGGCCACGCTGGGAATGTCGGCCTTGGAGGTGGGGTATGGGGAGGGTATGGTTCTCAGTAGTTGGCCATCGTGGAGGCTCCAGATTCTCGTGTAGCAGTCCTGGCCCACTAACAAAGAGGGAAGACATGCGGCAGGTTAGTGAGAACGCAGAGGAACAGTGGTGGAGGTGGGGCGGCGGTGGGAACTGTGGCCCTGGCTTCCACGATTCCTAAGGGCTAGAGGTGATTCCATATGAGTCAAGCAAACTCACAACGGAAATTGCCTCTGCAGATAAGATGTCCCTTTTGAAAATTAGTTACAGGTTGCCCTGGTGCTCCAGAATCATGAGTTGCCGGTGTTCAAAGGGACAAGACGCAAAGGCTGGCTGGGACACCCTGGGTGGTTCATGGGGCATCTTGGCCATCGGGTGGCCCATTCTGTTTCTCTTGGTGACAAGGGCTGTTCAAGAGGGAGCCCAGCCCACCTGTTCTAGATGACATGCGGCTCATTTCCTTTTTGAGATAGTAACCAGGACGAGCTCTTTAATTTCATTATATCCCGGGGCAAACTGGGTGAAAACTCTCTCCAAAACATTTTCTGCTTTAATGGTTCAGTTCATAAGATGTTATAGTCTTCAGTGTTCACAGGTCAGAGGAAACACACCAGACAACACTGATTACAGCAGCCCGGACAGGCAACATATGCTACTGAGGGAAAAGGGCAGACCTTAGGCGTCAGGGATTTCTGTGTGTGCTTCTGACCATCCGAGTTGATTCTATGACCTTAGGGGTGGATCAGTTCAGGTTGTGCAGTTCAAGGATTACTGCAGCCAGCCCACTCCCCACACCTGCTTTCTCAATAAGGCTTGTATCTTTTCTATCGTCCAGAACACAGAAACTCTTCTGTGGTGAAAACTTGTGGAAAATAGACTTAAGGAAGTTAATTGCTGGTGGTGTGGTAAGAGTAGTAAAAAATTCTAAGAAAGTTCTAGAAAAGTGATGCTTCTCAGCCACAAAAAGTTTCACAGCAGATAAGTACTTTCTGTAGGAATATTAGAATATTTGAGATCTGTGAAGACTGAGAACATACTCCTTAATGACAAGGGCCTACTGTTTCATTTGTCAAACTGTCAAATAATTATATAATCTGTGATCAACTTGTAACTCCTTTCAAGGGGGTTTGGTGCTCAAAAGCTCTGCTTCTCTTCTGCACACCAGAGATCACAGTGGGGGTGGTAAAGGGGCCGGGCCTTGGTTCCTTTACAGTGACCTTCATCTCTTTTCTCAGCATCCTCTGGTGGAAACTTGAGTACAAAGAACAGGGAGCTCAAGCTTTTCAACAGGATGGCCGCCCTGAAATGCGGACCTGGTGAATAGACTTAACCCCCACACCCAGGTCTCCTAAGTTGCTGTGTTTTATTGCTCCTCACTGGCCTGTAACTGAAGTCATGTCTGCCCAGTGACGTGGAGACAAAGGGCTATCCACATGCTGAGGGTTAAACTGTTGCTCACTGATGGCCAACTCTGTGCCCCATCTTGACTCCCAGAGCCCAACTGACTAAACCCCCCTTTATTCAGCTTGTCATAGAGTCATGTCTTATCTGCTTTAGCTGCAGGGGGCCCTAAGGGTCAGGGTCAGTGGGATGGAGTGCCTCGTCCCCAGGTACCTGCCACCATGATTTCTTCCTCCTCGTGCACGTGTAGGGGCAGGTGGGCATACTCGTTCACGTGCCCTTCGTACTGCCGGATGCACTTAGTGGTCCTCAGGTCCCACAGCTTGATCTGTGGGAAGAAGCACAGAGGCTGTCAGGAAGGGTCCAGCAGGTACTGGTGAGCCCCAGGCAGGAAAGCCAGAGGGGGCGAGGTGGTCTCCACAGACCTCTTCAAGTGAGAAAATCTAAGTTGCCATACTCCAAGTCCGAGAACCCATCAGAGGCACCAGGACCAGTACCCCGTCCCTTCAGATTAGATGAGGCTCCGAGTAGGTGGCAAAGCAGCTGCCCTGCACACCTGGCACCTCGCCTGGCCTCCACGTGCCTCTCCCCTGCCGCGGTCCGACGTGAGTCTCTCCTGCCGAGCCCCTCCCCTGGCCCAGAGCAGCTCCTCGGCTGGAGAGTCAGCGGCACCCGTACCGTCCCAGCCATGTCGGACGCCATCAGGCACTGCTCTTCCTGGAGGATCTGCACGGAGGTCACTGCAGAGTCGTGGAACAGGCGGGTGGCCTTCCAGCCCTTGCCCTGATTTTGACAACGCAGATCAATGGCAAAGATTTCGCCAGAACGACAGCCGTTAAACAGCAAAGGAGCCTGTGGAGAGAAGGACTGCTTGGTACCTCCCTCCAAGGCTGTGAAGGCTGAGTCCCCCAGAAGACACCCCCTGCCTCCCTGCTCCTCTAGGTCAGAGGGATGGGTAGAGGCAGGCTGGTTAGGGTTCCCTCCTCAGTGGAGATGGAAGGGTTTCTTATCAAAGGTCAAGAACTGGACACCGCGTGTCCCTCCAGTGTCCTCCCCGCTGGCTGCAACGGGCCCCTAAGGCCTCACCCTGAACCCCTCCCCTCCCGTAAAGGGAGGGTGTCCCGTCCCCACCCAGGCTCTAAGTGAGAAAGTAGGTGATGAGAGGGGAGTAAGAGACTAGAAACCCAGGGAAGACATGGGTCCCAAACAGAGTGTGAAGATGGCTGAGGAAACCTGAATGGTGAGTTCTGTGCTTATTGCCAAAGGCAGGGCGCAGCATCTCTTCCACCCTTTGAAAGAAAGGTGGCATTTTCTACAGGTCAGGTCTTTGAAATGTAGTAAGGACCAGAATTTTGATTTTAAATTTATAAAATGGGTAGCTTGACAGCTGCATATAAAACTGTTACAAGTTGGGACATAATTTATACATTAAAATTTTTTTTACTGTCCTGCTAGCTAATCTAAGCACTCAAGAACTAACACTTCATTGAAACTTTAGGAAGTTGTTGAAAGCCAGCTGAGCCAGGCCTTTCTAGATCAGCCAAGTTTCATTCAGCGCTGACTTATTCACCCATGTATCACTTTGGATGCCTTCTTTTCCCCTGTAAATGAGGGAGGAGGACTACATTCCACACAAGGGAATCCCATTCCAACCCAGCACAAGGCCCCCTCTTGGGAAACTGTGTTAGGCCCTCCCCAATCCAACCAACCGTGAGAGCGAACTGCTGGGTCAAGACGTCACTGCTGGTCCCAAACGACTGCCGGTGTCCCGTCACCACGCTGGTCACCAGGACTCGCCGAGACAAGCCTGACAGAGATGGACACGGGGCGGGCGGACAGTGTCACCCTGGGTCTGGGGAGAGGAACTGTGGACCGGCGTTTCAGGTCTGTGCCCTCCCTCAGCCTGGGCAGCAGGGCAGCTCACCTGTACTAAAGCAGTTGTTTGCCTGGATGTTCAGGGACCACGCACAGGACCAGGCCCCGGGGATCCGGAAACTGCAGAGCATGCCAGGCCGGTCTCCTGCTGAGGGGACAGCAGCAGTGTTTCAAGTCCAGCTGTGTGATCTTAAGCAAACTTTTTGTTAATTTTTTAAAATCAATAAAACATACATTAAGGGCACAAATCATACTATACTATACTATGAGTTTTCTCAAAGTAAGTAGAACTATGTAACCGCCACCTAGGTTAATAGAACATTCTGAGTACCCTGATACCTTTCATGTTTCTTCCCAATTACTACCCTCCTCACTCCTCCATAAAGGAAACCACGATCCTGACTTCTAAGAGCATCTCTTGGTTTTTGTAAGGCAAATTCTGAACCGCTTTTTGCCTCAGTTTTCTCATCTGTAAAATGAAGATACTACATCCTCCTGCTTCACAAACTGACTGTATGATGAAATGCCAGGCACAAGGCTAAGTGTGCATTAAATCACTTAATCTTCCATGTAACCCAAGGGGGCAGATATTTACTTTCCAGAGGTTAAGCAATCTCTTCAAGATGGTTAGGGGCAGAGCAGGGACTCATGCCAGGTCTACCTGAGAGGCCTGATCCTTGTCTCTGATCCTAATTCTCTGAAACTGAAAACTTCACATCCAGAACGCTGCCAGGCCGTCGGACTGCCTTCATCCATACAGAATTTAAGTATCCCTGACAGCACCTTCCATACAGTAGGAGCTTAACAGATGCTCTCTTGGTGATCTGTATATAGGCAGCCTAAATAAATATTTTCATCTCCTGTGTTGGTTACACATGCTTTTAACTGTTCTAGCTGCTGAAAAGACCTAGAAGGAGGGGATAAGTGAAGATGTACATGCTTCCAGTGCAAATCCTGGGTGGGGTTTAAGGAATCCTCCCAGGTTCTCTGCAGACCGTCCCCACCCTGCGAGCTCCCACTTGGACTCACCAGCCTGCGGTCCCCACCCGTCTTGTCCAAGCCATCACCACAGAGCTTATGCTGCTGCTGGCTGCAGCTCCTGGGAGGCAGAGGACAAAGATGCCCCCCAGCACCTCCTTATCCATCAGTACCTGCATGATTACTGACAAACAGCGATGTGGGGAGCAGGGTGACACAGCCCGGAGTCTCTGCAATTCCCATGAGGCACAGCCTGGAAAAACTGTTAAGGACAGTCAAGAACGAGTCTCCTCCAAGAGGAGAATGGGCATCAGCACTCTTCAAAAAAATCATCCATGTTTAACAGGCTCACATTTTCCATATTTAGTTTTGGATATTTTAAAAGAAAAAAAAATGTCACAGATACACTTAAAGGCCCCTTTTTAACGTCCCCCACACAGAGAGACTTGCTACTCTAAAACAGGTCTGAGTTCTAGGCCTTACTACTACACAGTATTTGTCCAAAAGCAATGTAAAGAAGCATTTGATTTTAAAATACATGTAAACGGCATCACACACAATCTTCTACAACTGTTCAATATGCATTGTTTCTGAGATGTAATTGCGGTCATGTTTGTAGCTCTGGTTCAACCATTTGCACCACAGAGCACTCCTTTGTATGAACAGACCACAATTTATTTCTCTGGTCTCCCGCTGCTGGGCACTGAAGTGGGTTTTGCCCCCCGCCTGCACCCTTTCTTCCTCTCTTCTTGTCCTTCTGTCTTCCACTCCCATGTATGGGAAGCTTCCCTTAAGAGTTTCTTACACCTGTGATAAGGATTTCATTTTACACTACAGTGTGCCCTATACACACAAACATTTGAAATAGGAGTTCCATAAAACATTCACCCTTACTAAATAGGAAACTGGCATTTTCCAGCAGTTTTCCCCATTCTCCTCCTACACCAAAACTTGGCACTATCAGACCTTAAAAACTGTGTTTATCTGAATGGGTATAAATTATCTTTTAACTTGCATTTCTCTGACTACATCTGATTAGTCATCAGGTTTCCCTTTATTTGAGCTGTCACTTTATATCCTTTGCCTGCTTTTCTACTGGTTCCTTTCCCTTCAGAGTTTCAACAGGAACCTGTGTTTACTCCCTACTTCCTCACCTTTTACTCTTCAACCCACTGAAATCCAGGTCAGACCCTCATCTTTTCAGTGAAACGTTCTCCCCATGGTCTCCAATGAGCTCTTAATACCTAAACCTGATGAATGCCTTCCAGTCCTGCCCTGAACCATGCAGCAGTTTCTAACGACACATTCCTTCTTGGCTCCATAAGCACCCCCCTGGCGTTCCATCCTTGGACCTTCTATCACTAAGATACCCCAGCCTAGGCTCTAAGCCCCTTAAACTCGTGTCTCTCCTCTACTCCTGCTCATCAGTTCACTCTCTCCCCACTACTCTTAGCCTTCCCTCCAAGGTCTCATCCTCACAATCAGCCACCCTCACTGCTATGTCAGAAGTGAATCCATGACCACCGTCTTCCAGGGGCATCCCACAGTCCTGAGGATTTGGTTTTGCAAGGTCCTACCTAGTCAAAGACATCATGGATACCAAGCCACTTACTGCTGCCAAATGTGCCAAGCTCTCTTCTCACTCTTCCTTCTAATGGGTGCTCTGTCCCCTCCTTCCCATGTGGGAGTCACCTCCAGAAAGGCCACCCCGATTCCTGTACTCTACAACTGCCCCATGGCCATCACTGCAGACTGATCACCTGTTGAGGTGCCCAGTTCCAGCCTTCCACAGGGATTGTAGATGCTCAACAGATGCTGGAATGAACACACACACCTCATCGAAAAATGTACATCTGTGCCAGGCAGGCAACAGTCTTGACCACCTGCATGTGTGGTGTGTGGGTATCATGTTGCCTAGGGTGGTAAGCCTCATGTTAAATATCTGTAATACAGAGGCTGTTGAAACTATACATGAGAACACTGTGTCTGGGCAGCTCAATTCTTTCTGAAATAAATTTCTTTTCCTTTTAGGTTTGTAGGGCAAGGATGGGAGAAAGTCCTTACCCATGTTATTATGGCTGAAACCCAGGTTACACTCAAACTTTGCACGGTACTTACAAGGGCCAGTATCAAAGATTTTTTTTTTTTCAGCATCAAAGATTTAATCCCTGAATAGGCCACAGGTGAGTGAAGAAGCTAGTTAAGTGTAGAAGAAATTCAGTCAAACCTTCCGCCACTCCAGGGCAAAGAGCAGATGGCTGGTCTGAATCGGGTGTCATTTTTGTAAAGGGAGAGAGTTCAAGACCTTCAGTAAAAGCGGCAGGCGTATAAAATCCTGACTACCCGAAATGACCACCAGAGGGCAAGCTGCTGATCAAACAGCAACATTCCCGTCACTAAACCCATTCCAGGCACACTCTGTTTTACAATGCTTTACTGCTCTTTGCAGACAGTGTTTTGTTTTGTTTTTTAAAAACAAATTGAAGATTTGTAACAACCTGATGTTGAGCAAACCCACTACTGTTGCTATTTTCCCAATGGCATTTGTTCATTTTGTGTTTTTGTGTCACATTTTGGTAATTCTCACAGTATTTCAAAATTTTTCATTATTATTTTATGTTACAGTAATCTGTGATCAATGATCTTTGATGTTTACTGCAAAAAGATTGACTTGTCTTCAAGTCAAGCTCAGATGATGATTAGCATTTTTAACAACAGTATTTTTAAGTTAAGGTATATACGTTGTTGCTCAAATATAATGCTGCTGCACACTTAACAGGATAGTGTAAACAACTTTTATATGTACTGGGAAACCAAAAAATTCATATGACTTGCTTTATTACGATATTCTCTTTATTGCAGTGGTCTGGAACTGAACCTACACTATCTCTGAGGTATGCCTGTAAATAAATTTTTATCCTCACAAAGAGAAGCATGGAAAAATGCCATATTGTCTGAAGATCAGAAATGGGAGTGAGATTCTTCTTTTGCCTTTTTTAAGGTTTGATCTCTTCTGCCCTCTGGTAGGATTAAGATAGTAACAGGTGGTCCCATCACTATACAAACCCCACCAAATGAAAGCCACCTAAAACTTTCTACTTACAGAACACACACAGTTTGTCTTACATAAAATTTATAATCAGATCCTAATAAAACCCTTTGAAACAGAGTGTTGTGGAACAAATTAAAAAAAACAAACAAACAAAACACTCCCCCCTTAAAAAACCCCCGCAAACCAGACCAACAGATTCCAATTGAGGCATCATTTGTTGAGGACCCATGACATGGCCAAGCACTGTGTGGTATGTATTCACAGATGTTGACCAGTTAACCTGAGGACAACTCTA
Source organism: Cervus elaphus (assembly GCF_910594005.1). Lineage (NCBI taxonomy): Eukaryota > Metazoa > Chordata > Mammalia > Artiodactyla > Cervidae > Cervus > Cervus elaphus. The sequence goes on from NC_057826.1 coordinate 18,185,511, forward strand.
AGTTAGGCATAACAAGTGGTCACACAGTTTCAAGAACTCATTTGTTATGGAAATAAACCACAGCAAGACTCATTAACACATGGCTTTGACTTTGGGTCCTTCTCTCCATGAAGGACACGATGGACAGCTGACCTCTGTACCATCGAGAGCGCCCAGGGACCCCAGCTACCCTGACACTGCACTGTGTGCCCCTACAATCCGGGAAGGGAAAGCGGAGACTAGAAAGAAGAGTGCTCTGAAGAAGGCCATCGGGGGCAGCAACCTAGGCCCAGAGCCCACAGCCCCAGTCCACGTCCAAGGAACATCCTCTCTGGTGTGCCCCAGCCTCCCCGCCCCGCCCGCAAGGTTCCCCTTCCCTCTGTCTCGGGAGGACCTGGGGTCCCTTTCCAAGGCTTTACTGTTCCTTTGTGTTTGGTTCCTCTGCTAACGCACCGACTCTCAAGTCCAGACCTCTGTCTGATACGTGGTGACATCAACATAGTTCCAGCACTTCAGCTACTTCTCTGTGCTCCATGGGAGTCCCTGTTTTCTAGCGGGTCCACCACTCTTTCCTGCAGGGGAGACATGCATGCAGAATGGTCCAGACCCCTGGATACTGACACCAAGACAGAGTCTCACAAACCCCACAGGTGCCCAGGTCTACACCATGGTGCGGCCTGCCCACCAAACCTCTTCACCGCCCAAAGATACAGAACGTGGGAGTCCAGGTGATTCAGCGAGGCCCAGCACATGGCGTTCACCTGGTGAGGAAACACACAGCAAGACGGGGAGACCGGTCGGACTGCCAACTTAGAAACAGACGCTTTCTTACAGAATACAGACACCTGACTGCTTCCTTCAGGTCTCACTCCTTGAGCAGGGGCTGGAACAAACTTCTGAGGACAAGGAAGCTCCCTGCCCACCACGTAGAACCTTGAGGGCAAGGGGAGGAAGCAACTCCTGGGCCGGGGTCATTCATATCACCATGGGGGCCTCACAATGAGGCATCTGGTATCCCCTCCAGGGAGGGGATGGATTCTCTGCAACGGATCTCACTTCACCCAGAAACCATTTTCAACCTGTGTCTGTCTTGTGGCCCAGGTCTCAACAGAAGAGGAACTCACAGCTTCTTACAGATTCCATCACCCCAAATCAATGTAAAGGCTGCCCCCTAGTCAGCAAGCAAGCCCCTTACATTTACGTAGACTTCAGTGCTGGCTAGACTGGCTGGGAGATAAACAGAATGATGCAGTGGGAGGACCCTCTGCCCACCGTGGCCCACCTCCTGGGAACTAAAACACCATGTTTTCCCTTGTGAAAATGAGGTAACGGAGCCCTGCCTCCTTCACCAAGCCCTCTCCTCTCCTCTGAGTGTGGCCAACTACCGCAGCGCCCTGGATCCAAAGGCAAAGCGGCTGCCAAGGCTACAGCGCAGGGCAGCGTACCTTCCGGTTGGTGAAATAGAGGTTTTCGTGCATGTGCACCCTGAACGTGGGGGTCTTCAGGCCGTGCAGGCTGATGATGCCGTACTTGGAGCCCCCGACTTTGACATCGTTCACAGTGAAGAGCCGCTCACTGTTGGTATCCGCCTGGAGAGGGGAGGTGGACTGTGGGTGACCGCCCAGGGTGAGCCAGGTGGGCTGCCTAAGACCAACTTCCCAGCCCCCACACTTTCTGTGCATTTCCACCAGGTGAGGGCCCCTGTCCATGAGGGAGTGTGGAGTGACCTGACTTGCCCCTACATGGTGTAGCCATCACTGGGCAAAGCTAACAGGTATCTGGTCTCACAACTCAGGAGCAAAAATGGCAGTGAGGGGCACGGCCAGCAAGTCTGACCTCACTCAACTGGGTGTGGGAGAGTCCTAACATCCACCCAGAGGACTGCTCAGATGAGCCTCACGGTGACAGAGCACGTGGCCACACAGCAATGTGGGAAATGCTAGTTATAACTGCCAAGGGCTAAAAGAATGCAAAATCAGATTCCTATTACATAGCTACTATGATCACCACCACAGGAGACGCCAGTTCGATTCCTGGGTCAGGAAGATCTACTGGAGAAGGCATAGGCTACCCCCTCCAGTATTCTCGGGCTTCCCTTGTGGCTCAGCTGGTAAAGAATCCGCCTGCAATGTGGGAGATCTGGGTTTGATCCCTGAGTTCGGAAGATCCCCTGGAGAAGGGAAAGTCTACCCACTCCAGTATTCTGGCCTGGAGAATTCCATGGACCGTATAGCCCATGGGTTGGCAAACAGTTGGACGCGACTGAGCGACTTTCACTTCACTATAATTACCACCAAGTAAAAAAAGGCACTGCATGGGGAAAAAAATTGCAATAAAAAGATGGCACTGGGATGTGGGCTATTTTAAGCTTTTCTTTTCTCATTTAAAAAAATGTGGTTAATTATTTCAGAGCAAAATTTTTATATGTGTGTTTTTAATATATATGTATAAATATACACATATACACACCAGTTTGGATGCTGGTGAAAACATACTCCCTTTGCAAGCTCACTCGGCAAGCTCACTAGGTATGTTCCTGAAGAATCGTAACTATGACTAGCGTTAGATGGAAAATCTGATCCCTGGGTGACAGACTGCCCTTCCCACCTCTCTGGTCACACCTGCCATCCAGTCATCGTAACGGAGTGACAGGGAGGGTCCTGCAAGCACCAGCACCAGCACAAGCACCAGCACCGAAGTGGGAGGCCACGCTAAGCAGCAGATGCACAGTGACCTCTACTGTCCCCACCCGGACAGAATGTGAGTCCTGGCCCCCAACACCCCTTCCACAGAAGGGTTCTGCTGCCGAGGTCCCCTGGGGCTGGACCTCAATGGTCAGTTCCATCCCGTCCTACCAGCAGACCACTGAGGTTCTCACTCTCCTTGACTGGCCCTCTGCCTCCAGGAAGGCCTCCAGGGGTTGCCAGTCTAGCTCAGGGGTCTGACTCCTTCTGGCTGTGGTGGACACTCTGATCCTCTGCCAACATGTCTCTGGCCCCCGGCTTCTGGTTCGGATCTAACCAGAAGTGGGAACTTTCTGTTCCCCGGAAATGATGCAATGGATGATGAAATGGAGGTGTGCTGGATGAATAGGCCCTGCTACTGAGGTCAGGGACAAAGCAGGAGATGAATACGCTGTTGCTTCTGAAGGACTCTGGGACTTCAGGTTTGGCCACCAAATCCTGCCCAGCACAGCAAGGATTAGAGGCCCCTGGTCCACCGTGTACTCTCTCACGTGTGTGCACAACATACCCAGTGGGAAGTTACTTTGGGATGGTTCTCCGTCGGCATGTGCAGACCCTGGCTTTAATGAATGTCAAGCAACACAGCTGTAGTGGGGTGACAGTGGTCACAGCACAGTCTGTCTCGCCAGCTTGGCATTTGCCGCTGGGTAGCTGCTAGTTAGAACCATAATACCTGATTTCATGGCTAGTGGCTTCTATGCAGTCAGGCTTGATGGAAACCAAAGTGAAGCCACAAATGGTCCAGGGGACGGCCACTACACCCCAGCACCCACGGATGGCTCCCTTACACTCACCATTATCAGGTTAAACTGGTCACTTGCCAAAGCAGAGGGATCCGAGCTCTGAATTTGGACCTTTTTCCTCTGCATGCAGCTCACTCGCAGCTCGTGGGCTAAACTGCAAAGGAGAAAGAGAATAGCACAGGAGGGTGGACGCCATACCTAGGTATCCATGAAGAAGGTACAGGGCTTCTGCTCTGTCCCACACCCAGAAGACCATCTTCGTGGGTCAGTTCTCTTTTCGTGTTAAATCTCAGCAGTGGAGCTGAGCAAGGCCCCAAGGAAGCTCCATTTGAGAATCTTAGGAAAACTACAGCAAAGAAATGGGTGGCTCACTCACGGTGTCAAAGAAGGTCATACTAGAAAGATTGATTTTGGATCATCTAGCGCAACTCTTTCCCTTGGGATGAAGAGCATGTGACCAAACGGAACAACCTGCTGAAGGGCACACAGTTCATGTGCAGCCGCCCATCCGACTGCCTCCTTTCCTCTTCACCAAGGACCGAGCATGCCTCCGGGTGAAGAACAGATCTTTCTAACTAGCCCTTTAACTCTTTTCCCACCTGCACTGGCTGATATTGCCTGTAGGGCCGGCCTTCCCCGGAGGGGGCCTCCCCAAGGAAGCCACCCACACTCATGTTGTTTCTTCCCTGGCCCAGCTGTAGCAGGAAGAAGCAGAATGCAGGGGCTAGGAGCTCAGGCTTGGGAGTCAGATAGATGGTCGGTCCCCTTTCTACCTCTGCCCTGAACAAATCATTCCACTCTGAGTCTCAGTCTCTTCTTGTGGAACCTGGGGGAAGGGTCAACCTACCTCACAGGTCTTTGGTTAGAACTGTAGACATCACAAGTGTTTGAAATTTAGTACATACCCTTTTAATGTGCCATTTTTGCTGACAACTTGTTAGAAGAAGAAGAGGAGGCAGAAGTCTGATGGGATGAAGTTAAAGGATCTTGTACTTAACTAGAAACAAACTACAGGTAACGAAGAAGTAACACCTTGAGAAAATTCCTGCCCAGTTTCTCTGCCTAGATCCCTTCCCTGCTCTCGCTGGCTCTAGAGGGAAGGTGATGCTCCCAGGACTGACTTCAGCAGCGGAAGGTAGGCTGTGGGCTGGAGCGCCTCCACTGTGAAGGCTCCTCAAAGAGCAGCTACACGTGCTATGCCGACTTACTTATTGGACCATGGAAATAAAAAATAGGAAAAGAACACTGATGAAGAAAACATAACCATGAGGCATTATCTTACCGGCAGTAACTGGTGGCATTGAGAAAACCCAGCTTGCTTTTCTGGAGTAAGGAAGATGTATTAAATCCCAACCTGGCTATTTTCTAAATTAAAGAGAGAAAGATTTGATGAAGTTTTCTGTTATTGTAAAATAGATTCTGTTTTTAGGATGCGATGAAGAAACAGGTACTAAGTTGACAGAAATTACACGCATAAAAAGCTGATCCTCTCCTTTGCTAGTCTCCTCTCTTTGGAAAGAGGAAAAGCCTATCACAACAAAGTATGTGAGAGCTGCAAAGTCTGCTCGGCACCCTTCTCTCCAAGGCCCCCGTCAATTTAAACCTGAGATGAGGCCACTGAGCTAGCGAGTGCAGGAATGGCCCGAGCCACTCAGGTCTGCATCGTGCTTTCCATTTGAGCTACAGTGACTGTGGGGCCCGGATTTTCCATTCCACTGCTCCTGTGATCGCTGAGATGTCCGGGTGTCTCATCCCCAGAAGGGATCCTGGAAACCCTCCTATCCAAACCACATGTTCTGGTTTTCCATTGAAAATACTTAGTCAGAGAGGCTGTATCGGGTTGCTATCCGAGAACCTCTGGGGGAGGAACATAGTGTCAGGATTACTGATCAAACCCAGTAAATGAGAAAAGGCAGTGGTGGTGGGAGGAGTATCTCGCCTGTTCCTATTCTCTTCATCAGGTTCTCGTCAGGGAAAACTCGATGATACCCCCCCAAAGTGTGCTACGCCGAGTGTTATGGGGGGTGTTTAACTGATGCCTCCTTGCGGCAGTGGGTGGACGCTGGCAGGAGCGGAGGGGACGGGGCAGCCCCTGGGGTGCAGCACCTACCTTCCCCTGCCGTTTCTCTTCCTCTAGCAGCTTCAGCCTCTTGCGCTCCATTTCCTTCTGCCGGATACTCTCCTTCGTGAGAGGGTTGCAGTTGTTATGTCCAGGCAGCAAGCGGAAGTAGCGCTTCTTTTCAGGATCAAAGTAATAACCTGGTAGATCTTAAGTCAAAAGAAATAAAATTCAACTTAAAACTCCATGAACTTAGCCCCCCAACGAGGAGCCCAGGGGCCTATCCACCACCCCTCCTGGCTGCCGGTCCTTCCCGAGGGACAGCAGGCGGGCGAGCACTGCCAGTCACCACCCGGGGCCCGAGTTCAGCCCGTGGGGAGACGTTTGCCTCAGGATCTCGGTTCTTAACACACTCAGCTCCTCCCTTGAGTGTTTAAATTTGCTCCCAGGATTTCCTCCGAGTCAAGAATGGGCCAACGACACACCTAGAGTGTACCACATACGAGTGAAGACACACAGGGCTGAGGAGAAGGACAGTCAGAGCAGACAGAACCAGATGACGAGGGATGACTGGGTTTCATCTTTCCCTGCAGGCAGGCCCCGGAGGAGCCCTGTCCGGCAGGCGGCCTCACCTGGCACAGAAGAGCTGCCAGCTGGGCTGGAGGTTGAGGGGGCCTCACCACGGCCATCGCTGGAAGCCTGAGGGCTCTGCTGCGCCCCTGCATCATTCCTGTTGACACATAGAGTAACCTGGAGCCAGTGAGTCCCAGTCATTCTCTGACAGCGGGGTCCTGCGGTTCCATAGCCTTTACATTCCCAACCCTCGATTACTTGGGAAGCACTGACCCTTCTCTTCCTTGGAAGCAGTTTACCCACTGCCAATATACCAAAGTTAGGGCAAGGTTTTGGTTTCTCATCCTTTACAGGATGCAGGTCACAGTACTTCCCCTTTTGCATCTCCTCCTTTGAGCATTTTCTGAGGTCTTCTGGAATTTTCCAGATGAAAATGAGAACAGAACTCTTGGCCAATAAGAATTTTACCAGCTGGGCTCATCTGTCAGCTCAAGAGTAGCTACAAGGCCAGGTGAATTGCAGTCTTTACTGGATTCAGCAGTACAAAGAATTTACATTTTACTTGGCTACCCAAGCCTACAGTTGGAGAAACTGGGGTTCGAGCACAGAGGTGATTTCCTCAACAACACTGGGACAGAGCCATGGTTTAAAGAGTCATTCTGCAAAGCTACAAGTAGCTCCTGTGGCAATTATAGGCTGAAGGATATAATGATAGAACAAAAGGCCTAATTTTAGAATTCTGATAAAGTCCAAAATTATGAACCTTCCCTGCCCCCTATAACACTGAAAGGAATACAAACTGCAAAAAAAGGTTAAAAAAAAATCAAAGAACTTTGCCTATAAATACTAACTATGCACAGTTTCAGAGAATATTATTTATTCTCCCTTTTTATGGCCCAGAGCTTCCCGAGGCAGTTCATCTGTGATCAGCAGCAAGACAGAGGGGGATTAAGTGTCATGACAGATGTCTACATTTCTAGTCCAAGGACTGCTGTTCCCTTCTTTCCACGTGGAGTGCAGAGGATTGTTGTCCTGCGTGTTTCCACGAGACTCTGCCAGGCTGAGTCAAGGTGCTCTTCTTACACAGACCACATTCTAGTGCACGTTGTGCTCCTGGGGGAAGGCCTGGGGCCCATGGTTCTCCTTATTAAAAGTATAAACACTGGGTACTATCCTGATCTTTCTACAACATGGGTCAAGTTTGGGACGTCAGCTCAAAGTCCCTACTAGCTTGCACGAGGTGAGGCCCGTCCATACAGAAGGCCCGCTCAGAGCCAGGCATCCTCATGGGGCTTTACATACACTTCTGTGACTCTCACAAGAGAAATACTGTATAAGAAGAGTGACTCAGGGTGACCAAGTAGGTCGCCCGATTTCGCAAGGGAAAAACGCAGAGCGTCAAACCCAGTTCGCCTAATTCTAAAGCCCTTATTCCTTCCACATTTTGATGCTTTTCTAAAACTTGTGTTTTTTTTTTTTTAACTCTTTTGAGTTAATCTGTTCTAGAGAAGCATACTGGCATTTAACATCTTCTGATCCTATAATTAGAAAGTTGTCCATTTTAAAAGGAGATCTGGAGTGTTGGAAGGGTTCTGAAATTGGCATATAGGTCTCCTCTGGTGAGGAATGGGCTATAGAGACCTCCTAGGGCCTAGAGGTCAGGTCAGCAGCCCTGAACTGTGAGGAGGTATCCTCTCCTGGGGTGGGGTAGGGTGAATCATGTCCTGAGGCTAGACTGTTTGTATTTCATTCATGCAGAAAAACAAGTGTGGAAAATGTTTATTATAGGGATTCCACCTAAGTATACACTGTTTTATTTTCTAAGCTGGGTGGTAGGTACGTGATATTCACTGTATTACTCTTTCTACCTTTCTGTGTTCATTAAATATTAGCTATTATATATTACTTGGGATTTAGGCTGAATTAATGAAATTAGGTTTCCAGAAAGCTATTTTCATAGGCTGAAAAAAAAAAAGAGAGAGAGGAAAAAGGTCTAAAAAATGGAGAAACAGTTCCTCAGTTATACCAGACAATGTTTACTCTAAGCCTGTGGCGAGGGCTCTGGCCACAAGTCATGGTCACATGGAAGAGAAAGATGAGTGTGGCCATCTCCTCACTACTCAAAGTGTGGCAGATAGCCCAGCCCACAGCAGAGACACCCCCATGGAAGTGTGTGAGACGTGTAGACTCTAGTCAGCCCCACCTCAGATGCTGCATTTGGTCGAGACCCTTAGGGAGTTACGTGTGTGTGAGGGTGCTGGCAATGCTAGGAAGACACGGGGCAACGGCACTTGCCTCTCGTTAGAACCATGCTGCCTGAACCCAGCGTTGTGTCGGTGGCCCCTTCTCCTGTGTCTTCTACTCTGCCAGCTGCTTTTATGCATTTCAGCTCCTAAAAGACAGAAAGAAGAAACAAAAATTACATGCAAATGCACGTGTGCACATCTTTCTCTTGTTTGCTTTTGACAGTTCGGTTCCTTCACGTACAGAACTAGGCAAAAGGATGTCCCCAACCTGAGTTATCACGAAAGCCGCCACCAGTCCTTACCTGGAGAAGGACTGCCACCAGGAGGACACATGGATAAAACCCAATGCGCCCGTAGCCACCTCGCTGTCTGCAGCCCTCTTACCTCACAGCAGACACCCGGCCTGACAACCCGCCAACCTCCATTGCCTGGGTCACTGTGTGACGTGTTGACAGACTCACAATTACTTTTTGACTAAAGTCTGAGCCTGCCATGAGAACCTTCTTCGGCTAGTCTTCTTTCCCTTACCAGATTAACACCAGAGCTATATAATAATTATTCTTTCAATCCACACAAAACAGTTAATAGTAAACACTTTCTCTTTCTCAATATCAAGCAGGAAAAATTGTGAACAAATTAAATGGGGCCAGTGCCTGTGACTTCTCAAGGTGCTTTAGAGAGTGTTTAAGCTTCCTGAAGTACATTAACTGTTAAAGGCAAGGGTGTGTGTGTGCATTTGTTGAAATGATGACACTGATGTTGCCATAACTATTTCAAGTGGCTTTTTAAAATCTTACCTCGTATAGCCTGAATTTATCACTTAGTTGTCAAAATGTCACAAGTTTTAACAATGGGAATCACACTAGGAATTCTTAAGAGACTGAACTGTAGTATGGAGTCCAGTTGCTGCGAGATTCATGCTTTCCCAACACCCGGTTGGGATTCCTTCCCCACTCACTGGAGACACCGTGACATCTGACTGAATGTACTTTATAAATGTCAAAAACCGGAAAAATATTTCTAGGAACTAGAGAACAGATAAGAAATCTACTTGCCTTTGTACAGGAGACAGGAATCAAGACCATCCCCAAGAAAAAGAAACGCAAAAAAGCAAAATGGCTGTATGAGGAGGCCTTACAAATAGCTGTGAAAAGAACAGAAGTGAAAAGCAAAGGAGAAAAGGAAAGATATACTCATTTGAATGCAAAATTCCAAAGAATAGCAAGGAGAGATAAGAAAGCCTTCCTCAGGGATCAATGCAAAGAAATAGAGGAAAACAATAGAATGGGAAAGACTAGAAATCTCTTCAAGAAAATTAGAGATACCAAGGGAACATTTCTCGAAAACATGGGCTCAATAAAGGACAGAAATGGTATGGACCTAACAGAAGCAGAAGATATTAAAAAGACATGGCAAGAATACACAGAACTGTACAAAAAAGATCTTCACGACCCAGATAATCACGATGGTGTGATCACTCACACTCACCTATAGTCAGACAGGTGGAATGTGAAGTCAAATGGGCCTTAGGAAGCATCACTGTGAACAAAGTTAGTGGAGGTGATGGAATTCCAGTTGAGCTATTTCAAATCCTAAAAGATAATGCTGTGAAAGTGCTGCACTCAATATGGCAGCAAATTTGAAAAACTCAGCAGTGGCCACAGGACTGGAAAAGGTCAGTTTTCATTCCAATCCCAAAGAAAGGCAATGCCAAAGAATGTTCAAACTACTGCACAATTGTACTTATCTCACATGCTAGTAAAGTAATGCTCAAAATTCTCCAAGCCAGGCTTCAGCAATACGTGAACCGTGAACTTCCAGATGTTCAAGCTGGTTTTAGAAAAGGCAGAGGAACCAGAGATCAAATCGCCAACATCCACTGGATCATCAAAAAGCAAGAGAGTTCCAGAAAAACATCTATTTCTGCTTTATTGACTACGCCAAAGCCTTTGACTGTGTGGATCACAATAAACTATTGAAAATTCTGAAAGAGATGGGAATACCAGACCACCTGATCTGCCTCCTGAGAAATCTGTATGCAGGTTAGGAAGCAACAGTTCGAACTGGACATGGAACAACAGACTGGTTCCAAATAGGAAAAGGAGTACATAAAGGCTGTATATTGTCACCATGCTTATTTAACTTACATGCAGAGTACATCATGAGAAACGCTGGGCTGGAGGAAGCACAAACAGGAATCAAGATTGCTGGGAGAAATACCAATAACCTCAGACATGCAGATGACACCACCCTTATGGCAGAAAGTGAAGAGGAACTAAAAAGCCTCCTGATGAAAGTGAAAGAGGAGAGTGAAAAGTTGGCTTAAAGCTCAACATTCAGAAAACTAAGATAATGGCATCCAGTCCCATCACTTCATGGCAAATAGATGGGGAAACAGTGGAAACAGTGGGTGACTTTATTTTTCTGGGCTCCAAAATCACTGCAGATGGTGACTGCAGCCATGAAATTAAAAGACGCTTACTCCTTGGAAGGAAAGTTAGACAGCATATTAAAAAGCAGAGACATTACTTTGTCAACAAATGTCCATCTAGTCAAGGCTATGGTTTTTCTAGTAGTCATGTATGGATGTGAGAGTTGGACAGTGAAGAAAGCTGAGCGCTGAAGAATTGATGCTTTTGAACTGTGGTATTGGAGAAGACTCTTTTTTTTTTTCCTCTCTCTCTTTTTTATTTTTTTTTTTAAAATATGGAACGCTTCATGAATTTGCGTGTTATCCTTGCGCAGGGGCCATGCTAATCTTCTCTGTATCGTTCTAATTCCAGTATATGTGCTGCCGAAGCGAGCACTGGAGGACTCTTGAGAGCCCCTTGGACTGCAAGGAGATCCAACCAGTCCATCCTAAAGGAGATCAGCCCTGGGTGTTCATTGGAAGGACTGATGTTGAAGCTGAAACTCCAGTACTTTGGCCACCTCATGCGAAGAGCTGACTCATTTGAAAAGACCCTGATGCTGGGAGGGATTGGGGGCAGGAGAAGGGGACGACAGAGGATGAGATGGTTGGATGGCATCACCAACTCAATGGACATGGGTTTGGGTAGACTTTGGCGGTTGGTGATGGACAGGGAAGCCTGGCGTGCTGCGATTCATGGGGTCGCAGAGTCGGACATGACTGAGCGACTGAACTGAACTGAACTTGCCTTTATTCCCCAACCTCTACTTTTGAGTAGGGAATGCCTGCCTGTTAGCATCAAACAGAGCACTGGAAGTCCAGACCTACGTTCCAGAATTCACTATTTATCCAAAGACTCTGTGTCAACCTGTGAGTGTGAGTTGGGGTTAATTCAATACAAATGAACAGAAATTAAGTGAGTATCATACTTAAACATTTCATGAATTCTGTAACAAAGTCCTTGATTTGCTTCATTTCAAAGTCAGTCTTCTTCCCACAGAGTCACTGCACAATTTGGATTAGTTTAACCAGCCACTCTCTAGTCCTATGCCAGAAAGAATATGCACCACTAAAGCTCATCATACAGATGCCGACTTGGAGTCATCATAAATGTTTCACTTTCATCCTCTGCTGGGACATCATAAACTGTACCTAGTTTCATTTACTCCTAGTCTGGTTCATTCCTGACAATACGGAGCGTTATCACTCTCCTAAAATCCTTTCCACTTCCTTCTAGTCACTGTTAGTACATAGCACAGCTCCCCACTTCACCCAGAAGACAGACATTACCAGCACAAATGCCCCAACTTCTTTCTCATCCCCTACACAAATATCTGCCTTTACTAATTTTTATCATCTTCCCTCCTGTCTAGGAGAAACAGGTGTCCCTGTGCCCTTTCCAGGCAAACCCATCCCTCCTGACCGTTTCCTCCTCAAACTCTGCCGACATCTGTTCTCATATGTTTAATCAATCTCCTACTTTCCTTATCTCAGCTTATAAACATGCTCCGGTTTTTCATTTGTATGTGCTCCACCTCCAATCGAAAAGGAACAAAACTTCTGGAAGCACAATCTGTATGTACACACCCTACTTCTTTATTTTCCAATCATTCTTCAATGCAGTCAGGCCTCCTCAATCCCCACCCTTCTGCTAAAATGCTCTTACTGGGGTGTTAACTAATGATCACCTACTTGCCAGTGTTAGTGGTCTCTCTTTAGTCCTGATTCTCACGACATGTAATACCACAAAGCTTCCTGTGACACCACAAAGCTTCCTGAATAGCTTTCTCTTGGTTCTCCCCTGACTTGTCAAGTTCATCCTTCTCTCATTTCTCTTGGGTCACCCACTCTTGTGTTTCCCAACATTCTATCCTAGATCCTCTTGATTCCATACTTAATACCATCTCACCTACAAACATAGTTTCACCTCTATCCTAGCATTCCTCTAGAGCAGGGGTCCCCAACCTCCAGGCCTCCAGACCGGTACCTCCTGTCAGATCAGCAGTATCATTAGACTAGAAACAAAGTGCACAATAAATGTAATGTGCTTGAATCATCCTGAAACCATCCCCCCCATGGAAAAACTGTCTTCCATGAAACTGGTCTCTGGTGCCAAAAAGGTCGGGGACCGCTGCTCTAGAGCATCTAATTCTTACTAAAAGGCCACCTCCTGTCTACTTCTACAGACCTAGCAGATTCAACATGTTCCAAAGAGTTCATAATCTCTCTCTAGTCTCCTAGCCTGCTCTCTTACCTACCTGTATTTCCCTTCTCTGAAATTCTACCATTGCTTCACCCCATCCAAAAATATAATTTTATTAATTTTCCTCAGTAACCACTTTAATGGCTCCTGAATTTAGATCAGTTATCTTAAGTCTCAGACAAAAAATGAAGTTGTATTTATTAAAAATAAGTTGTAAGATTATAATTATTCCAAACTCAATAAAAAGATAATGCTGAGTCAAAGGCTTCAAATCACCCAGCGGGAGGCAGGCCATTGACCCACCAGCAACCCTGTCCTCAACAGAGCACTGCACAGTCACAAGGACACAGCCAATAAAAAAGAAATGGCAACTGCTGGTTTCAGCCAAAGATAATAACTTCTAAACTACCAACTCACACACACACAGGTTCAGGCAATGCAACAGAATAAGGGAGGCTGACAAGATCAAGCCAAAGCCATTTTCAAAAAGTCATAATAAATAGATGTTGACCAAACACAGAAAAGAATTATTAACAGTAGGATGAAGTGGTATCTTTTGTACCTTTAAGAAGTCTGTTTCAGAGGTGGGGAGTGTAAACATAGTTCAATCTCAATATCCACTTTAGGGACCAGGCTTGCACCTATCCCACTGCATTGAACTCTATACTCCCACCATCACCATCAGATGTGATGTGACTTCTTCAAGACAAAAATCCTACTTTGTTCTTTTTTCTATTTCTGGCACTCAGTAGTTGGCTCTCAGTAAATGTTCACTGAGCTAAAACCAACTGACCAATAAGCAGCCAACCAACCAACCAGCCAACTCTGCAGCTATTTTAAATCCCAAGTAGCTTCCTTCTGCTCTGGGTATTTCCATTTGCTATCCAACATACATTACAAAGTGCCCACTCACGTCAGGCAGTGGGCATGGAGGGTCAGGCAGAGATAAACTGTGGTTCCCATTCTCAAGGGACTTGGTGCTTAGAGGGAAGATGAATGCATGAGCCAATTCCTGCAGTGCATCTTGAGCGTGATGACAGGTCTTTCTAGGTGCAGTCAGGGAGAAGGCAGTGATGGCTCAGAGTGGAAGAGCCAGAGGAGAGAGTGAATTTGAACCCAGCCAGTCAGGCAAGGTGGCAGCGTGAGGAGTCTGCGAGCAGTTTTTGGTGTGGCCAGAGCCTAAAGTACAAGGGGTTGGGAGGTTGGGCTAGAGGCAAGCAGGGTCAGATACTGAGGTCCCTGGGTGCTGGGTGAGTAACATTAGACCTGAATCTTAGAAAGGGCACTTTAGAGGCAGTGGTGGAGGGAATAAGTTGGAAGTTAAGGGTTGCTGCAGCAACTCAGGTTAGATGAACCTACCAACATGGAAGTGATAGTGATACCTGGGATAGAGAACCCTGAAGTTAGAAAGATGTAAAGGTAAATTTCATGGGAGAGGTGGACAGAGGGCAGCTGAAAACTGATAAGTGAATAACTGGTAGTGTTCTGACCTGAGAGTCTGAGAATAAAGAAGGAAGGGCAGTTTGGGGAACGAAGTCTGACTGTGAACAAGCCAATCTCAAGATGTATTAAAACGGGCCTGGGAATCCAGAGGGGAAATGAGGCGAAAGATATAGATTTGAAAGTCATCAGCACACGGTAACAGATTGAGACAAATGTGGCTCAAGCCAAATATACAGCGAGGATTAAAATTCAAAATTAGAGACAATTTTATTGGACAGTAACATGAAGCAGCACAATCAGTTTTTAGATTGGTATTTGTCAACCAAGGGTGATTTCACCCACCAGGGGACATCTGGCAATTTCCAGGGACATTTTTGTTTGTCACAGCTTGGGGGTGGGGAGGGGTGGGCTGCTCTGGCATCTAGTGGGTAGAAGCCTGGGATGCTGCTAACCATCCTGTAATACGGGACAGTCCTTTACAACAAATTATCCAGCTCCAAATAGTGCTGAGGTTAAGAAACCCTGCTCCAAAAGGAAGTGCTCAATAACAATTTTGCTGGGGATGAAATGCTGGCTCTCACCTCCTTGGGAGCCACTCTGCCAGGCACAGACATTAAATAAGATGTGTTGTGGCAGGCTGAGCTTGACTTTGCCTTTTAGAGTATCTTTCAAGCACTTAAAGGAATAAAGAATAATAATTTTTAAGAGACCATTATTCTAAAAAGATAATGTTAATCTCAAACAAATAAAGAAACACGACAACTTTTTGGAAAATGTCTGAGCAATACTCATCAAGTAATTTAAATGTACATGCCTTCTTCTGGGAATTGATCCTAAGAAAATAATCCAAAAGATTGTAAGAATTATATGCAAGACATTTACTACAACTTTCCAACTCATTTTATGAAGCTAGTAGTCCTCTGTTGCCAAAACCAGACAAAGGTATCACAAGACAAGAAAACTATAGATCAACCTACTTTGTGAACACAGACACTATTCCTCAACCATATGCTAGCAAACCAAATCTAGGCTCAACATTAAAAAAAAAAAAACAGTGCAATACACCATATTAACAGAATAAACGAGGGAAAAAAAAACCACCCATGTGATTATCTCAATAGATGCAAAAAAACACTGGATAAAATCCAATGTCCTGCTGGACTTCCCTGGTGGTCCAGTGGTTAAGAATCTGCCTGCCAAAGCAGCGGACATGGGTTTGATCCCTGGTCCAGGAAGATCCCACATGCTATGGGGCAACTAAACCTGTGTACTGCAACTACTAAAGCTTGTGTCCTCTGGGACCTGGGCCACTGAAATGAGAAGCCCGCAAACCACAACTAAAGAAAGCCTAGCCCACAGAAATGAAGATCCAGTGCAACCAAAAATAAATAAAATTCAAAAACAAAACAGCTCTTATCTTAAAAAAAAATCCAATATCCTGTCATGACAAAAACTAGGCACAGAAGGTAACTTCCTCAACTTGATAAAGGGCATTGACAAAACCCCCACAGCTAACATAATGGTAAAAGATCGCAAGCTTTTCTCCTAAGATCAGGAATAAGACAAGAATATCTGTTCTTATTTCCATTTAACACTGTCCTGAAAGTTCTAGCCAGGAACAATTAGGCAAGAAAAAGAAATAAAAGGGATCCAAACAGGAAAGGAAGAAGTAAAACTATTTATATGTGTAGATGACATGATGTTATACATAAAGAAAATCCTAAAGAATTCACATATACACATATGCACAAAAACTACTGGAGCTAAGAAATGAGTTAAGCGAGACTGAAGGATGCAAAATAACTATACTTCTACACGAGTAGTGAATAATCTGAAAATGAAATGAATACAAATCCATTTACAATAGCATCAAAAAGAATAAAGTACTTAGTAATAAATTTAATGAGTGCACAACACCATACATTGAAACTACAAGATATTGTTGAAAGAAATTAAAGAGGACCTAAATAAATGAGAAGACAACCATGTCACGGACTGGAAGACTTAAGATGGTCTACAAACTGATGGACAGATTTAACATACCACTATCAAAATTCCAACTGCCATCTTTGGAGAAGTTACTAAGTTGATCCTGAAATTCATATGGAAATGTGAGGGACACAGAAGAGTGAAAATAATCTTGAAAGAGAGCCAAGTGGAGGACTCACACTTCCCAATTTCAGTGCTACAGTAACCAAGACACTGGTACTGGCACAAGGACAGCAACATAAATCAGGGGAGTAGGACTGGGAAATAAAGAAAGAAAGAAATCCAGAAATAAATACATATATTTATGGATGTATAAATATATACATCCGTATATTTATGGATGAAATAATATCCAGAAATAAATCCATATATTTATGCCTATTAATTTTTTAAAGAAACTTATTTATCTATTTATTTTTAGCTGCACTGGGTCTTTGATGCTGAGCATGGGCTTTCCTCTAGTTGCCTCAAATGGGGGCTACTCTCTAGTTGCAGAGCATGGGTTTCTGATTGTGGGGGCTTCTCTTGTTGCAGAGCACAGGCTGTAGGGCACACGGACTTTAGGACTTGTGGCTCGTGGGCTCAGTAGCTGTGGCACGCGGGCTCTAGGACGCAGGTACATTAGTTGTGGCACCCACGCTCAGCTGCCCAACAGCTGGGCTTCTCATTTCAGTGGCCCAGGTCCCAGAGGACACAAGCTTTAGTAGTTGCAGTACACAGGTTTAGTTGCCCCATAGCATGTGGAATCCTCCTGGACCAGGGATCGAACCCATGTACCCCACACTGGCAGGTGGATTCCCAACTATTGGACCACCATGGAAGTCCTGACAATTGATTTTTGACAAAGGTGCCAAGACCATACGGCGGTGGGAGGTGGTGGCAGATAAAAATCTTTCAACTGAAAAAAAAAGAAGAGAAAGAAGAAAAGAAAAAAAAAAAAAATCTTTCAACTGCCCAAAGCTCTGGATATTCACCTGCAGAAGAATGAATCTGATTCCTATTTCACGCCATGTATAAAATTAACTTGAATGGGTCTAAGCTCTCGAACTATAAAACTTTTGGAAGAAAACAAAGGCATAAATCATCATGAACTTTGAACAAGCAACACTTTCTTAAGTATGACACCCAAAGCACAAGAAAAAATAGCTTTACTAGACTTCATCAAAAGTAAAAACTTTTGTGCTAAGAACACTATCAAGAAAGTGAAAAGACAACCCACAGAATGGGAGAAAGTATTTTTAAATAATGTATTTGATAAGGATCTAGTATCCAGAATATATATACAACTCAACAAGAAAAAAATAACTGAATTAAAAATAAGGAAAAAAATCTGAAGACAATTCTTCAAACATATACCACTTAGAATGTGGTAAACAGTCACTTAGAACATGAAAAGAAGCTCAGCATCATTAGTCATTGTGCTGTGTGCTTAGTCACTCAGTCGAGTGAGACTCTGCGACCCCAGAGGACTGTAGCCCTCCAGGAACCTCTGTCCATGGGGATTCTCCAGGCAAGAATACTGGAGTGGGTTGCCATGCCCTCCTCCAGGGGATCTTCCCAACCCAGGGATTGAATCCAGGTCTCCAGCATTGCAGGTAGATTCTTTACCATCTGAGTCACCAGGAAAGCCCTCATTAGTCATTCAGTTCAGTTCAATTGCTCAGTCGTGTCCAACTCTTTGCGACCCCATGAATCGCAGCACACCAGGCCTCCCTGTCCATCACCAACTCCCGGAGTTTACTCAAACTCATGCCTTAGTTGGTGATGCCATCCAGCCATCTCATCCTCTGTCGTCCCCTTCTCCTCCTGCCCCTAATCCCTCCCAGCATCAGGGTCTTTTCCAGTGAGTCAACTCTTCCCATGAGGTGGCCAAAGTACTGGAGTTTCAGCTTCAGCATCAGTCCTTCCAATGAACACCCAGGACTGATCTTTAGGATGGACTGGTTGGATCTCTGTGCAGTCCAAGGGACTCTCAAGAGTCTTCTCCAACACCATAGTTCAAAAGCATCAATTTTTCGGCGCTCAGCTTTCTTTACCGTCCAACTCTCACATCCATACATGACCAATGGAAAAACCATAGTCTTGACTAGACGGACCTTTGTTGGCAAAGTAATATCTCTGCTTTTTAATATGCTATCTAGGTTGGTCATTAGTCATTAGGTAGATGCAAATCAAAACCACAATAAGATACCACTTTATCCCTCTCAGGATAGCTACAAAAAAAAGAAAAAGTATTGGTGAAGATGTGAGGAAACTTCTGGTGGGAAGGTAAAACACTGAAGTCACTATGGAAAATAGTTTGGCAATTCCTCAAAAGATTCCACACAGAGTTACCATATGACTTAACGAAATCCAGCAGAAATGAAAATATATGGCCATTTAAAGATCTGAACAGTAATGTTCACAGCAGTATTATTCATAATTGTCCCAAAGTGTAAATAATAAAAATTTACATCAACTGATGAATCAGTAAAAATATAGCACATCCATACAACAGACTGTCATTCAGGCATAAAAAGAATGTACTATTGATGGAAGCTACATCATGGATGAACCTTGAAAATACTATGCTAAGTGAAAGAAGTGGGACACAAAAAGCTACATACTGAGTGATATTTGATGTATATGAAATCTTCAAAATAGGCACATTCATTGAGGCAGAAAGAGAGAAGTGGATTTTCAGGGGCTGAAGGAGTATGGGGAGCATAAAGGGCCAGGTCCTCTTTTTTTTTTAAAGCTTCTTAAAAGCCTGTTTTTCTGTTATGAATAACTGCTTTTTCCAGTTATCCCCAGATGAGTTGATAAAGACTCTGATTAAACTGTTTCATGCTTCCAAGAATAACTATTACATCTTTTTATTATCTAGGTGGTAGTTTTGAAAAATTTTTATAGAATTTTAAATGACTTATGATGTTCCATGTGTTCTTGTTTATGTCTTCTTAGGCAACATTCCACCAAATTACTAGTACCATATATAATACTTGAGTATGACAGCAGTTAAAAAATGTTTTAAATTACAATTGATTTACAATGTGTTAATTTCTGCTGAACAGAAGTGTTCAGTTATACACACACACACACACACAGATACACTCTCTCTTTTTTTAAAGTATTCATTTCCAATACGGTTTATCACAGCATATTGAGCACAGTTCTCTGTTCTGTGCAGTAGGACCTTGTTTATCCATCCATTCTACATGTAACAGCTCACATCTGAGAACCTTAACCTCCCACTCCACCCCTCCAACCTGCCTCCCCCTTAGCAACCACAAGCCTATTCTCTATGAGCATGACAACAGTTTTACTTGTTTTAAAGTCAGAATCAAACTGAATATGACTTTAAAATTTATGCTTTGTGCATTGGTAAAATATGGATATACTGGCATCATATTTCCTTTATTCTGCTTGATTATACACCTGTTGAAAGGTAAATTTACAGATCAAATGATGGAACTTAATGATTCAGTGAAAGATTTTTTCTTTTTTAAAAAGAAAACTTGTCTTTTTAAAGCTTCATGGAACATAATTTATATTTAATCAGAATGACTAGACAGGATCCATTTGGGAAGTCAATCTAAAAGAAGCTAAGAGGAATTGGTAGAACTTTTGGTTTTTGATATTTACTTACTACAGGACTCCCAACCAGGCATAGTACATTAATATGAAATACTTTGAAGCCTATAATCTTAAAAAGAAGAAGTGTGAGAGTTATACAAAAAGACCATATATCACTGGGAAGGAAGTTGACTAGGTAGGAAGTGAAATGACTGGGTGTGTAATATTTTTTAAAACCTTCATTTTGGGTCAGCATGAATAATCCTTTAATTTCCCCCCTATTTTCAGCAGCATTCCATTTTGATGTTTAGCAGAGCAAACCAGAATAAAGTTCTATTAATTCAGCAATCCTAAAATCTGAGTCACATTAGGATAAAAATGAAAATGAGATGTGTACTAAGGAAAGTTAGTTTCCTTCTTCTGTAATATCTAATTCATCTTCTTATTGATCCTCTCTTAGCCCACTGGTGGACACTTGTCCTGTTCCAGACACACAGAGCAATCTCTGAAAAGGACCCTTAATGTACTCTTACAATATATGTGAGATGGATAACCGGGTGAATACCTAGAGCTTCTGAAAACCGCAGAGCTTCTCATCAATCTTTTGTATATTTTGGTAGGCAGCAGTGTATACCTCTGAAGCTTTGCTGAGAAAAAGCATTTCAATAATGATAAATTCTGAAAATACAGTCTTCATAGCCTTTACTTTCTGCTTTTCGGAACTGCAAACCATTTCCTCCAGATGAGGGCTGTCTGTACAGCATCCACTGTAGCTCTTTATAACTGGGTTCATCAGGAAATAACACGTCCGGCGGAAGGGTGTGGTAATGTTTCCTTTCTACTTCAGGTAGCAGTTTGGCAACTCCATTTCTTGATGTTGATGTCAATGTGAGGTCATTCCGTTTCGTTTATGGTTCCGTCCACTCGCTGCTGTGGCATGCAGACAATCCTGAAGGTCGGCACACGCTTCAGTGGTTTTCGGGCCCCGCTTCAAAGCTGGGGTCTTTTGTAAGCTCTCTCTTTGGCAAGTTGGCTCTGACTGGGAGCCTGGTAGCTTTTGTGCATGCGCGCCGAAGATTCGCACAACTCACCAAACTGCTCCCGGTTTGAGGGGCGCAGTTTCCGGGTACCGCTTCCTACCTCTTCCCCAAGATATGATTCCAGGCCTGGCGGCCAAATCCCGAAGGTACAGCCCGGAAAAGGCCTGGCCCGGGAATCTCAGACCTAACCAGGCAGCCTCTCTCCCGGCCTCTGTGCAAGGTGGGCCCAGTCTTGCCGAAATTCAGCACGGAGCCGAGGCTCACTGCCCTGTCCGACCCAGCACAGGGCCCACAGTGGCTTCCTTGGGGAGTGATGAAAGTATCCTGGAATAAGATGGTCACGGGGCTTCCCAGGCGGCGCTAGTGTAACCTATCTATGAATGCAGGAATCATAAGAGACCAAAGAGACGCGGGTTTTATCCCTGGTTCTGGAAGGTCCCCTGGAGAAGGGCAGGGCAACCCCCTCCAGTATTCTTACCTGGAGAATCCCATGGGCAGCAGAGCCTGGTGGGCTACAGTCTACAGGGTCGCAAAGAGTCAGGCACCATTTAGCGACTGACGCGGCACGCACACACGCAAGATGGTCACACAACCTTGGAAATATTCTACAAAACCTGCCGAACTGTGCACTATAAAAAAGCGAATTATATCCAAGTGAAAGTCGCTCAGTCGTGTCCGACTCTTTGCGACCCCATGGACTATACAGACCATGGAATTCTCCAGAATACTGGAGTGGGTGGCCCTACCCTTTTCCAGGGGATCTTCCAAACCCAGGGATCGAATCCAGGTCTCCCGCATTGCAGGTGGCTTCTTTACCAGCTGAGCCACCAGGGAAGCCCAAACAAACAAACATTTTCCTGCTACAAAAGTACTTAACGTTTATAAATGAGACACATCCTAAATATCCAGCGACAGCTGAGTTAAGATTATAGAGGTTACTGGACTGCAGCGTGGGAAACGCTACCGCCACTGGCTTGAAAAGCCCCACATAAAATGACGTTTACAGGGGACTTGCCATGCCCACCCTGCGTAGTGTTTAAAACCACCCCACAAATGAAGGAAATCAAGGCTTTGAAGGCTAAATATGGTACCCATAAAGACACAATGGGGTGGGGTTGGGGGTTGGGGGAGGGATTCTATTCCTGCTGGTCTGCCTCAGGACACCACTTCAACTGTGATCTCTACGATTATTTAAAACTAGAGTTTGGGGTTTTGGAATTTTGTTTCCTCTTGGAAGCTGTGGCCTCAGTTTTCTTTCCTTTGAGCTGTTGGATTCACAGGACACGGTCTGTGGACCACCCCATGTCCGTCCAGGGGAAAGCGGGCGGGGGAGTCATGGTTTCTGAGGTCAACCAGGGAGATGGCGAGGCTTCTTGGACACCGCGAGCGCTAGCTTCATCGCTAAGGCACCTCAGTGCGGAGGTTAACTTCGGGAAGCGTGGGTTCATCCCGTGGCCCCACAGCTTGCTAGTGACCTCGGGTAAATGACAATCTCACTAGGGCTCGTTTTGCGTCCAACAGAGGTACTACCACCGACCTCATAGGGTTAGTGTGAGGAAAGCTTCGATAATGCTTATAAAGCAGTTGGTAGTGCCTAGTACTGTAGGTGTTTGCCTTAACTGCTATGCTGATCTGTCTGAAAGTCAACCACAATCTGAACTTCCAGGTAAAACCGCCACCAAGGGCCCGCAGTCCAGCCACTGGCAGCTGTCGGGTGGCACCTTGACATCACAATTTAGAAAGAACGCTTCATCGGGGCAGACACAGAGCAGCGATACTCAGGGCCTTCCTCTCCCGTCTCTACGGCTGTAAACTGAACAGGACAAGCGAGCTCCACGCGCCCATAGACTCCACTCAACCAGAGTTCGCCCGCCCAGCCCCCTACCCACGCCGGGGTCAGGCCGGCATTCCACGTGTTCGGATCCTTCTCCCCGCCCCTTTTCTCGGGCCTTGCCCCCCACCTCCTATCTCACCCCGAGCTCAATCAGAGGAGCAGCAGAGGCCCCCGAACCGACGCCAACAGTACTCCAGCCAGCGCAGACTTACTCGATCAGAGGATTTTTTTCTGGCTCTCCCTCGGGCCCAGGGTCCACAGGAGCCGGGGTCGAAGCTTGGAAGACCCGGAAAGACGGAAGGGTAGCGTCTTCCACTTAGTTGCGTCCACTCTCGCGTTGACGCAGCGGATAGGGAGATGGCGGCCGCCCCTCTTTTCTCATTGGGCGCGTCTTCTGACGGTCTATACCAATAAGGGTGGATCTTAGGGAGGGGGCGGGGTTGGGGGCTCGGCTCCGCCCAGGCCTGGCGAAAAGGCAGCGAATCGGCGGCTGACTTCTTTGGGATCCGCCCTTTGGGGCGGGCCCAAGGCTCTTGGGGGCGGAGCCAAGCATGTTTGGGGCGGGGACAGGCGCGCTTTTGGGCTGGACCGGGCTGGGCCGGAGGCGAGTTGAAACTCGGCGAACGCCGTGGCTACCTCTTCCCAAGCGGTGGGTACCCCACCCAGCACCGGGTATTTTCTGTGTCCAACCCGGTTAATCCAGCCCTGGAAAGTGCTCTCGCCGCTTGGGACCTCCTCCTTTAAACTTACGGAGGAGGAAAGAGTATGTTGTGGAAAGGGCGAAGGAGGCTCTGAGATGAGAGGAAAAAGGAACCGGTGGTGAACTGGTGGTGACGTGTTCGGTTGTGTCCTCTGGTAGCTGAGACTGCTGACCGTAGGTCTGCGTGGCTCCAAGGTGCAGAAGAGCGTGCCCTCAGCTTCAGTCTGGGAGCCTCCGCTGTAGATCAAGTTGTGTTTCCTTCTTGCTGTGTGACCTTGGGGAAGTGTCTTCCCTTTCTGTGCCTTGATTTCTTCTGCTGAAACAAGGAAGTAGATCTAACGTTCTGATGTTCTCTCTAGTGGAAAGTTTGTTTATGCAATTAATATTTCCAGAATGGTCTCTCTGTGCTGTGCCTGCTCCAGGTATCAGCAGACAGCCATCAGCTGACATAAAAGATGGAAAATGGAAGCCCGTGTAGGGCCCTTGACCAGAAATGGCAGTTTGCTTGTTTTTCAGATTTGGTTTGTCTTTATTGTAATTGAAATATAGTTGATTTAAAATATTGTGTTAGTT
Organism: Cervus elaphus; assembly: GCF_910594005.1. Taxonomy (NCBI): domain Eukaryota; kingdom Metazoa; phylum Chordata; class Mammalia; order Artiodactyla; family Cervidae; genus Cervus; species Cervus elaphus. Next base: position 18,209,602 of record NC_057826.1, read on the forward strand.
TCTGGTATACAGCAAAGTGATTCAATTATATATATATATACACACACATATATATATTCCTTTTCCATTATGGTTTGTTATGTGATATTGTCTACAGTTCCTGTGCTATACAGTAAGACCTTGTTTATTCATCCTACATATATTATGTGAACCGCAACCTCCTACTCCATGCCTCCCTCACTCCCCTTCCCCTTGGCAACTAACTACAGTTATGTTCTCTATATACAAGTGACAGTTTTGTGAGGAGAACTGGGTTCAAATGGGCCAGGCTTGGTTGTTGCCACGGGCAGACCTGGCACACCATGTTAACCCAGGGCCCTGTGAGTTGCTAGACCCCTTAGAAAATAGATTGTGGGGCTAATCAATTGTAGCCATGTGTGAAAGCATTTCAACAAATAACAAGTAAGGTAGGATTCTGCCTCTCAAGAATTTTATATAAGAAAGGGTGTGAGTGGGAAGAGGTGATCAGAGTAAGGAGGGAAGTTAGTGTAAGTCAGAATAAAGGACAGCTTCATGAAGCTTGAGCTGCCTGGAAGAGAAAACAGAAATTCTAAGCTGAACCAACCATCTGACTGGAAGCCTGTTCAGGGAGTAGTGAAGCATTCATTTTGGCTGAATGGGAGGGGAGTCTTGGAAGCTAAACTGGCAGGTTCAGTTCAGTTCAGTCACTCAGTCGTGCCTGACTCTCTGCGACCCCATGAATCGCAGCACACCAGGCCTCCCTGTCCATCACCAACTTCTGGAGTTTACTCAAACTCATGCCCATCGAGTCAGTGATGCCATCCAGCCATCTCATCCTCTGTCGTCCCCTTCTCCTCCTGCCCTCAATCCCTCCCAGCATCAAGGTCTTTTCCAGTGAGTCAACTCTTCCCATGAGGTGGCCAAAGTATTGGAGTTTTAGCTTCAGCATCAGTCCTTCTAGTGAACACCCAGGGCTGATCTCCTTTAGGATGGACTGGTTGGATCTCCTTGCATTCCAAGTGACTCTCAAGAGTCTTCTCCAACACCACAGTTCAAAAGCATCAATTCTTCAGTGCTCAGCTTTCTTCACAGTCCAGCTCTCACATCCATACATGACCACTGGAGAAACCATAGCCTTGACTAGATGGACCTTTGTTGGCAAAGTAATGTCTCTGCTTTTTAATATGCTATCTAGTTTGGTCATAACTTTCCTTCCAAGGAGAAAGTGTCTTTTAATTTCATGGCTGCAGTCACCATCTGCAGTGATTTTGGAGCCCCCCAAAATAAAGTCTGACACTGTTTCCACTGTTTCCCCATCTATTTCCCATGAAGTGATGGGACCAGATGCCATGATCTTAGTTGTGTGAATGTTACGCTTTAAGCCAACTTTTTCACTCTCTCTTTCACTTTCATCAAGAGGCTTTTTAGTTCCTGTTCACTTTCTGCCATAAGGGTGGTGTCATCTGCATATCTGAGGTTATTGATATTTCTCCCGGCAATCTTGATTCCAGCTTGTGCTTCTTCCAGCCCAGCGTTTCTCATGATGTACTCTGCATATAAGTTAAGTAAGCAGGGTGACAATATACAGCCTTGATGTACTCCTTTTCCTATTTGGAAGCAGTCTGTTGTTCCATGTCCAGATCAAATGTCAAGGGTAAGGAGCTGGTGAAGAAGGACTTCATAGGGCCAGGACTCCATCACAGGCCTGTCCGAGCTGATCGTGCTCGGCCACCTCTCCAGTGGACTCTGAACTCTCTGCTTAGTGCCTATGGGAGCGACAATGGAAGGATAAGACCCCCTCCAAACAGGGGAACCTTGAAGATCATATCCAGGTTACTCATCGCCTAAGAAAAAACATACACTAATCACCCCTGCCTCCGGACAGTATCTATCAGAATGTAACCACAGGTTTATCGGTTATTAACTGGTTGAAATGTAACCGCGGGCTTATTGATTATTAACTGTTTGATCACGTAACACGTGAATGATGGGGTTATTGTGATTGTATTTACCCTTCCTTTGTAAGTCTCAAGGAATTTGGGGTGGTGGATTCAGACACGTACACATGGGGTATAAAAGATGTTCACAAATGCTGGTCGGGGTCCTTGGCTAAGAGGAGACTCTGCCTTGGGCCCGCCGGTGTAATAAAGTGCACTCCACTATCTGCATTGTCCTTCTGAGTGAGTTTGTTTCCCGGAAAGCGTGGCTGTAACACTGGCAGGGGGAGCCTCTGTAGGTTTGAGAGGTAGGGAGTGACAAGATTAGAGCCGTGATTTGGGGAGATCACAGCTGTGGTTGCGCAGCACTGTAGAAGAAACTGGAGAGGAAAGATGTGGAAGTCAGCTGCGAGTCTCCTTAGAAGATGAGTCCCTACGGAAGGTAATCGGACCTGAACCAGAGTGAGTGGTGGCAACTGGGATGGAAGGGAGGGGTAGAGTCAAGACAGATTTCGGAGGAGGGGGGAATCTGTCAGATGTGAGGAACTCTGGGAAGAGTCAAATGGGATTCCAGGCGAAGAGCCAGGGTCACCAGAGGAAGTCAGAAGGAGTTGGCTGGGGCTTGCTGAGAGAATGGATGACAAACATCCAGCCCCCTGGTTCTCTTGAATATTCACTGAAGGAAAGGGAACAGGATGTGCCTTGGGGATCTGAGGTAGGCACACCAGAGAAAGGATTATAAATATTTGCAGATCAATGCCCAAAGGAAGCTTGGCCTTGGGCAAGTCTTTTGGCATTTGTGAACTCCAATTTCCTCATAGGTAAAATGAGGATAACAATACCTGCTGAAGTGGTTTTTTTTTTTTTTCTTTTTAAATATATATATTATATATGTCTGTGTATACACACACAGGATATTGAATATATTTTTCCTGTGCTGTTACACCTGTGCGACCTATGGACTATATAGTATAGTCCATGGAATTCTCCAGGCCAGAATACTGGAGTGGGTAGCCTTTCCCTTCTCCAGGGGATCTTCCCAACCCTGGGATCGAACCCAGGTCTCCTGCATTGCAGGTGGACTCTTTACCAGCTGAGCCACAAGGGAAGCCCACATATATATATATATACATATATATATATATATGTCTGTGTTTGAAGGAGGAAACAGACAGAGCTGGACTCCATCTGAGGTCAGGCTGCGAACATTAGGCTACACACATGGTCACCCCCCCAATGGACTCAGAACTTTGTGCTCGGTGTCTATAGAAATGGCATACCAATGGAAAACCAGACCCCCCCCCCCCCCCCCATAAAAGAGCCTCAGGACTTGGACTTGGACTCTCCATTGCCTAAAAGAATATGCTAATTATCTCTGTAACAGAACAAAGTGCTAGATTCCATTATGTTTACTGGGATATGACCACAGGCCTATTGATAAATATCCACTGTTTATCTAGTCTTGTGACACATGAATCATGGGTTCACTTTGATTGAATCTTTCTTTTACTTTGTCCAGACTAGTGTCAAGGAATTTGGGGAGGTGGGTTTGAGCAAGTACACTTAGGGTATATAAGGTTTTCACAAAAACTGGTCAGGGTCCTTGGCTAAGAGGAGACTCTGGCTTGGGCCCGCCGGTGTAATAAACTGCACTCCACTATCTGCATTATCCTTCTGAGTGAGTTTGTTTCCCGGAAAGCGTGGCTGTAACATGTATACACACATAGGATATTGAATATACTTTTTCTGTGCTATACAGTAGACCTTGTTGTTTATCAAAGAGAGTGGCTGAGGAGAAAACCGGAAAGCACCTTACTGCTTGATCTGTAACATATATGGACTGAGCACCCTTTATTATGTGGATGACTTGATATGTGATTAGTGCATATTACTTATCAAAGTAAGAATAATTCCTTTTTCTCATTTCATCTCCAGAAGTCAATGCAAATAAGTTTTTCTTTGAAGTGGCACCTAAAATGAGTCAGCATTAACTTTGACTATGTTGTAGCCACGTGTTCTGGGAAACAAACTCACTCAGAAGGATAATGCAGATAGTGGAGTGCAGTTTATTACACCGGTGGGCCCAAGGCAGAGTCTCCTCTTAGCCAAGGACCCCGACCAGTTTTTGTGAAAACCTCATATACTCTTGTTATAGCCATGCTTTCCGGGAAACAAACTCACTCAGAAGGACAATGCAGATAGTGGAGTGCACTTTATTACACCGGCGGGCCCAAGGCAGAGTCTCCTCTTAGCCAAGGACCCTGACCAGCATTTGTGAACATCTTTTATACCCAATGTGTACATGTCCAAACCCACCAGCCCAAATCCCTTGAGGCTTACAAAGGAAGGGTAAATACAATCACAATAACCCCATCGTTCACGTGTTATGTGTTCAAACAGTTAATAATCAATAAGCCCGCGGTTACATTCCAACCAGTTAATAACAAATAAGCCTGTGGTTACATTTCGATAGATACTGTCCAGAGGCAGGGGTGATTAGTGTCTGTTTTCTCTTAGGTGATGAGTAACCTGGATATGATCTTCAAGGTTCCCCTGTTTGGAGGGGGTCTTATCCTTCCATTGTCGCTCCCACAGGCACTAAGCAGAGAGTTCAGAGTCTACTTGGAGAGATGGCTGAGCACGATCATCACGGACAGGCCTGAGATGGAGTCCAGGCCCTATGAATTCCTTCTTCACCCTAAGTGTACTTGCTCAAACCCACCTCCTCAAATTCCTTGACACTAGTCTGGACAAGGTAAAAGAGATTCGATCAAAGTGAACCCATGATTCATGCGTCACAAGACTAGATAAACAGTGGATATTTATCAATAGGCCTGTGGTCATATCCCGGTGAACATAATGGAATCTAGCACTTTGTTCTGTTACAGAGATAATTAGCATATTCTTTTAGGCAAGGGAGAGTCCAAGTCCAAGTCCTGAGGCTCTTTTATCTGGGGGGAGGGGGGGGTCTGGTTTTCCACTGGTATGCCATTTCTATAGACACCGAGCACAAAGTTCTGAGTCCATTGGGAGGGTGACTATGTGTGTAGCCTAATGTTCACAGCCTGGCCTAAGATGGAGTCCAGCTCTGTCTGTTTCCTCCTTCATTACCCCCTCTTGATGCTCTTAACTCATATTATGAGCATTATTCATAGGGATATATTGCACCCTGGCTCTCCGACTGCCAATTTGGGAGAATGACATCAACCTTCGGGTTACAAAGTTCATAATACATTATAAAATTCAGGGTCCACAAAGCAGAACTATCAAGGCAACTATAACAGTGGTAAATATAGTTTTCCACCAATCACCCCTCACCCAAGATAGGACCGAAGCCCAGAAAGGAACGTTTTCATTTGACATTGCTTTTACCTGGTTTTTCATGTCATCTAAAGTAGTCGATACATTGCCCGATAAGTCAGGAGTGTATACACAACATTCAACCTTAATTATAGCACAGGTCCCTCCTTGAGCAGCTGTGAGTATGTCCAAAGCCATTCTATTTTGAATTACTGCTTTTCTCATTTGGATTTGCTCTTCATTTAAGGCTTGGAAGGCTTTTGTTCTATCTAGGAGGGCCTGTTTTGTGAAATTAGTCAAGACCTCTACTTTAATCACAATATCTGTTGTTCCTATAGAGGGTACAAATAAGGCAGGAATATATTCATACCATTGAAACACAGATATTGTCCACCTAGCATGTAAATAAGGTAGATTTACAGGGGCTTGTTATAGGTTAGGCTTTTGTTACATTGGCATTTATATCAAATGTAACCCTATGACCCGAGTCTATTGACTGTAGGTCTGGCTTATACCCAGAGAGCAGGGAGAGATTATGATTGTGTCCCAGAAAAGAGCAGAGTGGTTTAAAATTTCCTTGGTGGAGCGGTGACAGCCCCCAGGGAAGTCCATCCATCACAGACAGAGGCATAGCCCCACATACCCAACAGTTGGAGGTATTGTGGAAGTTGGCGTAGGAATGTGCACGTTGATGAGACCAAGCAGCAGGAGTTGATTATGCAGCTTCATCCTCAAGGGGCTCATCCGGGATCTTCTTTTCCTTCTTCTTAAGGATGGTCTTAGTCTCTCGAGGGTCAGCGGGGTGCCTCTGTGCAGTCCACTCAGCGTTTTCTGGGTCTGCATGGTATGCTCTCTTCACCCTCGTATGATGGACCCAAGGGACAATACCTGCAACTTTAACTACAGTAGGGGTAGTTAGAATAACAGTATAAGGGCCCTTCCACCAAGGGGCTAGTAAATAAAGTTTCCAATCTTTGACCCATACTTGGTCACCAAGCGTAAACTCATGAATCTATTCCCCAAAGGGGAACGGCACCCTTTCTTGTACAAACTTAGTTACCCAATTTATTACCTTACCCAGTTCCATTTGCTGTGAAATCCTATCCCCCCTTACCTGAGGCAAATTTGTTGACACCTGTTTTATTATGGGAGGGGGCCTCCCATACACAATTTCATAGGGAGAATAGCCTTGGGACTGTGGGGTCATCCTGAGTCTGAGCAGAGCCGTCAGAAGCAAGTCCACCCAGGAGCAGTCAGTCTCTTTGATCCACTTGGAGAGTCTCTCTCTCTCTCTTTTTTTGGAGAGAAAAAGTGTCCGTTTGGTTCATTCCACCATCTCAGAACTCTGGGCCTATATGCAGTGTGCAGTTTCCATTTGATGTTTAAAGTTTTGCTTACTTGTTGTACTAAATCAGCTACAAAAGCCAGGCCATTGTCTGATCCAATGCTGGCAGAAAATCCAAATCTGGGAACTATTTCCCTGAGCAGGCACCGGGCTACTTCTGATGCTCTTTCAGTCCAGGTAGGAAAAGCTTTTACCCATCTTGAGAACGTACATACCATGACCAGCAGGTAACGGTAGTGTCGGTGAAGTTTCATTTCAGTGAAGCCCACTTCCAGGTGTTCAAGGGGCAGCGTGCCTTTCAGCTGAATACCTGGAGGTTTTTGTCTGAATACCCGAGAGGCAGCATTAACCTGTGAGCAGGCAGCATGGCCTAGGTGGGTCGCTTGGTGTGTTTGGCTTACCAGAGTGTGTGCCAGCTCCTCCGGTACCAATAATTTGCCACTTGGCAATTCCCACCATCCCTTTTCAGTCTTGATGGCCCCTTCCACTTTGGCTAACCTGATAGCCGTTGTCCTTGTTTTATCAGGCTAGTGCCATCAGTATATAGGACCCAATTAGGGTCTGGAACCTTGTGCCCCTCTTTAAAGCAAACCCCAGATACCTTACCTCCTCTTTGTAGATCTGTGCCTTTATTCTTCGACACCGGGTAACCTGCTTCCATCAACAGCTGGAGCAGTGCTTTTGTCCCGTCCCAACATTTTTCTTTGGTCTCAGCAGCCAGCAGCAGGTCATTCACGTATTGTAGGAGCCAACATCCATACTTTTTTGGATGGAATGAGTCCAGGTCAGAAGCCAAGGCTTCCCCAAAGATGGTTGGGGAATTCTTAAACCCTTGTGGGGGAGGGGTGGTGTCTTCCACCCAGACCTCAGGGAATAATTGCGTTAGCTCTCCCTCATGCTCTTCCGGCCCACCCGGTTCTTCCTTCGGAGGCTCATGCTACCTCCACTCATCTTGGGGTGGTATTGAGAGAGAGAGAGAGCAAATAAGCCATAGTGCCCATCCAGAAGGTGGGCCTCTCCTCAGGGGAGAAAGTCACTGGTGCTCCTAGCTTGGAGAGCAAGTTTCTTTCCAACAGGGGTACAGGGCACTCAGGAATGTAGAGGAATTCATGAATCACTTGGTGCCCCCCCCCCCCATCTGACATTTTCTGGGCTGGCAAAATGATTTAATCATCTCTTCTCCCAATACCCCAGTTACAGCGGTAGTCTTTTTGGATAATGGTGCCACAGGTTTTGTTACTATCGACAGTTCTGCTCCTGTATCCACCATGAAGTCAAAGTTTTGGTCCCCGACTTTTAAGGTTGCCATGGGCTCTCGGGGACCTGATATCTCTGAGCCACGGCAGCCCTAGTTAATTTCCAAGTAATTTTAATTTCCTCCTTGCCTTAGGGCATTCATTCTTCCAGTGGTCAAAATCTCGGCACCCGGCACACTGGTTTGGCTGTAACGGGGCCCGGGGCCTCCATTGGGACCGGCTGAAGGACTGTCCTGTCCCTGGGGCAGAGGAGGTTTTCTGCCTGAGATAGGCTTTCCCAGAGCAGCAGCTAGCATCGCAAATCTCTTGTCTGTTCTCTTTCCTTCCCTCCTGCTCTCTGGCAGAGCGCAGTCTCTGCTTAATTCCAACGTCTCCCTCCCCTTCCTGTCTGTACTCACCGGGAGAGGCGGGTATAGCTTGGGCTGTTGGCTGGAGCCGGATCCTGGAAGTGCTGGCCAGAGGCTTCTGCCACCGGGATCGGAGTCCACCGAGGTGGCGGCTCTACGACCTCCAGAAGAGCTGGCGGAGGAGCAGCAGCTGCTGCAGGAACTTCACCTGGCCCTGGATGGGGCATTAAGGCGGCCTCCGGTCCTGGTGGGACCGTCATCTCCAGTATGGGGGACGGACGGGTCATCTTCGTCCAAATCCTGCCAGATCCCAGAGGGAGAAGGGGGATTGGCATGTCTTCACCTGCCGGTCCGCACCGCTGAACCAGAACACCACGTGGTCCAAGATGTTTCTACCTTAAAGTCTGTTCTGCCTTGGTGGGCTTGATCAGGTGTGGATGAAAACATAGATGGGTTAAATATCCCATGTCCCAGGCCGTCTCTCCGGAAAAGCCAACTCATACTCACTTATGTATCCCCCTCTTCTAGCCTGACAATTCCGAGGGTGTCAAGAATTTCACAGCAGACAGGACACCTCCTGGGGGAGGGCAGAATATAAGCATACAAGGACCAGTTTCTTATCCTAAAAATCCCCTGGCAATCGCTGGTAATAATTTTCCCTGAGATGCCGTGGACACACCTCCTAAATGACCTTCACAAATTCCCTTCCTAAGCCCTAGCATGCTTGTCAACTTGTGTACCAAGCAATGGCTGCCTGCCTATTCCAGGCTCCTGTGGGTCCGTGCCCCTTCTAGTCCCTCCCAGGGGGGTGATCAGATCCCCTCTTCCACCCTGCCGGGTGGGTTCCTCCTCACCTGAGTGTTCAGTTTCCCTGCTGCCGTCCACTACCTGCTAACGTGAAAGGTCTGGGCATTGCGAAGCAGAATCCTTCCAGAAGGGTGAGGCGCCTTCTCCCCTCTAGAAGATTCAAGTCACAAGAACTTTGTCTCCTCAAAGTGAGGAGTTTCCCAGCCCACGCACCAAATGTTGTAGCCACGCGTTCCGGGAAACAAACTCACTCAGAAGGACAATGCAGATAGTGGAGTGCAGTTTATTACAGCGGCGGGCCCAAGGCAGAGCCTCCTCTTAGCCAAGGACCCTGACCAGTTTTTGTGAAAACCTTATATACCCTAAGTGTACTTGCTCAAACCCACCTCCCCAAATTCCTTGACACTAGTCTGGACAAGGTAAAAGAGATTCGATCAAAGTGAACCCATGATTCATATGTCACAAGACTAGATAAACAGTGGATATTTATCAATAGGCCTGTGGTCATATCCCAGTAAACATAATGGAATCTAGCACTTTGTTCTGTTACAGAGATAATTAGCATATTCTTTTAGGCAACGGAGAGTCCAAGTCCAAGTCTTGAGGCTCTTTTATGGGGGCGGGGGGTGGGGGGCGTGTGTGTCTGGTTTTCCACTGGTGTGCCATTTCTATAGGCACCAAGCACAAAGTTCTGAGTCCATTGGGAGGGTGACCATGTGTGTAGCCTAATGTTCGCAACCTGGCCTCAGATGGAGTCCAGCTCTGTCTGTTTCCTCCTTTAACTACATTAAAAAAAAAACAATACTTTTAAAATCCTTGTCATGTGCCACATATTTCTAAGCCCTTTCCATATATTTGTTCTTTTAAATACCACAACCCTATGAGGCATGTACCTTATTTCAAAATATCACCACTTTATTGATGAATTGAGTCACAGAGAGGTTAGGTAACTTGCTCAAGCTGGTGAAAGACTGAAGGCAGGAGGAGAAGGGGACAACAGAGGATGAGACGGCTGGATGGCATCACTGACTCTATGGGCATGAGTTTGAGTAAACTCCGGGAGTTTGTGATGGACAAAGAGGCCTGGCGTGCTGCGATTCATGGGGTTGCAAAGAGTGGGACATGACTGAGCGACTGAACTGAACTGAAAACATGTTTGATTCAGAAAATTTAAGAAATAGAGAAGCACAAAATAAAAAATGCACCCAAATAATCTATAATAAACTCATAACTGTCAAGAAACCACTGCGAATATTTAGATGTCTGTTTCTAAGCATGTATTTGTTGTTGTTGTTTATATAGTTCATTAGTTCTTCAACAAATATTTACTGGGCCCTTGGAATGCCATGCCTGTGGTAGGTGCTAGGGATATAGTTGTGTATTTTTAATAATTAAAAAAAATTTTTAAACAATTACAAACTAAAGATTCAACCAGTCAATCCTAAAGGAAATCAAACCTGAATACTCACTGGAAAGATTGATGCTGAAGCTGAAGCACCAATACTTTGGCCACCTGATCTGACGAGCCAACTCATTGGAAAAGACTCTGATGCTGGGAAAGGTTGAAGGCAGGAGGAGAAGGGGGCGACAGAGTATGAGATGGTTGGATGGCATCACTGACTCAATGGACATTAGTTTAAGCAAGCTCTGGGAGATAGTGAAGGACAGGGAAGCCTGGTATGCTGCAGTCTTGGGGTTGAAAAGAGTTGGACACGCCTGAGCAACTGAACAACAACAAACTAAAAGAAAATTCCACCTAGTATAGAGACTTTTCACATTGCAATACTGTTAGTTGTATTTTTTCAAACAAGGATGTTCTCCTACATACTCTCAAGATAACCATCAAATTCAGGAAATTAACATTTTTATATCACTACCATTTAATCCTTGGTCCCACTCAGTTATCACCTATTGTCCCAATACTTTCCTTTATGGCAAAAGTATCAATTCAGAATCATATGTGTTTAGTTATATCTGTTAAGTCTTCTTCAGTCTTTCTTTAATTTTAATAACCTTGACACTTTTGAATATTATAGTCCAGTTAATTTGTAGAATGTCCTTTAGTTTTGTTATAGCCACGCTTTCCGGGAAACAGACTCACTCAGAAGGACAATGCAGATAGTGGAGTGCAGTTTATTACACCGGCGGGCCCAAGGCAGAGTCTCCTCTTAGCCAAGGACCCCGTCCAGCATTTGTGAAAATCTTTTATACCCCATGTGTACGTGTCCAAACCCACCACCTACCCCATGTGTACGTGTCCAAACCCACCACCTACCCCATGTGTACGTGTCCAAACAGTCAATAATCAATAAGCCCGCAGTTACATTCCAAATAGTTAATAACCGATAAGCCTGTGCTTACATTCTGATAGATAAGTGTCCGGAGGCAGGGGTGATTAGTGTCTGTTTTCTCTTAGGTGATGAGTAACCTGGATATGATCTTCAAGGTTCCCCTGTCCGGAGGGGGTCTTATCCTTCCATTGTCGTTCCCACAGGCACTAAGCAGAGAGTTCAGAGTCCACTGGAGAGGTGGCCGAGCACGATCAGCACAGACAGGCCTGAGATGGAGTCCAGGCCCTATGAATTCCTTCTTCAGTTTGGGTCCTCAATTTGGTTTTGTCTGATGTTTTCCATGATTGGCTTCAGATTGTATCTTCAGTAGGAAAATCAGAGAAGTGACAGCATTCTTCTTATTGCATCCTATCAGAAGGCACAATGATTTTGGTTGGTCCCATTATAGATGATGTTAATTTTGACTTCTTGATTAAGGTGACGGCAGGCAGGCTTCTCCTACGTAGTTACTCTTTTTTAAATTTAAAAAATAAAAATTAAAAAAGAAAAAGCTTAAGTCATAGAGGCTCACAGGAAGTTGCAAAAATAGTCCTGAGAGGTCCCTGTACCTTTCATATAACTTTACCCGTGGAAATATCTCATATAACCATAGTACAAAATCACTCTTTGTTTTTTTGTAATTTGGTTAGTATTTATGAGTCTATGTAAATATCCTATTCTTTATCAAACATTTAATTAATTAACTAACGTATTTATGGGCTTATGGTTTCCTATGTTTTTCAGTGGGCTAAATCCATCCTTATCATTATTTATTTTGATGCTCAAATAGTCCCAGATTTGCTAGATTTGCTTTTCCTACTTCTCTGTCCTTTTGACTTGCCTCATCATTCTTTGATCATTCTCTTCTGGAAAAAGATGTTCCAGGCTCATCTTGTTCTTTTTCTGCCCAAGCCTGAAATGAGTTGTTTACCTAAGGTGTCCCAGTCTCATTTAGTGGAAATTGGTATTTAGAAGCCAAGATCTGAGTGCTAAGTGTACTCATTGCTTTTAGGGTATCCCTGTTCCAAGTATACTGCAACTTAGGGTTAAAGTTGGAAAGATATACCCACACACTGTCACATACAACACAAACACATGTACACATTTACATCTGTATCAACCTTATCTTGAAAACCAAGAATTCACACCAGTGCCTCCAATTCCAATCCATCACCATGGGGCTCATTCAAGTTTTTTCTCTTTCTATATTTGTATCTCTCTTCCCCAACAGTAAAATTATCATTATCTTTTTTTTTTTTTAAATTTACTTATTTGAACACTCCCTCTGTATGTGGCCATACATATCGGAGTCTCTACCCCTGTCCTCTCCCCGCAGATATCCTCCTAACCCCACAGGGGTTCTGAGAACCTGTGCTGGGTCATGCTCTCCACCCCCCACAAAGAGGATGCCAGCATTCCATGTGAAAACGTAGTTTTGGAGAGACAAAAATCCTTCCTTTCTTTCAAGGAGTTTACATTCTAATGGTGGGGAAAGGGGAATAAAGAAATAAAAAGTAAAACATGAGGTAATAAGTGCAGGAAAAAAACAAAAAACAGGATAATGTGATAAGAAGTGACTCAGGTGCTATTGTGGGTTGGTGATGCTGATTCTTCTCTTCATACACTCCCCCAGTCCTTTTCTGGCTCTGTGCCTATCTACAAAATGTATTATGTTGGCTCCTCTGTGACTTCCTTCCTTTTTCCCCCGCTTTTTTTGGCCACTCTGTGTGGTGTGTGGAACTTCCCTGACCAGCATCAAGCCTGGTTCTCTGAAGTGGGAACCTGAGAGTCTTAACCACTGGACCACCAGGGAAGTTCTGCAGCCCGCTTTCTGATTGAATTCAACCAGTAGGAGACTGGGGGAGTGGGAGGAGAGAGAATCCCTTGCCTGCTTTGGGGTGTATTTTCTGGCAGTGGCCCCTCCCCTGGCTGCAGTGCTTATCAGGCTCCCAAAATTCCATTTCTTCCCCTTGTCCCTTCAAGGCCCTTGGTGGTAAGAGCTTCTTTCTGTTACTAGCCTGTGGGTGCCCCAATGGTCTTGTCTTGTCTCTTTTTATCCTTACACCTTTGTTAATAATATCTTCATTAAAGTCCCTTGGATCATTGAGTTGGAGTCTATTTCAGGAAAGAGCTCTTTCAGGAAATGACTCTTTTTGTTTAAACAATATGGTGAATCATTTTTCAGGTCAATACATGTTCTTTTTTTTTTTTTTTTAATACATGTTCTTATACGAAATGATTTTCAAAAACTCAATTTGATCAGTTAAAAAAGGAAAACATTAGCCAGGCTTGTCCTTCTGGAATTGTGTGCAAAGTGAAATCCCTCCTTGTCCTGCACCTAACCTGAGGCCTAAGAAGCTTCAGTTGTGCTTTCAAGGGGGCAGCATTGATCTTGGAGAGGCAGCAGTGATTGGTGGCATGAAGTGAGCTGTTAATTCCCTGCCCAGGTGTTGAACCTGTGTAACCTGGATGAAAACCAGGAATCCTAGTCACCAGACTAGGAAGGGTTAGAGGCTAGAGGTTAGAAGCTATTTTCCCTTGGCTCTTGCCCCTAGTGAAAAATGCATTTCTCATGGAGGCAAAAACTATAAAAAGGTACATAGTTTGTTATTGGAGACAGCACAACAAGTGGGAAAGCACACAGAGAACTGTTAAGCTAGAAGCAAGGCAGAGATACACACCTGGAGAGAAAGACATGGGCATCCTCCTTAAAGAGGAGGAGCACAGAAAAGAGGCGGTTAGATCATTTATATAGGGCAGTTCTTCCAGGTCTTTGTCTTCCTTCTGGCCAATCACCTTGTTTTGTCCCCCTTGGCTAATTTGTTTCAGGACCTTCCCCATAGATGTGCATGCATATCTCAGCCAACATGGATCTCAATGCAAAGGCATCTGGGAGAAGCAAGATTGATTGTGGCCTGGCATTGGCCCCTGATTTCTTGACCCTTGAGGAATCTTTCTGCGCATGTGTAGTGTCTCCCTTGCCCCAAGGAGGGGGAATATGTAATCTCTTGATCCTTTACTCAGACAAGGTTTAACCCCTCTCTGTTTCTGCCATGACTATTATCTTAAGGGGGCTTCCCTGGTGGCTCAGATGGTAAAGTGTCTGCCTGCGATGCAGGAATCACAGGTTCGATCCCTGGGTTGGGAAGATCCCCTGGAGAAGGAAATGGCAACCCACTCCATAATTCTTTGCCTGGAAAATCCCACGGTCGGAGGAGCCTGATAGTTTACAGCCCATGGGGATGCAAAGAGTCGGACACAACTAAATGACTCACTTTCTTTTTTCATTATCTTAAGGTGTCCACAGAGACAAAGCCTGTCTATTTACCCTGTTTCTGTTCTTACTTCCATCTAGGCGGGCAAACAGGAGGCTGATTGTAAATACCTCACCTGGAGCCACCTATCTCTGTTTCAGGAAATGCAAATAGGATGCTAGTTTTAAGTGTCCACCTGGAGCCCATTTGTAAACAGGAGGCCAGTTGTAAATGCCTAGCCTGGGGCCGGTGTGTTTCCTGCTCAGTATGCAGGATGTTGTGGCTCTACATCCTCATGGCATCCAGATTAGCCCAGAAATGCCATTTTTGGCCTCTTTAGGATACAGAGAATATTTTCTTCATCAGGATTCATCCTCAGTTGTGTATTTGTTCAGTGCCTGCCCACCTAAAGAGGGTTCTCAGCCATTGGGCAACAACAGAGCCCTTTCCGGGTTATGCAGGTTGTTGCAGGAGCCTACTTCTTCTTTTATTACCATGTCTCCTTAGTGCCAGGCTTCCCTGGTGGCTCAGATGGTAAAGAATCTGCCTGAAATGAGGGAGACCTGGGTTCAATCTCTGGGTTGGGAAGATCCCTGGAGAAGGAAAGGGTAACCCACTACAGTATTCTTGCCTGAAAAATTCCATGGGCAGAGGAGCCTGATGGGCATCAGTCCGTGGGATGGCAAAGAGTCGGACATGACTGAGAGGCTAGCACTTTCACTTTCTTTCACTTAGTGCCAAGGATTGTGGTTCCATTCGGAGGATTCTGCAAATAATTTAAACACCATCCCCATCCCTCACTAAATATTTGCAAGTCTGGAGGTCTTCCCAGGATGGTCTACAATGGAAGTGAGAAAGGGCTTGCAGGAAGAGTACCTTGCTAGAGCTTCCATGTGATTAGTCGCTCAGTCGTGTCTGACTCTTTGCAACCCCATGGACTGTATAGCCCACCAGGCTGCTCTGTCCATGGGATTCTCCAGGCAAGAATACTGGAGTGGGTTGCCACGCCCTCCTCCAGGGGATCTTCCCAACCCAGGGATTGAACCCAGGTCTCCAGCATTGCAGGTGGATTATTTACTGTCTGAGCCACCAGGGTAGCCCAGAGCTTCTGTGAGCATGATCCAAATATTTCCTCAGCAAGATTGAAGAACATTAAAGGAATGTGCATTGTTTCCTGTGATTGGCTTTATCAGTGTCAACAGCTTATAGAAATAGGAAGCTGTAGATTGAGAGAAGGAAAAAAATCTCCTGTAGAATAAGAGCAGGAAAAAAAAAAGATTCATGCATGTAATTGTTCCAAATTTAATGCGTCCCTGGTATCTTCTGCATTTGAGTTTCTGTTTAGCACTGATAGGAGGATTGCCTTTAGGGCACAGGAGGAAGGGAGTAGGGAAGAATTCAGCTTTAGGGAACTACAGTGGACTTGAAGCAGAACTGAATTCATCAAGAAACCCATGTGTACTTGCACCTGGGGAAGCTTTTTACAAATCTGGTGGGAATGTTGTTCCTGATCCCAGGAGAGGAATCTGTGGTGTTTCTGTTGTATTTTCTAGAATCATATATATAGACAAGTAAACCAAGAAGGCTAAAGTATGGAGCCTCTTCAACCACAAATAGCGTCCTCTCCCTCTCTCTCAGATGAATCAACAGTGAAAGCTACATGCTCTCACAAAATTAATTTCTTCCTTGTTTTGTCCCCAATTTAACCATCTAGTCCTCTGTTAAGCATTAAAAGAGGTAATTTGAGGTACTGTGATCCCACCTTTCCAGATTAGAGAAATAGTACACTCTGGATAAATAAGAAAACATTTGAAGGTGTTTTATATATTGGAAGGAAGACACTTTTTTTGGCCTCACCTTGTGGCATGAAGAACTTCCCCGATCAGGGATCAAACCCAGGCCCCCTGTGGTGGAAGCTCAGCGTCTTAACCATTGGACCACCAAGGAAGTTGACACACCTTATAAATAATGTTGCTTATTATTGTTAACCATCATCTCAAATGGGGTCTAGAGCATAATACTGTGCCATGGAGTCAGTCAGCCTGTGTTCAAATTCCTGTTCCTTTCCTATTTAGCTGTAGGATCTTGGGCATGTTTCTTAACCTCTCTGAGCCTGTTTCCCTAAGTGAAAAGTGATGATACTAAGGCTATCCACCTCCACGTGAGGATTAAATACATGTGGATTTTGCAAAGCACTTAGAACAGTGCTTGACCCACTGTGAGCACCTGAGAACTCAGCGAAACAGAACCCCCAAAGTTGCACTGTAATCGTCTTCCACACAGTGGGCCTCCCAGAAGCTCAGCTGTACTCTCTTAAAGAGAGCAGGGAGAATCGCAGAGAGTGGTTTCCAGGCTTCCATTTTCCCATGCTGAGGCGTAAGTGTGATTTTCCTTCCTCACGTCTGAAGTGATAGCTCCTTCAAACGAGGCTAAGTGTCGGCCATCGTAGGTTTTGTGGCACAAGCTTTAACCACTTCATTTTACAGTGGAGGCTTCAGCAGAACAAGCTTCTCTTTCTATAAATGGCTTCCTCTCACTGCACCTTTGTGGACAGGGTCTCATGGTGGGATCAGCTCATTTTCTAGAGCTAAATAAACATTCGTTCCCACTAGCCCCACAGTGCTAGTGCTGCTAGTAATGAGCGGGAGCGTTGCCCACTGCTGCCGATGCCATTAGGGACGCCCTGGTAGAGTTGTGTTGATTGCCAGGGGTGGGTGTCAGAGGCAGAGAAAGCACAGCTGGGGCTTTCCGCCCCCAGCAGATTGTGTCGTGCAAGCAGCCAGAGCAATCATTCTTAGACTAGTGAAGTCAGGACATAAATTCTAAGGGGAATAAAAATGGGTGAGATAAAGGCTTTGAGGTCTGTGATTTAGAGTCGTTTTTCAGGTTTCTGAGATGTTGAATAAGTTAAGGTAATATGACAATGCAATTGAAAGGATACTTCGTAAGAGAGGAACAGCTTGAGCAGCTCTGTGTTAAGGAACGATCGCTGAGTTGGTTTCACTGTCAGAGTTTGCACTTTCTGGCCGAAGCCTACACTCTCCATGCTCAGTAAATATGCGTTTTAAATGCTGAGCCATGGGGGAAGTCTTCAGAATGAATAGGGCCCATGGCAGTGCAATATGCATTGCATAAATGTGGCAAAATCCACTGGTCCCTGGACTATAAGACCGAAGCAGCCTCTGCAGATACTCTGAGCTTGTGCATGGCCAGCTGGTTGGCAGAGAATGCTGAACTGATACCAACATGAGCTTGTTACAGGAATAGATGATTCTCAGAATTTGCTTAAGGTAGGCTGGACTATCCAATGCAAAGTGTTCGTAGGTGCTGATTTTAGATGAGGATATTTTTGGCTAGATGGATTGAGATTTGCAGATAGATGGATGTCTGTCCTCTTCATGCAAAGCACCAGAAAGCCAGTCAGGCTAGCACAAGCCAGAGCAGAATTTAGCAGAAGGATTTTGGGGTATGTCATGGTGTCTAAACCAACCACTGGTAGCTCAGTCAGTAAAGAATCTGCCTGCAATTCAGGAGACCAGCTTCCATCCCAGGGTCGGGAAGATCCCCTGGAGAAGGAAATGGCAACCCACTCAAGTATTATTGCCTGGAAAATCTCATGGACAGGGTAGCCTGGCGGGTAACAGTTCATGAGGTTGCAGGAGTCAGACATGACTTAGCGACTAAACCACTACCAAGGTGTCTAAGGGGAGGTGGCACTGGAATTAGGAATCAGGAACCCAGGTGATTTTTATCTTTGCCTTTAGAAAGCTACGTGAACTCTCATCTCTGCTTCTCTCTGCACATCTGATTCTTGTCCTTGACATAAATCTCTGAAGCCTTGCACCTACCCTAATTAGCAATAAAGTTAAATATAAAAGGTCTAGTAATGTTTTAGAAATGAGGAGATATAACTAAACAAATCTAAGGAAAAGAGACCTCTGACAAAAAAAGAGAGAGAAAAAAAAAGGTAGAACCCAGAGTTCAAGAAAAATGAAAAAAGATTCAGATTTTCTTGGCATCAATTGGCATCACTAGGAGGGAAGAAACATCCAGGTCCCCCAGTGATAATACCGTGAGAGTGGAGGGAGCCAGGACTGTCAAATCGCTCTGAGTGAGGTACCAGGCAGGAACCTGGTGGAGTCAAGAGGGAGCTAAAGGAAGAGAGACTCTTATATTGTATAAATGCTGAAATCAGGTCTGTGTGTTTGAAAATTTTATGACTATCCTGCTGACTCAGGTCTAGGCAATGTGGGTAATAAATTGGACATATCCTTGCAGCTTCACCTGGTTTTATAGTTGGCATTGCTACTAGAGAAAGCTGGCCTGGAGAAGGTGAAAAATATTCTATAAAAATGAAGGTTACTTCACTGGTGATCCAGTGACTAAGACTCCACACTTCCAATGCAGGTTATGAAAGACAGAGTTTCATCCCTGGTCAGAAAACTAGATTCTACATGTGCAACTAAAGATCCTGTGTGCTACAACTGAGACCCAACAAATATTGAGTGTAGTTCCCTATGCTATACAGTAGGTCCTTATTGGTTAGTTTGTATATTGTAGTGTATATATGTTAATCCAAGACTTCTAATTTATCCTTCCCTTGCCTCTTTGGTAACCATAAGTTTGTTTTCTATGTCTGTGGGTCTATTTCTGCTTTGTATCTTCTCTTTAAATTTTTAAAAGGTTTTAAATTAATTTTTAAGCTGAAGGATAGTTGCTTTAAGTACCTTCCTTTTTTAGATTCCACATATTGCAATATAATGTAAGTGATAACATATGATATGCTATTTGTCTTTGGCTTGCTTAACTTGATATGATAATCTCTAGGTTCATTCATGTTGCTGCAATGGCATTATTTCTTTCTTTTTTATGGGTAAGCAATATTCTATTGTGTATATATACCACATCTTTATCCATTCAGCTGTGGATGGACATTTAGGTTTCTTTTATGTCTTGGCTATTGTAAATAGTGCTATTATCAACACTGGGGTGCATGTATCTTTTCAAATTATAGCTTCCTCTGGATATGTGCCCAGGAATGGGATTGCTGGATCATATGGTAGCTCTATTTTTGGCGTTTTAAGGAGCCTCCATACTGTTTTCCATAGTGGCTTTACTAATTTACATTCCTGCCGACAGTGTAGGAGGGCTCCCTTCCCTTCACGCTTTCTCCAGCATTTATTATTTGTAGACTTTTTGATTATGGTAATTCTGACCAGAGTGAGGGGATACCTCATTGTATTTTTGATTTGCATTTTAGAGGGTAAAAGTTTGATGAAGTAAGGATATGTACGTAATTTCAAGATATTGCCTAGAAATACTTATCAATTACAAAGTGGGAAAGGGTGATTTATACAGTTGAGAAACCTGGCAGATACCACCTTAATCAAGTGACCAAAGTTAGTATCAGCTGTCATGACACATATTTAAATTGGGTACCATCTGATAATATGCAGCGAGAAGAACACAGCATCACTTTTGTAGTATTCCTGACCAAAACACATCACTTGAAACTATTCATGAGAAAACACCAGATAAACCCATGCTGAGGGACATTCTACAAAATAACAACCCTGTAATCGTCAAAAGTTTCAAGGTTATAAAACACAAGGGAAGTCTGAGGAACTATTCCAGGTTGAAGGAGACTAAAGAGATGACAGTTTTAAGCAATATGTCACCTGAATTGGATCTTCTAGTTTTCTAAAGGATATTATTGAAACAATTAGCAAAACTTGGAATGGGTCTCTATATTAGATGGTGATAATGTATAATGTTAACATTCTGATTGTATTTTGGTTAAGTATGGGGAATGTCCTTGTTTGTAAGTATTATACCACGAAATGTTCAAGTATGTTGGGACATCCCATTGGCAACTTATTTGGAAATGGTCGGGAAAACAAAAGGTTCTTTGTCCTAGTTTTACAAATTTCTTTGCATTTAAAATTATCTCTAAGTTACAAAATTATCTGGATAAAAACTGAAGGGAAAATAAAGATACTTTATTGGCCAAATAAAAACTGAGAGCTCACTATCAGCAAGCCCACTAAAATTTTAGAATTCTCAAGAACTTTTCTTTTTCCAGGTAAGATGAACAAGATCTCAGGTGAAAGGTTAGAAATACATTAATGAATAAAACACAAACAAAGGGATAAATAAATGGGTAATCTAGGAGAATATCAACTGTAGAATTTCAAAGTAAAACACATGACAATAATAGATAAATTGGAGAAAGATATGTGGAGTTAAATGTTCTAAAAATTTACTGAATTTTCTGGAAGATTAAACTGGTTATATTAGATTTTGGTAAGTCATGAATGTATAATTTTTAATGTACACACTAAATGTAAAAGAACAGAAAAATAATATAGAACTTCAAAGTATGTAAGAAAATAAAATGATAAAAAATGCTCAGTCCCTTCCCTGATGGGTCAGTGGTAAAGAATCCGCCTGCCAATGCAGGAGACATGGGCTCAATCCCTGATCTGGGAAGATCCCACATGCCCAGAGCAACTAGGCCTGTGTGCCACAATTATTGAGCCTGTGCTCTTGAGCCCGAAATCACAGCTTCTGAGCCTGCATGCCCTAGAGCTCATGCCCTGCAACTAGAGAAACCACCACAAAAAGAGAAGCCTGTGTACCACAGCTAGAGAGTAGCCCTTGTTTGCCTCAACTAGAGAAAAGCCCATGCAGCAACAAAGACCCAGCACAGCCATAGTAAATATATAAAATAAATAAATAAAATGCTCAGTCAATCCAGGAAGAAGGCAAAAAAAAAAAAAGAGAGAAAAAGGAACATAAAACATATGAAGCAAGAAGCAAGCACATAATATTTAATCCAAGTATGTCAGCATTTACATTAATTGTATGTGTATTACATTATTGTATACATATTACAATAATATATTTGTATACATATTAATTGTATATGTATAATTTAAAATTATATTAATTGCAAAATGCCTCAGTTAAAAGACAAAGATTATCAGACTGGATAAAAAACAAAACAAACAAATCCTAACTATCCACTATTTACAAGAGACACTTAAAACCTAAGGATACAAAAAAATCTGAGAATCAAAGGAGAGTAAAATTATACCATGTTAAATAGAAGAGAGAGCTGTGTGGCTGTGTATTGAACAGCATAGATTTATTTTAAGGCAAAAAGCATAACTAGAAATAAAATGGTCACTTCATGATGGTCACCGGTTCAATTTACTAGGGTGATATGATAAATCTACCTTGAATATACTAGAATATGTTAAAAAATGGACAGAACTAACAAGGAGAAACTAGCAAATCCATAATAACAGGCTATTTTAATACAATAGTTCAGTTCAGTCACTTAGTAGCATCCGACTCTTTGCGACCCCATGGACTGCAGTACACCAGGCCTCCCTGTCATTGCTAACTCCTGGAGTTTACTCAAACTCATGTCCATTGAGTCGGTGATGCCATCCAACCGTCTCATCCTCTGTCGTCCCCTTCTCCTCCTGCCTTCAATCTTTCCCAGCATCAGGGTCTTTTCAAATGAGTCAGTTCTTTTCATCAGGTGGCCAAAGTATTGGAGTTTCAGCTTCAACATCAGTCCTTCCAATGAACACCCAGGACTGATCTCCTTTAGGATAGACTGGTTGGATCTCCTTGCAGTCCAAGGGACTCTCAAGAGTCTTTTCCAACACCACAGTTCAAAAGCATGAACACTTTGGTGCTCAGCTTTCTTTATTGTCCAACTCTCACATCCATACATGACTACTGGAAAAACCATAGCTATGACTAGATGGACTTTTCTTGGCCAAGTAATGTCTTTGCTTTTTAATATGCTGTCTAGGTTGGTCATAACTTTTCTTCCAAGAAGCAAGCGTCTTTTAATTTCATGGCTGCAGTCATCATCTGCAGTGATTTTGGAGCCCCCCAAGATAAAGTCTGTCACTGTTTCCACTCTTCCCCCATCTATTTGCCATGAAGTGATGGGACTGGATGCCATGATCTTAGTTTTCTGAATGTTGAGTTTTTAAGCCAACTTTTTCACGCTCCTCTTTCACTTTCACCAAGAGGCTCTTTATAGTTCTTCTTCACTTTCTGCCATAAGGGTGGTGTCGTCTGCATATGTGAGGTTACTGATATTTCTCCTGGCAATCTTGATTCCTGCTTGTGCTTCATCCAGCCCAGCGTTTCTCATGATGTACTTTGCATATAATTTAAATAAGCAAGGTGACAATATATAGCTTTGACACACTCCTTTCCTTGTTTGGAAACTTTCCCTATTTAATGCGTGGCTCTCAATAACTGACAGGACAAGAGGACGAAAATCAAGAAGTGCCTGAAAGATTTTGAACGACACAATGAGCAAACTTAATTTAATGAACATATCAGTATACACAACATTGCATCCAATAACTGCAGGATACATATTCTTTTCAAGACCAAGTAGTGTTTACCAAACTTGGAGATATCATAGTAATCTTTGACAGACTTAAAATGACTGAAATAATACTGTGTGTTTTGTGACCACAATGCAATTACACCAGAAATCAGTAGCAAAAAGATAACTAGAAAATAAATCCCCTTGTGTATGCAAATTGTATAAGGTGTCTTTAGTTAAGTTATCCTGCAAGTAAACAACCTCAGACTCTCCTTGACTTACTAACACATTTCTTTTCCATTCATGTTAATGTTTTTGATTTTGCAGCTCTGCTCTACCCAAGCTATGGGTTAGCCTCAGGTCTGCTTTCCATATTTTTTATTCTGGGATCCAGGCTGAAGGAGGCATCTCTAAGTGGGACATACCTTTCTGTGGCAGAAGACACTAGAGTCCAAAACCCCTAGCCAAACCGCACAATTTAGCGTAAAAGCTCTGCTCCAATATAGCATGCAGTCCTTGGGCCCAAGAAAGCCACATGGTCAAATCCAACGTGAATGGGTATGTATTATCCTATTACAGTTTAGGAGGGAATGACTAATTGAGAAAAATAATATATCTACATCTTAAATTAAGAAATCCCTATCTATGCAACCCACAATTCAAAGAAGAAACCACAATGGGCATTAGGTAAAAAATTGGACTGATAATTAAAAAACCCAGCATTTTAAAACCCTAGAATGCAGCTAAAGCAATTCATAGAGGAAAGTATATCCTTAAATGCTTATGTTAAAAATGAAGAAAGACTGAAAATCAATGGGATAGGCGCTCACTTCACCTCAGTAAGTGAGAAAAAACACTCCGCAGTAGTTGTGTCTTAGGAGGATACTGGGTGGCTGGGGGACAGGAGTAGAAAGAATTATTTTTCACTGTATATCCTTTTAAATTTCACATCATATGCACTTATAATTTTTTTTTTTGAGGAAAACATAGAATTTTTTTTTTTGAGGAAAACACAGAATTTTTTTTTTGAGGAAAACACAGAATATGGCTTATAATGCATTCATTCTTTATATATATGTGGCTTGAGGGGCTTGAAAGGAAAAAGAAAAAGAACAAAAAGAAACCAGTTTAGGAACAAGAAGGGAGATGTAACCATCGTCCAAAGCAGAAAGATCAGAAGAATTTTGAGAGACTGTGACATACAACTCTATGGCCGCAAACTTGAAGCCTTAAAGGAAAAGGATTATTTCCTATCAACATACGGTCAAATCTGACCCAAGAAGAAATGAAAAACCAGAATAGAGTACTTATCATAGCAGAAATCAGAAAGATGATTCAAAATTTACTATTTAAAAAATCTACGTTTTAGGACTTCCCTGATGGATGGTACAGTGGATAGGAGTCCGCCTGCCAGTTCGGGGGACACAGGTTCGAGCCCTGGTCCAGGATTCCACATGTCGTGGAACAACTAAGTCCGTGGGCCACAACTACTGAGCCCTGGTGCCGAAAACACTGAAGCCCGTGTTTTCACGGGAAGCCGGGGCACCGCAACTGGGGAGTAGCCCCCACTTGCCACAACTAGAGAAAGCCTGGACACAGCATGGAAGACTCAGTGCAGCCAAAGATAAATAAATAAAAATCTACCTTTTAAAAATGGGGGCCAGGGAGATTCCAAGCTGCAGGTATTACCTAACCTTTAAAGAATGGATGATTCTGAAGTTATTTAAAATATCACAGTCTATAGAAAAAAGGTAAAATCCTCCAATTTGTTTCACAAAGCCAGTATTATTTTACAACCAAAACCTGATAAAGGTAGTGCAAGAGTAGAATTATAGACTGATCTCACTAATGAATATGTGTTTGCTGAAATTTTAAATAAGGTATCAGCTAGTAGAATCAGGCAAACAGAACCTAGAAATCTCTCTCTCTCTCTCACACACACACACACACACACACAACAGTAAGTACAAACAACAAAAACAATAAAACCCTCCTGTAACCCTCCCTGGTTACAGGGCTGGGAAGACTTTGTTAAAGTGATTCCACATAAGGACACTTCTCAATAAATTCCATGATTTAAATAATGGAGAAAAACCTTATGATCATATCAATAGCTTCAAAAATGCATTTGATAAAGTTTATCTCATTCCTAATAAAACTCTGATAGTAATAGAATGAAACAAATATGTTAAAAGCTATCTACCAAAAGGGCTTCCCTGGTGGCTCAGTAGTGCCTGTCCATGCAGGAGATGCAGGTTTAATCCCTGGGTCAGGAAGATCCCCTGGAGAAGGAAATGGCAACCCACTCCAGTACTCTTGCCTGGGAAATCCCATGGACAGAGGAGCCTGGTGGGCTACAGTCCATGGGGTCACAAAGAGTCGGATATGACTTAGCAATTAAACAACAACAGATTTACCAAAAACTAACAGTAAATACTGTCATTCCGGGTGAAACATGAAAATAATTTCCGTTAAAATCACCATTATAATTTGACTGGCAAATTGAATAACAAGAGAAAAGTTATCTTTTTGTTCCTGATGATATGATTACATACTTAGAGAAACTGAGACTCTGGTTAAAAAAAGATAATTTGGTACTGGGGATAGATTTTAAATAAAGATCAAGAACTTTACTAAATGTGTAAATGGGAAAAAGTATTGCATTTATAATAGCAACAAAAATAATGAACTGCTTTGATAAAAATCTAATAAGACATAGGACCTGGATAAAGAAAAGTACAAAATATTATTATTACTAGTATAAAATTACTAAAGTCTGAGTAAGTGCAAAGCCATATCATGTTCTTGGATTTAAAGACAATATTTAGATGTCAGTTCCCACAAAATAGTATGTACACTTAATGCAATTCCACTTATGATGCTCATAGGTTTTTTTCTTAATTAGATAAAATAATCTTAAACTTTACACAAAGGATAACTGAGATACCATGGGAAAAAATATCAGATATTGGAACTTATTGATGTAAGAATTGATGTTGTTATAGGAATTGTTAGAGCAGTGGACCACAACTGAGAATTCAGAATTGGTGCACGTAAGAGGTTAATACATACTAAAGGACATTTGAATTTAGTAGATAAAGGATGAACATTTTTAAATGATGTTGGTTCACCTGGTTATTCTGCCAGAAGAAAGTAAATTTGAATCTCTGTCTTACTTCATATCCACAAATAAATTCCAGATGGAAAAAAAGATAAATATAGAAAATAAAATATTTTATGAGATAATTTAGGAAGCTACATGTATTTTCTAAAGATCAAGCAGATCTCTTTCACTAAGACTAGGAATCCAGAAGTTATAAAGAAAAGAGAAATATATTGGGCTAAAGTATTTTAAAACCACTTATATTATAAATGGTACATAAACTGTTAGTGGGCAATAATATCTGTAATGTGGTGATAGAATTAATTTCTATAATCTTAACAAATTTCAGCTCATATAAATTGACAAGAGAAATACTAAGTAGTGCAATAGAAAAGTGAGCAACAGATATGAAGAGAAAATTCACTTAACAAGTCCAAATATTCTCTGCCATGTAAAAATATGCTCAAATTTCTTGATGGTCAGGACAAGGCCATTGGTAGCACCTTCCCATAAACTGGAAAATGTCAGGGCCCTTCCTCCACACTGAACACAACAAGGATGCTTGCTTTTGCAAGCCATTTGTGGGCTGGACTTCAGCCATAACAAACTGTGTACAAGCTGTATAATGCATACAGTGATCTGGACTAAGAGAAATGCAAATTAATAATGGAATATTGCTCTATATCCATTAAACTGGCAAAACTTGAGCTATGGTACCTGTTGCCAGCAGGGATGTGGGGGAAGTAAGCTCTCATACATTGGAGTTGTAAAGTGTTCCAGCCCTTTTGGAAGGCAATCTGGAAATATCTATTAAAATTAAAAATACATATTCCCCTTGACCCCAGAATCCTACTCCTAGGAATCTATTCCATAAAAATAAAAGTGCTAATTTGTAAGGACATGTGTGCGAGAATGTTTATTACAGCATTGTTTGTAGCTGCCAAGAACTGGGAACATGGTGAATGGCCATTAATCAGGGAATGGCTGAAAAATTAAAATATATTACTCCATAGAATATTACATGGCCATTAAATGGAATGAATTATAGCCTTGCCAGATGTCTGACAGAGATTTCCATGAGATACTGGTTAGTGAGACAACAAAGATGCAAAATGAGTGTCATGTGATGCCATTTATGGTAAAAAAACAACCAAAAAACCCTCCCTACATATGTGGGAATATATGAATATGCATGTGTGAGTGTGTATGATAACAAAAGGGAACCTAAATGCACTCTAGGTTGTTAATGTTGAAGGAAGAGAGGAAAAGAGGGAAAAAGTTGTACATGATAAAAATAGCAAGTTTGATACAACCCCATTCATGTAAAATTGTGGGAATATCTGTTCCTAGGTGTGTACATATGTATGTATGTAAATACAGCAAAGGAAGTTCACCTCAGTGTTACTGGTTAGGATGATGAGATTTCAGTGGACTTTTATTTTCATGATGATTTCTTTATATATTGTTCCAATTCTTTATAATGGACGTGTATTATTTTTATATCCAGGAAGAAGATGAAGTTATTTTCACTTTGAAAATAAAAATAATGACAAAACTCAAATAAACCCCAAACCAGTAATACTAATATGACCCAGTAACACACACATTCTTATTTATAGATGGCTGGAGGGGACTCAGCCTGGAAAGGGGATGGAAAAGAACGAACAAAGCGAAGGTCTATCGCTCTGAAGTATTGCCTCCATCGCAAATTATGGGGCAGCTGGGAAAATGTTTAAAGCCACACATATATTAGTTACAGCATCTCTTTTTGATGGTTTCCTTGTGTCAGCAGAATTATTTGCTGCTTTTTGTAAACTTAGAAACCTCCAGTGGAAGTTTGATTTTTGGTATTTGATTGGTATTTGGTATTTGATTTTGGTATTTGTTTTTTTCTTTGTGGGAGAACACGCGGAGTGGAGGGTCATGAGAGGGGAAAGGATTGTGTAAGGAAGAGACTGGGAGGCCTCTCTAGCAGTTGCGGTCACCTCGCTTCTAAGCTGATGCTTTGAAGCCATACAATTTTTTATTTTTTTGGCCGCACGGTGCAGCGTGAGATCTTAGTTCCCCAACCAGGTATTGCACTGCGCCCCCTGCAGGGGACACACGGAGTGGCAGCTACTGGACTCCGGGGCAAGTCCCCAAAGGAGTATAGTTTTACCCGTTTAAGAGTTTTCCTCCCCGCTTTCCAGATGGCTAATGAAAATGGCATTATGTGATGTTACAAACCCAGAATTGCATATTTTAGGTTGAGAATGAGATTCACTTTTGTGTTTTGGACTTGAGAGAAGAGTTATTTGGACTGGGGATTAGAGATTGGGAAACTTGTTGACCTAGATTTAAGTCGGTGTTGTTAGTTAGCCTGGGTTTACTTTTACTCAGTTATTCTTTCACAACTGAGAAAAAGAACAGAAATCTTTCTTGCCTATAAAATGAGCTGTCCTGAGAGTATGTGTAAGAGCTGTTGAGCTCTAAATGGTCTCATTATGGATAAAGTGATTTAGAATAAGGCCTGTACCTGGGAAGCACACCGTAAGTATTGCTCTTATTGTTTTTACTAGTATTAATATCAATCTTTTCTTATAGGGTGGGCTTGACTGTCCACTTGCACACTTTTTTTTTTTTTTTTGGAAATGGCTAATAATACATGTCATTGATGTAATTTAAGATCGAGATGCTATGTGAATTACTTTCTGTATAATACTTCATCCAACGCTGTGAACCTGAGGGCACTAAATTCTATTTGGTGGCAAAATTAAATCAATGGCTACTTACAGTCACCACATAATGACACTTAGGGATTTAATAAGATATAAAAAGTACTTCTGATTTCCTTAAATAAATGGGGTTTTCAATAAAATCATGTGTTACTGATGCTTGACTTGGGATAAGACACATGGAAAGTACAGGTCTGTGGGGGTGTGCTGTGGTCAGTCGCTCAGTCCTGTGAGACTCTTTGTGACCCCATGGACTGTAGCCTGCCCCAGGCTCCTCTGTCCATGGGATTCTCCAGGCGAGAATACTGGAGTGGGTTGCCATGTCCTCCTCTGTGGGGGTACCTAGTAGTTTTTGTCAAGGGTGTCTTTTTCTAATAATTAAAAACAGAATTTTCTGATGAGTAGTGACAGAGGATCTCTCCCTGTCAGACCCCTTTGAGCTCTGTTCCTGATTAGGAAGTCTTAAATAAAATCTTTCTTGCCATTTGAAAAAGAAGAATCTTTTACAATATCACGCACTGAGGACAAGTTAAGGGGTTTTGTTCTTGGGTTTGGTGTTCTGTTCCATCCAGCTATAATGTCCTGTCACCTATGTGACCTCTACAGTTCTGAAAGCAGAGTCTTAGAAGGCCATTACTAGCACTTTGTACCTCCTTCATCCTCCCTCGAGTTCTGGATGAGCTGTTTTGACCCACCCACTGGGAGAGCACTCCTGGCATTGGAAGGTCAGGAGCCCTGAAAAGAAGGCAGGAGATGAGACAGCCTCATTCCTGCTGCAGTAGCTGTGAGTCGGCAAAAGAAACCCCCTGCAGGGCTTCCAGATTTTAAAAAGCACCCTGGTGCTTAATGACAATTGTGCAAGTGCAGAGCAAATGCAGGAGGACTCTGCCCCTCTCCAGCCTTATTCCTCATTCCATTTCTGTGAAAATAGAAACTAGTCAAATGTGCTGACCAGTGGTAGCCTGAATTTTTACTCCTAGGGCTCAACTGCCTGCCTCACTTTTGGCAATGTTGAGTAAGTTCCAGCTTGTGTTTGGCATCTCTCCTCAAGGGTTCTGTCTGGGCACAGATTTGTAACCCTTTCCTAGCAGCACGGACTTCCCAGGCAGCGCTAGTGGTAAAGAATCCGCCTGCCAATACAGAAGACTCAAGACACGTGAATTTGATCCCTGGATCTGGAAGATCCCTTGGAGTAGGAAGTAGCAACATGCTCCAGTATTCTCCTTGCCTGGAAAACTCCATGGACAGAGGAGCCGGGCGGGCTACAGTCCATGGGTTGTGAAGAGTCAGACACAGCTGAGCACATCTAGCAGCACCATGTGCCCTTGTTGCATTTAAGACATCTGGTCGCCCTTTAGTCTCGGTCCTGGAAAGAAGATTGGGAGCAATCTTGTGAGTTCTTAGTCTGTGCTCTGGGAACCTCTCTCCAGACTGTCTGAGGCATAAATGTCTGTGACTTCTAGGCCAAACGAATAGTCATCGGATATATCACCCATCAGGAGACGTGGCCTGTGGGGCTTTTCCAAAAGGCAGGGCAGGGCATCTCAGGCCATTCTGCTGGATATTCAATTTCAGGCAATTGACCATTCATTCAGGGGACATAAATACAGGCTGTAGATACAACTTGCATTCTCACAGAAAGAAGTAGAAGGTGTTGTAGATTTCGTTAGTGAAGAAACTAACATGGTGTGTGTCATATATCACAGTGAAGTTGTATAGGGATTATCTTTCTCATTTCTCGAAGCAGGCAGACTGTAGGTTCCAGTGCATTGCTGACTGTCTCAGCAATTGTTGCACTCTGATCAAAGTAGTTCATTGTATGCTGGGGCTGTTTTTTTTTTTTCTTTTTCCTTAAGGAAAAATCGTTGCAATCTTCCTGCACAAAACTGGTATAGCCAGGGAATATTTGGTCCATATACTGCCAACTCCACTGAATATAAGTTTCTGGCAACAAAAGAAACTGGACTGGCAAGCAATTTGAGGTAAGTCCATGTGGTTATTTTTTTCATCGCCTCACAGTGAATCATAGATCTGATGCCAGAACAGCTTTGGAACAAGGCATTTTTTCCCCCCGTCTGACGCAGGATGGATGATAAATAGATCAACCATGTTTTACTGCTCTAACAGTATGGGGGATCATGGGTAACTTTTTCTCAGAGGAAAGCCGTGTTCCCCATCTCCCCCAGCTTTGCAGATGGACTCACCAAAGCTCAGAGACGAAAAGGTGACCTGCTTTTATGACAGCATGCCCATTTGGTTGACCCAAGGGAGCAGTTTGTTAATTTCAAACAGGTGATCCTGCCATGGTTCTTACTCAACTTCATCACTCAGAAAACATCCTAAAATGTGAACAATCAAGTTTTCCGTTGCTGTATCCATTTGACAGGTGGCATATTCATTACATGTCAATATCCTGATGGGGCATTAATTTAGGACTCTTTGCCGTGGACCTACTGCCATTAAATCACTCAACAAACATCTTATGAATACCTACGATGTTCCCAAACCTCATGACAGTAGGACTCACTTGTATCATCTTGATGCTTTTTCAACCCTGCTGGTTTGGCAGTTTCTTCCAGGGCTGGAACCCCGCATGACTCCAAACGTTGCCGCTTTCAAAGTCTGTCTTCCCTATGAACTGACACTAGAGGGCGCTCAATTGCCAGTAACAAATTTGGGCGGGTGGCCTTCGTGCACTATCTCAAGACTTCGGTTTTATTCTTTTCAGTAAAGAACAGTTGCACGACTCCATCCTCCTCCTAATGGGGTGTCAAAAGAGAAGACACTCTTTTCTCTTTTGGTGGACTAGATGGACTAGATGTTGGTTTCCATTCCGGCTTTCTCCTTGAAAATCCAGGCTTTTGAAATATCCCTGTTAACAGTGAGTAACTTGCTAGTACACATATCCTGGATATTAACATTTAATTACATCCTCTTGTCGTCCACCACATCCACATCTAATCCTTAGATATCCCAAAAGGAAATTCTTGAAAAGACTGACTTCATCCATTATAAACTCAAAGACTTGACCGACAGACTAATTTGGCTCTCATTTTGCTTTGGGTAAATGTCCTTTTCCTGGTACGCAGGCACATCTTGCCTCCCATTTTGGCTGGGGATTATCTGGCTTCGTGGAGGAGGAAATGTCAACCCACTTCAGTATTCTTGCCTGGAGGGTCCTATGGACAGAGAAGCCTGGTGGACTATACAGTCCATGGGATCGCAAAGAGTCAGATATGACTGAGCAGCTAACACTATCTGGCTTCATTGGATCTAGTGGACCACACACTATTTGCCTCTGACTCCCCCTAACCCCACCATCCCTTATCTTCTGTTCTTGCCCTTCTTTGTACCTCTTAAGCACCAACCAGGACTCAACCTTTCATCCTCTTCCTAAGGAGAAGAGAGAAATATTTCTCAGGTGCTTACATCATCAGTTGCTTTTCCTTATGTCACTTACCCTATGACATGAACATCTTCCCAGAAACCCTTAAGAGCTGATATCTGATATCTCCATTTTACAGATGAAGAAACGGAGGTTCAGGATTAAATCATAGGCCAGAGTTTGTATACCTTGTAAGTAGTTGAGCCAGGATTTAGTCCCCAAATTTTCTGATTATGCTTTCCTCTGGACCTCCCTCCTTACTCTTGTCACCAGCGTTTCCAGTCATGTCATTCCTTGGTTTTACCACATGAAAATTTACCAAAATTCACAAGGTAGGATAAACACTAGCTTAAGAAAAACATTACACAAATGAAAATGAACCTCAATTCTGATGAAATCTGCCCTCCTATCCCCTCCTTACATGGGTTTCCCAGGTGGCTTAGTGGTAAAGAATTCACCTTCCAATGCAGGAGACTCAAGAGACGTGGGTTTGATTCCTGGGTTGGGAAGATTCCCTGGAGTAGGAAATGGCAACCGACTCTAATATTCTTGCCTGGAAAGTTCCATGGACAGAGGAGCCTAGCAAGCTATGGTCCATAGGGTTGAAAAGAGTCGGACTTGACTGAATGTGTACACACATGCACACCCCCCACCCTTTATAACTAAAGATTAAAAAGAAATCAAACTTGGGATAGGAGTAGCTTTGGTCATTAAGTAAAAATGCATTCTTGGTTCAGCCTCCTCATTATGAAATTTCACCTTAGAAAGAATCCCAGAATGGCTAATATGTGACATTACAACACTTATATTTGACTTCACAGAAAGACCAGAAATCCACAGGCCTTCAGAATCTCTGTTAATGAGCTCATTTGTTTGGCATAGTTATAGCTTCAATATTTGAAGCTTTTCATGGCAAGGAATTTCCCTCTGTGTTACTTGGTATGCAGTAAGAGGCTAATATGAATACAGAATTATCAAGTAGAAAGTTGAATTTCCTCCAGTAGACATGCTTCCTACTGTCTAGTACAGTTATAAGAGAGAACTGGCCATATAAATTTCTGGGTTAGTGGGCTTCTGGCATTATTATGAGTAGAGATTTAAAAAAAAACCACTTTGAGATATACATTCATTTATTGTACAGTTCACCCTTTAATGTGTACAGTTGAATGAGATTTATTGTATTCACAGATAAGTGCAACCATCACCATTGTCAACTTTAGAACTTTTTCATCACCTGAAGAAGAAATCTTGGGGAATTCCCTGGTGGTCCAGTGATTAGGACTTGGGGCTTTCATTGCAGGGGTCCAGGTTCAATGTCTTGTTAGGATTTAAGATCCGCAAGCCACTCAGTGCTGCCACAAAAAAAAAAAAAAAAAGGAAATCCTTTTAGCTGTTCCTCTCCTGTTCCTCACACCTGCCCCATCCAGTCCTAAGTAACCATTGATACAGTCTTAGTCTATGGATTTCCCTATTTTGAACTTTCATATGGATAGAAGCATATAGAATGTAGTCTTTTGTGAGTGTTCTCTTTCACTTAGCATGATGTTTTCAATATTCATCCATGTTGTTGCAGGTATCAGTACTTGATTCTTTCTTATGGATGAATCATATTCTATTGTGTGTATATACTATCTTCTGTTTATCTATTCATCTGTTGATTGACATTTGAATGTTTCCACCTTTTGACTACTAAGAATAATACTGCTATGAACATTCATGTACAAGTTGTTGTGTAGACATATGTTTTTTTCTTTTTAAACTTTTTATTTTGTATTGGGGTATAGCTGATTAACAATGTTGTAAGAGTTTCAGGTGGACAGCAAAGGGACTCAGCCATATATATATACATGTATCCATTTTCCCCCAAAGTCCCCTCCCATCCGGGCTGCCATATAACATTGAGCAGAGTTCTATGTGCTATACAGTAGGTCCTTGTTTGTTATCCATTTTAAATATAGCAGTGTGTACATGGACATATGTTTTCACTTCTTGGGGATCTGTACCCAAGAGAGGAATTGCTGGGTCATACGATAATCTATGTTTATTGTTTGCAGAACTGCCAGACAGTTTTCCAAAGCAGCTGCACTATTTTACAATCCCACCAGCAGTGTATGAGAGTTCTGTTTTCTTCATATCCTCCTCAACACTTGTCATTTGAGTGTTTGATTCTAGTCATCCTCATGGATGTGAGGTAGAGTTGTTTAATAGGGTGGGATGTATATTACTAAATATAGTTATTTATGCTTTTATGTATTCTTTTGATTATTAACTGTCTGCTTCGTCTAGGGACAGGATCCAGAGATTTAAAAGTGCCATACCTTCCATCCACATTTTATGGGGTAGAGAGATGTAAAATGAGACACTTTAAAATATAAATATATTTTCTTTCTTTTTTTTGGCCATGCCACACAGCTTGTGGGATTTCCATTCCCCAGCCAGCAACTGAACCTGGGTTCTAGCACTGAAAGCCCAGAATCCTAACCACTAGGCCACCAGGTAACTCCCCCCAATAGATTTTAATGTAGCTATGGATAAAACTGTGAAAACCAAGTGTAGCAAGTGATTAATTTAATCCATTAAATCTAGAGATCCATTTAATCTATATAGGTTTACATCCTATACCCTAACAAATGGATATGAGTGAAATATTTAGTATCAGCTTTATTAAAAGCCTTTTTAGAAACATGATGGTTTTCTGAGTCATCATGAGTGAGCCCACTTGTGTTTAGAAAATAGCCCTTTTTGTCCAGAATTGTCAGTGAGTTCCAACTATTACAGTATGGCAATTATACAAAGTTTTGTCTATTGAGCAGGGATAAAATAAGTTGGTTGGTGAGAACAGAGAACATATGGTAACTTTGGGAATCCAGGTACCAAAATAAATTTCATTTCTTGTCTGGACCTTAATGATCCCCTTTCGTTGGATTTTAGCGTCTCTTCTTTACCAGAACCAATTGCTTCCATTTTGTCTCCTCTTCCTGCAGTCCTGCCTCATTTATCCTCTATCACTATTTTCTTAGTGGGGGGGTGGTGGGGGTGGTGTGTTCTGGACTCTGTGGGAGGAGCTGTCCCCAGGCTGGCTGCCCCTGTTGGCTGAGATGCATTTAAAGCGCACTGAGTCCTCTGTGGACTTCAGGAACATTTTCTCACCTCCATTTCTTTTTCCCCTTAGTAGAGTAAACAGGGAGTTGAGGTCCTTTCACAGCTATGTAGGCCAGAGTTCATCGCCTAGAGCGTCAGAGTAGAAAACGTCTGCAATTCAGCAGGCCTCTGTCACTGTCTTCGCCAGAGTGCGGGACATTTTCGGTCCTGTGGCGTCTGTCCACCTCTCCTGCTCGTGGACACCTATTTTTATATGGTGGTGTAAATATCTGCAGAACACCCAGACTTGATGTGCTCTCCTGGGCTTGGCTCTCCTGCTTCTCCTGGATGCGTCCTGCCCAGGGACAGAGGAGAAGCCGAGGTCATGTCAGTGGTGTGAGTGAGGGAGACAGGTGCCTCGGGGTGTCTCCACACTTAAAGCCATACCCCGCAGAAAGCCCTCTTTGGGGGGTTCTTGGGGCAGCCATTTTGCAGATGAAAGGCAGTTTCTTCTTACCCGGGAAACGGTTCAGGGGGTGGATTTTTTTGTTTAATGCGTGGACACAATCGGAAGGGAAGTCGGTTCCTTTGTGTCTTGGTCCAGGCGTGGCCCTCGTCACTCCCCGTGGGGGTAAAGGTGGAAGGACGGTCCCCGCTTCCTGCTCCCTTCTGGTCTTCTCTGCAGGAGGACCTTGCCAGGGGCTTTGATTTAGGAGGCAAGAGCTGCCAGAGTTTCAGATATGGCATTCACGCGGATGAGCCAAGGGAGGACTTGGAAAATTTTGGTCTTGGCAGTAGAGAGAGGAGTTAGCTCTCTTAAAAAAAATGGATTGTGCGAGAGCTCTACAACCAGTGTCTCTATCAGGAAAAACCGAGGCCCACGTGTGATTGTTTGGCCTTAGTGAGCCAGTCTTCAGAGTAGACTGTGATTATGCCCTGTGATTTGAGTGGAGGAAAATCCTGTGTAAAAATATCCCATTTGCTGCCTTTCGTGGTTACACCTGAGATTCTAATCAAGTCACTGCTTATGTGTGTGTGTGTGTACTGTGTATTTCAGGAAGTCTTGATCCCTGTCTTGTGAAGGTTTTAGGGTGTCCTAGAATCCCCTGCAACTACTCAGGAGAGAGATTTCTATAAGCTGATTCGGAGCATCGCCTGAGGGAAACGGTAGAGATTAGCAGGAAGGGATTTGGAAGAGGCCCTTGATGGAAGGTGCTTCCCTGTTGGTTCAGAAGGTAAAGAAGAACCTGCCTGTCAATGCAGGAGATGCGGGTTCCATCCCTGGGTTGGGAAGATCCCCTGGAGGAGGGCATGGCAACCCACTCCTGTATTCTTGCCTGGAGACTCCCGTGGACAGAGGAGCCTGAGGGGCTACAGTCCGTGGGGTTGCAAAAAGTCGGACACGACTTAGCAACTGAACAACAACAACAAGTAGATGGAAGGTAGAGTCTGCTGAGGAAAGAAAAGCCAGAGTAAGAGGGAATAAGAGTACCCCAGCCTAGGTCGCCATTCCCCCAAGGAAGAGATTTATATGAGCATTATGGGGGAGATTGGAGAACAAGGGATTACGATTTTTATCAAGACAAGCCCCTCTCCCACAGTCGAAAGTTCTAGGACTTCATTGGTCTCCAGTCCTTAGGACTTGGCCTTGACTTCATGTTTCTCTAGTTAAGGGGAGCTGGCTGTTGGCATTTCCGGGAGCCAGAAACCTGACATTATTCTGGGCCCTTCTCATATCCCTCCAGCACACAGCAAGCGTGCAACCACATCCTGAGGGTTCTACTTCCTTAGAAATCATGCATCCTGTCCTTTATCTTCATCCCAGTGCCAACGCCTCCTAGTAGGTTCCCAGCCCGCCGGCTCGGTCTCTTTCCAATCTGCGGTTGCATCGCTGCTGAAATGAGCTTTCTAAAAAGGCACCAGCTTCATTTTCACCCCAGCTTAAAATCTTTTAGTGTTGCCTGACTGCCTTCCAGACAAATCTTAGCCCTGGCAACATCCCCATCCTCACCTCTTTAGCTTTTCCTGTCTCATTTGTCCCTCTGCAACTACCTTCCTATGACGGGATCCCCTGAAATCATGATGCCCTCTCGCACCTCTGAAGCTTTTATGTGAGCTGCCACTTCTGCAAGGACATTTCTCCTCCCACAGGTCATTTGAGACTCAGCTCAGGGATCATCTCTTCTAAGAGGACAGCCCTGACCTTCCTGTCTGGTTGGTGCCTCATCCATCCCCACAGTGTCCCCTGTTCTTCCACCTCATACATTTTTACTGCCTTCTCCCCCCTTCCCATATCTTTCAAATATGAGTCCTTTGAAGGTGGGGACTGTCTCAGGTCTCACTGCAGCCTGAGGCCCAGCAGAAAGGAGCATGGTGGAGTAGAGGAGGGAATCTACAAATATTTGATGAATGCATTAGCTGTTTTCAGTCTATGTTTTGCATCTGGAAAGCCTTTTACTCCTTGACTATTTCTGAAATCTACCTAATCAGGGTCCACACTTTCTCCATGAAATCTTTCCCTTCATCAGTGTTAGAGGTACTTTGCTCCCTCCCCAGAGGTTCTTTGGCATGTATCACTTCTCCCTTGTTTTATACTAATTTCTGAAAATCTTGACACCATGAAGTCTCGAAAAGCCAAAGGAGTGAATGCATTCAGTAAACACTCAAGGATAGGATTATGGGCTCCATGCCAGGAAAAGGCGAGACTGGCTGGGCAGGCCACTTTTCCCTTTTAAGTCACATCAAGTAATTACACTACTTGCTTATAGGGTTGGGCCTACTATTTTTATTCTCTCTCCAGATGGATGGGAATTGCTTTTTGAGGGTTGTTTCCATGTCTGGTTTATTTTTATTTCACCACCTGTGCCTAGCACAAAGCCTCCCTCATAGAAAGCCTCTGATAGATAAGTGAATGAATGAACTGAGTGAGTGGAAGCAGCGTGCATTGGTTTCAATTCAACTTGTCCTGAAATAGGAGGTTTCAGAGGTTTGGCCCTAGGAGCATCTCCCATATCCAGACTTTGATTTGTTTTTTCTATGCTTTGAGATTTTGTTAATGGATTAAGAATACCACCACCACCTACAGCCCCAAGAAGAGAGAAAACCAGATTATTGTGTGTGTTTTTTTTAAGTCTTTTGCTGTGCCACGTGGCATGTGGGATCTTTCTTAATTTCCCAGGGATCTGGTACCCTCTGCATTGGCAGCGTGGAGTCCTAACCACTGGACTACCAGGGAAGTTATCAGATTGCAGTTTCAGTGCCCAAACCTCTTCAGCTCAGTGCCTATAATATACCAGAGCTGGTTCTGGATCTCAGGGGAACCAGCATGGCTAACCAGCTGCCAAGGCCATGACTGATTGTTCTGGGGATGAAAGGAGGGATTGAGGGAGAGCTTGTTCTTGTTTTTTAAACACCCACAGGACTTCAGACTCCTTCAGCTCGCAGAGCCTGCCGGGAACTGCCTTTATTTTGGATGGCTTTTGTGGTGAGCTTCCTCTTTCATTGAACTCTCTGGCTATTTTTGAGGCCTGTATCTCCTTCTCTTACTTCTCTGTCTTACAAAAGTCAGGTGGAAAGGCTGACACTTGCTACAGAAATGCCATTCTTCCCCTGTTTCTGGATGATCGTCTCCTCACAGCTTTGATTCAGTCTGCTGAGACAGTCTTCAAACTTTTTAAGAGAAAACAGATTCCAGTGCCCCTAGTGGTTCAGGTACCTGGGTCCTTGGTTGCACCCCAAATGGTACTTTGAATGAGTGGCGTGGAATACATGCTTAAACTGGACCAGGGAGATTTGCTAACTGATGTCAAAGCTGATTCTGAGAGGACTACATGGGATGGATTAACATGACTGAGAAAGGCCTCAGCCTTCTTTCCCTGGTCACATACACTGTCTAGAGCAATGCCGTACCACAGAAACACAACATGAATATTTTAAAATTTCTTAGTAGCTACATTAAAACAATTAAAAGGAAAGAGGTAAAATTAATTTAATAGCATTTTAAATTTAACCCAGTAAATTAAAAATATTTTCATTTCAACATGTAATCAATATGAAAATTATCAATGAGATATCTCACATTGTTTTTTGGTCCTAAGTCTATGACATCTGGTGTGTATGCACACTTAGAGCACATCTGAATCCAGACTAGCCATGTTTCGAATGCTTAGGAGCCACGTGTGACTCACGGCTCCCATATTAGACAGCACAGCTCTAGACTCTCTAGGTGGGGTGGGGAAGTGGTTACTCTGGGCCTACTCTGTCCTTCAGATGAAGTCACCTAACCAACTAAATCAAGCTGAAAGCTTTGGGGAGTGGTGGAATATATTCAAATATATGACTATCTATAGAGCCTTAGACATGGGATTTTAAAAATGTCTTGATATTACAGTCAGGAAGAGGGCATTTAGGGGATTTAAGTAATTATATGACCCTTAACTCAATTAGTCCTATTTATTATTTCATTCTCATCAAAGTTGTTCTTTGCTTATTTTTATTGGATTAATGAGTTTAAAAATCTAAACTTGATGGACACTCACTCTCTGATATGTCTTTTTATTTGGATCCCCTTCATTCCTGTGCCATCAGGAAATAAATAAATACCTACATAAAAATTAATAATCAGCCTTAATTAAGTGTTTGCTATGTGCCAGACACTTAACATGCATTACTTCATTCAAGTAGGTTCTATTATTACTGCCATTTATCAGATGAGGAGACTGAGACATTCAAGGTCCTAAGTAAATTTGCTCAAGATGACCCAGCTGGCAAATGGTGACCTCAAGCAGGTGAATTCCAGGGCCCAAGCTTCTAAATCCTATACAGCACTTCCTTGCAAAATTAAAGTAAAATTTAACATTCTTCCCAATTTTTTAGGGTTCTGGTCTTGTTTAAACCTGTCTACTCTAAGTTCTTTTGCTTTTGAGCATTCTGGCAAAAAATATGTATTTTTTTGTGGGGTGAGAGCAGTACATTTTAAGTCCTATTTGAACAATTTAGCCTCATTGCAGATGGGTCAGACTATCTGCAGATTGACAGAACTTATCTTATTGTAGAAAAAAAATCTTGATCTATGACATAAAAACCAAAGTAAATTAATAATAATTCTTATATGTCTTATAATTGATAAAAGGTGAATTCACAACAATTCTGCTTACTTAAAAGTCATACCTATGTTGACAGAGTAAAAATGGCATTCCATTAAATTATAAAAGGCAAGGCTATGCTACTTAAGAAACCAAAATCCTTTCTTTAATTCATAATTTTTTCAATTCAATTATTATAAAATGTAACATAAATGCTTAAATTCTGGATTAGTTCCTCACAGTGGAGACAGATCTAGTCTGCCATTTTCAGATGTAGTGGGTATTTAGGAATTATGCTTGTTTCTGGATCTTGGTCTTAATAAATGACTATACATGCTTAGAGTATGTAATATGTAATATAAATATATTTTCCCTCTCCTATTGTAAGCCTTGTTCAGGGCAGGCCCTACCTTTTCTGATTATTTATCAAGTGCATATATTAAAGCATGCTTTGCCTTCCAATCTGAATTGCTATGCTTTTAAAAAAATTTTTTAATGAGAGGATAGTTGCTTTACAATGTGTTGGTTTCTGCTGTAGAACAACATGAATCAGCTACAAGTATACCTATATCCACTCCTTCTTAAGCCTCCCTCCCACCTCGCACAGCCCACCCCCTAGATCATCCCAGAGCGCTGAGCTGAGCTCCCTGTGCTGTGCTTTTGATATCTCAAAGAGGCTTTGGGAGTTCTGACTGATAGTTCAAACTCATACTTCTTGGGTTTTTTTAATGTTGTCAAGGCCCATCACAGGCAAAGTATTAGCTTTTGAACCAATCCCTTGACAAATTAATAAAGGACCAGACTTTTCAAATTTTAATTTTAGAAAAGGGGAATAACTTTTCAAATTGTAAGATGCTGTGCAAGAAGTTACACAGGGAGGTTGGGGTTAGCAGATGTACGATGCAGATATAAACTACTATACATAGAGTGGATAAACAAGGTCCTACTGTATAGCATAGACAACCATATTCAATATCCTATGAGAAACCATGATGGAAAAGGATATTTAAAAAAGGATTCATATGTATAACTGAACCACTGTGCAGCAGCAATGAACACAACACTGTAAATCAACTATACTTCCAAAAAAAGTTACAAAACAATCTATAGAACTTGACTCTGTTATTAACTTGGCAGCAAGAAGGGGTTAAAAATGTCAAGTCTTACAAACATAGTGATTCAGTCCTCTTCTGTTTATCTGTAACTCTAATAGTGTATGGAGTTGAACTCTGAAGGTTCTGGAACATAAAACAATTTTTATTTATTGTATCCATTGCTTTGAGAGCAGCACTGAGAAAGGAAGTGAGAAGGCACAGTTTTGAGAAACTGGCAATTTGGCACCCCCTCTCCCCTTTTTTTCACCCCTCCCCCACTATCTTAGCTATTTGACCTGATTAAACAACTTTGGGACGGGAGCCAGATTTCTGTATGCTAACGAGGCCGCTATTCATGATTTAGTGCGATTTCATCCTCCCAGAGCTTCCAGGCTGCCCAGTGGAAGCTTGGCTTCGCAGAAGTCCTCTGATTTTGTCAGGGGTTCACCAGTGAGTAGTTGGCACTGGCTTGAAGCAGAGACTCTCTGAACGCCTCGGGTCACATCGGATTATTCATTAGCAAAGTCTTTTCACCTTCTATCTAATCAGCTTAAGGTGACTCCAGAATCGTGTGTGCTACTCCCCGAAAGAGACCCTGGCAACATCCAGCCTAGGTTCCACAACTTTTGGCTGGTTACTCGCTTTCCTGGGAGCAGAAAGTTTGCAAAGTTCCCTTAAATCTCCTCTTCCCTAAGCCTAAAGGTCAGGGTGCCAGGGCCCAGTTAGCTCTCAAGTCAGCCGGAATCTGACCATTTCAGAAGTTTCTGGTGTGTGTGAGAAGAGAAGAGGGGGTAGTCGGGAACCGTCAGAGTGACCACCGCGCATTACATAACGAAAGTCCAGGGAGCGAGCTTGACACGAGACATTCCAGGGGGAGGGGAGCTGCTGTCTTGGAGTCGCCAGGAACTGCGGCGGCAGTTCAAGAAGCCAAGAAGGAAGGTGCCCGAGATAAAGACAACACTTCGGGAAGGAGAATATAAAAAAGCCGCAGGACCCAGAGTATTAGCAAACGAGAGGACACGTGCAGTCATTTGTTAGACGAAACGGCAGCCTTTCAACTTTTGCACGGGAACAAGGGGATTTGCCTTTGGGGGGATTTAGGAACGTATCAGCAAAGCCAAAAGCTAATGAATGGAGCTCAGCGGTTTGTTGGCAATACTTAAATATTTCTATCCAGTACTTTTGTCCAGGAGCGCAACTCTCTGCAGTCATTTAGAAAGTAGGGATTCAAACCAAACTAAGATACTCTCCGTGCGTCTCCACTTTCCCCAACCCGAAAAGGAGCTGCTCGCGCGGTACTGCCCCTTTAAGACCTGCTTGCTCTCGGGCTCTACAAAAGGGAGTGACCTCTGGGCTTTGACAGCTCCCCTAATAACTACCACCGTGCAGGCTCCGCCCACCTGGCGACCAGCCGCGCCGATTGGCCAGCGGGCCGGTATCCCGTACTCTGATTGGCTCTCCGCTTCCCCTGAGCGAACCTTTAGAACTCTGAGACAGACAATATTCTGTTACATTGTAGCAAAATGGCGACTGTCATTCACAACCCCCTGAAAGCGTAAGTAAGACTAAAAAATGTACATATTCCGCGTGGTTTCAATATGAAAAAAAAGGCGCCTTCTGCGTGCGGAGCGCTGCCAATGCACAGCGCTAACAGGCACCTACAGCCGCGGCGGGGCTTCTCTCTTTTCTTTCAGCTCTTACTTCTTCATCTTTTTTTTTTTTTTTTAAAACCCCAACGCGCAGAAATGTCAGGAGACGCAATTAACAAGGAGAAAATTGTTACATTTGTGTTCTTTCAAATTGGCGGACCGAGAAGAGAGGGCTTGTCTGCAGCGGAGCCAGGCGCTCGAGAGCTCTACAGCTAGGGGATCGTGGGCAGCTCGGGGACAGCACGGTCCCCTGAGTCTCCCCGGCTTCGCGGGGTGGGGAGCGCGGCGCGCGGCCCGGGGGTGGTGGGGCCGGCCTTGCTGGGGGCGAGCGCCGGACTCTGGGACCGCGTTGGGCGCACTTGGCTGAGCCCCGCGCCTCCGGAGCCGGCGGCCCCCCGCCCGGCTGCTAGGTCCTCCGGGGCGGCCGGACCGCGGCAGCTCCGGAGTTTGCAGGGCGCTCTCTGCCTTCCGATCGCTTGTGCGGAGTTTGTGCAAACCTTCCGGAGTTGGGAGGACCGCAGGGGGGAGCAGCGGGTCCCGGGAGCCCTGGGGCCCAGGTGGTTGCCCGGGGCTTTCCTGCCGGGGCAGCCCCCGGGAACGTGACGGCGCTTCGGGCGGTCGCCGGTGTGTCTCCGGGTGTGTTTGTCCGGGAACGGGCTGTAGTAAATGAACGACTCGGGTTAACTTGGGGTTGATTTGGAGACAGGGAAGAGCTGCAGGTCTCATGAATGGTGTTCTCGGCTCCTGCGGGTGAATAGCCGAGGCGAGCGAGAGGCAGCTTATTGGGGAGCTCGCCGCCCGAGCCGGCAGCGTCTGCTCCTGGCCAGAGCGAGGGGCAGGTGCCTCTGGCCGCCGCCGGGAGACTTTGAGCGGACGCCCAGATCCGGGACGGAGGGGGGCGGGCTGGGCGAGGACACGCGGGGGCCAGCCCCGGGTCCCACAGCCAATTCCTGCCCGCCTTCCTCCCCCACTCCTTTTTATCCTGGCTTCCTTCCTTCCTTCCTTCCAGTCGGTGGAACTGTTAAGCCGCCAAGTCCGCTCGCGATCGCGGAGCCGGGGGTGGCTTCGGAAAACTAGCGTCGTTCTGAAAGGGGTGCTACTGGCAGTGATGTTGGCAGAAGGGCGCTCCCTCCGGATCGCGGCGCGACGTGGGTGGGTGGGTGGGCGGGGGGTTTGCGCGCCTGGGATTAGGACTTCGCAGCTGGGCTGGAAGCTGCGGGCGAGAGGAGAGAGGGAGGTGAGGGTGTGTATGTGTGTGTGTGTGGGGGGGGTTTCGTGCCGAATTCTCTACGGTGCGTGGCGGATGCCCACTCTGGTTCTTTCAACTCAGCGCCTCCACGTCCGCACCCGCGGCTCCCCTAGGAGTTGAAAGCCAGGTTCGCACGCGGGGTGGGAGGCGGGCAGCGGCGGGGGGGTGGGTCTTAACGCGAAGGAAAGCGCCGAGAGAATGGGAAGTGTTTGCACCAGCTATCTCCTACCGGTAATAGGGGAAAAGGGTAGGAATGTCCCAGATCTCGGAGTTTTATATATACACACACACACACACACACGCTGCTAAGAGGACATTGGAAGCTGAGGCTGATTAGAGAGCAGCTCCCGGCTTCAGTTCTCGCTCGGAAGCTCCGATACACTGCACTTGAACGCCACAGCATTTCACCCAAGAAAGCAAATGTTTTATGGCAGAATAA
Source organism: Cervus elaphus (assembly GCF_910594005.1). NCBI lineage: Eukaryota > Metazoa > Chordata > Mammalia > Artiodactyla > Cervidae > Cervus > Cervus elaphus. Next base: position 18,254,299 of record NC_057826.1, read on the forward strand.
ATGGGCGTAACTTCACGGCATCCCCTCTCCTCGTCTCCCTCCCTAGCCATATCGCTGATGCTGTGAGTTTTAACCCAACCCACAGCTGATTTGCAGTTTTCACATTTCCAGCCGAAAACGCATAGCGGGGCGGATACCTCCTGGTAAACTCAAGTTAGAGAAATCTATTTCGCCTGTGCGCCAGGTTTGTTTCCTATTGGGAAAGCGGTACCCTCGTTACCGTGGAACCCGCTTACGCGCGGGCGGGCACAGTATCTCTATACTCATTCCTGCCCGCTCCAGTTTTTTGTTTCTGTTTTTTTTTTTTTTTGACCGCTGAAGGGTGCGTTTTGGGGGGTGGTGTATGTGTGGGGTGGGGTTAGAAGTGCAGAAAGGGACAGAGTCGCGGGCTGTTTATTGGAATTAGTTCTGAATTATTACACTTGTACTTTGTATAATTAGAAACAGTTGCAATGTGATGTATTTGTAATTCCGTGTCGACACACATACACACACATACACTAGCATACACACGACACTCCAGTCGGCTTTTTCTAGGTGGCATTTGAATGGTCATTTATAATTAGCCGCTCATTTTTTGCATCCCGACCCTTTTCCCTGGGGGTAAGTGGGTGTAAACAATACCACAAACCAGCCGAGCCTCCTGCGCCCTAGATGGTTTTTAAACTCCTAACGCAGGAGCATGCACGACGTTACAGGGAGACCTACATCATCTGCCTTTATTTTGAAAAACAACTTGTTTCATAGAACATCTTATATGTTTCATTTGTTTTTAAAAGTTGCTGATCAGGAAACAATACACACGTGAATAAATTATGCATGGGATAAATTAGAACAAAGCGCAGAGACACATCGAGCGGAAGGGATGGATGGTGGTGCTGGGAGGAGGGGAGCAGGGAGAAAGGTTTGGAGAGCTCTGTTTTTATCCTCCTGTGTCCCTCCTGACAATGAAACGGAGCTGAACATCATTAGCATTTTCTCTGTGTGCGTTCAGAAAAGCCAACACCAAGGACGCCCCCTATAGAAACTGGTCACACAAAGGTTTCCTCTAGGACTGGGGGATAAACTGGCAGTAGGTAATGTCCTAGGAAGAAACAAGCAACACCTCTTTGGGGCTCTGCCTAAGCTGCGTAGGGACCATTTTTCATTATACCAGCTTTTCCCACATGTAACATTCAGTAATTCAATAGCTTGAATTACTGGACAGCACAGTTTGAATCTCATTGCTTTGGGGTCTTCTGTTGGGCCCCAAGCTCCTGGAGTCACATCTCCTCTCTCAGCAGTTCAGCTTTCTTCCTGCCTGTCTTTGATCTCCCTTCAACTCCCTTTCTTATTCCTCCTCCTTGTACCCTTCAGCCCCTTCCTCTCTGAAGCTGACAGCCTGGCTTCTCTGTCTGTTGTTGCCTTTAACATCTTATTACTGCCCAACAGGGTGTTAGAGGCAGAAACAGGAGCCGCCTGGACTGATCAGATCACAAAGGGAACGCAGCAGGTGGGCCCACAACCAAGCAGTCACATCTGGGCAGATAGAATATGAAAGCATCGATGGACATGTATGATGTGTAAATAGGTATTGCACATTATTTAATTTAGCAGCTACATTGTCTGAGCCTAGATGTGTGAGTCACCCTTGTTTCTTACATGGACAAGCAAGATAAGGGCCATGTAGGGAAGTAAATACATGTAGGGAACATAAATATGGATTTGATAATCCATCTGTCTCTGTGTAAGTCCGCCACATTACCTATCATATTCTGGTTGATTGCTACCAGAAACCAAATTGCTAGGGAACATAATGCCTTTTTTTTTTGCCCTGGTATATTCTTAAAAAAATAAAAAAAAATTTTATATTGGGGCATAGTTGATTGACAAACATAATGCTTTTAATATAAATTCTAATCTTATTTGATATTCTACTTCACGTTAATCACCCTCCCCCAAATCTGCTATCAACACTTTAAACAACTTACTCTTTTATTAAGTTATCAAAACCCTGGTTTGTATGCACTTAACTGGGAATGTCTGCCACCTTCTGCCAGACTGGATTATGCACATATATATCTATTATACTAACTGCCTGCTTAGAAAAGAGTAACTGTTATTATTATTTAATTATTCCATATAAACCAACAGGGATTTATCCCAAGTAACTATTTGTTTATAAATAATGAGATCAGTAGACTGGTCATACCTATAACATGTGAACATCCAGATATGTAGTTGTATTGAAACTTTTTTTTGTAAGGAGTTTCCCTTAGTTGGAGGCTTTTTTTTTTTTTTTTTTTAAATCTCTGTTTTGTAATTAAGGACACAACTCTGGGAGGAGCAAATTTACTTACTCAGCCAAGGTCAAACAGCTGGTCATGTGTATAGATGGACCTTAGATCTTCATCTTTTTATTCATTCTCTGACCTGGAGACTGTGTATTCTAATCTGAAGTGGTTTTGTGCCTGTGAAAGTTGTGAAATTGTTGCCACTTAGAAGCCAGACCTCACTCTTGCTGTGGCACTCTGTTTAGATTATCAGAGAGGATGGTACAGAGGGGCCACATTCCTGGTTCTAATCTGCTCCTGGCTCTTTCTGTTGGGGTGTGGGGATATGGGTAGGTACAAAATGGGGAACACTGGGGTTGGTATTTGTGAGCTTTCAGCTTTTTATGGACATTATTTTAGCCCTTATGAAAAAGGACCCTCGGACATTTTAAGCCAACAGATGCCTAAGAACCACCTTCTCCATCTGCTTCTGGTTGCCACTGGGGTGAGGGCGGGGGGAAGCCTTAAATTCTCCAAACTTCATTAGCACACATTATTTTTCAGTGGGAAGAATGTCTGGTTTTGATGAGATACCCATAAAGGTTATTAATTTCTGCCAGAACCCAAATGAAGGCATTGTCACAGAAAACTGCTGGGCTTGCAGACCACCTGGGAGACATTCAGAGGTCTCCAGTTGAATGGGAGTTGCTCAGTTCTAGAAAGTGGCCTGGAATTCAGAGGCAACTTAATTGGAGACTTATCCTCCTTTGTCTTTTTGGAACCATGCAGGTGGCTGAAATTTAGGTACATCTGAGAAACACCATAATGTCTAAAGCTGTTCCAGAGCCATCTGCCCAAATCAGTGCAGAAAATAAAATGCCATGGTCAACAAGCTTTGTTTTGAGTTTGCACCAGAAAAAGAAAGGAAACTGAGGCCGATGTTTCAGTTTTGAAAATGCAGCCATCCTGATTGTAGTGGTGCTGGGTGTGGGTCATGAAAAGCATCAGAATTCAGGCCTGTTTATTATCCCAACCTCTGCAAAGTAACTTTTGTGGTTTCTGAGTGTTCTGAAAGTCACTAGAAGACAAATGTAGCCCAATGTGGCAAGCCCCTGACCAAAAAAATGCCACAACCACTGAAACAGTTTTTTGCCCAGCCATGGTTTTCCAGCAGGGGACTGTGTAAGCATGACCCTAGCATTAAATAATCTTTAAACATGTAGGTATTTAACAAGAAAAGATAAAAAAAAGTGGCCTGGTGAGAGGGGATGGGGAGGGGATAGGTAAGTGGATAAAACTACTGTGTGGTCTGGAACTCTGAGAAGATGATTGTTTAACAGCAAGAGAGACTGATGTTATGATCTATTGCAAGTTCCAAAGTTTTCTTGAGTTGTGTGAGCCACTGGGGAGAGATGAGGTGTTGTGGTGTTTTTGTAATCTGTTTTTCTTGTTGGTCCAGTTACTAGTGTTTCACAGTCTGTCAACCCATATGGATGAATGGAGCTAACATCGTAAAACTGTCACTGAAGGAAGGTTTTTGAAGCCTGTGATTTGCATCAGAGTTTTAAAAGCAGTGGTTAGGAGGTGTTTGGCTGGGGGGAGGGGAGAAGAGGAGCAACCTGTGCTGGGAATGTTTAGGTTGTGTGTTTGTGAATAGTAGTAGTGGGTGGGGGGTTACAAGGGAAGAGAGCAGCCTTGAGCAAGCTAAGATTTAGGGGGCTGTGTTTGGAAGCAGGGAGGGGCAGGGGATTAAATTCAGAGTTTCTAATAATGGGGTTCAAATAGCCCACATTGAGACCTCCACCCCCAGGCCTTAGGTCTGAGTCCGAGGAACAATGATGGCGCGTGTCTAATCCCCCTTTGCACCCTCTCCTCCCTCCCAGAGTCCAGAGCTTGTCATCTCAGGTTGCTATGAAATGAGTTTTTCTCATTGTTATTCACTTCGAAAATCTGCTGTTTGTATTAACTTCAACTGGAAGCTCCACCCGAAAAGGTTTTTCAGTCCTCAAAATTTCACCAGTCATCTGTATGGCCTTATCTCAAACTCTGTCCCTCTTACACATTTGTTTCTCACCAGCGGCTATGCTTTTGTAGCTTCAGAAGTAAAAGCTTCAGGGAGAGGATCCCAGAGATCTGAGCTCGGTTTTTAGCCCTACCGCTCACTAGCTATGAGACCTTAGACCCAGAACTTCTCTGAGCCACATATTCCTTGTCTTTAAGATGAGGGTGATGCACCTTGATTGCCAAAATTCCTTTCCACTAAAAAACTGGTGGCTCTTAGACTATGGTTGATTAGGAAGGATGAGGAGGACAGTTACGGACCAGTGTTTGAATTCTTCCTCATTTTTTAAGTGTGGCTCTAAAAGGGAGTTAAGACTGGTAGATTTTCCTGTAGTTTCATCTTCTCTGGTCCAGTCTTGCCACATTCTGTTACCACTTGGGGTTCTTTTTTTTTTTTTTTGAGAAAACAAGATGTTTATTTATTGTATTTATTTGGAAAATAATACACTAAAGATAAACTTATCAAAAAAAGTCTTATAAACAAGCATTTTAAATGTTTAATATTGGACTAATACAATAATAAAACACCTGTGAAATTTTGAACATTGTTGTTGTTCTGGATACAAAAGGTCTAATTTAGTTTAAATAAGATCTGAAACACCTTTATGAAACTTGTTTTGCTCAATGGGTATGATTTTAAAGTTATGTATATATGGAGGTGAAGTGAAAGCTACTCAGCTGCTCTTTTTGACCCCGTGAATTATAGCCCACCCGGCTCCTATATCCATGGGATTTCCCAAGCAAGAATAGAATACTGGAGTGGGTTGCTGTTTCCTTCTCCACCACTTGGGGTTCTAATCTCTCTCTTCTCAGGGCTCAAGGCTGAGGACCAGGTGGTGGCCCATTTAGAATGTGGTCTTTTCTTCTGATTCTCCCTTTTGAACACTTTTCTCATTAACACTCCAACCAGAGGATGAAGATGGGGAAGAGAAATGAGAAGATTAATTGGCCTATTTTTTCTGTTTACAAGCACTCAGGTTAAGTTTTTGGTTGTGCAAAAGACTAGAATTATTGGGAACATCTATCTTTTTCTTCCTATTTTGTGTAAATGTATGGTGGAAGAAAGGGAACCAAGCAAAAGATTTTCTTCTCTGGATTTCATTTATCTACAGTCTCCTTTGATCTGCTCTTCCTCTAACATGGCACCCGTCCCAGTTAACATGGAAATAAATGCTTATTTCATTTCCATTTGGGCAGTTGCAAATACCTGACTGTTCAGTGAACTGCAGTAGGTGGGCCTGTACTGATGTCTCAGTGAGCTTCCTCTGTTGTATCCTGTGATGCTGCTGGGGAAATGGAGGTGTTCAGTAGATACACAGAGTCTGGCCTTACGCAGGTGGGTATTAGCAGTGTCTAAAGTGGAATTCACTGCCTCTCATTCAATGACATGCCTCCAGAACATCCCAGATTCCTCTGGAGGCGTTATTATCAGGCTTTCCTTTGGTTGACAGCTCCCTTGGCAATTTTCTACACGTCTAAAGGAGGAAGAGGGGGTTTTTAAAGCCATCAGAGAATTCACAGAAGCCTGAATTGTGAGAGTTAGGCAAAATGAAAGAAAAAACAAAATGGTCACTCTGACCTCCAGCCTACAGAGGCAGTTCCTTAAATTTTTTTGTACTTGTGGTAAGATATATGAATACATAACATGTATATTTAGCATGTATGACATGTAGATGTACACTTTTTTTTAAGTGTTCAGTTCACCAGCATTAAGTACATTCATAGTGTTGTATAACTACCCATTGTATTCATTTCCAGAATTTAAAAAATCATCCTAAACACACTCTATATCCATTACACAGTAACATCCTCTGTTTTAATGAGGACATTCTCCTCCCATCCCATCCCAGTTTCTGGTAACCACCATTGTACTTTCTGTCTATATAAATTTGCCTATTCTAAGCACTTCATATGAGTGGAGTCATGCAGTATCTGTCCTTTCGTGACTGGCTTATTTCACTTAGTATAATGTTCGTAATGCTCATCTGTGTTACAGCATGTGTCAGAATTTCCTTCCTTTTTATGGCTGAGTAATATTCCATTGTACATATGTGCCTTATTTTGCTTATCCAGGGATGGGTACTCGGGTTGTTTCCACCTTGTGGCTATTGTGAATAATACTGCTGTGACATGGCCGTGTAAGTAACTGTTTGAATCCCTGCTCTCAGTTCTTTGGGGTGTATGCCTAGACCCCCCTTCATTTTTAGATTTATTAAAATTCATGGAGTACATTTCTAGATAGTACAGGCAACTCCTTCCTTCTAAACTTAAAAAAAAAAACCCAAAACTCATGGCATGATAGAATTCAACCTCTTAACCCCCCTTCCCCTTTAGGACTACCACTATTTTGTGGGTGGGGGATAAATGCCCCGGGAACTCAGAGACTCACTTCTTTTATCTCCAACCATGAGGATTGTCTTCATCTTGTCACCCCCCACCCCCATTCCCAACCCATTGAGGGCAGGGACTCCCCATGGGGGTCAAGGTCTGGGTCTGGGGAGGCCCCAGAGGCTGCAGGACTAGTGGTTACCTGGTGGGGCTGGAGCGAAGGTTTCCCAGGCAGAGTGGAGGTCTCATCAGGCAGCAGGTGTCCCGGTGGAGGGAGCACCTGAGATGACAGGACAGCTTGAAAGTCAGGAGGCGGTAAATCTGAGCTATCTTTTCATAAGGTGAGAAGGGGTTGTATCTCCTTTGGCCTCCCTTCCTTGCACTCAGCCCTGCTTACCTCCCCCTGAAGGGCCCAAATGAAACAATGGATGTGAAACACACTTCAGAAAGTGTAAAGTACAGACGGGAGGTGTTACTAGAGCTGCAAAGTTTCCCGTAGCTGATGGCGGCCTTCTCAGAGAGTCAACAATACCGCATCTATCAAACATTACTTTACTATATTAAAACTAAAATAAATGAAAAGATCCTGGCACTACACATCCTATCTAACCATTGTTTCTCAGGAAATGCAAAGCCTCACTCATCCAGCTGTGTGTAAATAGCCCTGGGATCTCAGTGGGGTTTTCCCATCTTCCGGGTTTGAAATAGGTGAGAATAGGAGCTCAAGGGAGGCCTTCTGTTTCATTTTCCATTGTCAACCCCATACTGAGTCCCTCTGCAATCAGAGGAAACAGAAGCTGGCGGGCAGAGGGAGCATTCTCCTGGAACTTGGGCTCTGGTCATCCGTCAGTCTCTGGCTCCTTCTACCAAGAAGACTCCAGGGAGAGAGAAGGGGAGAAGGTGGGGCTGGAGTTTAAATCTGCTAGTGAGCAATGAGGGTGTGATGTTGGCGTAAGGGGTCAGTGGCAAGAATTAATTCTTTGTACCTGAGTAGACTGTGGGCAGCATGGTGGTGAGGGTCAGATCTCAGAATGACAGTTATTTGCCAGCCTTGGAAAAGCTTCAGATTCAAGCTTGCTGTAGAAATACAGCATTCTTGTACTTTGTGAAAGCAAATTAAGTGACAAATGTCATCCTTGCTCCCATTCTCTCAACTAAGAACTGTTTACATGTCTTTGTTTGGCTGCTAGTTGAGCTCAGTGAGAACTGTCTCACCCTCTTTGGAACTTTCTTCATCCTGTCCTGGCCAGTGCTGCTTGCCAGCCTGCCCCTCCGTACTAAGCAACATGGTAGCCTCCCTATCGGCATCTAGGACCTTCCACTCCAAGGAAGGCCTCCAGTCTGTCTGTTTCTCCTTCCAGATCCTTGATCTTTGACAGGACAAAGTAAATGCTTGTAAACCGGGACGCGAACGGTTCCCCTAGGCTGCTAGGGAAACCACTGTTGTTTGTGGGGGTGGGGGAGGAGGGGAGGCAATGTGGTGCTGGAGGTGGGGGAGGGCAGGGTGGATGGGGTAGTCGAAGTGGAGAGAATATATTCTCTCCTGCTAATTATTTTCCCCGAGGACTTAGCCAATGCAGAACCATCTATTATCGTGGGAGCGCTCTATGGTGGTTCTGCCTGTGATGAATGCTAAGTGGAAACAAGCAAGAAAAATTAACAGGCGGCTGCTTCTGTCCACCTAATTAAAATGCATATCCAAATGCATAATTCCTTATGTTTCCCCATGCACACACTCCCCTTCCAATCCCAATTCTATGGAGGAAAAAAACCCTACTTTCTCCCAATCATTTCTCTTGATTATACTTCCATCAAGAGAGAACTGGAGGGTTCCTTTAGAATAGTGAAGGGCCATTTTTGTAACACTCTAAAATTGCTTTTTTTTTTTGCTTAGATTGGCCCCCCAAATTCTGAGCTCTTTTTTGTTTAAAATGAAGAACAAAAACTTTATCTGACTGAAGAGACAAGGGAGAAGGAAGGAAGTAGAGAAAGAAAAGCGGGAAGGGGAAGAGAGAGAAAGCAAGAAAGAAAAAAGAAAGTTCCCACAGTTTCCACTGACCTTTAGTTTTGTGCTGAAAGTCTGGCTTGGATCAGCAGTGAGAATTTTGAAGGTCTTTTCTATCTCTTCATTCCTTTCTTTGACTTGGCACTACTTCCTCAGCCCCCCAAAGAAACATAGCCCAGAATTTTTCAGAGATTTTAGAAGATGCATCTACCTGTGTAGATCAGGTAGAGAGAAAAAAGCAAAAGCCTCTGTCCTGGGGGCAAGATCAGAGATGCTGACATCAAGGTTCCAAGTATGCCTTAAACAAACAGTACCTCTTCACCCCTCTTTTCCTCACTTTTTGTTCATCCAAATGATCAAGTTCTCCCCCTCGGAAGAACAGTTTTATTCAGGGGTCATAAAATATTTAATAAGACATGAAACTTGAGTCACTGTGTTCAATTCCACGTCACTGCCATCTTGGCAGTGATGCCCCTCCCCCGGGCAGCACCCCCCCCTCCCCCATTCTTGAAGCCCCTTGACTGCCCTCCACAACAGCCCCAGCTGTTGATTTATCAGGGCCGGCTGGCTCAGCAGTGCATGGAGATTGCTTTTAATTAACTCTCTTCATTTTTTCCAATCTTCAGGGAGCAGCAGCCCTTTAATGATTTTAATATTTTATCTGGATTTATATCCGCCTTATTTGTTGTTGTTTGACTTCCGCATTTGTTCTTCCTGAATTGCTTCCAGACTGATCTATTTGTGTGCCCCCTTCCCCTGTCCCGCAAGGCCTTCCAGGAGAAAGGGTGCTGAAGAAGACCCACCCACTCTTCCCAAGCTGTCTACCACGGCAAGGGGAGACACGCCTAGTGTTGATCTCTGCCATGGTTTGGGTGAGAACTTTTGTCTTAGGAATCCCAGTCTCACCTGACTTAGCTGAAGGAGTTTCTGAGCTTTTCATTAAAGGGGAAAAAAAAAATCTGAATTTTAGAAAGTGAAAATTTTCTAATCTCTTTGCCTCTTTCATGCTTGCTGCCTCTATGAGGGAGTGAGCACCCTGGAGATTTGGATAAAAACTGCTTCCAGGGCCTGGAGGTCTGTCGTCTTGCCCATTCCAACCTGACATAGTTTAATGGAACTCCCCGGAGGATGATGACTTCAGGACGGGGCTGGAGGTAGGTGCCTTTTCATACTGTTCATGGGGTTCTCAAGGCAAGAATACCGAAGTGGTTGTAGTCAAGTCTTCATACCACTTTCCATGTCTTTAGATGTGACTGGAATTTGCTCTGCAACTGTAAAGAAGAGTACTTGTAGGAATGGTCTGAAAGAGGGCCTGCAGAGGTACCAGTTGCCTTCCCTGTTTGAGAGTGCCTGCTCCCTCAACCCTTGGTTCTCTGTTTCTGCGCCCACTTCTTACACACCACCATCTGAACACCTTCCCACCCCCGACTTCCAGCTTCCTTTTGGCTGCAAAGTCTGCCCCTTCCCCCAACAGTCCCAGAGAGGCCCTGGCAGACAAACTTGCATGGGGGCTAGTTTTCAGAACCAGCTTGTCTACAGAATACCCTTTGACATCTCGGTTTGGTGATGTGTCTTTGGGGTTATTCGTTGCTAGGCAACTGCCAGCTAAAGTTTGAGTCTAATCTGGGGAATTGCAGTGAATTGCCCTGGGTGACTTGTAGCCACATTCAGGGACTTGGCTTTACAATCCTTCGAATAGGAAATTGAGAAGATATTTTTCCGTGTGCCTTTCTGGAAAGAGATATTGGTTTGTAAAACCTAGCCCACCAACTGGCACACAAGTGTCTGTACTCACAGTGTTTGTTCTGGTGATGAAAATGGTGATTTCGTCCCGTCTCCTTGTATTTATCCCTTGAGATATGCTAGCTTTGAAAACCTATGATGTGTCAGGTACTAAGCTATCTGCAGGATGCAGAGACAGAAACCATGGCTTCTATATCACAGTTTGGTATTCAGGCTACTCAATGTCCTATTGAGTGTTTCTTCTTCACTCTTCCTTGGCAATCACAGGCCCTTTTGAGAATCCTGTGAAAGTTCTGGATCATCTCCCCAGAAAAAATGCATATCTGCATCAGATTTTGAGTTCATAGATGTTGAGGAGCCCATCAGTGGATGCCCTAGAGTCCATCGGCTCCAGGTTAAGAACCTTAGATTGAGAGATGTGGGTGAGCTTGTTACCACAAAAGGCTGCTTCTGTGTCCTTGCTCAGAGCGGTCCCTAACCCTTCCCACCTCTCCTGTAGTCTCACCAAGTGGTTCGCGTGTCCTCAGCCCCACCCTGCCCCAGCTGCACATGATGAACACCTACCTGCTCATCTTCCAGACACTTCCAAGTCCCCTTCTCTCCAGCAAAGCCCTTGCTACCCTCAGGTAGAATTGGCCATCCCTGCCCTTGGCCCCATAGTCCCAAGGATACTTCCCTCCTGGCCACTGAAACACTTAATGCTGGTTAGTTAAAATGGAAGGCCCTAGAAGGTTGAAGGGTGGCTGCCTGGGTCTTTCTGTCCCTAGGATCTAGCATTGTCCTTGTTGTTCTTTAGTCGCTAAATTGTGTCTGACTCTTTTACGACCCCGTGGTCTGTGGCCCACCAGGTTCCTCTGTCCATGGGATTCTCCAGGCAAGAATACTGGAGTGGCTTGCCATTTCCTATTCCAGGGAATGTTCCTGACCCAGGGATCAAACTTGCATCTCCTGTAACTCATGCATTGGCAGGTGGGTTCTTTACCACTGCGCCACCAGGGAAACCCAGGATCTAGCAGAACGGATGTCTGATAAATGTGTGTGGAGTGACCGAGCAAATGAAACCAGCAGGCTCTTCCTGCCTAATTTGCTTCCAGCTCTTTGAAATCAACTTGTTTCTCATTCTCTCCCTGGCAGGAATTTGGAAGAGACAGCAGAATTACTTTTCCCAAATTCTTCAACTTCAGGAGTTGGAAGATAGGCACAAGCTTACCTTGCTTGCATGTGGCATGTGAGGCTGTGATGGCTGTCAGCGTCATTTATTCTCGCCCCTTGTTTCTTCACCACTTCATCCCTGTGGATCTAAAAAACTTGGCTTTCCTTCCCTTTGGTCTTTGGAATTAAAGGCAAGTCTTTTTACTCTGCCTTCTTTCACAGATTAACTAAGCTGAGGCTTGCGAATAGCCACTGATAAATCAACCACGCTTTTATTAAGTGCCTACTTTGTGCTCAGCTGTGTATGGGATTTCTTTTAGCCTTATTTATACCTGAGGATTTTTATGGGTTTTTAAGATGGGAGAGATCAGGAGGTGCTAGTACTACAATGGTTTAACCCAAACTTGGGGTCCCGTGAGAGTCTATTGCCTGTCTTATTGAGCTTTGGAGGTAACTGTGGCCCAGTCAATGTTTTCAGGTATATATTCTTCAAGAAAATTTCCTGTACTTTAATCATGCCTATGTAGATACAACTTTCCCTATGACTCTATCCCAAACATATTCAATGCAGGTAAATTTATTTGACAATGAAACAAAAAATAATGGCCTGGGGATCATGTTGTTGTCGTTCAGTCGCTGAGTCATGTCTGACTCTTTGAGACCCCATGGACTGCAACACGCCAGTCTTCCCTGTCCTTCCATCTTCTGGAGTTTGCTCAAACTCATGTCCATTGAGTCGGTGATGCCATCCAACCATCTCATCCACTGTCATCCTCTTCTCCTGCCTTCAATCTTTCCCAGCATCAGGGTCTTTTCTAATGAGTTGGCTCTTCGCATCAGGTGGCCAAAGTACTGGGGCTTCAGCTTCAGCATCAGTCCTTCCAATGAATATTCAGGGTTGATTTCCTTTAGGATTGACTGGTTTGATCTCCTTGGGGTTCATGGGAGGGCCTTTATTCTTCATATTGAGAGAGAGAAAAATCTCTATCCTCATAACTCTTGCTGCTTTTCCACCCTCCAGATCATTCAGTGTTGGGGCCCTGGAGAGGCCTGGGTCTGAGTCAGGATGAAGGTGAAGGCCAGAGGTGGAGACAGGCTGTTCAAGTCAAGTTTTAATCAGATCTTCGTCCACTAGACATCCTTCAACGTGGAGCGCTAGAAAGAAAATGCTGATGGTGCACAAAGTATAGGCTGGAGGAGCAGAACCATACCAAAGAGTCTGTGAATTCAGAGGGGTCACACCACACCAGCACCTACTCTGAAAGTGAACTCCCCTTCCATCCTGGGTGGAGCCCTTTGGTACAGAGGGTGCACGTGGGCCTGTCCAGTTCCTCGGGCTCATTTCCTTTCTGGGCAGCCATCCCAGTATAACAGACACTTATACATATTCTGTCCTCATTTTGTCTAATTACACACATCTCTGGGGGATGGGAAACAAGTTTGGATCATTCGCTTTTAGGTCAGTTGTGCACAGGGTAGCTGAGATGAGCAATGATCTATGGAGTTTGATGAAATTCGGGAAGCTCCCAGAGTTCCCTGGTCCACAGCATACCAGGGGGCATTGTTTGCCATCTCAGGGGCTGCAGATCCCAGCCAGTGCAGGGGAGGGATGGAGCCTGGCCAGTTCATGAGTCTGAATGTAGGAACCTTTCTGAGACTGAGCTCGCTCTTGCTATCCTTGGAGCAACAGGATTCCTTTATTATTTGATGATCAGCCTGACTGAGAGGGGGCTTCCTCAGTGGCTCTGCGGTAAAGAGTCTGCCTGCCATGCGGGAGCTGCAGGAGACACGGGTTTGATCCCTGGGTCAGGAAGGAAGTTTCCCCTGGAGGAGGAAATGGCAGCATACTCCAGGATTCTTGTCTGGAGAATCCCATGGACAGAGGAGCCTAGCGGGCTACGGTCCATAGGGTCTCAAAGAGTTGGACACAACTGAAGTGACCTAGCATGCACGCACACATGCTAACTGTGAGGACCCAATTCTATAGGTCCCTCTTATGGTGATCATTTGTGTTCACTCATTATCTGCCTAGTATGTGTTCAGTTTCCTGAGAAACACAGAACAAAAGGAGCTCTGATCAATGCTACAGTCTCTAACATTGCCCAGTGTTTCCAAGAATTCCTTGTCTTCTTTGCGACCCAGATAAGCTGGTCTGGACAATACAATAGCTCTGGAAGGTCCACACCTTTCTCCACCACCCAGAGCTGGCAGCCTTGGGCAGTCCAGCTTCCTGGCACCTCTCCTCCAGGCTCTATGATAGCTTCTCAAATACCCAGGAAGGAAGGAAAGTAAAAGTGAAAGTCACTCAGTCGTGTCTCCGACTCTGTGTGACCCCATAAACTATACAGTCCATGCAATTCTCCAGGCAAAAATACTGAAGTGGGTAGCCTTTTCCTTCTCCAGCGGATCTTCCCAACCCAGGGATCAAACCCAGGTCTCCCACATTGCAGACAGATTCTTTACCAGCTGAGCCACAAAGGAAGCCCCCAGGAAGGAAAAGCCCACTGGTTACTCTTTTCTTTTCTTTTGCTTTCTGCTTCTTATTTCATTTCTTGACTCAGACCTAAGGCTCCCCAGCACTCTGGGAGCCCTAGATAGAGGAGTAACCCCTGTGATTCTTCATATCTAGCCTGGGTTTCCTTCTGACCGCTGACCCTCTTCATCTGCGCCTCACTGACATCTTTCTCCTTTTCCCTGTGCATTGCACCTTGATCAAAAAGCATTGGAGAGGCACAAAAGGAAGGAAAGAGTATTCTCTCTAGTCCCCTGGAGGGCACACTCATTCTCATCAATGGCGGAGCAGGGAGCGGGGAGGAGGAAAAGGCGAAGTTTGCACACAGCAAATGGTGAGAAGAAGCAGGAGAGAGGAAACAGGGGCCATGAGGTTACCTGGTGGGAAGAACTGTGCTCGGTGAGCAGTTCAGCCCCTGAGGGGTCTGTGAAATTGGAGGAGAGAAAGTGGCCCCGCAGTGGGGATGTGTCAGAGGTTTCAGGGAGGAGGTGGCTTTGAGCTGAGTTTGGAAGGGCAGAGGGATCTGGTGAGGCTTAGGAGCGGTGGAAGGTGAGGATGGGGAAGGATGGGCACGAAAGGGATGTGAACAAAGATTTGGGAAGCATCTGAGTGACTCTAGAGAATCTTCTTCCTTTGTGGTGGTGTGAGTTGGAGGGGACGGGCCAGTTGAGAAGGAATGTGTGGAGGACAGCAAATGGGTCCATTTGGCTGGATGGGAGTGGGGGTCCATGAAAGTGAAAGTGTTAGTGACTCAGTGCTCTCTGACTCTTTGCGACCCCATGGATTGTAACCCACTGGGCTCCTCTGTTCATGGGATTTCCCAGGCAAGAATACTGGAGGGGGTAGCCATTCTCTTCTCCAGGGGATCTTCCTGGCCCAGGGATTGAACCTGGCTCTCCAGCATTGCAAGTGGATTCTTTACCATCCGAGCTACCAGGAAAGTAGGAGTCCATGAATAGAAGGTAAAAATGGGAAATAGCCTGGGGCCGGGTTTGTCTGAGTGGAGCCACAATTTGGCAGCCAGTTTCCAGGAAGAACTCGAACACTTCAGAGGTTGAAAGAGAAGTTTCAGGGAGAGGTAGTGGGTTGTCAGTGTGTGTCCCTCAGCAGGGAGGATCTGTCATCTGCAGGGACTCTGTCTCACTGATCCCTTGGTTCCTTGGTTATGTGTTCTGGGTTCTGCTAGGGCACCCCCAGAGGAGGTAAGGCAGAGGAGGACTCTAGGGGGCCTGGGCTGGTATAAACCCCCCACCTCAGCAGGTACAGGACAGCCTTGGTCAGCCATCCAGGCAGATATGCCAAGTGGGGCAGGATGATGGGATAAAGCCCATCCAAGTGCTGGATCTAGAAATCTTTCCCCTTTTCTATGCTTTATCACCACTCCCTTTCTTTACAAAAACAATGAAAACCGCCCATAAATGGTTATAAGTAAAACATACAAGTCCATTCTAGGGAGGAAAACATAAACGCTGACCCTCATAGCGCAATCACAGTCTAGTGCTCCGAGAATTAGTCTCACGGTTTAAGTGAGAGTGGGGTGGGGGTGGGGGCAGTGAGGCTGCAAGTCTCTAAGACTGTGTTCCTTCCCCGGGGAGATGGAGGTAGTTTATTTTGAAGGTAGTTCTTTTCCACTCCTACCCAGGCCCCCCGATACTCATTCAAACTGCCCACCCAAGGCCCACTCCCTCCTGCTGAAAGGCCTGGGCCCCGGGGAGCTTTATTGATAGGCCCGTGTCACCCCAGTCCTCAGGTTCCTTGGAGAGCTCAGATGCCCTGTCCTAGGGAGTGGGAGGGTGGCGAGCAGTGTCCATGTGGTTGGAGAGTCTGGGTCACATCCAAGCCCCATGACTGTGGGCAGGATCTCTCACCCCTCTGTGCCTCAAAGTCCTCATCTGTTAAGTGGGAGAGATGGTGTCTGCCTTTGGAGGGTTGTTGGAAGAATCAAATAAGTTAATATACATTCAGGGTTAGAAGAGTTGGCCCATCTTACCCTCTTAATATTAATAGATGTTGGCAATGACTCTGCTTTTCTATCTGCAAAATGCAGACATACTAGCTGATTTTTTCCCACACTGGCATCTTAAGGAAAATGAGATAATAAGTAGGAGAAGCTCTGATTTTCTTAGCAGAAAGAAGTTCTAGAATTCAATGGTGTTACTGTCAGTAACTCTTAGAACCAGTGTGCCAGGACAGACTTTGAGAGGGATTTATCTCTGGGATGCTTTGTCCAGGAGCTCAGGTTATTGCATGCTGCTGGACAGGTGCTGATCTTGGGTCTTTCTGAGAAGGAACAAAATTGCACAGATGCAGAAACGCTGAGGTGAGCTGTGCTGTGACTGAACTCTGGGCTCCTGCTTCCAGTCACTGCCGCCTCGTCCAAGGGGGAGGCAAGTGCTTCCTGCCTGAATGGGCTCTGCCCTAGAAAGGGGCTTGAACAGCCTTCAGACCAAAGCGGGTGAGGGTGGGAGCTGTTCTGTGTGCTTGCCGCCCATGTGGCCCGCCGCCCCTTTGTCAGACACCTTGCTCATCGCGGCCCTCCTGTCCCCGGTGGGTGTATGTATACATGTTCCCAGCACACGCTTTTTGTAGGCAGCGATCTGTGCTTGACAAGCTGGCATTCCAAACTCTAGATCTTCCAAACACCAGACCCCTATGTTATTTTTAACTGTCCAAAGTTTTTTCCACGAGGTGTAATTGATGAGACTCAATAGCCTGGTCAGAGAATCTAAACTTCAGCTTGTTTTGTCTCCCTTGAATGGGCCTGTGTCCGATGACCAAGCAAAAAAACAGTTTCGAAACTGACTGGTCTAAACCTTCCCATCCGTCCCATCCCCCACTTCTCTTTAGGGAACAGAAGTGAACACCAAGATAACCTGAGCTCGCCTGTTTCTGTGGCTCCAGATAGGAGAGAGGCAGATCCCTTCCATCTGTGACCTTCTCCTCCCTGCTCTCTCTCAGAGTCCCGATAGTGAGGGACAAAGCTACGTTTTCAGAGAGATAACAGGAAGGGCATTGAGGAGTTGGGCATGCAATCTCTTCTGGCCTTCTTTTTCAGCCCCCACATTCCCCAAGGGGTAAGTCACATTCTCCTCGTCCTCTGGGGACAGTCCTGGACAGATGCTGTTATTTCAGCATGCCCGACATCTTGTGACGTCGAGTGACCACCATCCTTATAACACTGGAGAAGATTCTCAGCTCTGCACACCCAGGACAAAGTGCGCCATCTCTCACTGGCCTGCCATTTGCATCGTGAATTTCTTCAGCTTCGTGTGTCTTTTTTTTTTTTTTTCATCCGCACATCTCTCCAGGCTGTGGTACACTTGGCACTTATGTTAATCAAGTGTGCACAAGATACCAATTACTGGGTATACAGTGATAAGCAAAACCGATATAGACCCCATCTTTGTGGAGCTTGTGGTCCAGTTGGGGAGATAGACGTTGATCACATACATATGTAAATAAAAGTTGAATCTGTGTTATGTCGGAAGGTCCAGGAAGATAGAAGAGAGTGTGATAGAGGGAACTGTTCTGGTCTGGTATGTTGAGGCAAAGTTTCCTTGAAGAGGCAATGCTTCATTGCATGCAGAGAGGACAAGCATGTACAAAGGTCCCATGGCCATTGGAAGAACCAGGGAAGGCTGATGTGGCTGGAGCGCAAGAGAGAAAGGGAAACTGAGGCTTAATGATAGGGTAAGAGAGGTCAGGAGGGACCAGAACATGCAGGGCCTTGATGGATATTTTAAGAGTGTGTACATTCTCCTAAGAGCAGTGAGCAGCCACGGCAGGGTTGAAGTCAGGAAGTGACTTAGTTCCATTCATAGTCTAAAAATTTCCCCCTGGCTACAGGGAGATTTAGCAAGAGAGCCTGGGAAGGGAGGGATGAGTGAGCTTCTAAGAAGGCTTTTCTGGGTAAAATTTAGGAAATAAAAACATGATGTGTGTGTGTCCATGAAGGACAAGGCATGAGCTGGACAAGGGCGTGGCAGTAGAACATCCCCTTGAACTGCCTTCCCTGCTTCCACTCATTCTCTGTCCCATTTGGTAGCTTACAGAAGCTGACAGCCCGCCCCCATCCTCCAAGGTTTCTGATACTGTGGACAGGTCTGCTTTCCTCCCAGGCAGAGTCTGGAGCTGTCTGCTTCCCTCTGCTCTCCCTGCTGCTCCCTCCAACTGTCCTTTGAGCAACTCAACATGCGGCCTGAGGACCCTGTACACAAGGGACCTACCTGGGTGTGAGTGGTGAAAGGTGGATTCCTGGGCTGCCTCCTGGACCTTCAGAGTCAGAATCTCAGCTTGTCGGCCATGTAGTCTGGTTCTTGTTTTTATTAAAGTTTGAGAACTGCTGTTCTTCTAGCCCTGCACACTAACATTACATCAGTTACTGCAACGATGCTTTAAGTGTGTGTGTGCTGGGGGTGGGGGTGTCGGGGGGTAGACGGGTACTAAGGGCTTTCAAGGCACAGAAGGTCTTCTTTGGGCCTCACAGTAACGTGCTCCAGGAGATAAGGCTCCAGTAACTTCGGTTAACAGATGGCGTTGGTGGGAGGATGGAGCTCCAACTCATGTCTGACTCCAAGTGCTTTCCTTTGCTTTTCTCTTGCCCCACGTCTGGGTGGGCAAGGTTAAAAAGGACTAACTTTTAATTTCCAGGTGTAGTTCCTTTTTAAAAAAAAAAATCCAATATGTTTTTTGGGGCTTAGGGAGTCCACCTAAAAAGTAAACATCAATTAGTATGTGAAAGGGTGGAATTTGGTAAGTTTATTATAATTATTATTTATATATATTTATATGTATATATATATTAATATATATATAATTATTATAACCTTTTAGTATGGAAGATGTCAAACCTGTACAAAAATACACAGAATAGCATAAAGAATCTCCATGTGTCCATCACCCAACCTAGCTTTAACAGTCATAAGAAGGGTGGGCATCTTTTCAGTTGTTCAGACTTTGCTCTGTGGTACTCTGTTTTTTCATTTATTTACTTATTTATTTAAGCATTTCGTATGGGATTATAGTTGCTTTACAAAGTTGTATTAGTCTCGGCTGTATAGCAAAGTGAATCAGCTATAGTAGTAGTAGTGTCAGTCACTCAGCTGTGTCTGACTCTCGGCGACCCCATGGACTGTGGCCCGCCAGGCTCCCCTGTATGTGTACATATAGCCCCTCTCTTTTGGGTTTCTTCTTGATTGAGGTCACCACGGAGCACTGAGTGAAGTTCCCTGTGCTATACTGTAGCTTTGTGATGCTCTCATTTCTGTGCCCATTGGACGAAATACCTGATAGGACAGCAGGCAGCTCTCAAAGCACCCCCCAGCTAATGACTGGAGAGGGACAAAACTTTTTTCGTTCAATTTGTTCATCAACAGAACAGCTTGTAGACAGAGCTTGTGCTTGGATCTGTAGATCTAAGAAATACCTTGGAGACCATTGGTAGTCTCCCTCACAAGTCTGACATGACATAAGAGGCCAGACAAGCTCTGCGGACAGTCCTCAGGCTCTGCACAGTTAATAAGAGGCAGGTCCTCCAGCCCTGCCCTCTTTATACAGCACTGAGGGTCTCTCGACATCTTTGCTCTAGTGTTTTCCAGTGTGAAGTTATGGAACAGACCCCCCTCCCAGAGCCCTGGTGGTTGAAATACCAGTATTTGACCATCTCAGCTTTTGCTCCCTCTTTGTGGGAAAAAACCCTTGGTGGAGCCTGCGGGTGAAAGCAAAGTGGGCTGTATGCTCAGTTTCCCTTAGCTCTGCCTGCCCTAAAATGCTAGAAGCCCTGAAGCAAAATATGACAAATTAGCAGGTGTCATAGGCTTTCAAGAAAGGAAGAAATGGTTTCACTGGCCAGCTTCCTGGAGGAGGTGGGAGTGGTGGCGGGTATTGACGGATGGCAGAAGTCAGGGAGCTGAGGATAAAGATGCCGTTCCTTTAAGAGGGGAACTAATCTCTCAGCACTGCACGTGGACCAGGATTTCTTTAGCACCCCCTAAAGCGGAAGGCTCTGTACTTCACAGTGAGGGGGCTACCGAGATGCAGGAGATATGCTTTCTGTTCTCCGGGAACTTTCTGTCTAGTTGAGGGACAAGACACATGTTGAATATTAATATAAGCGGGAGACTCTAAGACGCTAAGATGCAAGTTGACTTTTAAGATAAGCTTAAAGAAGAGTGTAGTGGAAACCAGAAGGTGAATCACAAAGCATCACGTAGTAATAATATCGATGGCCGTGGACCCGGGGTCTTCTGCATGTGTGGCTGTGGTCCAGATGTGGTGATAACTGCAGTGTTACACGGCAGATTTTAAAGAGTCATGCTCGTTCCAGCTACCATCTCTTCAACACCTGTGTCTGCTCGGCAGCCCTGTGCTGTGTGTGTGCACACATGAACTCATTTAATCCTCCTAGGAAGCAGGCAGTATTAACTATCTTATAGGTGAGAAAATGCTTAAGAGTTTAAGCAACTTGCCCAAGACCCGAGGCATGGACCTGGGTCTGTCCGTCCAAATGAACCTGGGTTCAAAAAGGAAGTGTGAAAAGCAAGCAGGCTGAGTAGTTGGGAGGGAGAAGCCTGGACAGGTAACAAAGGACCTATTCTAGACACCGGTGTGAAAAGTGTGGTGCGGATCCTGTAGGTGTTGGGGCATTATTTAGGGTATGGCAGGATGGACACTTGAGGGTGGTTAATTTGCAGGCTGGTGTGAGTAGGGAAGCTACGGCAGGAAGTGACTGGGGTCTATGAGGGGGTGGCGGTGGGAATGCGCCTGGTCAAACCGAGTAATGAAAATCCTCACAGCCCATCAAACTTAATTAAAATCAAATAAACACTCCGGCAAACCCGTCTCATACCAAGTAGGGTGTCAGGCGAGCTGCAGGGACATAGAGCTTCATCCTTATGTAATACTTGTGAAGTATGCCTGTGCTTTGCATCGACAGGCTCCCTTACACAGTCACTGGGTCAGCTTGGTCCTTGGTGCCCCATCTCTTTTCTCTTTTCTCACCCCTTTCCGTTTCTTCCTGACAGCAGTTGTTTCAATATTTTGCTGTTTACCTGAAATCCCTCTCTATCCTCTCTCTCTCAGTGAATGATTTCCCCCAGACTTGTTCAAGAAAATCAAAGCCACGAGGCAAGGAACTTCCTTGTCATCTTTGCCCTCGGCCTCATCATGATGAAAGCCACCTCTTCTGAGCCCCACCCCTCTTCCTTCATAACTCACCCATTACCCTGGTATATTTTTTTCACAGTGCATACAACTCTAAGAAATTATCTTTATGCATTTGTTTACCTGTCTTATGTCTACCTTTCCTCTTGGAATTTATGCTCCATGAGAGCACAGACCATACCTGTCTTGGGCACTGCAGCATCCCTGGTCTCAGCACATAGTAAATGCCTGGAGCAATGGAAGGTGCTCAGACATGGAAACAAATAAGTGGATTCCCATGACTTCTGCTGGCATTCATGAGTTGATCTTCTCTCCTCCTGACTGTCCTACTGCCTATTTGACTCCATCAGATTGTCCCTCCTCAAATTTATGTTCTAAATAAAATTTTCTTCTTCCCCTTAAGCTGCTTGTTCCTCTCAGGGTTCACTATCATTTAAACAGAAACCTCAGGGTCATCTTTGGCTCTTCTCTCTCCTTACTCCTATATACACTTAGTCCCCAAGTCCTGTTGACTTAACCTTGGCAATACTTCTGGACTCTGTCCCGTCATCCATTTGCCTCTCATTCAGGAAACAGAAGTGCTGACAGGGAGGCTGGCAGGAGCTTCCCAATTGACTTCCCAACCTGTAATCTCTCCCCATGTCAAGTTATCCCTACCCACAGGGAGAGCTCTGCACTGTTTGGTTTCTCTTTACTTTCACCAGCACCTACCGAATGTAGATCCATCCATCTGCCTATCTACTCAACCATCTATCCATCCATGCCTGCATCTGCCCATCTATCCATCCATCAATCCATTCCATCCATCCATTCATTCATCCATCTATCCATATATGTACTCATCCATCCATCCACCTATCCTTTCCATCCACCCATCTATTACCTATTTACTGAGGGCCAATTGTGTGCACTGTGGGAGGTGCTGGGTAGAGAACTGAGAGCACAGTCTCTCCTTTCATATCAATTTTCAACCTCGTAGGTGGAGACAGATATAAACAACCTTGACCTTCACGTGTTACAGGTACTTTTTATTCATTCATCAACTATTTATTGAGTTTCCACCATGTGCCACACACTGCAGGTGCTGGGGATACAGCCAGTCCATAAGGCGAGGTCCCAGCCTTCATAGAAGCCACATGCTGGTGAAGGAGACCAGCAGTAGACAGAAATGCAGGTATAAATGCTATGGGGAAGTAAAGTGAGGGTGAGGGGCGCATGTGTGTGTGTTGCCCCCTGGAGAAGGTATTCAGAGATGGCTTCATAGAGAGGGTGATGTTTGAGCAGAGACCTGCAGGATAAGAGGGAGTGGCATATGCAGACAGCTGGGGGAAAAGTATTTCGAGCAGAGGGAACTGCTGACGCCCTTTGCTGAGGCCCTGCTGGCCTGGGAGTGTGCTTTGGGGAGTGTGTACAGGGCATGGTGAGATACAATGGAGGGGAGGAATCGCCCTACTGGAGGGGCCAGGGGGCACTCCTCAGAGGAGGTAGCCACACTCCCTAGCATGACGATTCAGCCTCACATCCCACCACCTATCCATGAACTCTGAGCTTGAATCATGCCAGACCATGGACTTTCCACCTCTGGGCCTTTGCTTCTCTGACCATCTCTGCCTCCTCTGCCTCCTAGGCCTCGCCCTGGTGAACATCTGGTTCCCACTCACCCTTCAAGAACTCAGCCACCTCCAGCCAGAATCAGTTGCCCCTCTGTGGGCCCCATAGCACTTTGTTCATGCCAGTGGAGCACTTAGCATGGTGATATCTGGTGAGCTGAGTCTGCCGGTTAAAGCTCCTTGCACAAAGGAACTGTATCTTAGACCTGCCTGGGTCCCCAGCACCTTGCACTGTGTGGACCCACAGTAGGTGGTTTGATGTGTGTTGTGTTGGAAAGCATTTTGTTTTGTTACCAGACCTCTCTCTATTGACATACGGGCAGACGTACACGCCCCCTTTCTACACATCAGTTGCTTAAAGTTCCGCAGTTCCTAATGAAAGCAAGAAGGTCATGAAATTAATTTGTCACCCTGATGTCAGCTTCACTCAGCTGACTCATGGCCTGGGAAGGGGTTTTTAAACATGTGTTTCTAATTTCTGTGCTAATTTCTCTTCTCTTTCTCAGTCATCTTCCCTTCAGACTTATGGGCAGGAGCTGCCTTTGGATCTGGTGGTACCTGCACCTCCTTTGCACAGGTGTTTTCCAGCTTTGGGCCTGAGAAGAGGGGAGGTGGTCTTGAAATGAGGTTTCCTCCCCTCTTGAAATTCATTAGAGCTTTTTCATTTGCTTGAGAAAGGCCTAAAATGCATATGTTTTTCTATGAACTGGATCATATGTCTGTAAGGGGATTCTAAGATTGTTCCCTCTGTCATGTGGGGTTAAGAATATTTCCAGGTGTCCTGGGATTAATTTATTAAGTCAGCAAATAGTTACTGGGTTGTTGTTGTTTAGTTGCTAAGTTGTGTCCGACTCTTCTGCAACCTCATGGACTGTAGTCCTCCAGGCTCCTCTGTCCAGGGGATTTCCTAGGCAAGAATACTGGAGTGGGGTGCCATTTCCTTCTCCAGGGGATCTTCCTGTCCCAGGGATCGAACCTGTGGCTTCAGCATTGCTGGCTCCTCCCTGAGCCAGCAGGAAGACCCATTTACTAAGTACTTAGCACTATTCTGAGTGCCGGACATCAGCAATGAAAAACAGGAACAAAATCCTGGCCTTCTTCTAGCTTACATTCTAGTGGAGGCAGATAATGGTGATCTAAGTAAGTAAATGATTGGGATGGTGATTAAGTCTATGAGGGGGATGGGATAGGGGGTTTGGGGAGGACAGTTAAGGTGGCCAGGGGAGATTTCACTGAAAAGTGACATTTGAGGGTCATCTGGGGGAAGAATATTCAAGGCAGAGAGAACAGCGAGTGCAAAGGTCCTGAGGTGGTCCTTACTTAATTTGCCTGATGTTTTGCAGAATAGCAAGAATGCCAGTGTAGTTGGAGTAAAATTAGAGAAGGGGAGAGTAGTGGGAAAACTTTGGCTTATTTTTTGAGTTGGGAGTCTACTGGAGGGCTTTTATAGCATCAACCTGGTTGCCCAGTTGAGGGTAAACAGAGGAAGTAGGGGCTGAGCAGGGAAATGAGTAAGGAGACAGCGGCTGGGACAAGGGTGGTAATTGTAAAGGTTGTAAGAAGTGGCTGGAGTTGGCATACATATTATAGATAGGGAAGGCAGTTTTTGCAGAAAAATTGGATGTGGGGTATGATGACAAGAGAGGCATTATGGATTACTTTGAAGTTTCAGACCTGAGCAAGTAGAAGAATGGAATTGCTGAGATGGTGAGGATTGAGGGGCAGTGGGCGTGTGTGGGCCCAGCTTTGCCCTTGTTAGGCCTGAGATGCTCAGTCAACATCCAGGTGGAGAAATCCAATAGGCAAGGGTGTGGATGCACCTGTTTTTTCTTTTTTTTCTGACTGCACTGTGCAGCATGTAGAACTTCCCTGAACAGGGATGGAGCCCAAGCCTCCTGCAGAGGAGGCACAGACCACTGGACCACCAGGGAAGTCCCAGCACCTGCCCTTGTTGACCTCCACCTGGGGAAGAGAGTAGGATGTGGTCCAGGGAGTCTTGTTGGGACCTGGACGCAAATTGGTTACTAAGGGTCTGTACCATTGCCCTTTATTATTATTTTTTTTAATTATTTCTTTAAATCATACTTGGACTGAATTCAAGAAATATTTACCAGCATTAACTATTTGCCAGGCATTGTGTTAGGTGCTGCGGATAAAACATAAAAGGACTGAAATGTTTTTTTCCTCTTGGAGTTTATAGTTAATGTGGGAAAGTGTGCAAGGCATGCATTTTTATTAGAACAGTGAATGGTAAATCCATAGTTAATATGAGAATAGACCCTTTGTCTTGATGAATAAATTAAAACCTTTACTCATAACACTCTATTGCTATTATTGTGATAAAAAAAGAAAATTTTAAAATGTTTGTGGTTTTTCCAGACTAAGCTTTTCTTGCCAAAACATTTGATTTGCAAGTCTTGTGCCCTGAGTGCAGGCATAAGTGATTCACTGAACACCGCTAAATGTTTTCCCATGACCAAGCATTCACATAGGAGGCCTTTGGTTGTGTTATTGAGGTCATATAAGTCATTCCTGGAAGGGAAGTTTTGTTTTTAAAAACTGCTACAGTCATGCATGCTAGTAAAACTTTACCTAGTTCAACATCAAACATGGATGTGAAAACTTTGTCCAAGTGGCAGCAAAGGTTATAAAAAATCTGATATGAATGTGGCATGTAGTGAGGGCTGACTGCCCTTTCCTTGGCCAACAATTACTGACCCAGTGGTTACTTTGGTCTGGTCTTTATGTCCCATGAAATGGGGAACTGGGTTGGCGTGGGTGTCCTGCCCGCAGCCTGCTACACACAGTGAGGTGTTGATCCAGGACCTTGCTTCAGACATAACGTACCTTTCAAGAACAAGATTCTAATACAGAAAAAATCTGAACTAAGGATCCAGATTGAAAGAACCTATCTTTCAAGTATTGTTGCACTTTCTCTCCACAAATATTTGGAAATGTCTTTGTGAGATACATGGAAGAAGAACAATTATGGGACTTTTTATATAACATTCCAACCTCAGCATAAATAGAGTCCAAGGTAAAGGTCATCTGATGCCTGAGCCTGGAACTGACCATTGCCATCAAGGACATTTGGTTGGGTGAAATTCTATCTCTTGACATCAGATCATGTCTTTCCTTACTTTGGACAAGATTCCACGTGATTCAAGGGTGTCTTAGAAAATAGACCCCTGACCCTAAATCTTGGAGCTACATCTAAAGTAGCTCACCCTCTGTGTGGGTGGCACTCTTGTCTCCTTCACCACCGATCTCCAGCCCCTGACTCCGTGCCTGGCATAAGGTAGGAGATTGTCAGGTATTTGTTGAATAGATGAGTGAAACGTGCCTCCCATCCTCCACCAGTCAAGCTGTTCTGCCTCTAAATAAACAAAGTCTGATAGTAGCTGCCTTTGAACAGGAGTGTGTGGGAGGATTGCTCAGGCACATCCCTTCTGTCCCCTGGGCAGGGGTAAGATCAGATACAGTGGCTTAGGTACTAGAGTATGCCAACAGACCTGATGGATGATTTTAGAAAGTTTGGGGGAATGGTGTGGGAGTGGAAGAGAGCCACAGGAAAAATGAAGTTAAACTGTAATAGTGAAAGAGAAGAGTTAGCGTAGGGTGATGAAAAGCTCAGGTAGAAAGATTGCTGGCTGGAGACCTACCTAGCTTTTGGGAAATATTGCTTCCCTGTTGTCCTTGAAAGAGGTTTCTCTTTTGCTGTATATTATGAAAACTTTCAAACATAGTACAGTGCAGGGGTTCCTACCCCCCATCACCTCCACTGCTTGCATTATCACCTGAACCATCCACCCCACCCTGTCCATGGAAAAATTGTCTTCCATGAAACCAGTCCCCGGTGCCAAAAAGGTTTGGGATCACTGGTATAGTGAACCTCATATATTCATAACTCAGCATCAGCAATTAGCAACTCAGAGCCAGTCTCACCAACAGCCTACCCTGACCCTCCTACACCAGGGACATTTTGAAATGAATCCCAGATGTCATTTTATCTGTAAATATTTCAGTAGGTCTCTACAAAACACAAGGATTCTTTATAAAATTATAGTAACAATCTCATTGGAGTTAATTTCCTAATATTATGAAATATCCAGTTAATGTTGAAATATACATGTCTGTGTATATATGTCAGTCAGTTCAGTCTCTCAGTCATGTCTGCCTCTTTGTGACGCCATGGACTGCAGCATGCCAGGCTTCCCTGTCTATCACCAACTCCCCAAGCCTACTCAAATGAATGTCCATCATGTCAGTGATGCCATCCAACCATCTCATCCTCTGTCATCCCCTTCTCCTCCCACCTTCAATCTTTCCCAGCATCAGGGTCTTTTCCAATGAGTCAGTTCTTTGCATCAGGTGGCCAAAGTATTGGCATTTCAGCTTCAGCATCAATCCTTCCAATGAATCTTCAGGACTGATTTCCTTTAGGATAGACTGTTGGATCTCCTTGCAGTCCAAGGGACTCTCAAGAGTCTTATCCAACACCACAGTTCAAAAGCATCAGTTCTTTGGTGCTTAGCTTTCTTTATAGTCCAACTCTCACAACCATACATGACTACTGGTAAAATCATAGCTCTGACTAGACGGACCTTTGTTGGCAAAGTAATGTCTCTGCTTTTTAATATGCTAGGTTTTTAATATGTCTAGGTTGGTGTATATTTGTATGTATGTGCATATAAACATGCACATATACTATTGTTTTAGTGGTGTTTTGAAATGAATTTATTATTTTTACAAAAATGATGTATATTTGTTACTAAAAATTCAAGCAATGCAAAAATATAAAAAGATGAGAGCAAAAATAATCACTCCAGATCCATTAGCTGAATGTCTTTTTAGATACCTCTCCATGCCTGTGTTTACAAAGAAGAGCAAATAGTAGATGGACTGTCAGAACAACGTTTTTAGTGATATATTAAAAAAGAATCACTGAATAGGACACCCAAGGTTCTTGAGCTTTTGCATAAGGCAGGGCAAGATTTGCAATCAAGATTTGTCCTCAAGAGTCCTTGAGGACAGGGCTGTGCCTGAGTTTTTATATCCCCTTCCCCATCAACTCAGGTGGCATTCCAGTGGTCAGGGACTGTAGTTTGAATTGAGGGAACCCTTAAGAAATTAGTCAGTCATCTTATGGGCTAGAATGGCCCATGAGTTGAAATCACTCGCTGAGATTCCACAGCTACTTAGGATGCGTGTGGGGCTGGAGCCCATGCTCCAGAGTCCCATTTCGATGCCCTCTCTCTGGTCCATGAGACTGAGTGGTAGCAAAGTGGTCCAGTGCGCAAGCTTGGAGTCAGACACATCTGGGGCTTGATTCTTCTCTGAATCTTTCTCGTGACTTCGTGGCCTCGAGACATCTCTTACCTACAGAGTTTGCCTGCTTCAAAGGGCTGTTGCAAAGAGTAAAGGAGATAGTGCCTAAAAAGCTTGTAGCATGGTTCTTAGCACATGCATGGTGCTAAGTCGATTCAGTTGTGTCTGACTCTTTGCGACCCCATGGACTGTAGCCCTCCAGGCTCTTCTGCCCATGGGATTTCCCAGACAAGAATACTGGAGTGGGGTGCCATTTCCTACTCCATGGGATCTTCCCAACCCAGGGATTGAACCTGGGTCTCCTGCATTATAGGCAGATTCTTTATGTCTGAGCCACCAGGGAAGACCTCTTAGCACATACCAGGTGCCAAATAAATGTTAACTGTAATTATTATTATTTGTAGTAAGAGCAGCAGCGGTATTAATAGTTTCATCATTTTCTTATTCTACTAGAATTGTCACCTGGAACTCAGAAAGTTCAACCCTTTCCCCACCTCCACTCCCCTCAGGTTCCTGGTTGCAGATCGAACATGGTGCAACCGTGTTCACGGTTCAATTATAACTGTGACTTTTGCTTTCTTCCTGCCACTGGGAAGTGAAGATTCTTTCATGTGGGAATCCTTTTCCTGTATTGCATCAGCTTCTGGTTGGCCGTTTGGTGGTCAAGGTTCGTGCGTTTTCTCTCTGTAGGTAGCTTAGTGGTGCTGCCTTAACAAGAGCCTCGCAAATAATTATTCTAAGCTCTTCAAATAGAAACGCTGGGCAAAGGGCTGGGTGCGAGACATCTGGCCTTCCCTGTCGCCCCTTCAGTTTGCTGACTCAGTAGCTCTTCCAAGGCCCTCCTCCAGGCCCAGGGTCTGTCAGGTCACTAATGGAATCTGCTGGAAGCAAATTAACTCATGAAAAAAGGGCTCACAAATCACTCCAGCTCTTGGTGTCTGCCCCAGGACGGCTGGCACTTCCCCATTCACTCGTAAGACCTCGCCTCACATTTCATAGCTCTCTGGGGGAGCCCCACGTCTTCTTGCCTGGTTACTGAGGAGCACTGGGGCGGTGCTGGCATCGCAGCCCCCATAGCAGACCTGTGGCCTGTGTGCGTGAGGCGGCCATTTGTGCCGCCTGACACGCCTTCCTGTGTGGGAGGGCTGAGCTGGCTCCATGCATTATTCACACTTCTGGGTTTGGGTTGGCTTCACTGTTTGCTCCAAGTGGAGGCTAGGAAAAGGCATGTGTGTGTGTGTGGTGGGGGGGCAGGTCTTAAACATGGTCTTTCCTTCTTCCCTGATCATACGTGTTCTTTTCATAATATTATCTCAGGTGGGGTGGGAGCCATGCTCCACCTGGGTCTGTTCGGTCCCCTGCAATTCCTGGGATGTAGTTTCCTGGAGCAGTGTTGGGTTTGGGTGGCTTTCCCAAAGCATGCTGGGAAGTGCTCGCATCCTTCCGGAAGTGACGGACTGCCTCTCTGTCATCCTTCTTCCTCTCTCTCCTCACCCCCTCACCTCCCCCAGTGTTGCCTCATGGGTCCCTGAGTAAACTGAAGGTGTTCTCGTGAGGGGTCCTCCTGGCTACAGTTGGGGTGATAAGAGGGGTCTGGGGTCTGCCCCAGAGAGAGGGGTCTGGGGTGGGGTGGGGGCAGGATTTTGTGGCATCAGAGAAGCCCCAGCAGCGTCCTGTGGTAGAAGAGAATTTGAGTGATGGAGTGGGGACAGGACAATGACCATAATGTGCCTGGGCTGGAAGGAACCAGAGACGTCCCCTTCCTCGTTCTCTCAAGGGAGAAAGCCCGTGTCGTGCCTGCCTGGAGCTGTTGCACGAGACGAGTTCTGTGAAGACCCGAGGAACAGGCCAGGCCTTAGAAGATGCTCATTGAACACTTGTTTCTGTCCTTCCTTCCTACTCACCCAGGTCTTCGATAACAGTGGTTGACCTTAGATTCTCGAATGCCTGACATTTTGTAAGAATAGAAATTACACCTGAGTGCAGGAATCATTATCTGGGGCTTCTGCTGACCACTCATGCCTTGAGCCGTTAACCACCCCCCGAGGCTTGACACCATCCACATGTTCACTCCTGGCCTCGCCATCTTCTCTCCTGGCCTTATTACTGAAGGATGTCCATGTTTGCTTTGGACCAAACTGACACATGGGTTAAAGTGTTGGTAGAGGGATCTTCCCTGGTGGTCCAGTGGTTAAAACTTCATGCTCTAGATGCTGGGGACCTGTGTTCAGTCCCTAGTCAGGGAACTAGATCCCACATGCCACAACTAAGAGTTTGACTGCCACAACTAAAGATCCCGCATGCTGCAACTAAGACCAAGTGAAAGTCACTCAGTTGTGTCCGACTCTTTGTGACCCCATGGACTATACAGTCCATGGAATTCTCCAGGCCAGAATACTAGAGTGGGTAGCTGTTCCCTTCTCCAGGGGATCTTCCCAACCCAGGGATTGAACCCAGGTCTCCCGAATTGCAGGTAGATTCTTTACCAGCTGAGCCACAAGGGAAGCCCCAAAATACTGGAGTGGGTAGCCTATCCCTTCTCCAGCAGATCTTCCCAACCCGGAAATTGAACTCGGGTCCCCTACATTGCAGGCAGATTCTTTACCAACTGAGATATCAGGGAAGCCTGTTACTAAGACCAGGCACAACTAAATAAATAATTTTTTTTTTTTTTTTAAAGAGAGTCAATAGAGGCCTTTGCTTTCCCTACTATCCCCTTGACCAGTGGGACTCTGAGACTGTCTTAGTTAAAAGATTCTGTGCAGAAGTAGGATGAGCTCAAGGAGAGAGCTCTAGGGTGGTACAGAGGAGGTCTGAATTCTCTATCCTCAGGTGGGTGAGCCTTCCAGATTCAACGCAAGACCCATATCGCTGAACTTCATTGCAATGTTCTGAATCGACCAATACTGCTTCTTCAAACCACGCTGCCCTGGTCAGTTCCCTACTCTGTACCTCAGTTGCTTTTTCTATAAAACAGGGCTAATAATAACGGGCTACTGTCTCACCAGGGGAGGTGTCCCTGGTGGCTCAGACGGTAAAGAATCTGCCTGCAGTGTGGGAGACCTGGATTTGATCCCTGGGTTGGGAAGATTCCCTGGAGTGGGGCATGGTAACCCACTCCAGGATTCTTGCCTGAAGAATCCCATGAACAGAGAGGAGCCTGGTGGGCTATAGTCCATGGGGTCGCAAAGAGTCCAACATGCCTGAAGCAACTTAAGCACATAGCGTATCTCACCAGAGATACTGATGAGATGGCATATGGGAAATCTCTTTGAAAAGAAGGCAAAGGGTGGGCTCAATTCCTAGTTCCCTTATTTGTATTGTACTGTGTTGTATTTTTTCTTCCTGTCATGACAAATAAGCCATTTGAGAGATCATTTCATTCATCTCACAGATAAAAAGGTGGCGAGGTAAGTGTACATCATCCTTGCTTAATAAATCAGAGTGATCGTTGCTGGCGAGTCAGAACTGGAGCTCAGGAGCTGGGCCCTGGGCCTCCCAATTTGGTCTCCCCACCCCTCCTGCCTGTTACTTTTTCATATTTCATATCAAAGTCTCAATCGTTCTTTCAAGTCCTGTGTAGTCTGGGCTCTGATCATCCGGGGACTGCGCAATTCTTATTAATATTAAAGGTGAGAGTTTTCTTAGCCTTCTTCCCTTCGTTTCTAAATCAGTCTCTGGAAGGAGAGGGCAAAAGTAGAACTGGAAGGACGGCTAAGCCCCCCAAGGAATGCTTTCTGGTGTGTTGCAAATGCAGGCTCCCTCTGGTGACTTTAAGGATTCTGATGAGTGGAGTGTGAACAGTAACTGATTAGCTGCAGAACTTCTGTGACTATTAGAGTCTTGATTTCAGGGTCAGGCTGAAATTGACAATTTGATCCTGCTGCACGGCTCTGCCAAATGCCAGGAGTTCAAGAGACCCAGAGTGTACATTTTCCTTCATTTCAGCCTCCTCGTCACTGATTTGCTGATAATAACTGTATCTAGTAGTATTCGTGAGGAAAACAGATGGAAATGAAAATTTTGTAAATGAATTGGATTTTCCTGTTGGCCTCATCACTTCAACCCTAGGGTGTTTTTTTTTTTAAACTTCATTTCTAATTACTTTGCAAATGATAAGGGCCCTTTGAGATTAGATCTCCATTTCTCAAGCTTCCAACAGCAGTATTCTCTAAATAAACACTTAAATGATGGAAGAGGTTGGTGTCATTTGAAAAGTCCATTCTTTAAGAGAAGAAAAAAAATGATTTTAATAATTGGAGTGATTCCAGCCTATTGGTTGGTTTTGTGAGTTTGTGTGTTCTGGCCATTCATAGGGACTAAGAATTGGGAGCAGGAGCTATGTCTGATTTGTGTAGAAAGGTGGCTTTTCAGCTGTTTCTCAAATAATCCTTAAGGAAGTCAAGTCTGGAAGCTCAGTTTTTTCCTAGGTGTCGGAGTGACATTTCTGCCTCTGTCTGATACAGCTTTACCCTCCTCTGTGAAGTAGGTTTCAAGATACTGTTCTTTCTTAGCTTGCTGCATTTTAGATGAGGCTGCCCGCGTGTTGACAATATCGTGACGAAGGTGTGTAATATTTTTTGTGTAAAAGACAGCAAGCTATTTTCAAGACTTACTTGCTTACTTTGCAGGGGTATGGGGACAAAATGCAACCCATGGGGGAAAAATGATCTTGGAGTGACTTTTCATTTCATAATTTTAAACATTTAAGGAGTGACATACCGATTGTAAAAAATGCACAGTACAGGACATGAAATGAGAAGAAAAAGAAGAGAAAAAAGAAAGAAGACTTCTTCCCCTCTCACCCATTCTACTCCCAATAGTTAAGGACACTTTTTGTATCTCCTTCCAGATATTTTTCTATTGCTCTGAAATCATACCCATGTATACAGAAGGCTATATCAGAATAGTCGTTGGTATTTGAGTTAAAAAAAAGTCAGTCATAGGGTGGTTTCCTGTATTTCTTTGACTGTGTGGTAAATTGAGAGCAAACTCATTCAGTTTGTTGTTTAGTTGCTTAGTTGTGTCTGACATTTTTGTGACCCAACTCCATGGACTTGGAGCCCTCCAGGTTCTGTCCATGGGATTTTCTAGGCAAGAATACTGGAGTGGGCTGCCATTTCCTTCTCCAGGGGATCTTCTGGACCCAGGGATTGAACCCACATCTTCTGCATTGGCGGGCAGATTCTTTACCACTGAGCCACCAGGGAAGCCCAAACTCATTCAGACTCTTTAGGAAAGTCCTTTCTATAAAAACCTAAGCCTCTCCAACAAGCCTATTTTTGCACATGGCATGGGTTCTGTTTAGTGATGCAAACAGTACATAGTGTACAGCAAAGAAAGCGATTGAAGTTTTTTGAGAAAACACAGACTAAAAACATGCATTGTAGAGATCCATGTGTAAGGTTATTGCCTGTGTGTGGAGAAGAGATTGTGGGGTGTTTTTACAGTACTTTTTTTTATCAGTGGCATACAACTTTTCCAGGTATCTCACAGCAAAATATTAAAGGTTGCATAAATGTGTAATGTGAGAATGTGCGATGTTTATTGCCAAGCACAGTGACAGGCTGTGATCCTTACGAATGTGAGCTGTGGGAACTTCTGGACTGGTCCTCTTGAGATGGAGAGACCAGCCAGGTGGGGGATAGCCTTGGTGTGCACACACAAATCCAACCCCCCCCCCGCCCTTTCAAGAACAAGGTGGGGGTGCCCAAACAGGCTTAGGTGGCAAATTGGATCCAGGTTTCAGTTTTCCTCCTCCATGTTCAACCTAGGCTCTAACGAAGGGGTTTTGAGCCCAAGTCCAATCCTTTGAACTCTGGTTCCCGGCTTGGTGCACACAGAGCCATGATCAGGGCTCTCACCCTATTTCACTTTGCAGCCTCCTCTGGAATGGGAGCCTTAGGGGACACCCTCAGAAGCAGTGGCTCCTTGGCGGCCTCCTCTGTCGCCCCAATTCTGTAGGTTCATCTGTCTCCTGCAACTTGACTCTCTCTGGAGAACTGATCTCGGAGCCCAGGGCTCTGTTTTCTCCTCCGCTGTCCCTTCAACTACCTGCGGCCCCTCTTAGCTTCCACATCCTCAAAAGGGATAATGTTCTCCTTGAAAGCGTCTTTTGAGGATTAATTGATGTTTGCTCTATGCTTTGAAGAGAGAATCCTATCAAGTCGCTCTGCTGTCCTCAAAGCTGGCCCTGGTTCCAGCTGGTGCCCAGCCTGGCCAATGGGGATGCAGGGCGGGTGCACCTCTCTCATTGGCTGCCTTTCTGGGCATATCATTTGCCTGCTCAGTACCCACCATCGAAGGCGATTACCCAAATAGGAGGCGCAGATCCTCAAGTGGACACTTTGTACATTGTACGTTTTTTCACTTGGAGAAAGAGTATTTGCATCAAAATGATCATCCCTCGGGAAGCCAGTTTGTGGCCATCTGTGACATTTTCTCGTTTGGAAATTGTTGTTTTCTCTCTCCTTAAAAAAAAAAAAAAGCTTCAGAAGTGAAAGAGCAAGTGGAGTTATAAACTGCCACTTCTCAAAGAAGTCCCTTTGCCAGGCCATTTATATGTTAATTGCGTGTGGTTTAGGGAGGAAAAGGATGCTACCTGGTTCATGATAAGCACATTCATCTCAATGAATTCTTTGTTGGAACTGTTTAATCGAAGAAATGGAAGCTGCAACCTCCTTATTGGAAAGATCCACATTATGCAGTGTGAGTTAAGAACCTGAGGGTTCCAAAGAGAAGATGGATAAGAAAAAGTAAAAAAAAAGGTTTGTTTTTAGGATAGCTCAAGCAAGGAGTTAGGAAAAGAAACCAGTCAAAAACTTCTTAGTTGTCTTGTGGTCATGGAGGACGAAGCTGGAGGGCAAAGCCAGCTAAGCTGCTGGGGTCCTCTTCCAGGTCCTAGGACAGGTGTCGGCATGGGACAAGAGATTGGGGACCTGCTGCTGGCTGTTCCAGTGGGGCATTTCAAGGGGAGCCAGCCTTGCCTATCAGTCCTTTAGCACCTGATCCTTGTAAAGTCTCTCAAGCCCCTGGGGTGGGGCTGGGGGTGGTGAGGTGGGGGTGGGAGTGGGGTGGTTTGTTTCTCAGCAGAGGTCTTTTTCTTTTTTAAAAAATATTTATTTAATTAATTTATTTATTTGGCTGTGCCAGATCTTAGTTGTGGCCCGCGGGATCTTCAATCTTCTTTGTAGCATGTGGAATCTTGTCACAAGTGGGATCTAGTTTCCTGACCAGGGATTGAACCTGAGCCCCCTGCATTGGGAGCATGGAGTCTTAGCCACTAGACCAACAGGAAAGTCCCAGTACTTGTCTTCTTAATATAAAGCATTGTTTCCCTTTTCTAAATTATATTCCCAGATTCTTGAAAAATCGAAGACAGGGCCACCCGGAACTTTCATTCCTTCTCGGAATCAGCAGCTGCCACCCCTTTTCGTGGGGCAGTGGGGTGAACAGTGGCTTACCACCTGGGGCACCGGTTGGCTTCTCAGCCATGTGGGAAGTTCATGAGAAGAGAGTGCGTTTGTCCAGAAGCACATGTGTGAGCACACATGCATGTACAAACACACACACATACACATACCATCCCGGATCCAGGCCAGAGGGGATTACCTTACAGAAAGGTTATATCTCAGCAGGTTCAGAGTGTATAACTTGAATAAGAGATTTGAGAAAAGTTAATTGGGGCATGGAGGTAAGATGGGGAGAATCAGATTACCACGGCACATGGTAAAAGAGGTGTTTGTGATGTGTGTGTTGAAAAGTACAGTGCCTTTCTTTGGCCTGTTCATGTGTTTGGAGCAGCAGTGGGGGTGGGTAGTGACTAGAGAGGCAGCAGCAACAGACCTGCATTGAAGCCTCTGTGATGCTCTGGACAGTGCCTGGGACACCCAGGAGCTTAATAATAAATAATATCTAATGATTTCCAGCCCTGGCTTTGCTGATGAACTCAACTTGGAGATCTGGAAGAATGCACTCTCTCCCCACTTTCTCAGTTTCCTCATCAGAGAAATGGAGACACTACAGCAGGCATTGCAGACACAAGCGCCCAAAGGAGGCCGGCAGGCCGTGGAAATGAGTGAACAGATGTCTGGATGGGAAAAGTAGAGCAGGGACTGGCGTGGACCCTGGTAAACCGGAAATTCATGCTCACTCATGTCCGAATTCAACTCTAGCCATTTGCCACATGGGAAAACAGGGCCTGTTGTTGCCAGGACTCCTGATTTTTCTTTTTTTTCAAGTTAAAAAAATTATGCATTTATTTTTGACTGGGCTGCATCTTTGCAGCTGCATGCGGGCTTTCTCCAGTTGCACTGTGAGGGCTTCTCATTGCACTGGCTTCTCTTGTTGCAGACCACAGGCTCTAGAGCACAGGCTCAATAGTTGTGGTACATGGGCTTAGTGGCCCTGCAGCGTGTGGAATCTTCCCAGACTGGGGATCGAACCTAGGTCTCCTGCATTGGCAGACAGATTCTTAACCACTGGACCACCCGGGAAGTCCAGGACTCCTGATTTTTCCAGAGACACTTGAAATCTGAGTGTGTATATAAAGTCTAACAACTTGACATAAGTAATTCAATTTTCAGAAAGCATAGTACAACCAAACAAAACATACTCGGGGGCCACATTTGACCTATAGTCATTAGGTTTGCAACCTCTTAGGAAAGCTGGTGTGAGGAGGAAGGAGCTGGTGGAGTTGAAAAATGGCTGTGAGGATAAGGTGGATGTGAAACCTGGACCACACCGTTACCAAGCTCGATGGGCAGGTCTGGACCATGTAGCTTCGAGGAGGAGGGTTTCAAGGCCTGGCAAGAACTGTGCATGGAGGCGGGCAGGGAAGCACACCCAGGGCAGGCAGCCGATGGGAAAAGACACAGGGTGTGGGTGGCAGTGGCACGGGCCATGGGTGCAGAGGTCAGGGGGCGGCAAGGGCAGTCCAGGGAGCCGGAGGAAGCAAGAGGGAGCGAGGCGGGCCCCAGGGCCGAGGCTGTTTGCCCTCTGCCCTGCTGCAGCCCGGCGGGTGTGTGCAGCCTGTCACCAACTGTGCACAGAGGAAAAGTATCACGCCCACACGGTAAGCTCAGGGCATTAGGCACCTATTCAGATAAACACAAAACCTGGCCCAGCCCTCCCAACGTGTCATCATAGTAGCGAACAAAAGCCTGTCACACATGGACAGAGGCAGGGTAGCCTCGTGGGTAAGAAGAGAAGTGTAGGGTTCAAACAACTTGGGTTTGAATCTGACCTTTGTCACTTATGTCCATGCGGCTGGGGCAAGTTACTTAACTTCTTTCTGAGCCTGGTTACTCATCTGGGGATAATACAAGTTCCTACCTTTTAGGGTTATCGTGAGGATTAAATGAAAACGAATGCTGTAATGTATGTGGCCTGCTTAGTATAGTACCTGGTCTGTAGTAAGTGCTCCAATTGAGCTCTTCATTATTGTGAGATAAAGCAGTAACCTCAGCTGACTTGTGGTTAAGCACAAAATCCATCATCTCAGCAGAGAGCCAACACAGACTTGGTACAGGTTTACTCCTCCCCTGTTGCAAATGTTTCTTGAAACATAGATTCTCTGGCCCGAGCACCTGTTTGCTAGGAATGTGGGAGACACTGTACCTCCCTGGATAAGGATCTTCTACTGAGATTGGATAGGGCTTCCCTGGTGGCTCAGATGGTAAAGAATCTGCCTGCAATGCAGGAGACCTGGGTTTGAACCCTGGGTCAGGAAGACCCCCTGGAGAAGGGAATGGCAACCCACTCCAGTATTCTTGGCTGGAGAATTCCATGGACAGAGGAGCCTGGTGGGCTATAGTTCATGGGGTTGCAAAGAGTCGGAAATGACTGAGTGACTAAGCACTCACTGAGTCTGGATAAGTCTGTTTGGCCCCAGTATCACCTGGTATGCATAATGGTGTTTTCATTCATCTTACAAATATTTGATGAGCAATTATTAAGTTTCAAGCACTAAGAGAGGGTTTGGGGGATGCTGTGTGGAGTAAGACAAGGTTTGGTCTTTAAGGTGCTTAATCTAGCATATAAGGTAAGCTGCCGTGTGTGTGTGCATGCATGCTAAGCTGCTTCAGGCATCTCCTACATTGGCAGGTGAGTTCTTTACCACTAACCCACCTGGGAAGCCTGTAGCTGCTGTAATATCTCCAAACAGATTGGCTAAATAAGACAGGTTCTTACTTCCTATAAGTCCCAGCGGGAATCACACCAGACTAGCAGGGTACGTCCATGAAGTCATTTTCGGACCCAGTTTTGTTGTTTTTTTTTTTTTTTACAATTTTTCATCGCTTTTTTTTCATCCCAGTTTTTCAAAATCTGGGAAGCAGCTTGTTATTAAGGGGCTTCCATTCACATCCCAAGGCTTAAACTTAGTCACATGGCCATATCCAGCTGCAAGGATGTTGGGAAATGTAGTCTGGAGCAGATGATCATGTACTTAGGTAAACCTTGTGGGTGGAGGTTATTATAAAAAGGGAGAAGGGAGAATGAATAGTGAGGGACAGTTAGCAGTTTACGAGGCAAGGAGATAGAGAAGTAAATGAACTCTCATAACACATTTAGGTAAATGAGCCTCATAAGAGCATTGTGGTTGTTCATTCCCTAAGTTGTGTTCATCTCTTTGCAACCCCATAGATTGCAGCAAGCCAGGTTCCTCTGGTTCCTCCATTGTCTCCTGGAGTTTGCTCAAATTCATGTCCATTGAGTTGGTGTTGCTATCCAACCATCTCATCCTCTGTCTCCACCTTCTCCTTTTGCTTTCAATCTTTCCCAGCATCTGGGTCTTTTCCAGAGAGTCAGCTCTTCCTGTCAGGTGGCCAAAGTACTGGAGCTTCAGCTTCAGCGTCTGTCCCTCCAATGAATATTCAGGGTTGATTTCCTTTAAGATTGACTGGTTTGATCTCCTTGCAGTCAAAGGACTCTCAAGAGTCTTCTTCAGCACCACAGTTTGAAAGCATCAATTCTTCGGTGCTCAGCCTTCTTTATGGTCCAACTCTTACATCTGTACATGACTACTGGAAAAGCCATAGCTTTGATTATATGGATCTTTGTTGGCAAAGTGATCTTTGTTGGCAAAAAGCAAATAATAATGCTTTTTATTATACTGTCTAGATTTGTCATAGTTTTCCTTCCAAGGAGCAAGTATCTTTTAATTTCATGGCTGCAGTCACCGTCAAGAGTGATTTGGGAGCCCAAGAAAATAAAATCTGTCATTGCCTCCACTTTTCCCCTTCTATTTGCCGTGAGGTGATGGGACCATTTGCCATAATCTTAGTTTTTTGAATGTTGAGTTTCAAGCCAGCTTTTTCACACTCTTCTTTCACCCTTATCAGGAGGCTCTTTAGCTCCTCTTCACTTTCTGCCATTAGAGTGGTAATATCTGCATATTGGAGGTTGTTGATATTTCTTCTGGAAATCTTGATTCCAGCTTGGATTTCATCCAGCCCAGCATTTTGCAAATGTATTCTGCATATAAGTTAAATAAGCAGGGTGACAATATACACCCTTGTTGTATTCCTTTCTCAATTTTGAACCAATCAGTTGTTCCATGTCCAGTTGTAACTGTTGCTTCTTGACCTGCGTACAGGTTTCTCAGGAGACAGGTAAAGTAGCCTGGTACTTCCATCTCTTTAAGAATTTTCCGTAGTTTGTTGTAATTCACATAGTCAAAAGCTTTAGCATAGTCAGTGAAGCAGAAATAGATGCTTTTCTAGGATTTCCTTGCTTTTTGTATGATCCAATGAATGTTGACAATTTGATGTCTGATTCTGCCTTTTCTAAGCTCAGCTTGTACATCTGGACATTCTCAATACAGCTGAAGCCTAATTTGAAGGATTTTGAGCATAACCTTGCTAGCTTGAGCACAATTGTCTGGTAGTTTGAACATTCTTGGCATTGCCCTTCTTTGGGATTGGAATGAAGACTGACCTTTTCCAGTCCTGTGGCCACTGCTGAGTTTTCCAAACTTGTTGACATATTGAGTGCCGCACTTTGACAGCATCATTTCTTAGGGTTTTAAATAGTTCAGCTGGAATTCCATCACCTCCACTAGCTTTGTTCATAGTAATGTAAGTAAGACTCGACTTCACACTCCAGGACGTCCAGCTCTAGGTGAGTGCCCACACCACCGTGGTTATCCAGGTCATAAGAGGACATAAGAGGTCATAAGAGGACCAGCTATAATCCTTGAGTACGGAAATATCTTGTGGCCCTCATGGGAGCCTAGGCTTGAGAATCAGACTTCTAGGTTCAAATTCCAGCTTTCTCTTTCACCTGTGACACCTACCCCAGAGGGTTGGTGTGAGGATTAGATGTTAACCTACATGAAGCTCTTAGGAGATGGTCTGAAGCAAAGCCAGGGCTTAGGAAGTATAAACTATTCCTGCTGGGGAGTGAGGGTGGAATGTGTTTGAGAAAGTCTCTTGACTCAAGGATGTCTGGAGAATTGCCCATGGGTTCGCCACCTCTTTCAGGTTTACATCTTCCCATAGGCCTTGTCTCTCTGGATGCAACATTGAGCTTTGAACCCTTGCCCTCCTCATCATGGAGAAATGCTAATGAAGATAAACAAAGCTATCTGAACAGGCTGGTGTTTTGAGAAAATAGAATCAATTTGTGTTAGTCTGGACTGGATGTAAGGGAAGAATTTGGAGAGGATGTTTCAAGGTCACACTTAGCCTTCGATAGCTCGAGTAGGATCCAGTGCATTTAGTACATGGTCCACAGACCTCTTCTTGAGTGTGTCTTTGAGTAAAGAGCTCTAGAAATTATTTTTAAGCTCTGCTGCTTAGCTAAATAAAAGGGATAGTGAGCAGTGAGTCCTCACTGGGGGCCAGGGAGGACTTTGCCCTTGGGGAAGGCCCTGGTGGCCTTTCTAGGGCCCTTTCAGCAAAAGGAGAAAAGTGGAAAAGCTGCCCCCACTGGGTGCTGCGCTGGCAGAAATTGGGGTGTCTTCTTACTGGGAACTGGTGTTCTGTGATACACAGAGGGTATCACATTTTCCATCTTCTACAGGTGTCATGTGGAAAGAGAACCTCTCTCGCTTCAGAACAAGAGCCTTAACTTCCCTTGGCAACTCACACAGTGAATAACTTTTAGCAGAAAAATAAACAGACATTGGAAAATGGTTTTCAACTAGCTTTCTGTGCTGTCTCATCTTTGGGTCTGAGGCGCTTTCATACCTTTTTCAGGACTTTTTCTACGATAGGATCTGTTTAGAATTGGACCTTACACTCTTCTGGAAAGGAGCATGGGATGCTGTGTCAAATTGGGCACCATTTTTTATTCTCTAAAAACATTTAATTGACTCCCAGGAAATGGGATGGACATGGGAGAAGGGAGCACATATTGGAAGTTTCACATGTTTTTAGGAACCCCTGTCCCTGTAGAGAGGCCAGCAAAGATGGGCCAGGGGCATGAGCGTAGCATCTGGAGGCCTGGGTCAGAGCTAGTTCAAGGGCAGGTAGGCAGGAG
This sequence comes from Cervus elaphus, assembly GCF_910594005.1. Taxonomy (NCBI): domain Eukaryota; kingdom Metazoa; phylum Chordata; class Mammalia; order Artiodactyla; family Cervidae; genus Cervus; species Cervus elaphus. The sequence continues at coordinate 18,295,933 of NC_057826.1, forward strand.
GTTGTGTTCCTGCCTGTTGCTCGTTACCTTAGTTGAACTTCTGGATTTGACCTCTAGATACTATGAAGATCCTACCTCTAGCTGGCCTGCGACTTTATTGGCCACATCCTAGAGTTTTCACCCACATATTTTTCAGCTTTGTGAACCTCCTTTCTTCCCTATTACTGGTTCCTAGCTAGGCTTTCATCGTTCCTTACCACTAGGGTCAATCTTTTATTCTTCTTCCCTTAAGGAAGGCTTATCAAATGGATAGAGCAGTAGTGGAACCTGATTAAACTTGGGTCTCCCATTCCTGGAGGACTCAAATGAAACTTTGGGGTTATCTCTGCATGAGATTTTATGTGTAGTTTCCAAGGTGTTCATCATAAGACATCCACTGTACAGTCTGTGGCTGGACCACACCATCCATGGGGCACTCTCTGAATTAATATTTTAAAAGAAAAAGATCCTGTAATTCTCTTGAGATCATAATTATTTTACATTGTATTTAAGTTTGTGAGTGTATATATGTGAAGAGTGTGAATTTGTTGTGTAAACATTATTAATGTGCAGTATGTATTGCAATCCTGCTTTTCATTTCTTTGATTTTTTAATAACCTGGGCACCTTCTGAGAGTCCCTGTATAGGAGCCTGCTACATTAGTGGTGAGCAATCCATTTTACACAAGAGGGCAATTCAGGAAAAGTAAACAAACATATTTATGGGTTCTTATTTTTTTTCCCCCTCCAATCAAAATGAAGAGAGTTTTATTGAGTTTCATGACCCAGGAGAGGGTGGGGCATCAAGGGATGTTGATCCTTATAATTTATTCTACTGAGAAGAATTTTATTCAAGGAATTTTATTCTTAGAATGTACTGAGAAAACAGATGGTGCTTTTTAGTCATTGAAAACTTACATCCACCATTTGGAGAGTGTTTTCTAACTTTCCATTCTTGAGTTAGACCTCTGGATGCCTGTGTGAGCTTTATCACTGCACAGACTAATCCTGCAACCTATGAGTTGGTGTTTTGTATATGTTAGTAGGAAATGGCAACCCACTCCAGTGTTCTTGCCTGGAGAATCCCAGGATGGGGTCTCACAGAGTCGGACATGACTGAAGTGACTTAGCAGCAGCAGCAGTACCTCTCTTGCCCACTATAGTGCCCAGCATATAATAAGGGTTTGACAAACGGAGACATGGGTTCGATTCCTGGGTTGGGAAGATCACCTGGAGAGGGAAATGGCAATCCACTCAAGTATTCTTGCCTGGGAAATCCCATGGACAGAGGAGCCTGATGGGCTACAGTCCATGGGGTCGCATGAATCGGACATGACTTAGTGACTAAACAACAGCAACAAAATGCTTGTTAGAAAGCTCTGTGGTATGATGGTTAAGAAGGCAGATTCTAGCCAGACAGCCTAGTCTGTCACTTACTGGCTGTGTGAGTTTGAGCAAGTTTCTTAACCTCTCTGGGTCTCAATGTCAGTCTGCAAATTAGGGGTTGTACAATCTTTACCTTATAGATGGAAATTGAATAAGTTAATGTGTGTGAGCACTTAGAGCCATGCCTAGCACGTGTAAACCCTGCATACGTGTTAGCTGTTACTATAAATATTGTTATTGAACCAAATGGAAACCCCATTTGCCTGTGGTATTAGAGCCTTTATAGAGAATCTCTTTCCATCTCTGGCTTCTAGTTTGTCACCATTGATCAGCTTTTCTTTCCATTCTCTGTCTGTAAACATCGATTTGATTTCCATATAAAATAATGATGTCTTTCCCCTTCATTCCAAACATTTTTTAAAGGGAAGAAAAACAAAAGACAAAGCCCCCAAATGTTTCTGAAGCAAACCTGGGTCCAGCTGAAATGGATAGCTCAGTGGATTAATTACCCGAGTGGAGTTTGCACGTCTAGATTTTGTAAAACCGCTCCTTTCCAAAGAAAGCGCCAGTTTCTCTGTAGCCTCTTTCATCTCTTCTCACAGAAGCCTCTTCTGCCACATTCAGCTAAGAAGTCTTTGCATGGACAGGAGAGCTCCCAGGAATGATGCATGCCAGACAAAATCTGGCTCCAAGAGCCCTGTCCACCTCACTGCTTTACTCTTAGGGACTTCCCAGGTGGCTCTGATGGTGAAGCGTCTGCCTGCAGTGCGGGAGACCCAGGTTCAATCCCTGGGTCAAGAAGGTCTCCTGGAGAAGGGAATGGCAACCCACTCCAGTATTCTTGCCTGGAAAATCCCATGGATGGAGGAGCCTGGTAGGCTACAGTCCATGGGGTTGCAAAGAGTCAGACAGGATTGAGGGACTTCACTTTCATTTTCACCTTCATTTTTGTTCCAAGTCTCTTTTTTAGGTTTTAAAGCTCAAAGTACATCATACATACAGTGTGTATATGCTAAGTCACTTCATACTTGTTTGACTCTTTGCAACCCTATAGACTGTAGCCCGCCAGGCTCCTCTGTCCATGGGGATTCTCCAGGCAAGAATACTGGAGTGCGTTGCCATGCCCTTCTCCAGGGATACATACAGGAAGGTACACATTTATGCAGCTCAATAAATTCTAACAAATTAAATTTACTTATGTCATCACTGCCCATGTTAAGAAACAAGAGGACAGAAGTCCACCTGTGCCCCTTCCAGTTACTACCACACCTCCTACCCCCTCCCCAAGGGTGACCATCCTGATTCCACCCCCCATGGAGTGGAATCTTCTGGCATGTTTTCACTTTAGTGTCTGGATTCCCCCATCAACATCATGAGATTCATTCATAGTTTGGGCTGTAGTTGTAGGTCTTGCATTCTGGGTACTGGGTAGTATATTGTCATGTGACTATACCGTGATTTCTTTGCTGGTTCTATTCTTGTTGGACATATGGCAGTTTCTGGTTTGTGATTTCTCTGAGTTGTGCTGTGAGGAGACCTAAAGTGTGCTTACGTGCCTGTGGGATGGCTAGGTCCCAGGTAGCCTGTGTTCAGTAAATGCTGCCAAGAGCTCGTCCAGAGCAAAGGCTGCCCATCATCTGCTCATTTTTTTTTTTTTTTTAAGCTAAGCCACCCAGCATGCAGGATCTTAGTTCCCTGTCCAGGGATTGAACCTGCCCACCCCACCCCGCTGCAGTGGAAGTGCTTTCTCTTAACCATTGACCCACCAGGGAAGTCCCTCATCTGCTTGACTTTATGAAGAGGAGTTTCCACATTCAGATTTGATTTGAGTTTTAGAGCAGAATAACATTATACTAATTCTGCAGATTTTTATCATTCCTATTGCTCCCCTGTGACGTGTTATGGTTGGATGGCATCGCTAACTCAATGGACATGAGTTTGAGCAAACTCCAGGAGACAGTGAAGGACAGGGAAGCCTGGCGTGCTGTAGTCCATGGGGTTGCAAAGAGTCGGACACGACTGAGCGACTGAACAACTCATGCGTTATGAGCCATATGGTAACCCGGCAAATTCACTCCAATTGCTGAAACTGCTTCTTTTCAGGAAGGTTCTTGAAAGGCTTAGAACTGCTACCTGAAATGTAAGTTTTAGGGATTCCCCCTCCCCAAAGCATCTCCTTTTTTCAGGAACAGAAAATTCTAATTACCACATCCCCTGTAAAAGGAGTACACCCATCCCCACCACCTTACACTTTTTATTGAATGCAATTTAGAGCTTAGGGAGCTTTTGAGTGAAAATCAGACATCAATGAGATTTCTGATTTTCCACAATCTGCTCACTGGACGATTCCTCTTATAACTTCAGTTACAGCTGCTCCTCTTTGGAATGTGACAAAGCCTGGCAGGTGGAGAGTCAAAAGTCCTTCCATCTAGTCCTGACTTTGGGTTGTAAACAATCGCAGTGCAGGGTGCTTCTGGAAGGCAGAGAGACAGAGGCCTTCCCATCCAGTCCCAGCAACTTTCTAAAGAGGGACCTCCAAGTCTTAAAAGGAGTTGAATTGAAGCAGTTAGTTTTGGCTTGCCCTCTCTTCCTTGATCACCAGTACAACAAGCTAGAAGCAACATCCTATAGAATAACAGCAAAAATAGCTTCACACATGGCTCCCTCACAAAAGCACTCCCGAATTCTGCATCTCCAGGCAGTTATTATTTTACTTTACAGATGGGAAAATTAAGACCGAGAGAGTTGACATAGTAAGACCCTGCAAGAACTAGTTGGAGATCAGACCCAAGCCTGGAGTTTGCACTTCTAAGAGCAGAGGGGTCCTATTCAAAGTGGACTTTTAAGGATGATGTGACCCTATTGGAGCTCATGATCATGTCTTTTGATGGATGACTTTCACATCCTGGGCTTGGGCAATTTGTCTGGTTAGAAAATGATCTTTGGTGAGGACATGTGTACAAGGAGTTTATTGCTATTTTGTATGTAATGGCCAAGAATTAAAACTCAGTGAATACCTGTCAGTATGGAAATGGTCTGGTAGCAACGGTACCTTCATCCCTTGGGTCACTACAGAACCATTAAAAGGATTTGGGCAACATATGACAGAATAAACAAGAGGGAGAAGAGCATATACCTCTCCCCAAACCCCTGTTAATGTATGTTTGTGTGTAAAATTATTTACATGGGTATGAGGAAAAACATGGAAGAACACAGACTGAAATATTAACATGGGCCACGTGGGGAAAGCAGGGTCAGAGTTGGGGTGCTGATGTGGGAAGACAGAATATAGGAAAAGAGTGTAAGTGATAAAATGCATTTGAATAAATTTTATATTTATACACACATATGCATAAACAAACTCATAAAAAGTATATGCATAAATAAAAAATTCAAGCAAACAAAAGAGTGGTTCCAACAAGAATAAGGCTGTGAAGCCTATATGGGTCAGACAGCTTGGCAAGAATGAGAGCTCAGTTCTGTGGCCAAAGGCTCTACCCTCCAGGTCAGTTCTGTTGCAAGTGAAGGCCATGGGTCAGAAGGGGTCAGGGAAAATGTGTGGGTGGCTGAGCACAGACACCCTGCTGTGCCTGGCAAACCGATACTTACAGGTACAATCTTTGAAGAGTCTATTACATATTGGCATTTTCATACCTTCTCGCAGCTATCTTTATCCCCATTTTACAGATGAGGAAAACTGAGAGCAGACACTCTCAGTCACATAGTGAGTGAGTGGTGCTGAGATGCAAGTCCAGGCCAGCATTTAGGACTCCTGCTTTTTAGGCCTCATCACAACTTGGAGTTCACATCCCGCCGCTTTTAATGAGATGATCAGGGCCGGCCTGCTTTGATCTGAACTGAGATTTCTGCAGGGCCTGTCTCACAGATGTGTGTCCTAAAGGATGGGTTTCGCAACTGAAGCCAGCCGAGCCACCATCTAGTGAATCTTTCCTGTGTGTACTCACTGGCCTGGTTTTGGATGACAGAGTTTCTTACCTGTGCGAGCGCAAAGCCGTCTGTTTGGGCTGCTGTTCCCAGGGGAGCAGGGCTCCATGGAAAAGTAGGGCACCTGGACACCTACCCGAGGACAGGTGAAAGGCAGGCTGGCTTGTTTAAAAGGAGGACAGTGTTAGCAAGTCTGACATCTGGCCCCCGAACCATATCAGCAATGTTTTGGGAATAAATGCTTGGGCTTTCATGGGGATCTGTCTCCTACCTCTTCTCACTGCCCGCCTTTCCCCCTCAACACCCCGCCCCAGCCCTACTAAACACAAAAGAACTAACAGTGGTGGCTTGTTTGGTGGCTTGGTAATGTGGCTTCCATCTAAATCCCTGAGCGCCTGTGCTGTCACCAAGGGTCCCTGAAAGTGAATCCGTAAGATAAAAATCTCAGTTCTGCATATCAATGTCACCTGGGATGACCTTTCTCTATCCTTTACCTTGGTTTCCTCATTCATAAAATTGGCATTGGATTTTTTTTTCCTGTTTAAGATAAAAAGAATATATTCATGATGTATAATTTTTTTTTAAACACAAAAAACATGTTATAGATCCAGTAAGATGAAGTCAGCTCTCTATGTTAGTTTTTGGCTGAAAGTAACCGTGCTGCTGATGCCAACAGCAATCGCCATTTTTTATGTAATAAGTCTGGACGTTTCCAGTGCTATAGGACTCCTGTTTTGTACTGGGTGCTGTGTCTTAACAATGTCATCGATGACTTCCAGAAGCGGTCCTGTTGCCTAAAGGTTAAGTTGACCGCAGAGGGTGAGCCGTCTGCAGGAACGGCCTTCCTGGGCCCTACTGCCGTTCACCGTGGCAGATGGCCGCCATTTCCCTGGTGGGGCTGCAGCAGCTGGAGCTTGCGCTGCCTGCCGCCTTCCTTCACTGCTGGCAGAAGCCCCTCGGATCCCACAGTGGAGGACGAAGAGAGGAGAAAGCATACAGCCAGCTGTTGTGTTCACTTGAGGGTTTTGGGCCAGGCTCGCTCGTGGCTGGGTTTTTGCTCTCTGCCCGCAGGTTGTAGACTGAGCCTCGTGGCTGGGGACAAACTGCCTGGTCTCTCAGAGCCTTGGTTTCTCTCTTTCTAGTGGAGCAAAGGCCTTAGGACGAGCCTGTGTGACTGTCATCATTGTGAACAGTCATCCTGTTATTAGTTCCTTGATGACTGTGACTCTAGTACCTGGTGCAGTGCTTGGCACACAGTAGGGACCCAAAGAAATGCTTTTCATTGGTATGGAACCCCCGGAGCTCCATGGCTAGACAGTGTGGGAACTAATCAATTAGGAAATATTTTCCTTTGCTCTTTTGCATTCTTCAGTGCATGACAAGTGGGGGGTTTGTACGTCTTTTCCTCCATCTTTCTTCTTTGCCTTCATTTTACTTAAAAAGTGATTGTCACACATCCCAGTCCTGTTTGCATTTCTGAGAGCTGGTGAAATCTGTGCTCTGAGTAAAGGTAGGGAGAGATTGACCAGCTTGGGAGGAGAGCTTCTCTGTGTCCTGGGAGCCACTCCTAACTCTTCCCTACCTCTATTAGGTCTGTAGAGACTTCTGAGGTCCCGGACACTGTAGCTTACCCAGGTCTAGATTAAGACAAGGACTGGAGCTCCCAGTGGGCTCCCAGGCATTGGATTGGAGGATGTCCTTTAGAGAGAAGGAAAAAAAAAATGCACCTCGATGGAATGATAAAAGGAATGACATCACAGTAGGCATGGCAACTGCAGGGTATCATAATCTCCCCACGAGGTGGTCAGAACCCCAAGGGAAGACCTGGTTTCTTTGTGCTCTGCTTCTCGTTGGGCGGACAGGGACAGGGAGGCATGGGGGAGGGGTTGCTTACCCAAGGGCTGGAAGAGGCCAGAGGTTTTGCTTTTCACTCCAGAACTGCCTCCCTGCTCTGACGGTCTCTCCGGGCTGGTCAGGTACCACCTAGAAGCATTTTCATTCTCTCACTTTATTATCCAGTGTTACCCTGGGAGTTTGGTGCGAGAGGGGGAGCAAAAAGAGAGAGAGACGCGTATCATTGGAGAGGGAAGTAGCGATGAAATTATTGTCAGGAAGTTCTGCAGAACCCTGGAGCTCCAACCTCAGGCTCTGCTGCCCGGAGGCTCCGAGCTCCTCTGATAAACTCACAGTCCGTCTTCTGTCCCACTCTTGGCTTCTCCAGGCCTTGACTTCTGCAGCCGACGGTGTTGAGCTGGCTGTCGACCATGTAAGTTGTGCTAATTTCAAAATCACTTGTGTCCAAAGCCCAAAGAGATGTAGAGCCACTGCCCGGGGCACTGTGTGAACTGCTGTATATGTGGTGAGCACCGTAAGCTGCTGTATATGCGGTGAATGGTGCGGCTCTGGACAGCTTGGAATGCTGGCTCACAAGGCCGTCTGGAAACACACTGCAGGGGTGTTGGGTGTTGAATAAGGGGCAGGAACCAAACGGTTGCCAGTCGGGGACTTCTGGGTACCCTGCGCCCAGAAATCATTTCTTTTTTCTGTCTTCTTGGAGTAACGATGCCCCAGGTCATGCCTCGATGCTGTCTCTCTGTAGGTCTGGTCTGCTGGCTTGGCATTTTAGGGTCTTAGCAGTGAGGCAGCCTCGCCAAGGCGGGAGTAGCTATCAAGCGGCGCCTGTTCCTTCTCTACTCATCAGCAGAGCCCCCACCCCCAGCCTATGGACATTTGAAGACATTTAAGAGTCTTTTGAGAAGCATGCTCTTTGGCTTCTTTAGTTAGAATGGAGTTTCGGTTTCTTTAGTCAGAATATCTGGGCAAGTTGGTGAAATTACTTACCCAGCTCCTCTTGCCTATGGGAACTTTGTAAAGTGAGTTTATTGTCTAAAATTTCTTTTACTGAGATAAAATTCCTGTAATATAAAGTTCACCATTTTAACCATGTACAATTAATTGGGTTCTTTTAGCATTTTATTTTATAAATTATTTATTTATTTAAACAGTAAGGAGTAAAAAAGAATAAAAGCAGAACTATGTCATTCTTCTACCTGAAAACAAAGTAATTTCTTACATTTATATCCAGTCAATGTTCAAATATTGATTTTTCGTATTTTAAAGTTGTGCAATTGAGCGGTCTCAGTATATTCAGTGTTGTACAAACATTACCACTATCTAATTTCAGAACATTTCATTACCCTAGAAAGAAATCTCTTACCCAAAAGCAGTCACTTCTCATTCTCCCCTCCCCTAGGCCCTGGCAACCATGAATCTGCTTTCTGTATCTATGGATTTCCTTGGTTTGAATATGTCATATAAATGGAATCAGACAATATATGTGGCCTTTTGTGTCTGGGGTCTTTTACTTAACATGTTTTCAATGTCTAACCATATTGTAATGTGTTTTTCCTTTTTATGGTAGAATAATATTCCAATGTGTGAATATTTTATTTATCCATTCATCAGTTGATAGACACTTGGTCTGTTTCCACTTTTTGGCTATTATGAATAACGCTAATATGAGCACTCAGGTATAAGTTTTCATGTGGGCATATGTTTTCAGTTCTCTTGGGTGTATGCCTAGGAGTGAAATTGCTGGGTTGTATGATAATTCTATACTTAATTTTTTGAGAAACAGCCAAACTATTTTCATTTAAAAATTATTTTTATTTATTTAAAAAAATTGTTTTAATTTGTTGAAATTTTTTTTTTTGGCCACACTATGTGGCACATGGGATCTTCGTCCTCCAACCAGGGATTGAACTTACATCCACTACAGAAGGACTGTGGAATCTTAACCACTGGGCCGCAAGGGAAGTCCTGCCAAACTGCTTTTAGAGTGGCTGCACCATTTTACATCCTACCATTGGTATATGAGGGTTCAATTTTTCCACATCCTTGCTGACACTTGCAAATATCTTTATGATTATAGCTCGTCCTAGTAGATAAAAAGCGATACCTCATTGTGGTTTTGAGTTGCATTTCTCTGATGATTAATGATGCTAGGTACTTTCATGTGCTTATTGACCATTTGTATATATTCTTTGGAGAAATAGCCATTGAAATTCTTTGCCCATGTTGTAATTGGGTTGTTTGTCTTGTTGTTAAGAAATGAGTTTATTTTAATACATCATTGCTCCTTCCTTGACTCTAGCATGGTGTGACCAGCCTGTGGAAGATAAAGGAGTTTAGTGGGTCACTTAAAAGCAGACTGAGGTCTCTGTTTCTTAGGCCAGTCAATGTTCTTTGGGGTGGGGGAGTGCTCCTCTTCCTTGCCCACTCTTAAAACACTTCAGTTCCCCAGAGTTTCTTAATTCAATTCTTGTTTTACTCTCAGTTTCTCTCTAGTTTGACCACATCCACACCCATAACATCATGACTATATATATGCTGATTACTCTCAAATGCATATGTCTAACCCAGACTTCTCTCTGGAGCTCCACATTTACATATCCAGGTGAAACCTCAGCATATTCAGAACTTGCTACATTCCTCTGCAAAACCTTCTCCTGGACTCCCCACCTGGATGAGCAGCGGCCGCATCTTCCAAGTCAGCGGAGCTGGAAGTCACCTTGGACTCCTGTCTGTCAGGCACGTCTGCCCTCTTCCTCTCAAGGACTGTCCCTTTGCTTTCTTTAATAGCCCTCTCTAATTTGTCCTCAGTTCTTCACTCCCACTCTAACTGTTCAGATCTTTGTCATTCCAATTAGACTCCCTGGTTTTGAGTTACTGCCATCCATCCTCTGCTGGAGTGATCCGATTATATCCCTCCCATCTTAAAACCCAGTGCTGCCTTGTTGCCACCCTCCACCCCTGAAATAAACATCGTGTTCCTTTGTCCAGCATACAGGCCCTCCTAGATCTGATCTCTACCTATCTTTCCAATCTCATATTCTTCTGCTCCTCCCTTCAACTCTTACTTTGATCATAAGGAATTCTTTCAAGTTTCTTGAATGGGTTGCATTCTCTCAAACCTTCATGCCTTGAATGCCACTCTATTGGCATGGGTTTCATATGTGTGGTCAAGGGTAAAGTTTTAAGGATCCCATATGATCCAAATTAAAAACTGCTTTGAATAGAGAACATGGTGACTGTGGGTCAGATGTGGATTTTGATTCAAGAATTTATATGAAAGCATTTCCATACTGAATAGAAATTAAACTGCATTCTCTTGTATTAATGAACCTCATATGTTGAAAAGAGGATGAACCTCTTTTGGATTCTGACTTTGCTCCATCCATAACTTGTTGTAGCTAGTTATTTTCTGAAACAAAACCACCATGATACATAATGTGACAAGCATACGTGTATTTGGGGAGCTGATGGGACAAAATATTTGAAATCAGTTATGAATCTCAAGGTTGCTGAGCACCAGCATCACATATTTTTTGGAGCCCTACACCACTAATCTCTGGGAGGTCTTACAATTTTTTCTAAGGATGTTAGTCCTTAGATAGAGAAACTCTGTGAAACTGAGGGAGTGAGTCCTGATTCCTTCCAAATCACTAAAACAAATTAATTTAGATTACGAACTAGTGCTTTCTCTCCCTGAAAGTTTTACTTGGAAAAATTTCACACCTTCTAAAAAGTTACCAGAATGGTAAGATGAACATCTCTGTTGTTTGCTTAGAGTCACCGTTTACTAGCATTTGGCCCCATTGGTTTCCTGTCTCCCTTCCCATTATATGCACATGTGCCTCCCTCCAGCACCCTCCGGCCCCCAAATGGTCTTTACAGTTCTCTTTGTGTTTTGGTCACAGTATCAAATGGTCTGGAGAAGACAGATGATTCATGATGGAGCAAAGAAGGGAGTTGCTAGGGTCTCACACAGAAGGTGATTTATTCTCTTAACAGTTTCCAAACGGATGGAGAAGCCATGAGACTAGATCAGTAGCCCCTTCTGAGAACTTGTTAAGCCTTTCCTCATCTGAGGCTGCAGATGTGATCGACTATGTTTTCAGGACGGGTGAGGTTTAGTTCATAACACACCTTCCTCTTCTCTGGGTGTGTCTTGGAGCCCCCAGCAATGTGCCGAAACCGAAGCCTCAAGCTCTCCGCTCGGCGCCGCCTGGAGCGCGCTGGGATGGCCCTGAGCAGATTCCTTTCTCTCTCCGAACCTCAGTTTCCCTGTCTGTAAAATGAGAGCTTGGGTCAACTACTCTTTAAGTCCCCTCCTTGTGATTATGTCCCATGACCCTCTGATGGTGAGAAAGCCTTCATCCTTTGGGAAATTGTCAGAAGATAGATATTTTATGTACGTGTGAGGTGAGCCCCAGAAATTTATGATGGCTGGGCTTTGGCCAGGACCTTGTCTGGTTTATAACAAGGACTGTTTTCCCCCTTGCAAGAGCTACCAGTGCTCTGTCTGCTGAGGCAGGAGGGGCTTGGCGGGGCTGGAGAGGCAGGGTGAACTCTGACCCCTGTGTCAGCGCCTCTCCACCTCCCCTTCCTTTGAGGTTGCCTGCTTGTTTAGTTTGTCGCGCCCTTGTTTCCCACACCCTTTTATGGCTACTTTTGTTCAAGGATACTGCCACCTCCTTTTTCTGTCCCTGGCCTGCCTCCAGTTTAAATAGCTCAAGGAGGACGGCAGCAACCTGACGATGTTGATGAAATGGGTGACTTTAACGGTGGACCTGAGCAAGGCTGCATTCACATACTCGCGGGGGGAGGGGGGCAAGAGTTAGTCAAAGTCCAGGTAGCGGATGGATGGCGATACTAATCATTAGAGGATTTCCCCAGAGTTCTTATCCACAGAAGCAGGGGTCTTAGAGAGGCCAGACTTCATTTACGGGTTTACTCTCCATGGGGAGATTTTGAGAAAGTTCTCGTAACATAGGGAAGAACTTAGGTGTGGTGCGGTTGGGGAAAGGAACTGGTGAGGGCAGGGTGTGATTGGGGGGTTCACCTATTTCTTCAATAAATGTTCATTGAAGAACTTCTACATTATATGCAAGATCCCTTTACCCGGAACATCCTAAATCTGGGTCACCATCCATATGTGCCAGATGATTTGTTATGTGCTATAGAAGAGGTATAGAAATAACATTCAGTTCAGTTCAGTTGCTCAGTCGTGTCTGACTCTTTGCGATCCCATGAATCGCAGCACGCCAGGCCTCCCTGTCCATCACAAACATTAGAGGTATAGAAATAATATTAGTCATTGTCATACCCCCTCTCTCCCGACAATCACGTGCCAGGCATGTTGCTAAGTGGGTTACATCGAGTCCGCTTAATCCTCCCAACTCTGACAGGAGGTCCTGCAAGAGAGAAAGGGAGGTTTAGAGCAGGCACTCGCTCAAGGTCAGGCAGTGAGTAAGAAGCAATTGAGATTTGAGGTCAAGTCTGATGTCAAATCCCATCTTCTTAACCTCTCCTTCCTCAAAGCTGGTTTAGGGACTGGTGCCAGTTTGTGAGGAGGTTTTCACCGCTCTAAAATATAAGGGTAATAAATTGATAACTAGTTTGTTAATAAGCCTGCCTTTATTTAATTCACTGGTTCTCAGCTGAGATGATCTTGCCCCCCGGGGCTGTTTGGCAGGGCCTGGAGGCCTTGTTTGGTTCTCATAACTTGGGAGTGCTGTAGGCATCTCCGGAGCAGTTGCCAGAGATGTTGCAGACCGTCTCACGGGGTACAGGATGACTCCCCAACAACACCCCCCTGCATCCCTGCCCGCCCCCACACACAGCAAAGCCTTATCTGGCCCCAAGTGTCAACTGTGCTCAGTCAAGAAACTCTGATTTTATTTGAAGGATTATCCCTAATCTTAAAACTATATTATTCTGACCTGTGCAATATGTATTAAATGTCCTTTTTTTAAGAACCTGGATGGTAAAGCATCTGCCTGCAATGCGGGAGACCCGGGTTCAATCTCTGGGTTGGGAAGATCCCCTGGAGAAGGAAATGGCACCCCACTCCAGTACTCTTGCCTGGAAAATCCCATGGACGGAGGAGCCTGGTAGGCTATAATCTGTGGGGTCACAAAGAGTCGGACACGACTCAACGACTTCACTTTTCTTTCTCTTTAAGAACCTGAGTACTAGACGGCAGTTGGGTTTTAGAATGTCCTTAGCTGGCAAAGTAAAAAAACTTGACAAGACTATGGTGATGCCTGTAATTTTTTTTTTTCTGATGTTGTTAAAAGTTTCCTGAACTTTGAAATCCAAGCATCTAAGAACTGCTCAATCTAGGTGTGATTTAAAAAATACTGTTTGTTAAGGATTAAAGAAGAAAACAGTCTCACATTGCAGTGAAGGCAATGCCTAAGGCCCCCTTGGGGCTCCTGGATTTGATTGACTCACTAACATTCGTTGACCCCTTGGTTGCCTAGGACTGTGCCAAGCCCTTTGGGAGGTCAAAGGAATTTTGCATTCATGGGCTTGTCATCTCTGTAGGGTGAAAAGCGAACCTGCCTGAAACAAGCAGGGAACAAGGAAACAGCTTGGCAGATAATGATGGCTAAGTCATGGGTTGATGCTAACATGGCAAGCCAAGGGGTTTCTACTGGGAAGAATTTTAGGTTCCTGGCGTGGGTCTGTCATCAAGTAGTCTATGTGACCTTAGGCAAAGCACTGAATTTCTCTGCCTCTTGCTTTCTTATTGGTTTCCTGTCTTGGCTGAGCTCACATGAGAAAGCCTCCTTTTCCTCCTGCCTCTAATGGAACACCCAGTCCTGTCTATTCTATTCTGGAAATGTCTCCAGAGCCTGCTGAGTCTCTCCCTATTCCAGTGCATTCTCTACTCAGCAGTCAGAATAATCTTGCTAAAATATAAATCTGATCACATCACCTGCCTCTGCTTAAAACCCTTGGTGGTTTCCTCGTTGCCCTCAGGACAAAGTCCAAGCTCCTTGCTCTATGGTCGGGGCCCAGCCCACCTCTTTAGTCTTGTTTCTCAGGCTGTGCCGCTCACCCCCACTCATGCCTTAGTCTGGACACAGCAGATGGCTTACTCTTCTCTGAGCACAAACAGCAGGCCCACCTCCCTGGAACTTCCTTTCTTCTGTTTTCCTCTTGGCAAAATCTTTTAAGGTCAGTCATCTCCTCCGGAAGCTGCCCCAAATCCTGGAGAACAGAGCGTGTGTCCATCTCTCTCCCCCACCGGACTGTGAAGCTGCTGAAGAGGGGCCCATGTCAGCGTTGCTCTGTCTTGTAAATTTCATACCCCGCGTGGTACTAGCACGTGGCCGGTGCTCAACCGTTGCTGAGTAGAAAACAAATGGAGAGAGGAGGAGAAATTTCAAGTGGAGATAACAGTGTTTATTCTTTGTTACCACCCAAGGTTACTTGTGGTATGAACATGAGATAATATTTATTGAAGAACTGAAAAATAAGAGGCTAAGCAGATGCAAAAGAATGTATTCATCATTAGTTTCAAAAGGCGACATTGTTAACTTTGTAACCATGGGTGAAAAAACCTCAGAATTCCCTCCATCATATCACCATTAATGTATATGCACATGTGTTTATGAACACACACACACACACAGAGCAGGTCTAAGAGTGAAGGTTGTCGGGCGCTGGAAGTTGGTGTAACAAATAGAGAAGTCCAGATGGCCAGAATTTTGCACATTCAGCAAAAACATGTCTTGTTGGTGTAGGAACACACATGGTATGGATTGTGACTTGGTGGCCTGGACCTGCTTGGGTCCTCTAGCGACAATAGGCCCTCTTCTTTCCCAGAACTGGGACTGAGCGTAGACAGGACAGTGGCAGGGGGGAGGAGGGGCTTGGCTTACTTTTTCTTTGGTGTCCCTCTTTCTTTCTATCCCAGTCACCCACACTGAACATGGTACATCAAAGAAAGAAACAGCAAAGAAGTGGAAATAGACGTCTGGACATGGGTAACACTTTGCAAATATTATTGCATTAGCCTGTATTATCCTTCTCTGCGCAGGTCCCTTACTTCTAGCACCAGCCCCCAGACTGTCGCTCCAGGCAGGGCAGGTGTTTTCTTTGTATTCTCTTGTACCCTTTGCAGGTGCCTGGCACCCTAGTAGGTTTACACAAGTGTTTGCTGAATGAATGAGTGAGCTCACTGAGTCAAAATGAAGTTTACCTCTTGTGCCAGTTTCCAGGTGTGTTATCTCTCTCTCTGGTTTCCAATATTTTCCGAGACGAGGGATTCTTTTCCTTTTACCCAGACTGGGGACGAGATGATTTGTGACCCTCCTTCTGGACACACCCCCACTGCGGCCCACAGGTCTGAAGTCTTGGGCTTGGATCCCTCCTCTTCTCAGATCCCTGAAGGTTGCTGTGTTCCAGCACGGGGGGAGCAGGGCACTGCAGGGTGCAGGGAGGGAGCCTAAGGAATTAATTTGTTAATCTTTATTACAAAGGCCGCTTCTATTGTTTACAGGCCATTAGAAACCATTATCATCTTCCCAGGCTGGGCAGACAGCAGCTAGCTGCTTTGATGCATGTCTTGGAGCGATAAGGAAAATTTATCCCTTCAGAATTTCTTCTTGGTTTATTGTTTGACGCAACTAGTCAGCTTTCTTTCCAGAAGTCCCCGGCTTAGGCAACTTTTTCGAATTGTTGCTGGGGGAGGCTCAGGTTAGGATCCTATAACTCTGGAACTGGAAGAGACCTGAGATAAATGATTGGCCATAACCTACCACCTCCCTCTGTCACTGGCACCCCTATTTCCCCCCCCCAGAGCAGAGCAGTTCCTGGACACACCACCTTTTCAAGGAATTTGCGCCTATTGAGCTCTGAGCAGGGTGGACTTCTCTTCTGACCTTCAGCAAATCTTCCTGTCTCCAGGATCATGTCTCCTCTGCTGCGAAGGCTACTAGAGCTCTCCCCACACCCCACATTGCCGGCCCCTTACCCAGAACTCCCGGAGTACTGTGTACTTAGGTGGCGGGTTTATCTTCACTCTGCCCTCTTCTGTGATAGGCATATCTAGCCTCCTCCTGGGTGGGCTGGGCAGAGCCCTTGAGGGCCCTCACCCATCTCCCAGACAATCTGTCTGCTCCAGGGGTTCTTCTTGAGGGTGTGACATTTCATCTGGACAGATATGGGCATCAGGGTGTAGGCCACATCCACCTTGTTGTGGCCAGGTTTTTGTCCTGTGATCCTGCGGCATGTTCTATGTCCTGGACCTGAAAAAAGTCCCTCATACTGAAGCCTGAATACTGAAAGTCACTTTTCAGCTGATTGGTTGAAGAGTTCCTGTGTGCTCTGTAAGAGATGAGCCAGCTTGCCCGATCCTGGGCATTCACACGCTGTTTGGACAAATGAATGGATGGATACAGGAATAAGGGATGTCAGCCAGGACCAGGTTACTCCTTATGGGGCTGTGTATTCAACTTACTAAGTATTTGATGAGTGTCCGCCATGGAAGAGTTGGTTGTTGTTATTGTTTAGTCACTCAGTCATGTCCTACTCTTTGTGACCCCATGGACCGCAGCACGCCAGGCTCCTCTGTCCTCCGCTATCTCCTGGGGTTTGCTCAAACTCATGTCCATTGAGTCGCTGATGCTATCTAACCATCTCACCCTCTGCTGCCCCCTTCTCCTTTTGCCTTCAGTCTTTCTCAGCATCAGGGTCTTTCCCAGTGAGTTGGCTCTTCACATCAGGTGGCCAAAGTATTAGAGCTTCAGCTGCAGGAAGAGTTGGTGCTGGGGGTCAAAAGATGCGTAAGACCTGGTTCTTTGACATTCAAGCATTTATATCTAGAGGGAAGTGAGATTCTTATAAGACGAGGCAGGTAAGAACACATGGGAATAGAGAGACCTCGACTTGTTGAAGGAGTGTAAAGGGTGGTGGGTTAATTGCAAATGAGGGGGTCAGGAGAGCTTCGGGGAGGAGATGGTTTGTAAGGATCACAGTGAGTAAAAGGAAAGGAAAGCAGATCCTGACTGGTAAACAGCAAGTGCCACTGTTTTGATGCGTGACAGTACCTTGAGCTTGCCACAGACCAGGCCTGGCAGCCCCACCGAAAGCCACTTCTGACTTCAGCCAGTGAGGCTCCAGATCCATCTCAGACAACACCAAATAATCCCAGGAATTTTTTCCAGGCGTCTGACCCCCGGGTAAGGCTTGGGGCAGACATTCCTGTCCTCCAGACTTCACAGGGGCCCCAGGTTGCTGGAGTTTGCTCTTTGGAGGGCGCATAGGACACACTCAGGGATGCCCTGGAGTCGGTGAAGGGGGTGGATAAACTTCCAGCACTAGATTCCTCAGTTTCCATTAAGTCTCTTTGCCCTTCCCCCAGCCAGTCTCATTGTTAGGCCAAGCATCACGCTCTTCTGAAGTTTGCTCATGCTCTTTCCCCCTCTAGGAGAGTCTTCCTCTTATTTCTGTTTGTCCCATTTCATCCACCCTTCCTCAGAAGCCCAACCTCATTCTGGAAGGATATGCATCTTTTTTTTCTGAGCTCCCAAAGCAGATCCCCTGCTGAAGTTGGTGATGGGTCTCCTCCCTGTCTATCAGAGGCATGGCACAGGATGACTGCCCTAGAGATGAAGGAAAGAATGGAACTTCCTACTGTCCCACTTTTATTCCAAATAAGTATTTAAGGTCAACATGTTTTAACACATTAAAAAAACCCCTTCCCAAACCTCCTGATTTTTCATGTTCTCAGGGTAACTGCTTAGTTACCTTCCAGAGAGTGGGAGAAAGCCAATAAAGAGAATTCTTAATCTCCAGGAGCAGGACGGAGTGCAGAAATGTCTTGGAAATGGAAGATTCCCTTGGCTCCTTGCTGCAGCCCATTTATAACTGTGGGAGAGGGCTCCCTCTCAGTGTCGCTTATCTCTGCCTCACATTCACAGACTCACCCGTCTGGAGTCTCCCTGGATTTTGGCCAAGCCAGTTGGGAATGCATAATAGCTGAGATATGGGATGGGGCGAGCTTGCCACGACCTTGCATGCTGCTGTGAAGGTCTCCCGTCTCCCCTTCTCTCTTCCCTTCCAACCTCTTCTCTGGCATTGGGAGCTAAGCTTCATGGTCCCACCTCTCTAATCTTTGAATGAAGGCAGATTCAGATTCCACATTTGTAGGTGGCTGTGCTAGTGATTATGGACACCCCTTGGAGATTGGGAGGGATGTTTGGGTAAGCAGATTTAGACCAAATGGCATTTAGCTAGCTGCCATTTTGAAATCTCAGCTAAAGGGTCTTTTGAACTTCTGAGCTCTGTCTATAAAATCTCCCCCAGCTCACTTGCTTTTTATGACCAGGAGTTTGATTTTGCTTTAGTGGCTTTCTGTTTTGCTTTTTTGCCCTGGTCAGAAATAAGGATGACGAAAGGCCCCTGGAAAGAAGATTCTAGCCTTCTAGTCTAGAAGATGGGAGCTAGGGCTGCTGGGAAATTTGATGAGGTCTTGTCGGGGGTGGGGCAGGGGGTGGTCTGGAGCCTGGACTGGAAGCGTTGGGGGGACAGATGGCGTGGGACCATGCTGTTAGTGCTCTTGCCCCAGGAGCAGCTCTGTTCAGGTGGTCCACCGGGTACAATGGCTGACAGAACTACAGTACAGTTGTGGAAGCTACAACATCCTTGTTGAAGATGGTCTTGGGCACTGTTAGAATGGATAGTTCCATGCCACAGACAAAAGCTGAGTCACTAGCTGGAGTTCCCAGGGGTGTTCTAGCGTATTCTTCTCTTCCAGTGTCTTTAATGCAACATCATGGGATTCTGGACAATGGCTCAGTGCTCTTTAGGTGAGTGGGATGGTTCTGACACATGCACGAGATTGATATAAAGCCACATGCCTTTTTTTTGTTGTTTTACCTTTAAAAATTAAGTGTTTATGTGTGTGTGTTTGTGGGTATGCATGTGTGTGCGTGTGTGTGTGTGTGTGCGTGTGTGTGTGAGGGGGTGGGACAGGGAGGGAGAGAGAATGTGAAGCATTTACCCATCGCTACACGCATGGGAGTGGGGTGAGGGGATGGGTGGATTGGTTATGGGACGAGGTGCTGGTATGTTTGTTTCTAGAATGGTAGGTTTGATTGTTGTGAACCTTATTTTTTGTTTGTTTGTTTGATTTCATGTTAATATTCCTCCGTATATTAGTCTGTTGTAATAAAGTACCACAAACTGAGTGGCTTAAACAACAGAAATATACTGCTTCACAGTTTCGGAGGCCAGAAAGCCAAGACCAAGGTATTGGTGGGCTAGGATCCTTCTGAGAGTTTTGAGGGAGAGCTCTTTGGGCCTCTTTTAGCTTCTGGAGGTTTGCTGGCAGTCTTTGGTGTTACTTGGCTTCTAGAAGCATCACCCCATCTCTGCCTTCATCCTCATATGGCGTTTTCCCTGTGTGCATGTCTCTGTGTGCAAATTTCCTCTTTCTATAAGGATATCAGTCATACTGGATTATTTGTTGTTGTGTAGTTGGTAAGTTGTGCCCAACTATTTTTTCGACACTATGGACGGTAGCCTGCCAGGCTCCTCCGTCCATGGGATTTCCCATGCAAGGATATTGGAGTGGGTAGCCATTCCCTTCTCCAGGGAGCTTCCCAACCCAGGGATCGAACCCTTGTCTCCTACTTTGGCAGGCAGATTCTTTACCACTGAGCGACCTGGGAAGCCCATGCTGGATTAGGGCCCACCCTAACTACCTCATTTTAACTAGTTAGGTCTGCAATGACCCTGTTTCCAAGTAAGATCAGATTCTGAGATACTGGGGGTCAGGACTTTAACATATGCCTTTTGAGAAAACATAATTCAACTCATAATACTTTCTTCTCCTAAAAAATGGTGTTCTTTTTTTTTTTTTTTTTAAAGAGAGCTTTACTTTTTGAAAAAGAAAGACCTTTAAAGTGGTAAAAAATTAAAACTCTACAGAGAGTAAACAGGAGAGGAAGATAAGTCTCCTCCCATCCTCAGACCTTAGTTCTTCAGTTTACCTTTTTTTTAGCTACACTTCTCAGCTTGCAGGATCTTAGTTCCCAGACCAGGGATTGAACCCTGGCCATGGCAATGAAGGGCTTCCCAGGTAGCTCAGTGGTAAAGAATCTGCCTGTTAATGCAGGAGATGCAGGTTCTATCCCTGGGTTGGGAAGATCCCCTGGAGGAGGAAATGGTAACCCACTACAGTATTCTTGCCTGGGAAATTCCATGGACAGAGGAGCCTCATGGATAAGAGTTGCACCTGACTTAGCGAATGAGTACACAGGCATGGCAGTGAAAGCTTGGAGTCCTAACCACTGAGCCGCCAGGGGATTCCCCCTAGTTCTTTAACACAGAGCCAACCCCTGGCACTCATTTTGTTTCCTCCCTAATTCTTTCTGGAGTTGTTCTATGAGTATAAATGTGTATCTATCCTTTTTTCCCCCTTAAAATAGCTGCATTCTAAATGCCCTGTTCTACATCTTGTTTTTTCAATTTAACAACATATTTCAGAGATCCATATCAATAGGTATATGTCTGTCCTATCTTTAACAGATGTACTGTATTTCATTGTGCAAATACACCATGACTTATTTAACTTCACCTCTCTTGATGGGTATTTAGGTGATTTCTAATCTTTGCTCTAATGAGAAAAATTATATACACATTTCTTTACCCACTAGTGTAAGTCACCTATATAGCTCCTTCTTAAAAAGTTCATATATAGTATATAAAAGTACATTTAAAAAATATTTGTTAAGTTCCTACTCTGGACAAGCATTTGATATTTTATCATACTGATATTCATATTTACTCAGCGTAGTGGCTTGTCCTAAGTCAGTAATGAAAATTCTTGCATATTGATCTCTACTTTTGATTATTTTTCGCATACGTTCCTAGGAGTAAGTCAAATAATCAAGAAATTGTTGTCTCTGGATCCTTATTGCCAAACTGTATTTCAGAGATGTACCAATTTATGTTTTTGCCCGAAGAGTGCTTATCTTGCCCTACAACACTAGCCTTATCATTAAAACAAATGAAAAGCATTGCTAATTTGGTATGTGAAATATGGCATTTCATTTTTTTAGTTTTCTACTTATTTATTAGCTGTTCTTATTTCCTCTTTAGTGGCTTGTCTGTGTCCTTTAGCCTTTTATCTGTTAAGGTGTCAATGCTTTTTATATCAACTTGTGTGGGCACTTACTGATATTGCTTTGTCATATCTGACACATATGTGGCAAATATTTTTAGTACTTTGTGGTTTGACTTTATATTATTTTAAACCAACTTTATTATGACATTATTTACACACAATAAAATGTACTCATTGAAGTATATCGTTCACTGAATTTTGACAAGTGTATATTCCCATGTAACCACAGCCAGGACAGACTTTCTATCATTCCCCCCAAATTCCCCTGGGCCTCTTTGCAGTCCACCCCATCTCTTGCCCCAGGTAACCATTGATCTGCTTTCTGACACTACAGATTAGTTTTGTTGGTTCTAAAATTTCATGTAAATAGAATCATACTGTATGTTTTAGAATCTAGCTTATTTTACTCAGCCTTTTTTTTTTTTTTTAAAGATTTACACATATTATTGTGTATGGTGTTCCTTTTTATTCCACTCTATGAATATACAAGAATTTTTTATCCATTCACCAGTTGATGGACATTTGGGTTGTTTTCAGTTTTTGGCTACTATGAATGAAGCTGCTGTGAGTGACTGTGTACAAGTCTTTTTGTAGACATATTTTTTCCTCCCATTTTGTGTAAATTTGTAGACATGAAACTGCTCAGTCATATAGCAAGCACATGTTTCTATATAAGCGACTGCCACACTCTTCTGAAGTGACTGAGCCATTTTATATTCCCAAAATGTATGAGCATTTTAGTTGCTATGCACCTTCACCAGCACTTAATATTATCAATTTTTAAAATTTTAATTATTTTAGTGGGTGTGATGTCTTATAGTTTCAGTTTGCATTTTATGCTTAATATCATATTTTCATGTGCTTGTTGACTGCCTGTGTTCTTTTGTGAATAGTCTATTCAAATCTTTGCCCATTAAAAAAAAATTGGTTTGTCTTCTCAGTACTGAAATGCTAGGGTTCTTTATGTATTCTAGATATAGGTCCTTCATCACATATATGTATGATGAATAATTTCTCTCAGATTGTGTTTTGCCTATTCATCTTCTTAACAGAGTCTTTTATCCCATTGTGGTAAAATATATGTAACATAAAAGATGCCATTTTAATCATGTTAAGTATACAATTCAGTGGCATCAGTTTCACTAACACAGTTGGGCAACTGCTATTCCTGTCTTTAAGAATAAAAACTTTTAAGTTTGACAAAGTTCAACTTATTCTTTCCCTTTCGTGTTTCTTGCTTTTGTGTCCTGAGAAAATTTGCCTACACTAAGATTTCCCTTTATGTTTTCTTTTGGAAATTCTATAATTTTAATGCTTAATTTAATTCTGTGATCAATTTGGAGTTACTTTCTGTATTTACATGAGGTTAAGTTTGATTTTACTTATTTATTTTTGATACTGATATCCACTTAAAATAAGTGGAACTTACTAGGTGTTACTAATTTTCTTTTGTGAGCCACTGATTTATTTCACTGCTGGTTATCTTAGAAATTCCACACTCCCATTCAGCTATCAGATAGATAATCACCTATATAATTCTTTCTTAAAAAATTTTTTTATTTTTTAACCTCAATTCTTTGATTCACTTGGAATGTGTTGAGGTTTATGTGAAGAGTTGAAGGACTCATTTGATTCTCCCTCAACAGTTGAGTGAATAGTGGGAAGGGGAATTCCTAGAGGAGGTATATCTTCCCTGCTGGCTCAGCAGGTAAAGAATCCTCCTGCCAATGCAGGAGACACAGGAAGCGCGAGTTCGATCCCTGGGTCAGGAAGATCTCCTGGAGAAAGAAATGGCTACCCACTCCAGTATTCTTGCTTGAAAAATCCCATGGACAGAGGAGCCTGCTGGGCTACAGTCCATGGAGTTGTGAAGAGTCAAACATGACTGAGCAACTCAGCACACAGATACACACAGGGGGGCTGTAAGGTAAGCAGAGGGTGGGGCTTTTGTGAAATGGGGGCCACTTGGCCTCACCTGGCGAGTAGTTGTGGGGACAAGTCAGAGAGGCTGGGATTAGGGAGAGACAAGAGAGAATGAGAACAGGAAGTGAGACCTGGCAATTTCTAGCTTTAAAGAGGATGGGATGGCAGTGGGGATGGGGAATTGCCAGTTCTTGATTCCTGAAAGGGTGACACTAGAAGGTAGAATTAAACATTGACCTTGAGATTCAAGTTGAGCGGTTGGTTAGAACGTCTCTTCTTTAACCAGAAATAAAGAAGGCAGGAGAAGAAACTGGCTTTCCGAGGGAGTAAAAGAAACAAAGAAAATGAAATTCCTTGAGGATATAATTGGAACAGTTCCTTACCTTTTGTACATTTTGAGTATCCAAAATACTTTTATGTACTTTCTTCTACCTTTTGAAACTATTTTGTTTATGCATTGTGTGATAGGCAGGGCAGACATTACCCCATTATCTGTCCTGCTGCTGCTGCTGCTGCTAAGTCACTTCAGTCATGTCCAACCCTATGCGACCCCATAGATGGCAGCCCACCAGGCACCCCTGTCCCTGGGATTCTCCAGGCAAAAATACTGGAGTGGGTTGCCATTTCCTTCTCCAATGCATGAAAGTGAAAAGTGAAAGTGAAGCCGCTCAGTCATGTCCGACTCTGAGCGACCCCATGGACCGCAGCCTACCAGGCTCCTCCGTCCATGGGGTTTTCCAGGCAAGAGTACTGCAGTGGGGTGCCACTGCCTTCTCGTCCTACAGGTCAGGAAAGGTGAGGCTCAGTGAGGTTAGCAGGCTTGCCCCACTTCTGTTCTCTGATCTATAGGTACTTGTGCTATGGGAGAGCTTCCCAGGGTAAAGAACCCTCCCGTCAATGCAAGAGACGTGAAAGATGCGGGTTTGATCCCTGGGTTGGGAAGATCCCCTGGAGGAGGATTTGGACACCTACTCCAGTATTCTTGCCTGGAGAATCCCATGGAGAGGAGCCTGGAAGCTACAGTCCGTAGGGTTGACTGAAGTGACTTAGCACCCACACATGCATGTGGTGTGGGGAGTAGGAAGCCTGTAGTAAATTCTGATTTGGTTTGCACCCACTTGCTGTGTGAGTGTGGCCAGCCTCCTTCCATCCCCAGCACCTCAGCTTTCTGATCTATGAAGTGAGATTGATAATATCTGCACCCTTAGCCTCACACAATGGGAAGTTCAAGGAAAATAATCTATGTGAACAAGTGCTGACAAATAAAAAGCAGGATGCAAATATCAGTCTTATTAAGGTTATAATTTCATCAAACTGGGGCTGGGAATCAGCTAATCCCAGGGTGGGGAGAGCCAAAGACCCAGGGTCATGCTGATGTCACAGGTTGAGTTGCTTCTAGGTGTCCGGAGGCAGAGGTCATCTCTGATGGAGTGGGCAGGGGGCTCAGGGCTCTGAAATGTCGTGGTGGAGGTACCCATTCAGCTCCCAAGGCTGGAGGCCTTAAAGGTCAGTGTGGGGATGTTTGAGGGCTCACATGTACTGGGAAAATCTCTGGATTTGGATTCTGAGGCCTTGGGCTTGAACATTCAGTTCAGTTTACTTCAGTCACTTAGTCGTGTCTGACTCTGAGACCCCATGAACCGCAGCACGCCAGAACTCGCTGTCCATCACCATCTCCCAGAGTTTACATAAACTCATGTCCATTGAGTCGGTGATGCCATCCAACCATCTCATCCTCTGTTGTGCCCTTCTCCTCCTGCCCTCAGTCTTTCCCAGCATCAGGGTCTTATCAAATGAGTCAGCTCTTCACACCAGTGGCCAAAGTATTGGAGTTTCAGCTTCAACATCAGTCCTTCCAATGAATACCTGGGAATGATCTCCTTTAGGATGGACTGGTTGGATCTCTTTGCAGTACAAGGGACTCTCAAGAGTCTTCTCCAATACCACAGTTCAAAAGCATCAATTTTTCGGCACTCAGCTTTCTTTAGAGTCCAACTCTTGCATCCATACATGACTACTGGAAACACCATAGCCTTGATTAGACAGACATTTGTTGATAAAGTAATGTTTCTGCTTTTTAATATGCTCTCTATGTTGGTCATAACTTTCCTTCCAAGGAGTAAGTATCTTTTAATTTCATGGCTGCAATCACCATCTGCAGTGATTTTGGAGCCCCCAAAAATAAAGTCAGCCACTGTTTCCACTGTTTCCCCATCTATTTGCCATGAAGTGATGGGACTGGATGCCATGATCCTAGTTTTCTGAATGTTGAGCCTTAAGCCAACTTTTTCACTCCTCTTTCACCTTCATCAAGAGGCTCTTTAGTTCCTCTTCACTTTCTGCCGTAAGGGTGGTGTCATCTGAATATCTGAGGTTATTGATATTTCTCCCAGCAATCTTGATTCCAGCTTGTGCTTCTTCCAGCCCAGCGTTTCTCATGATGTACTCTGCGTATAAGTTAAATAAGCAGGGTGACAATATACAGCCTTGATGTACTCCTTTTCCTATTTGGAACCAGTCTGTTGTTCCATGTCCAGTTCTAGCTGTTGCTTCCTGACCTGCATACAGATTTCTCAAGAGGCAGGTCAGGTGGTCTGGTATTCCCATCTCTTGAAGAATTTTCCACAGTTTATTGTGATCCACACAGTCAAAGGCTTTGGCATAGTCAATAAAGCAGAAATAGATGTTTTTCTGGAACGCTCTTGCTTTTTTGATGATCCAGTGGATATTGGCAATTTGATCTCTGGTTCCTCTGCCTTTTCTAAAACCAGCTTGAACATCTGGAAGTTCACGGTTCATGTATTGCTCAAGCCTGGCTTGGAGAATTTTGAGCATTACTTTACTAGCGTGTGAGATGAGTGCAATTGTGTGGTAGTTTGAGCATTCTTTGGCATTGCCTTTCTTTGGAATTGGAATGAAAACTGACCTTTTCCAGTCCTGTGGCCACTGCTGAGTTTTCCAAATTTCCTGGCATATTGAGTGCAGCACTTTCACAGCATCATCTTGTAGGATTTGAAATAGCTCAACTGGAATTCCATCACCTCCACTAGCTTTGTTCATAGTGATACTTCCGAAGGCCCACTTGACTTCACATTCCAGGATGTCTGGCTCTAGGTGAGTGATCACATCATCGTGATTATCTGGGTATTGAAGATCTTTTTTGTACAGTTCTTCTGTGTATTCTTGCCACCTCTTCTTAATATCTTCTGCTTCTGTTAGGTCCATACATTTTCTGTCCTTTATTGAGCCCATGTTTGCGAGAAATGTTCCCTTGGTATCTCTAGTTTTCTTGAAGAGATCTCTAGTCTTTCCCATTCTATTGTTTTCCTCTATTTCTTTGCATTGATTGCTGAGGAAAGCTTCCTTATCTCTCCTTACTATTCTTTGGAACTCTGCATTCAAATGTGAATTTCTTTCCTTTTCTCCTTTGCTTTTCACTTCTTTTCATAGCTATTTGTAAGGCCTCCTCAGACATCCATTTTGCTTTTTTGCATTTCTTTTTCTTGGGGCTGGTCTTGATCCCTGTTTTTCACCATGTCCTAAACCCGGGGTGAGATACTTGATTTCTCTGAAAATTAGTTTCCTTATCTTTGAAATGTAACATCATATACTCTGGAAATACTGAAATTCCCGAAACTTGCTATGCCTCTGTGCTTGGTGAAACTCCTGCTCCTTCAAAGCAGAGGTGGGAGGTGGGGAAGAGAGATGCTCTACTCGTGGCCTTGAGGAAGGGACATGAGCCAAGGAGTGCAGGTCATCTCTAGAGACTGAAAAACATAAAGGGATTTTCTCCTCAGAGCCTCTAGAAGGATCTAGTTCTACTGACACCTTGACATTAGCCCCGGGAGACTGATTTTGGACTTACAACCTCTAGAACTATAAGAGAGTAAATGTGTAGTGTTTTAAGCCACTAAGCCTGTGATAATTCATTACAGCAGGAATAGTAGACTAATACAATGCACTTAAGATTCATCCAAGTTATTGCATGTATGGATGCATTCCATTGTATGGATGTTTCACCACTTGTGTATTCATTTATCAGTTGATGAACACTTGGGCTGTTTCCAAGTCTGGGGCATTATAAATAAAGCTGCTATGAACATTTATATATGTAGGTCTTTGTGCAGACATATGTTTTCATTTCTCTTTAGCAAATGCCTAGGAGTGGGATTGCTGGGTCAGAAGTGTATATTTAATTTTATAAAAACTGCTAAAGTGCTTTCCAAAGTGGTGCATTCCCACCAGCAGTACATGAGAGTTCCAGTTATTCTATATCCTTGCCAATGTGTAGCATTGCCAGTCTTTTTAATTTTAGCCAGTATAATAGATGTTCAGTGATAACTCATTGTGATTTTAATTGCATTTTCCTGATGACTAATGATGTTGAACATTTTTTTTCACAGGCTCTTTGGCTATCTGTATTACTTTTTTTTGTGAAATGTCTATTCATTCCTTTGGCCATTAAAAAAATTGGATCATTTGTCTTATTATTGAGTTTTAAGAGTTGTTTATATATTCTGACTACATAGACTTTATCAGATATACATTTTGCAAATATTTGCTTCAAGTCTGTGGCTTGTGTTTTTGTTTTCTTATTAGTGCCTTTCAAAGAGCAGATGTTTTAAATTCTGATCAAGTCCAGTATATCAATTTTTTTCTTCTATGGATTATGTACTTTGTGTCTCATCTAAGAAATCTCTGTGCTGCTGAGTGCTGTATTATGTTGTTTCAGTCATGTTCGACTCTGTGTGACTCTATGGACTATAGCCTGCCAGGCTCCTCTGTCCATGGGATTTTCTAGGCAAGGATACTGGAGTGGGTTGCCATTTTCTCCTCCTTGCTTAAGCCAAAGTCACAATGACTTTCTCTTTCATGTTCTTCTAGAAGTTTCATAGTGTTAGTTCTTATATTTAGCTGTATGATCCGTATTGAGTTAATGTTTATATATGGTGTGAGGTAAGGATTGAGGTTTTTAAAATGAAAAAAAAATTGGTAATGCCTTTGACTAGTTAGGGTACCAGGTTAATGCTGGCCTCGTGAAATGAATTAGTATCGTACTAGGTGCTACAAGGAATATAAAGGTCAGATCCAACCCTTGCTGCAACCATACACATAAACATATCTCAAGTATTATAAAGGCAGAATTTAATGAGCTCCATAAGGAGATGCTTCTGGCACTGCAAGAAGAAAGAAGGAAGCCATGGTAAGTCTCAGAGAAGCCTTCCTGAAGGTGGTAACACTAAAAAGTGCTTTAGTAGAGCTGCAACTTTGCCCACCCCTGGGGGTACTGTCTATGAATGATGCTCCCTTCTGGGCTCACAGGATAGAATGTGGATGGTGTCCACCGAGAGTTGTAAACATAGAGGCCCTGCTAAAATAGGTCTACCAGCTGAGAGACTATGGGGGAAGGTGGGTGGGTGGGCAAGGGTGCTGTTAGAGGGGATTCAATTAAATTCATGACAGGTTGTTTTATATACATATCCTTTTGTCGCCCCAACTTTTAAATTAACTCTCACTGATCTGCATCCTCCCCCCATTGAATAAGGTGCTGGAGGCCTTGGAGAGGAAGGTGGGGAGGTGGGGGACCAGCCCTCCTGGAGTGCCCCTGGCTCTGTGCTCAATCTCAGTCCTCCCACCAACCCTCCAATCACAGCTTTAAAATAAAGAAAAATTGGCAACACCATGCAGCATGCCCGATCTTATTAATATTTCCCTGACCAGGGATCAAACCCATGTCCCCTGCCCTGAGAGCGAGGAGTCCCAACCACTGGCCTGCCAGGAAAGTCCCCAATTGCAGCTTCTTTATCTCCACTTTCGCAGATTAAAAAATGAGTCTCATAAAGATTCAGTGCCTTGCCCAGGGTCAGCGGCTCGTGAGTGGTGGAGCTGAGATTGCCATCGGGCCCCCAGCTCCCCTCGGCCTCTCCGGCACCCTCCCCCTCGGCTCAGAGACGACTTCATTTCCGAGGAAGGCAGGCACACAGACAGGAAAGGAATGGGTGCCAGGGGCAGGTCAGGATGAGATATTTGTGAGTGGGTTTGTTCTGATTTAGCAAAAACACTCAGCTCTGTGGGCTGGGCTGCGGCTGACTGGCTGTGTGGTCAGGGTTTGCAAAGCTTCCAAAGATCCTTTTGCTAGAAGGGCTTTAAAAGCTGCAAGCTCTCAGCAGTTTCTATCAGTTGAGATTTTTTTCCCTCCAGACTGAATCCTGTCAGGGTTTTACTGGCTTCTGTGTTCCCAGATTGACCCGTGTCTCTGTCCTCTCACCACTTCCTGTCCCCGGTGTCTCCTCGGGAAAGGGTTCTTCACCAGCTTCACCTCCTGGTCCCCAACATCCGTCTCGTCTCTCTGTCAGAACCCTCTGGTTTCTCCAAGAAGCGTGGAGTTGAGCTCATCAGGAACAAAGAAACTCCGGGACCTACTTTTGATCCAGATTTGGGAGTTTACTTCTTTTCCTGGTATCATATTTTTTTTTTTCTGGATCTTGGTTTCCTTTTTTTTTTTTTACTATTTTTTTTTAATTATTATTATTATTTTTTTTTTCCAGTGGGTTTTGTCATACATTGATATGAATCAGCCATGGATTTACATGTATTCCCAATCCCGATCCCCCCTCCCACCTCCCTCTCCATCCGATTCCTCTGGGTCTTCCCAGTGCACCAGGCCGGAGCACCTGTCTCATAATTTTACAAGTTTTTTTTTTTTACCTATTAAAAAAAACCTTTTTTTTTTTTGACCATACCCTGAGGTATATGAGATCTTAATTCCCCAACCAGGGATCAAAACCATACCCCTGGCATTAGAAGGCAGAGTCTTAACCACTGGACCATGGGAGAAGTCCCCGGGCTCATATTTTTAAAAGAGCTCTTAAATACCAGGGCACCATGAGAAGTTACTGCTTGAGGGGCTGGGGTGAAATCCGAGGTCACCATGTATGGAAGTTCCCCTTCTCCACGACCCTGTTATAATGTCCTGACCGTGTGGAATGACCTTATCCTCAGACCCCTCTCAGTGAGTCTTGCTGGCTTGCCCTGGGCACTGGCTTCTTGTCCTTTGCTTGGTCACCACGGGCCCTGCCCCTGTCACCTCAGAGGCAAACAGAGATAGGGCCTCTCTGGGCTGGCTCTGAGGATAGCATCACACCACTCTGCGTCAGCAGAGAGAGCATCCACCATCACCTGCATCCTGGAGCCCCTCCCCCATCGCCCCAGGAGGCCTCTGTGCCCTCCGCACTGCCCACCAGGCCCAGCGCCCATGCTCCAGGAATTCCCAGTGTCTCCCGGTGACTTCACGGCAAGCATTCTGGGTTGGTTCTCCTTGCCTCCAACTCCTTCCAGGACTTGCCAAGGATGATGCCTCCAAGCTCCTCCCAGCTCCCAAAATACCAGTCCTGCCTGCCGGCCCTGCCAGAAAATGCTTAGCACATTAGCGGGTTTAGCCGCCACAGTTGCAGCCATTTAGGAAGCTGCAGAGGCACATAGATTTCATTCTGGAATTCTTTCCAGCTGCTCGCTATTTTGACAACACTGGGTGGCACCGTTACCAGGAACCTGCAGGGCCTGTGAGCTGGAAGTGGCGGGGGGCCTGGGGGCTGGGGTGGTAGGCACAGCAGCCTTTTCTCCTTGGCTGGTCTCCCTCCTTGCCTTCTGGCGCTTGCTTGGAACTGATCTTGGATACCAGCAGCGTATTTCCAGTTGCCACTGTGCTGCGGCTTCTGCTTGAGGGAGAGAGAAGAGGCCGCAAGGCAGAGTGGAAGGAAACAGCCCCACCAGACATCTTCTTGGACTCAGAAGACCTTGCCGCAGTGGACTTCTGGCCTCTTAGTGGCTGAGGGCTCTGGAGCCAGTCACCAGCTCTCCAGAACTCCACTGTTCCCATCTGTAGAGGGGATCACGTAACCTGATGCCTCTCCCCTACCCCTCCACCATCCCACACCTCAGGATAAGATCTGGGATGTACAAGAGAAGGATGCACATGAAAGTGTTTTGGATAGTGGCAAACATTTGCATTTTTGTGAGTTCCTGGAGGGCAGGGACTCTGTTTTGTTTATCTTTGAATTTCTTCCACCATGTTGGTTTGTTGGATAGGAAAGTAAATACGATGACTTTCTGGAAGTTTCTCACTTGCCCATTGATGGTCAGTGTGATGAAGAGAAGTAAGGTTATGGGTGTATTAGTTTGTTAGGGCTTTTGTAACCAGATACCACAGACTAGGGGCCTGAAGTGACATTTATTGCCTCATAGTTCTGGAGGCCAGAAGTCTGAGATCATGGTGCCCACAAGGCTGGTTCCTTGTGAGGGAGACTCTGTTCTAGGTGTCTTTTAGCTTCTAGAGGTTTGCCGGCAACTTTTAGTGTTCCTTGGTTTGTAGACGCATTGCCCTGATCTCTGCCTTCATCTTCACAGATATCTCTGTTTCGAAATTCCCCTTTTTATGTAAGGATACCAGACATGTTGGATTAGGAGCCACCCTCATAACCTCATTCTAGCTAATTACATCTTTAATAGCCCTATGTCCTGACATGGAAGGCAAGGGATCTTCTGAGCCCTGGGGCCAACGTAGTATGGGGAAGACCAAGGCAGTGTGCCAGGCCTGACTGGGAAAAGAGTTCTGATTCAGAGGCAGGGCCTTATTGGGTGAAGAACCCCATTTTATACTACCATTCTCAGATTTGGGGAAGTGGATTGTTCTCCATACAAGCAAGACTCGTCTTTCTTCCAACTCGGAAGCATGGGTGTTCAGGTGTCATGACACGCCGGACACTGCCAAGTAAACGAGGTTCCCATTCTCTGCCCTTCCCTTCCTCCTTCTGAAACTGCACTACTCAGATGGGATTTAAACTGGTCCCAGACTTTCAGATCAGGACTTGAACCCATGGATGAGACTTTTACTCAGCCAAAACTTGAACTGGGGCTGGGACCCATTAACTTTTAATTAAGTTCCTTGGTGGCTCAGATGGTAAAGAATGTGCCTGCAGTGCAGGCGACCTGGGTTCAATCCTTGGGTCAGGAAGATCCCCTGGAGGACACACGCCAGTATTCTTGCCTGGAAAATTTCATAGACAGAGGAGCTTGGTGGGCTACAGTCCGTGGGGTCACAAAGAGTCGGACACGATTGAGTGGCTAACACTTTCACTTTCTTTGAGGACTTAATGAAGCTCAGATTCTTTATGTCTCAGTGCAGAAGGAATTCAACAAGAGTCAAAGTGATATGTAAGAAGTGAATTTATTTTGAGAGGCATACATTCCACAGACTGGATGAGGTTCATTGCAAAAGGCAAGAGCAGCCTGAAATATGAGGTGGTTAGCTTTTATGGGCTGGGTAATTTCATAGGCTGGGCTTCCCTGGTGGCTCAGTGGTAAAGAATCCTTCTGCCAGTGTAGGAGATGGATGTTCAGTCCCTGAGTTGGGAAGATCCTCTGGAGAAGAAAATGGCAACCCACTTCAGTATTCTTGCTTGGGAAATCTCATGGACAAAGGAGCCTGGTGGGCTATAGTCCATGGCGCTGCAGAGAGTCAGACACGAGTTAGTTACTAAACAATAACAATTTCATAGGCAGATCGTTCCAACTATTTTGGAGAAGGGATAGAGATTTCCAGGAATTGGGCTGCTGCCCACTTTTTGGTTATTTATGGTTGGCCTCAGAACTCTCATAGCACCTGTAGGTGTGTCATTTTACACTTGCTAATGTGTACAATGAGCAAATACTGAGGCTCAAAGTCCTCTGGAAGTTGAATCTGTGGTTGTCTTGGGTCTAGTTGGTTCTAACTAGTTTATGTCGTATTCACAATTTATTCTTTAAGGATTGTGCCCTGTCCCCTTCCCTCCTGTTTCCCTTTGTCATCCTTTTTGTCCCCCACCACAGTTTCCTACGCTAGCAAAGCAATGCTCAAAATTCTCCAAGCCAGGCTTCAACAGTACATGAACCAAGAACTTCCAGATGTTCAAGCTGGATTTAGAAAAGGCAGAGGAACCAGAGATCAAATTGCCAACATCTGTTGG
This sequence comes from Cervus elaphus, assembly GCF_910594005.1. Lineage (NCBI taxonomy): Eukaryota > Metazoa > Chordata > Mammalia > Artiodactyla > Cervidae > Cervus > Cervus elaphus. Next base: position 18,329,154 of record NC_057826.1, read on the forward strand.
ATCATTGAAAAAGCAAGAGAGTTCCAGAAAAAGGTCTGCCTTATTGACTACTCCAAAGCCTTTGACTGTGTGGATCACAATAAACTGTGGAAAATTCTTCAAGAGATGGGAATACCAGACCACTTGACCTGCCTCCTGAGAAATCTGTGTGCTGGTCAAGAAGCAACAGTTTGAACTGGACATGGAACAATGGACTGGTTCCATATTGGGGAAGGAGTACGTCAAGGCTGTATATTGTCATCCTGCTTATTAAACTTATATGCAGAGTGCATCATGCAAAATGCCAGGCTGGATGAAGCACAAGCTGGAATCAAGATTGCTGGGAGAAATATCAATAATCTCAGATACGCAGATGACACCACCCTTATAGCAGAAAGTGAAGAAGAACTAAAGAGCCTCTGGATGAAAGTGAAAGAGGAGAATGAAAAGCTGGTTTAAAACGCAACATCCCCAAAACTAAGATCATGGCATCTGGTCCATGGCAAATAGAGGGGGAAACAACGGAAACAGTGACAGACTTTATTTTCTTGGACTCCAAAATCACTGCAGATGGTGACTGCAGCCATGAAATTAAAAGACGCTTGCTCCTTGGAAGAAAAACTATGACCAACCTAGACAGCACATTAGAAAACACAGATATCCCTTTGCTTACAAAGGTCCATCTAGTCAAAGCTGTCATTTTTCATGTCATGTATGGTTGTGAGAGTTGGACTATAAAGCAAGCTGAGTGCTGAAGAATTGATACTTTTGAACTGTGGTGCTGAAGACTCTTGAGAGTCCCTTGGACAGCAAAGAGATCCAATGAGTCAATCCTAAAGGAAATCAGTCCTGAATATTCACTGGAAGGACTGATGCTGAAGCTGAAACTACAATACTTTGGCCACCTGATGTGAAGAACTGACTCATTTGAAAAGACTGTGACGCAGGGAAAGATTGAAGGTGGAAGGAGAAGAGGGTGACAGAGGATGAGATAGTTGGATGGCATCACCGACTCGATGGACATGAGTTTGAGCAAGCTCTGGGAGTTGGTGATGGACAGGGAAGCCTGGCGTGCTGCATGGGGTTGCAAAGAGTCGGACACGACTGAGCAGGTGAACAACAACAAACTTCCCACATCACTCAGCTAAAGAGGGATGTATACAGTTCTCAAGTAGAACCTCAAGTTTTACTCTTTTATTTCACAGAGGTCCTCAAAGGGTCGGCAATGGCCTGCTTGCATCAGAATTGTTTTGGAGAGCACAGTGAAAAGTCAAGCTCCTGGTCTCCACCCTAATCCACTGAATCAGGAGAGGGTGGGGTGGGACCAGGGATCTACCTTTCATAGTTGCTCCCCAGGGACTCTTGTACACACCTGGGCTGAGAACCCCTCCCAGGGTTCTACTTCCTCTCCAGAGCCTTCTTCGATTCTGGTTCCACCCTGACTGTCCAGACCCTGCCCTTCCCCACAGCTGGGGTCTGAAATGCAAGGCACTTGTGTTCTCCAGCCCCACACTCTCCCGCCTTCCCTGGGGTTGAGCATCCAGAAGTCCTGGTGGACCGAGGGCAGTCAGGCATAGAATTTGCCACCCCCAAATATGTCTTTTTGGCATATTAGTTATCTTAAGCTGGTTATTTTCTGAGAAACGGCCAACAGGGAAGAGAAAAACAAACAAACTGAACGCTGAGTAGAAGTTACTGTTTTGTAAGAAATGTTTACATTTATAAGGGAAATCTCCATTCATAAGGGTTTCTCTCTCACGGTACCAAAACGAAGCTGACCAGATCTCCAGAGACACTACCCACAAGGAAGGCAATGACTTCAAGCTGTGCAACAACCTTATCCTTTTTTACTGTACTTTCCTGCTCACCTCCCACAGATGACTCCCTGCATCCCCATCCCCCTTCCCCCAGCATTCTCTTTGGTCTTTAGCTGAGAATGGTAATTAAGGTAAGGACTTTGGCCATTTTAGGGAGTTACTTAGTTTTCCTGGGTTTCCCCCATGTGTCCATGTTATTAAATTTTTGTTTGGTTTTCTCCTATTAATTCGTCTCATGTCAAGGTAATTCTTCAACCAGCTGGAAGAACCTAGAACTGATTTTTCTCCCAGACATGGGCTTGCATATGGGTTGGAAAAGAGGGTGGCTGGTGACCTGTGCTCACTTGCTGTTGTCTGACCCTTTCCCCATGTCCTCGTATCCTTCCCTGCTCCACTCTGCCCTAAGGCCTCACATGGAGCGACCAGGGCTTGGGTCATCAGGCAGTATCCCGGCAGGGCTGGGCAGCTCTGCACCCTGTTTGGAGATTGTATTAAAGTTTCCGGTGACTGAAAGAGAGTGAATATTCTGGAGTGAAATCTTTGACCTTAGCAGAAGAGTGGGGTTCTTTGAGCACCTCTGTTTTGTCACACATCTGTCCTCTGCTCTGCACACATTAGACCTTCTTCAAGGCTCACCCATAAGCTTTACGTTCTATCCTAGGGAGCCCCTGCCCCATCTCTTTCCCTGAGATATACAAGCACAAAAATACAGGGTGTATTCTTCATAGGCTCTTAGGAGTTCATAGTACATTGGAGCTAGAATGTAAGCCCCTTAATGGCAGGAACCCACTGTAGCCCAGTGTAGAAGATGTCTGACATATGGGAGGTGCTCAGTGAACATTTTTCTTTTTTTCTTTTCAACCGAATGAATATCAGAGCTGAAAGGCACTGCCAAGTTCAGCTTGTCCAGAAGGGCCAGATGAGCAAACAGAGGCTCGGAGAGGTGAAATCATTCACCTGAGTTTGCATAGCAAGTGGGTGGTCTGGCCGGGGGTGGAACTCAAATCAACAGGAAACCTGTTCCTGAGCTCCCCAGACTATCAAAATCCAAGCCATTGCTTCTGAAGTACATTCTATAAGCCCAGAGACCTCTTGGTGATACCTTGGTGGAAGAAGCTGCTCAGACCCTTCTCTCTTTCTGGGTCCAAGATCTCAGAAGTTTGGATGGAGGCAAGAAGCTTTTGGGAAGGGTCTCCCCCCTCCCAGAATAGACAGCATCTCTGAAAACAGTACTTGGATTTCTAGGCTGACATTCTAAACACTACCTCATCCTAAAAGTAAATGGTGAACTATTTTCACACACTCTTAAAATATTAATTTGGAAACCTCTTGTCCTTGGAATGCAAAATTCACCAGGCTTTTACATGCTGTGGGCAGAGCTAGTTTCTAGAACTTTCTTGCGAGCTCCACTTGTGAGGAAGGACCAGTGGGATTTGACCAGCTCAGTGACTTTTACTGTTTGAGTTCAGAATGTCTTGTTTGTTTGAAAATGTTCACTCAGTTCAGGGTTCTCCCCCTCTGCCCCTCACCCCCCCTACTCCAACGCACATACTCCTTTACAGAGCAGGACACACTCTAGTGTGTGGTGGTGAAAATGTAAAATTATTAATGTGAGCACCAGTCAGATAGTCCTAGTTTCACCTCGATCTGTTGCCCTCCTAGACTGACCCTTACTCCATTTCTGATCTCCTTCCTTCCAGACCTTCTTCCATCTGTCTTTGACCTACTCCTTTTCCTAATTCTCACTCTATCCCAGACCTTTCCCCTGGTTCTAACCCTCACTACCTCCCTCACCCCATCTCTGAGCTTATCTTTTCCCATCTGTGAGGTCAGAGAGGGATGACCTCAGGGAGGGAGTGGGATTTTCCATGTCTTACATTACCTGGTATTTTTTAAAAGCTGAAAGTTTAGTGGTTTGTTTTTCAGGCAACATCAAAAGGCCCTTCTGTCAAAACTAACCAAGTCAAAGGGCAGTATGAAGGTTATGCAGAACTACATATCATGCCCCCTTTCTAACCTGTCAATAATAATAATAATAATAAAGCATTTATGGATCCTTTGTTATGTATTAAGTGTGGCAGTAGGCATTTTCATTTGTCAAATCCTCACAGCATCTCTAGGAGTCAGATATTTTAATCCTTATTTTATTGATGGGAAAACAGGAAGAACCATCTTAATGTGATTGCTCAAGGGCATACAGTGAGTAAGAGAGGCAATTACAGAATTTCGGACACTAACTTATATGCAGAGTACATCATGAGAAATGCTGGACTGGAAGAAGCACAAGCTGGAATCAAGATTGCTGGGAGAAATATCAGTAACCTCAGATATGCAGATGACACCACCCTTATGGCAGAAAGTGAAGAGGAACTAAAAGCCTCTTGATGAAAGTGAAAGAGGAGAGTGAAAAAGTTGGCTTAAAGCTCAACATTCAGAAAACTAAGACCATGGTTTCTGGTCCCGTCACGTCACGGGAAATAGATGAGGAAACAGTGGAAACAGTGGCTGACTTTACTTTTTGGGCTCCAAAATCACTGCAGATGGTGATTGCAGCCATGAAATAAAAAGACGCTTACTCCTTGGAAGGAAAGTTATGACCAACCTAGATAACATATTTAAAAGCAGAGACATTGCTTTGCCAACAAAGGTCCGTCTAGTCAAGGCTATGGTCTTGCCAGTAGCCATGTATGGATGTGAGAGTTGGACGGTGAAGAAAGCTGAGTGCGGAAGAATTGATGCTTTTGAACTGTGATGTTGGAGAAGACTCTTGAGAGTCCCTTGGACTGCAAGGAGATCCAACCAGTCCATCCTAAACGAGATCAGTCCTGGGTGTCATTGGAAGGACTGATGTTGAGGCTTAGACTCCAATACTTTGGCCACCTCGTGAGAAGAGTTGACTCATTGGAAAAGACACTAATGCTGGGAAGGATTGGGGGCAGGAGGAGAAGGGGACGACAGAGGATGAGATGGCTGGATGGCATCACCGACTCAATGGACATGGGTTTGGGTAGACTCCAGGAGTTGGTGATGGACAGGGAGGCCTGGCGTGCTGCAATTCATGGGGTCACAAAGAGTCGGACACGACTGAGCAACTGAAGTGAACTGAACTGAACTGTGTCCTAAATAAGTGAAGTGTTTCCTTCAGGGTCCCCCTTGTGGATGTCCAGCTGGTGGGCCTACTTGGATATCTTAGTGCAGTGTGATGGCAGCCTCTGAAATGCTCAAGATCAGAGAAAACTCTCCTCCTTAACCCTGTAGGCAAGCAGTCCCTTGGGCCATGCTAGAAATAAACCCGGGAACAGCTTTCCAAAGAGACAAATGATATAGAGATGGGATTTGGTATTGAATTTCTCCCTCATCTTGCTTCATTTTAATTAACATTTAAGCACTGGGCAGTATGGTGGGAATGACAGAAGATGAGATGGTTGGATGGCATCACCGACTCAATGGACATGAGTTTGAGTAAACTACGGGAGCTTGTGATGGACAGGGAGGCGTGGCCTGCTGCAGTCCATGGGGTCACAAAGAGTCGGACACGACTGAGAGACTAAAGTGAACTGAACTGAACTGGGCAGTATGGGGACAAAAAAGAGACCAGCCTGCCCTCCAGGAGCTCACAATGTAGAGGAAATTGACGCGATTAACTCTGCAATAAGGCACATGGCAGTGCGCTATGGGACAGTGTCTCAGAGAGTGGAGAATTTGTGGAGAGAGTAACACAAAATCATGTCACATTTCAGGAGTCACTTGGTTGTGCTAGGGGAACCACTGACTGAAACCGCCCACCCTGGCCAGACACCATAGTAGCCACTTCCATGAGTTATCTTGCAACAAGAGGTCTTGGTAAGGAACATGGACCTATCAAGCTATCACCAATGCAAAGAAATTGGGAAAGGTCAAATTGGAGAGTGGAGACACAGTCCATACGTCCTCCTAGAATCCTTCTTGCTGGAATCCATCTTGGCTGAGTGATGTGCACACCATCAGGAAGGACCCTGAGTCAAATGACTGGCCAGAGATAACCCAGAAACTAACCCCATCACCATAGAACCCAAGACTGCGAGCCATGTGGCAGAGCCGTCCTCCTGATTTCCCTTATCCTGCTGCTCTCCTCCTGGGCACCCCTTCCCAATAAAGTGTCTTGCTTTGTCAGCAAGTGTCTGAATGTTTTGACAAGAGCCTACTCTGGGGCCCTGGAAGGGGTCCCCCTTCCCGCGACAGTTGCACATCCACTACAGGTTTTTGGCACTTCCAAAATGGCGTTCCTTGCAAGAGCAGCCCCTCCTCTTTCTCAGTGAAAGAAATTGTTATAATGCAAAATGTTTTTCTCAGAGTTTGCAGGGCTGAACTTTGTTGTTGTTGCTGCTGCTGCTGCTGCTAAGTCACTCCAGTCGTGTCCGACTCTGTGTGACCCCATAGACGGCAGCCCACCAGGCTCCCCCGTCCCTGGGATTCCCCAGGCAAGAACCCTGGAGTGGGCTGCCATTTCCTTCTCCAATGCATGAAAGTGAAAAGTGAAAGTGAAGTCTCTCAGTTGTGTCCGACTCTTAGTGACCTCATGGACTGCAGCCCCACCAGGCTTCTCCGTCCATGGGATTTTCCAGGCAAGAGTACTGGAGTGGGGTGCCATTGCCTTCTCCATTGTTGCTAAAGGTGATGAACATGGAGGTGATGTGAGGTGAGGGTTGGAGCCAAGGAGGTGGATGTGGAGAGATGGATAGAGGAGGATTGGGTCTTACAATGGCTTGAGCCTCTCAACCCGGCCCCTGCTGAGGGAACTTTCATTGAGGAAACTAAGTGAAAGACTAAAATCAAGGTTCTGCGGGTTACAAGGAAAACATGGTTAATACTTATCAAATATTGGTCAGGCAGCATCATGACCAGGAAGTGGCAAAAAAGGGAGGAATTAATGACTGTGAAAAAGTAGTTCTGGGGAAGGGTAGGAGCTCCGTGGAATGGACAGATGAGCATACTGTATATTTGAGGAGCTTCTCAGGAAATGTAAGGAACGAGGTGGGGTCATCACTAGAAGGGCCTTTGATGATTTCAAAGCGTGATCGTGCAGCCCCTGTGTCAGTGTGTGGGGCAGGTGAGAGGAAAGGAGGCTGGGAGGTGTGCAGGCTTGAGCGGGAGGAAGCTCTGCCCGGAGCCCAGGAGAGGCAGAACACAGGGGCTGTGGTTCAGGGGGACCGGCTTCTTTGGCGACAAGAGACACTTTTTCCTTAGGGACTAGAGACAGCCGTCTTTTCCACAGCCTGGCTGTTACCAGGACCCACCAACATGACCACGTGTGCCCCTTATCATGCGGCTCCTGCTCCTTTCCTCCAAGTTCAGGCTTCATCTCAGCTTTGGAGGCAGCAGGCATTCTCCTTCCTCAGTGATGGCCTGTGGAGATAGGTCCCGGCCGGGGCTGGGGGCTGCACCGTGAACTCAGAGGTATGTGTGTTTCCAGGGCTGGTCAGGGACTGTCATGTGGAGTAGGAGGAAACTAAGGTCAGGCAGGAAAGTGGCTGCTGCTTTGTTTCCCTCAGTTGCTAGCTCAATGCCTTGCAGAACCTCTGTTTCTTAAAAAAAAAACAAAAAACCAAAAAAACCCCAAGGAAACAGCTAGTTAAGGCAGAGTGATGAGAATTCAGATATTTTGATTTTTATATTTTTCCTTTTTTGGTCACTGTCTTTTCCATGACACCATCCAGGGTTCTGTGTATTTTATACCAAAGTCCCTGGAAACAGTTTCGTTGGAGTAGTGAAATGACATCTCTTTATTAATAGGATGGATTCACTGAGAAGAAGCAGATTCAGGTTCCTTTGAGGGTTTCCTGTGTGTCATCCCCCAGCCTTGGCACTTCCTCATGCCCCCCTCCCCGCTACTTCCTCTTCTTTCTGCCTCCTTATTGAAAAACTAACAAACAACAAAAAACCGACCTCCTGACACCTTATCAATTCCAGTGAAAGAAGGCCTTGTACATAAATAATTACATGGAAAAAAAAAAGTCCTGCCCTCAGATAAATGTGAGAGGGTAGTGGCTTGGGCAGTGTTTAGCCTTTATTTAAATTAGGGATTCTGCGGATTGTCGTTGTTTTGTTGTTGTTCTTGTGGGCTGGTGTGCAGTAGCCCAGTGTTCATGCAATGCCTTGACTTCACGACCGCTTCTCCTAGGATCATTACAGAATGGCATAATGTAGCTATTGTTGTCTTCCACAAAGAAGCACTGTCATAGGATGATGGGACGGGGCTGGGGGGCGCAGACGGGCAGTGTGGATCTGGAAGGCGGATCTTTGTGCTGGTGTGAGTGTGTGTGTCCTGGACAGCCATGCTAGATCTTGAATTATTTTTCTTATTCCATTTTTTGAATCGCTAGCCACCTGTGCCTTCTTTTCTGTAGTTATTCATCCCTGATTTTCCTCTCCAAGTTCCTATTTTAGGCTGCTTTATACTCTTCCCTCCTAGGGTTATCTCTGGGCCTAGTTTGAGGACTTCAGCCAAAGATGCCGAGCTAGGATGTTTGACGGAAGTGTTTAAAATTGTTTCGGTGAAGTGATTCGCCGGAGTCTGATGGCTCAAGGGCTTGTGGTGTTACAGATGACCTCAGAGGTCATGCAGGCCAATCCCTTTCACTGGACATCTGAGTTGTTCAGAGCCCTGGCACTGCAAAGCTCGTGTTACTTCTGGGACATATTGGATATCTATCCACTCATTCATTCACTCACTCAGCATAAGCTTGCCAAGCGCTTGCTGTGAGGCTAGGACCTGGCCTAGGCGGTGGGTATATAGTGATGAGAAGAAAAGGACACCAATCCTGCCCTCATGGATCATCCACTCCAGGTGCTCATGTAGGCAGGTGAAAGGTCTGCAGGTATCATTAGGCCCACTTGACCCCTGAGGAATCCAGGGCTGGGCAACATGCTGGCGTTGACTCTTGAACCTAGAAATTAGGACCAGATCTTCATGGCCCATGTGCCAGCCAAGGCCAGGCAACAGTGTTTTTTTTCCTTTTCTTTTTTTTTAAATGGTAGTGAGATCGCTCAGACTGAGATCTCCCCTGGAGATTTGTATGGTAATACCTGCCTCTCATTTCCCCCTCTCTCCCACCTCCACCTCTCACCAGACTCTTTTGCACTGGGGCTGTAGAAATGTCACATGTAGAAATGTTTTGGACTCCACCCGCGAGCGCCACTGGCATCTGCATGGGAGGACTACCTATGTTACCACGAACCTCAGGGGCCATGGCCTTCTCAGTTCACGCTTAAAGATGCAAAGGTTTCCCTGGAGTCAGGGGACACACGGAGGGCCGCTGAGCTGAGGTTCTGTAAACAAGCTGAGAAGAGAGAAAAACTTTTCTATCCTCAGAAGGAACCTGCCTCACTTTTGCCATCTGGAAAGGCGAATGTTATACTAAAACTTTATGCTCTTTATCTAACATTCAGCTTTAACTGGGAGTGCTTATTTTATCTGGCGACATTACAGGATGGGGTGGGTGGAATGGTGGGCAGTTGGGCAGGGACTCTGCTTCCCCATGGGGCTGATGATGGCAGGATGGGGTTATTGGAGCCCCTAGGTTCTGAAGGGTGATGTGATAGCAGGATATCAAATGAGATCGATCAGAAAATGAGAGACTGATCGTCTCTGCTTTTTGTGGCCTTTGGAGAAGTCACCACGGAAGAGTCGCACTTGCACGAGCCAAGAGAAAAAGAGTGGTCTTTAGCTTTGCTTCTTACCCACTCATGTCTGAAGATACATTCCGTAAGATAAACAGATATATTCCTTTTGTGTATATTTTAAAAAGAACCCAAATTCTTTCCTCCTGGTGAGTTAAACCAAACACCCAGGGCTGAAAGTCTGTGTGCTCAGAAGTGTGTCTCAGGCCCCAGGCTGCTTGGGGGCGTGTGCCTAGAAGTGGGTGCTGCCAGATACAAGGTGCTAAGGGCTCAGCATCTTTGTGCCCATTCCCAGGAGCTAACTCTGAACTCGGATTTCTGTGTGATTCTGAAAAGCATAGTGTATGACCACCGGGCAGATCCTTGGAGATGAGCCAACCTGAAAACCAGGAACTCTCAGAACTGACCAGCTGTCAGGGGTCTCATTTCACAGATGAGGGAACTGAAGCCTAGAAAACTTAACGATGAGCTTCCTGCCCAAAGCAGCTGAGCAGGGTGAGAACCCAGGTCTCCTGACTCCCAGGTTGTCTGTGGTTTACTGTGACTGTGTGTTCACTGGTCCTGTTGCCTTCGAATACACGCATGTTGAGGGCAGGGACCATGTCCCTGGTCTGTCTCATGGTGTCCCGGGGGCCAGCGATGGCCCTGCACACCAGCTATTCCTGTTTGCCACAGGCAACCTAGACAGCATATTAAAAAGCAGAGACATTACTTTGCCAACAAAGGTCTGTCTAGTCAAGGCTATGGTTTTTCCAGTAGTCATGTAGGGATGTGAGAGTTGGACCATAAAGAAAGCTGAGTGCTGAAGAATTGATGCCTTTGAACTGTGGTGTTGGTGAAGACTCTTGAGAGTCCCTTGGACTGCAAGGAGATCCAACCAGTCCATCCTAAAGGAGATCAGTCCTGAATATTCATTGGAAGGACTGATGTTGAAGCTGAAACTCCAATACTTTGACCACCTGATGCGAAGAGCTGACTCATTTGAAAAGACCCTGATGCTGGGAAAGATTGAAGGCAGGAGGAGAAGGGGACGACAGAGGATGAGATGGTTGGATGGCATCACGGACTCAATGGACATGAGTTTGAGTAGGCTCTGGGAGTTGGTAATGGACAGGGAAGCCTGGCATGCTGCAGTCCATGGGGTCACGAAGAATCGGACATGACTGAATGACTGAACTGAACTGAGAAGAGCACATTTGCTGGCTGGTACCCACACACTACCATTTGTGGGTGCCATTCCCTTTGCTCCTCTGTGTGAGTTTCTTTTCCATGGCTCATCCGATGTTTGTGGTTCCCAGGCTCTGGCTCTGAGTCATCCCGAGGGTGGAAGCTGGGCAGGGATGGTATCTACCATCAGGGGCTATTCCTGAGGAAGCTGGTACTTCTTAACCCCAGTAGCGCCCTCTTTTCCGTCCTTAGACTGGTTCTATGTGCAGCTCTATTTTCCCTCTCTCTTGTAAGCAGTCATTTCCCAGCTGTAAGGAGAGATGAGATGTAGAGCCTCACGTTTTGGGTTAGTGGCAGCCAACCTAGTCTTGTCCAGGTTTGCTGAGTTTGGGTGCTGGTTTCCTGGTCGTCCCCACTGAGCAACCACATCCCGAGCAGAGAGACAGCTGAACCTGCCTGGTTATGGGATCACCCCTCAGTAATCTCTGGAAAGAGCCTTCTGCTCAGAACTTTGTGATGACTTCACAAAGACCATGAAAGGGGCACCGTGATTCGTAGTGGGGTGAATAGTATATGGTTTCCTAAAGTGATTGTCTGAAGTGTGAGCGTGCACAACACAATGACTAGTTCACGGTGTGGTTCTGTGTGAATCACCAGTTACCTCCCTGAGGTCATGGTGATGCCATAAGCCCAGTGGCAGAGGAACAGGCCTTGTCCTTGCTCTGAGCATCATCTCCCTCCCTGCTATCTCTTTGTTTCTATTTCTCAGTTCTTCGAGCCACTTAGTGTCCCTCCATGGCCATCTGGACTCCTCATATCCTTGTTTCAAGGCCAGAGCCTCATAGATACATTTGTGGACATCTGCCTGCAATGACTCCAGATCCAGACATGAAAGCACAGTGCCGCATCCTCAGTAACTCTTTCTGTGGCTGCTGCCCAGATCTCAGTGGATGCTGAGAATAGAAAGAAGCTACTGCCTTGGGCCAGTTTTTCATGTGACATAGTGACTGTGAATGCTAGGAATGGTTTCTTCTTGTACAGCAGTATTGGTGGGATTATGTTAACTACTCTGGCTTGGGGAGCAGAGAGGAGAATAACTACGGGGTGAGTGCTACCCAGAATGTCTTGTCCCTCAGTGTTCCAAAGACCAAAGCCACATGGAAGTAAGTCCATGGCTATTTCCTGTCCTTTTGTTATCAAGTGATCCCTGACTGCAGTGACATGAGGGTATTATTTGTTTCATGCCTGTCTGTATGTAGGCTCAATTTGCAAACACATAACCACTTGCCAGGGCTTCCCAGGTGGCGCTAGTGGTAAAGTACTTGCCTGCTAATGCAGAAGATGTAAAAGAGGCCGGTTCGATCCCTGGGTCAGGAAGATGTCCTGCAGGAGGGCATGGCAACCCACTCCAGTATTCATGCCTGGAGAATTCTATGGACAGAGAAGCATGGTGGGCTATGGTCCATAGGTTTGCACAGAGGTGGACATGACTGAAGTGACTTACACATGCAACCACTTGCCTGTCGGCCCCATTCACTCATCCATCCATTAATTGATCCATTGGTTGATTAACTGATCCACCCATCCATCTATCTGTCCATGCATCCACCTGCCCACCCATCCAGTGATGGATGGTAAACTTATGGGACCAGAAAGGTAAAGTAAAATGAGGAAAATTGGGCTTGTTAGATACAGAAGGGAGTGGTGGGGACTGTGGTAAGCTGGAGAATACAGTTTACTGAGCTGCCATATACAACGTTCCCTGACTCTGACTTCCTCTCACGTTTGATGTATGGCAACTGATGGCAACAGGGAACCATCTTTATTCCACAAGCATCCGGGCTGGCCAGCCTAGAGCTGTTTGGATGGGGCCCCTGGCCTCTTCTTCAGCCTTGTGCTGGGTCTTTTGGCAAAACCAAACCCTGGAATGTGCACTTGTCAGGGCTTTTAAATGTTGCAAATGGCAAGAAACTCAAACTGCTTAAGCATAAAGAGGAATGTATGGGCTCATGTAGCTAATGTTCAGGAGTACATCTGCTTCTCTTGGGACTGAATCTAGGGGCTCAACAAGGTCATCTGGATTTCCTCCACCTCTCCTTTCTCTCTTAATTCTGCTTTCTTCTACATTGACTTTGTTTGCAGAGAGGCCTGCTTCATGGAGTCTCCCAGCAGCATCAGATATACATTTTTATTAGCTTTTACATACCAAGAGAAAGTGCCTTTTTCCTTCAGAAATTCCAAGACTGATTCTAATTTGCCTGCCTTGGACCACATGTTCATTTACCTTTGATGCAACCACTAAGGCCTGGGAAGGTCGTTTTCTCATCGGCCAGGGCTGGGTCATAAGTCTTTCTCTAAAGTTGAGGGATAGAAATGAGTTGATTTTACTCAATTGATGGTGGGGAGAGCTGGTTCACTGGAGGAAAACGGAGGTGTTGTTACTGGAAGGAGGTGGCATGGCAGCTTGACAGACAGATAACCCATGCCCACCATAGGCAGGGAGGATGGGCTGATGCAGAGACTGGCCCTTACTGTGAGCAAGACTCAGGACACTGAACAGGATCAGAGCTGCTCGCGCTTTCAGCCCTAGCCCCCTGGTTTCAGTAGCAGCCACCCCTCACCTTTGTCCTGCCCTCATCAGGCACAAGATGAGGGTAGTACTGGGCTTCGAGGTCAGAGACTATCCTACTCTGCCTCCCCTCTGCTCTGAGACTCTTGGCTCCAAGGAAACCTGATATATATATGTGTGCGTGTGTGTGCATGTGTGTGTGCGTGTATGCGCGTGCGTGCTCAGTTGTGTCCAACTCTTTGTGATCCCATGGACTGTAGCCTGCCAGGCTCCTCTGGCCATTGGATTTCCCAGGCAAGAACACTGGAGTGGATTGCCATTTCCTTCTCCAGGGGATCTTCCTGGACCAGGGATCCAACCCACATATTCTGCATTGGCAGAAGGGTTCTTTACCACTGCACCACCTGGGAAGCCCAAGGAAACCTGATACTGACCCCAGAACTATGACTTCCAAAGGTTTTGGAGTTTGGGAGAGGGCAGTAACCCAAGAGGGTCCCGAAGTGCTCAGAGCACTCTGTAATAATCTTCCAGTCTGGTCCTGTCATTGTAGGAGGAGTTGCCGAGACTGGTTTCAGCAGTGCCTGACTTGGGCTTAGAACTCGGTTACACTGATCCCAGGACTTGGCCCAAGGCAGGAACTGAGGCTGTTGGAAGAGTCATACTTAGGAATATGGAGACTTTGTTTCCACCCCAGGCAGAAGCTGCTGGAAGAGGAGCAGGACCAGGCTGTATCCTCAGCAGCTGGCAGCCCTGGTGCAGCCTAGAGAGGACCCAGAGTTCTCCATTGGGACTTTGGTCCCAGAGAGTAAGTCAGGCAGATGTTGGGCCTGACCTTAGTCACATGGAATCCTCAGGGCCAGAAATACCACCTCTCGGATTGAGCAACAGTTTTCTCCTCGCCATCAAGGATAATTTTATATCCTACCTTGTTTTTTTTTGTTGTTGAAAATATGGTGATCAGACAGCGGAATGTGAGAAGGCAGATAGATAAAGGATAAATGGACCCCATAGAAGGATATATTTATAAAAGCACTTGAAACTGTCAATAAGTAAAACTCCATTAAGAAGTAGAATTACTGATAGTGGAAAGCACTCAAGAGCCTTAACATTCTATCTTGTTTGCTACAACAACCCAGTGAGGCAATGACAGGGAAAGGTCATTTTCTTTTTAATATCACTTTACAGAGGTAGAAATGGTGATAAAGAAAATTAGCAAAAGTCTTGTAGGTATTTGAAGAGTTGAGTCTAGAACTTAAATCTCTAAACATCTAGTCTGTTTTTTAAATCACCACATCCTTCTCTGGTGGCTCAGTCCATAAAGAATCTGCCTGCCAGTTCAGGAGACCTGGGTTCAGTCCCTGAGTCGGGAAGATCCCCTGGAGGAGGAAATGACAACCCACTCCACTATTCTTGCCTGGAGAATCCCAGGGACAGGGGAGCCTGGTGGGCTACAGTCCATGGGGTAACAAGAGTTGGACATGACTTAGTGACTAAACCATCACCACCACATTATAAGTTCATGTGAAACTTTTTTTCCCTTGACTAAACTTTCCAAAAAAAGAATGCTGACTGAGAAGAATAAAGAAAGTGAGTCTTTTATTAGATATCACATAACCCAATCTGACAATGTTCCTTAAACCATAGCATCTGAATAGAATTATGCAATCCAACATAGTTTCAACTTTCCAGCATGCCATTCATTAATTCCCAGTTTTATTGATTCATTGATTCAGTACTTTATTCATGAAGTAGTTATTGTGTAACTATTATACACCAGGCCTTTTATTGGCAGTTTCATCCTTAGATGAAAGAGACACTGGTTCCTATTAGTTTTGCTTGTTAACAAAATGCCCCAAGGCTTAGTGGCTTCAAAGAGCAACCATTTATCTTGCTTACTGTTCTGTGGGTTATCAGTTTGATCTGGGCTCAGCTGGGTGGTTCTTCTGATCTTGGCTGGGCTCACTTATGTGTCTCTGGTCAGCTGCTGGGTAGGTTATGGGCTGGTTGGACTAGAATAGCCTCAGCCAGGACAGCTTATCTCTGCTCCTCCTCTATATTCACCCAGCAGGCTAGTCCATGCTTGTTCACATGCCAAGCAACTAGGCAGGATTTCAGGAGAGCAGAGTGGAAGCTCATAAAGCCTCTTGCAGCCTGGGCTTGGAACCGGCACAACCTAGCTTCCACTGTAGTCTACTGGTCAAAGGAAGTCAATGAGTTTATCCTAGCAGACTCTTCAACTGCAGTTTTATTATATTGGGTTGATCAAAAAGCTCATTTGGGTTTTCCTATACCATCTCATGGAAGAAACTGGATGAACTTTTGTTAGTTGCTCAGTCATGTCCAACTCTTTGTGACCCCATGGACTGTAGCCTACCAGGCTTCTCTGTCCATGGAATTCTCCTGGCAAGCGTACTGGAGGGGATAGTCATTCCCTTCTCTAGAAGATCTTCCCAACCCAGGGACTGAAGTTGTGTCTCCTGCACTCCTGGCAGATTCTTTACTCTCTGAGCCACCAGGGATGAACTTTGGGGCCAACACAATACTCAGTCTCCTATCCAGGTGCTATGCTTAGTCCTCTATCTTGCTTCTCTTGTCACTTCTCCACACCTCATCCTACCCCACTGGGAAGACCCACCCTCTCTCCTTTTTCCTTTTCTCTAATTCTACCTACCTTTCAGATTCTACCTTTATAAAACCTTCTGGAGGTGATTCTAGAGTCAACTGACTTCTCAGTTCTTTTTATCAGCAACAATACTTATTGCATTTACCACTCACAGGGTATTTCAATGAGGGGCTGAAGATGTTTAAAATATCCCCACCCTTCCCAGGTGGCGCTAGTGGTAAAGAACGTGCCTGCCAATGCTGGAGACATAAGACACAGGTTTGATCCCTGGGTCAGGAAGATCCTCTGGAGGAGGGCATGGCAACCCACTCTACTATTCATGCTTGGAGAATCCCATGGACAGAGGAGCCTGGCAGGCTGTGGTCCATAGGGTCGCAAAGAGTCGAACATGAATGAAGTGACTTAGTACGCACGCACAAAGAGGTCTATTCTCTAGGAAAACGGAAATAATAAAATCTACCTTATAGAGTTGTTGTAAGGATTAAATGAATTAATATGCATGATGCCTTGCATAGTGTCTAAAACATGGTAAGGTCTCCATGAATCCAACATGCCAAGGGTTTTACATGACATTTAACCAGTAAACCATGCAAGAGGCAAGTTTTCCTGTCTTCTTTACAGATGAGGAAAGTGATGCTTAGATAAGTTATATGATTTCCCAGAAATCACATAGCTAATTTAGCAGGAATTCTGAAATTCGAATTCTAAACAACCTCTTTTAACCTCACTTGAGATACTTCAGTGACGGAATCAAATAACCCAGGATGAGGCTGTATGATAAAATCCTTTTTCCTTTGGTCCCTGCCTCAGTTTGCTCATCCACAAAATGGGAAGGTAGAAAGATTCCTGATGGGAACTGTTGACTATAACCTATAGCCCAGATTAATCACATCACAAATTAAAATAATACTCAATTATCTGTAAGAGAAACACATGTAGGGGAATGGAGTATGAGTTTGTGGAGGAGAAGAGTGCTTGGGCTTTGTGCTTGTATTCTTTCTTCAGAAAGTAAACTGAGATTCCTGTTTCTGGACTGTATCCCAACTTGGAAATTCTGAGCACGAATCTTAAATCTTTGGGTGTCTCTGCTGGGTCCCTCTGGCCTCATAGCATCAGTCTGCATTGGGCTGAGTGGCCCTTCTGCTTCCTGGGGCCCAACTGGGCCTGCTGGTGTTTGTGGATAGTCAAGTAGTTCATATCAAACTGGTTTATTTAGTGACTGGACCTGATAAGAGCAGAGGAACTGACCAGTGGACTAGTGGGCAGCTCACTGGTTGCCATTGACTAAGCATTTATTGTGAACCCAGCATAGAGAGAAGGGTGTGTTTCATTTTTTATTCCTTATGCTATAAGTGGAAAGTTAGTTTGTCCTTCTAGTTGGGGAAATAGAAGCTGACACAGACACTAGGTCCTGGAGTGGGAGGTGGATGTCCTGTGCACGTAGGCACTGTATACCTTCCACCTTAATTAGATTTTTGCTTCAAAGTAGGACATCTTCAAAATTCTTTTTATTTTTATTATTTATTAAATGTATTTAAAAATTAAAGTAGAGTTGCTGTACAATAGTATGTAAGTTTCGATGTACACCTTCAATATTCTGTAGTTCAGGGCAGAACCTTACTTCTCAGAATCTCACCATTGCTATCAGAGTTCTCCAGTGCGCTTTGCTGCAGAACCCACCTTTGGCAGACAGAATAGGGGCCCCTTGAAAATGTCCACTCCCCAACCCCTGGAACCTTGAATACGGAGAAAGGGAACTGGCGGATGTGATTAAATTAAGGACTTTGAGAAGGGAAGGTTATCCTGGATTATGTCAGGCTGGGCCTGATGTAGTCATGGGGGTCCTGGCAGAGGGAGGTGGGAGGCTCAGAGTCTCACCGGGATGTGACAGTGGAAGCAGAAATCGAAGTGATGCAATGGAGGAAGGGGTCACAAGCCAAGGAATGTGGGCTGCCCTAGAAGGTGAAAATAGCAAGGAAACAAGTTCTCCCTTAGGGCCTCCAGAGGGAATGCGACCTGACTGACACCTTGATTTTAACCCTCCGGGACTCATTTTGGACTTCTGATCTCCAGAACTGTCAGATTCTGTGTCGTCTTATGGCAGTAAGTTTGTGGTCACTTGTTAGAGCGGCAGTGGGAAAACCACTACACCACCTTTCCACGTGTCCTGTTGAATATTCCGAAGTTCCAGCCTGCTAAGGCTTTCCCTCCTTTGGGACCAAGAACCCTTTCATAAAGGGGATAGAAGCCCTTGACCCACCCCGAGGGAAGGTCTGTCCTGTGAGTTAGGTTCCTGCTGGTGTGGCTACTTTGCATGGAGTCATTCACATATGGTTGTGCTTCTCAGCACGGATCCTACTGGCTAGACAGCTGACTGGTGGTAGGGGTGCTAGCTGAGCCATTGAGCTATTTTATTTTTTAGTATATTCTGCTGCTCTTTATCCTTGTGGTCATGGAGGCCTGTGGAACAGACATTACTGTCTGGGAATGACCCCCAGCTACCTTTTCTGCCACTGGCGGTAGAAGCAAGTGGAGGTGGGGCTCCACATCATAGTAATGACAGCTAATATGGATTGATCACTCACAGTGAGGCTATTTCATCTGTTCTCAGCAGCCTATGATGACGGTCATATTACCCCATTTTACAGATGAGGAAAGTGGAGCTCAGACTGGTCAACAGGTCACACAGCAAATAAATGAGAAGCCAGGACTCTAACCTGGCCTCCAAATGCCAGCGCCCAGCCCTTTGCTGAAATGCTTTGCTGCCTCTCACGTGGGGTGGCATGCCCGGAGCAGAGTCCTGCCTACTCGCTCAATGAATGAATTGTTGTCACTCAGACAAACCAGGGGCAGCTTTGTAAATCCCCATCTGGGGTGACAGAGTAGACTGAGGGTCTGCCAGGAAGCCCAGCTGGACAGCGAGGAATTTACTCCTTCAGGAGCACAGACAACATGGAGCGGGCTATCTCGCTTAGCATCTTGTACCTGGGCTCGTGGGCGGACCTGACGAAATTCTTCTTGAGTTTGCTGATGTCAGGCGCCAAGCAGGAAGTGGGGGTGGCAATCCTTCAAGGTCTCTATTTTCCCAGGGCTTCCCTCACCCCGGCTTTAGGTGCTCCAAATAGCCCAGCTAGGGTGGGAGTTGAGTGTGGGCTTGTTAATTTCCTTTGTTCCTTCTTCAATATGGAAGAGAGATGGGAGGAAAGAGTGAGGTTGGGGTTAAACTTAGTGTGAAGCTGCAGGTTGGAGGGGAGCCCACGTGCCTTCACTTGCTTAGAAATTACCCACGTCCCTAATAAGTTGGCAGCTTGTGTGGCTGCTTCCTCCCTTTTGCTTTCTTTTATGTCTTGCTTTTGTGAGAGAGAATTTACCACTGATGAGCCTCATGCCAGATAATGAACAGAAGGCAAGTGACCCCAGCTGTCTCTGCCCTATGCTATCCCCAGGAATGTCTTGTCAGCCCTAGTGGTCTTTGCCCAGCCAGTTTGTATGGGATGATGCTGCTTCATTAAATTGCCTCATGACTGCTGTCTGACAGTTTTGATTTCCTTCCTCTCCAGGTCTCCCTCAGCTTATTACTCTATTTGCAACATTGGACAAAGCAAAGATGTTGATTTTCCTTCTTTTGTTCTCAGTTTCTCTGAATATTAATTGCATTTAATCATGTTTGCCATTCTCCTATCTTTTGTGTTGTTTAGTCGCTAAGTCATGTCCGACTCTTTGCTCTTCTGTTATTGTTGTTTAGTTGGTAAGTTGCGTCTGACTCCATGGACTGTAGCCCACCCGACTACTCTGTCCATGGGATTTCCCAGGAAAGAATATTGGAGTGGGTTGCCATTTCCTTCTCCAGAGGATCTTCCCGACCCAGGGATTGAACCCGCATCTCCTGCATTGGTAGGTGGATTCTTAACCGCTGAGCCATCAGCGAAGCCCTCTCCTATCTTTAGGGAAGATTAAATTGTTGGTATTTAAAGGGAAGAGCAGGGAATCTTTTTGTTTTGGCAGCACCGTGTGGTATGCAGGATCTTAGTTTCCTGGCCAGGGATCAAACCTGTGCCCCCTGCATTGAGAGCGCAGACTTTTAACCACTGGATTGCCAGGGAAGTCCCAGGCAGGGAATGTTTTTTATTAGAGTGAGAGTATTCAAATTCCAGTAGTGCACAGATTTAAAACTGAGTTCTGTGTGTTTCAACATGGTCTTTTTTTTTTTTTAAAGAGTATTTTCTGTTCTGGATGTTTTCCAAACAGTCTCTAAATGCTCTGGGAGCCATTCACCTAAAGACGTCACATCAGTGATTTAAGATTTAGAGGGACTAGGGGAGAGAAGGTTCAGGAAGCCTCTGGAGATTTGGGGCCCATCTCATGCTGGGTCACCGGAAACGGCCTCTGCTGACTGGACCTCGGCCTGTCAGGACACATCAGACAGGGCTTGGTGGGGGTGGGATGGTCTGGATGTGCAGGTGTCACTGCTGTGGGTCCCGGGAGTGCTTTGTTACTCTGGGGAACGAGCCGGCCAGCAGTCATGAGAACTGAGGTCAGGAGACTGTGCTGAGCTGGGTTCTCCAGGAGCCCAGGAGCCAGGACTGAAGTCTGGACTATTTTGGGCTGTGTGGTGGCAGAGCTGGTGTGTATGTGTGTGTGTGTGTGTGCATCCTTATGCGTCTATATCCTCCAAAAATCACTCTCAAGACTAAAAATGTGTGTGTGTGTGTGTTTGCCATTGCCTTCCAAAAAAGAAAGCAAGTCTTTAGTCTTTGAATTGTGTTAATGGGGAATATTAGGTCCCACAGCAGGAAGTCTTTCTCCTTTTTTGTTGCCACCTGGTCCCTCTGCCCTCCTCTTGAGTTTCCTCATGACTGTCTGGAGCACAGGCACGGAGGGTCCAAGCCTGTGGGTGGGTTTGTTGAAATGCTGGTGTGTGCCCCAGGATGAGCGCATGGCTCCCTGCCAGCTCTGCAGAAAGGAGCGGTGGGGGCACGTCATTCCAGGCAGCCTGGAGCCCTCCACTCCCTTCCCTAGCCCATACCTCCACTCCACCTGACTCCCTTCTGACCCTGGGTGGCGGGCGACTCTGGACTGCCTCCCCGGACTGGGTTTGAGTCTGTGACCTTCTTGCCGAGTGAAGGGCTGGCTTGTGAGGTCGCCTGGACTGGTGGGAAATTAAATTCTGAGGACTTGGACTGACGTGTACTTTGATCCCCCTCCTCGGCCACTTAGTAGCTTTGTGGCTTTGGTTAAGTTCCCTGTCCTCTGAGCTGCAGCCTCCTCATCTGTTGGTTTCAGGGAGGATGCATGTGGCAGCTGAGTCCCGTACCTGCCACAATGCGGTGGCCTGACAAGTGTGATTGCTGAGGCTGGGGGGCCACCGGCTTTGTGTGAGTTACTGGCGCACCATCCGAGGGGTCCCCAGCAGGTTGCCACCGAGGAGCCTGAGTCCAGCAAAGGACACCCCTGTCCTGGATCCCAGTCCCGGGCAGAGGCTGCGGTCCCTGCAGGGCTGCCCTGGAGTGCCCCTCTCTCCCTCCATGGTCTGCCAGGAAAACCTTCAGCCAGCAAGTCACCATTTATTTATAGGTCTTGGAGGGAGACAGCCCCCAGGCTGTGGGGAAGGGCCTGGCGGAGGCAGCTGCGAGGAGTTGGGGGCAGCCGAGGGGGCGGTGACTGTGGTCTGGAGGAGGTGCAGAGGCTGGGCGGAGTTTGCGTGTTGGACACTTGGGGTTCCAGTGGAAAGCTACCGCTTCACCCTGAGATGGCTATTTATGAAAGTGTGGACAGGGGAAAGTACAAGGAGATGGCAGCGCCCCAGGATGAGGTCAAGGGGAGAGGGGACAGTCCCTGGGATGGCAGAGGGTAGCTGTGTGTGGAGACGGCTGCCCGACAGGAGCTGTGACCTTTAGTAGAAGCTGCAGCCGCCCCACAGCGGCCCAGCGAGGAGGTGGCTGAGGGAATTCAGACCCCATCTCACTCTTTTCCTTCTCTCTGATCTGCCCCTGGCACCTGTGGCTGGTCCAGGCCACCAGAGGCCGAGGGGAGGGAGCAAGTGGCTGACCATGCAGGACTCCTGGGGGGGACTTGGCGGGGAGAAGCATGGCAGAGAGAGAACCGGGAAGGGCCAGTGGAAGAGATTCGGGGAGGCAGACAGAGTGGGGGCTGAACTCACTGTACTTCTGTGTGGTCTTGGGGGAGTGTGTAAGCTCTCCAAGCCTCAGTTTCCTCATCTGTAAAATGGGAATGGTAAAGACAGTCTCTGTCACATTGGGGTACAATGAAATACTAAGTACTCAGCAAGGTTCCTTGTGTACTGTAAATGAAGATCAAACAGTTCAGCTGGGTTCACATGAAAGTGTCCAGCTGAGCACCTGCCATGTATTGTGTAAGGCCTAGTGGGGTGTCATTTACCCAGTGCCCACATGATACTTAGCAAGTGCCTCCTCTATGCCAGGTACCCAGCCTGAGGCACTGGGAATACAGAGGTGAACAAGCCAGACCAGTCTTTCCTCCAAGGAGCTGACGTATCTAAGCGGAGGGAAGACAGGTAGTAAGTAAATATAAATAAAATAAGTTTCAATAGTTGGCAAGGTGCTCTGGTTTATGGTTGCCATAAACCAGAGTGATGGGTGAAGAATGGGTGCTCTCTGAGGGGGTGGGCTGAGCAGAGCGGGAGGAGCAGAAGCAGCCAGCCCTGTAAGGACCAGAGGGTGCCTGTAGGGGGTGCTGCAGGAGGAGGAGGGCGTCTCAGGGCAGACAGGCGGCGGGGAGCTAGGCACCGGTGGGATCGTGGCGTCTCCCTCTAGGGTAAGTGGGAGGACTGGCGTCTACACATGCACAGTGACCATTAGCTGTTTTTCTTATTATTTAATACAGATTATTATTTTAGAAAAGGCTGTAAATAAGTTCAGTTCAGTCACTCAGTCGTGTCCAACTCTGCGACCCCATGGACTGCGGCACGCCAGGCTTCCCTGTCCATCACCAACTCCTGGAGTTTACTCAAACTCATATGCATTGAGTCGGTGATGCCATCCAACCATCTCTTCCTCTGTCATCCCCTTCTCCTCCTGCCCCCAATCCCTCCCAGCATCAGGGTCTTTTCCAATGAGTCAGTTCTTCAAATCAGGTGGCCAAAGTATTGGAGCTTCAGCTTCAGCATCAGTCCTTCCAATGAATATTCAGGACGGATTTCCTTTAGGACTGACTGGTTGGATCTCCTTGTAGTCCAGTGGGCTCAAAGTAAAACGTTCCCATGGATCAGCAAATGCTTACTGTCAAGGCGGCGTGAGTAGAGTGGCTGAAGAGCACAGTTCTGAGACAGACTTGCCTGCTCGAACCCTGGCTCTGTCAGTCCCCGGTGACTTTCGGCTCCTGGCTTAAGCTGTCTGAGCCTTGGTGTCCTCATTCATGACGAGGGATCAGAGGAGCATCCCTCTCAGGGGACCATCGTGCAGGTGAGACGCATCCCTATTTCTAAAGTGCTTAGAACCACGCCTGGCCTGGTCAGCGGTACTGCCGAGGCTCAGGAGCTGATGCTGGTAGGAGGGGGCATGAACCATGGCCTGTTCTCAAAGAGCTCACAGCTGGGGCTGGGATGTGTGTTTACAGAAACTCTGGAGAATTCCCTGGCAGTCCAGCGATTAGAACACCATGCTCTCACTCTGTGGCTGGGGGTTCAGTCCCTGGTTGGGGAACTAGGATCCCTCAAGCTGAGGACAAAGGGAAAAAAAGAGACCGCAGCCCCTCAAGGCAGTGTATGATGGTTACTACGTGAATGGCTAGACCATTACTGGAGGAGGCATCATCTGAGGGCTGGGGGCGGGGCTGGGGGATGTGGACAAGAAGGCTTTGAGGAGAGATGGGAAGATAACCAAAAAAAAAATTTTTTTTTAGAAAAATGCTATCGAGATCTGATGGCATCAGTCAGGTGAAGACAAAAATAGTCCAATCGGTCTGCCCCAGAGCACTGCTCTTGCTTTTCCTGTTCAGCCCTTTGCCAGCTTCCCCAGGCCCTGCCTCAACCTACCTCTCATGTCTATCAATAGGGGACAGCTCACTGCCCCCCGCCCCCACAACCTCCTTCAACCTGCTGGACGTTGTGAGGCTCTTCTACTTTCAACTTCCCTCAGGCCAGAGAGAGAAGGAAAGGTTGGAGGTCTGAGGACAGGAGCTGGGAAGCTGGGAGGGCCAGGGTGGAGGTGGAGGGCAATGTGGGTGGAATTAGCCAGAGCCCTGTGTTGTCTGGCAACTGGCAGATTCTTCTGGTAAGATAAGTGGAACCCTCTGCAAGGTAATTATTAGAGAGCATAAATTCCCCAGATAACCTGTCCTCAGAAGAGATATTGATGGCCCTGGGGCAGGCCGGTGCTGCAGGCTGCTGCTCCTCTGCGATATTGACTCCTGTCCTGCCTCCTCCTCCCTCTCCTCTTTCTCCTTCGTTCGGTTCAGTTCAGTTCAATTCAGTTGCTCAGTCGTGTCCGACTCTTTGCGACTCCATGGAGTGCAGCACGCCAGGCCTCCCTGTCCATCACCAACTCCTGGAGTTCATTCAAACTCATGTCTATTAAGTCGGTGATACCATCTAACCATCTCATCCTCTGTCGTCCCCTTCTCCTCCTGCCCCCAATCCCTCCCAGCATCAGGGTCTTTTCAAATGAGTCAGTTCTTCGCATGAGGTGGCCAAAGTACTGGAGTTTCAGCTTCAGCATCAGTCCTTCCAATGAGTATTCAGGACCTACTCCTTTGTTACCTTTCCTCTCATCAGCTGTCCTGCCCGTCCCTCCTCCTTGCAGACCTCAGCCTCCGGTCCTTGTTGGCTCTTCTGGACCTTTCTTTTTGCCTGTCTCTCAGCTCTCTTAACAGTGGAGTTCCTGGAAGATTGCGTGGCCATGTGCATCCTTCTGGCTTCAGCAGGGTTGGTGGAGGAGGGGCAGCCCCATGGGGAGGAGTTTCTAAGACGGGAAGGAGACTCTAGCTTCACTTGGGCCGGGGTCCCCAGAACGAGTCAGGGTTGGGCTCTGTGAAGGGCCGGGACTGGACCTGATCCTGGGGATTGCAGCTCAGGTCTTAGCAGTGTAGGCAGGTGGTAGGTACCTGTTGGTACATCTCTGCTCGTACGGTATGTTCTAAAGCCCTCTCTTCTCTCCAGGGCCTCCCAGGCTTTGGCTGATATTCTGTAAACATTTATGTAACCAATATAAGAAGAGGCTAAGGGCTGCCTAAGGGGCCACCAGAGAAACAGGTTGCTGGGGGAGTCTCTCCTTTCTTGTTCCAAACAGTTCTGTTCTGGCCCCAGACCTGCACCCCGACTCTTGACCAAACTGGACCTGTCTGGCTTAGGAGCCCACTTACTGCCATCACGGACAAGTTCTGAATGGGGGACCTTACCGATCTCTGATTCTACACAGATTATCCATAGGGTGACCTGATCATCTGTGAGCAAGGCAAAGGCGCTTCTGAGAGGGAAAGCAGGTATTAGCAATTGTGCAAGGACCTCGGTGTGAACCGGGACTGTTCCATACAAACGGGGTCCTACTTCTCGAAGTTGTTTGCCTAAGATGATGCTGGTAAATAAAAGCCTCTCCAACTCCCTACAGTCCTGGTGGTGTTTTAGTGTGACTTAGAGATTGGACAGGGGTGATGGGGGGTGGTGGTGCTGCCTGGCTGGCTCGCCTTATCCCTAATTTGGCTTTGCCCGTAGTCCATCCTTTACAACATGCGAGGGTGAGTCTGTCCATTTGACAGATGGGACCTGGGGGCCCAGCCAGGCTGAGAGACTTGCCTACCCACAGTGGCTAAGTTCCATCTCCGACCTGGAACCAAGGTCCAGCCTTGATTCCCATCTCAGGCTATCAGGGGCCAAGCCCCATCCCTCTCTGTTCCATGGGATGGACCATCCTCATCAGAACAGCCAAGAGCTGAGATGCTTCTGTCAGCCTTATGTTGATCCTGATCACTTTCTGGAGAAGGGAGAGATAGATGAGTGAGGCAGGGAGGCATCAGAGGCAGAAGAGACGTGAGCGAGAGTCTCTACTGCGCCTGGTTGTTCCTGCGATTTTATTTGGAGTGAGGGGGGACAAGTGAGTTTTGACGCCTCCTCCTTGACAGAGAGCACCCCGGGTAGGGGCAGTGCTCCCAATCCCTCTGCTGTCTCAGCAATAGTCTTAGCTCACCAGGAGAAAATGAGGTCTGTGCAACAGTACGAAGCATCGTTTTGCCCTTCGACTCAGAGTGTTTCATAAGTGAAAAAGGGCTTTCGAGGGAGGCTTGGAAAAAAAAGTTTTTCAGCGATGAGTTTTGCTCACTGTGGTTAATGATAATTATTAAATAGGTAGGGTGAACTAGGGCTTGTTTTCCTTATTATTAACTGTATTTATGGGTTTTTATTAAGTTGTGCCCAGCTGAGATAATTGTAAAACTATCTGCTTAAGACTCTTAGGGTTCCCATTCTATTTTCTTTGATTTCAAAGGTGGAGTCTTTTCGTTATTCAAGGCTTATGCTATAAACCAGGAGTCGGCACACTTCTTCTGTGTAGTGGTAATTACCTTACAGAAGGTAATTATTTCAGGCTTTGCAGGCCGTGTGGTCTCCATTGGAACCCCTCAGTCCTACCACTATAGTGTGAAAGTGGCCACAGACAATGCATGACCGAATGGGTGTGACTGTCTTCCAATAAAACTTTATTTATAGACATTCATGGTGGGCCAGATTTGGCCCAGGAACTGTAGTTTTAGGGCCCCTGCTATAAACAGAGGAGAAACTCCTAAACTAGGAGCCTGAAAACTGAGGATTGAATCTCAGCCCTGCTGATGTGTGACTGGAGGAAGTCACCTCAATTCTCTGGTGGTTGATTTTCCTTGCAATAGAACAAAGGTATCAGACCAGATGATCTTTACCACTCTGAGTGTTAAATCCGACTCTAGTTTATGATAACCTGGTATCTTTCTTTTCCTCCCTGCAGTAGATGTTCAGAACCACAGGGCCTCTCAGAGGCCATCACCACTTGTCCACCTTTGGGATGGATTTGGTTTATAAACTACACAGTGGTGTTGATGGTGGTTTAGTCGCTAAGTCATGTCTGACTCTTGTGACCCCATCGGAAGGGTGCAGGTTACACTCTTGTGTAGCCCATCAGGCTCCTCTGTCCGTGGGATTTCCCAGGCAAGAATACTGGAGTGGGTTGCCATATCCTTTTCCAGGGGATCTTCCTGACCTAGGGACTGAACCCGAGTCTCCTGCATTGCAGGCGGATTCTTTACTACTGCGCCACTTGAGAAGACCCCATGCATAATATTTTGTATTTCTTTGATGGTATCTTCTCAGGCAGCCCAATCACAAACCTACTTCTTTAGAAAAAAATTATTTATTTTTGGCTGTGCTGGGTCTTTGTTGCTGCAAGGGCTTTTCTCTGGTTGTTGTGATGGGGCTTCTCTCTGCAGTGGCTTCTCTTGTTGTGGGTCTCGTGGGGGCTTGGGCTTCAGTAATTGTGGCATGTGGGCTTAGTTGCTCCATGACATGTGGGATCTTCCAGGCTCGGGAATATGACTCGAACCCATGTCTCCTGCAGATTCTTCACCACTGAGCTACCGGGAAAGCCCCCCAACTTACTTCTTGAGTTACTGAGGGTGACTCTGATACAGGACAGTTTACCTCTAGACTATTTGGCAGAGGCTCCCAAAAGAGAAATAACTAAGATTACCCAGAAAACTGGTGATGATGTTAGAGAAACCAGGTGCCTCCAAAAAAGGAAGTGGTGCTCAAGTCATTCTAGTTCTGGAGGCTTTACTCTCTGTGAAGCGGTAGCCGTGTCCCCATGGGAGCTGATAGCGTAGTGGCCAAGAGCGAGGTTTTCTGCACTGAAATTGCCTGGGCTTCTGTCTTCACAGCACCACTTAAAACCCTAGGCACATCACTTAAAACTCTCTGTGCCTTGGTTTTCTAATCTGTGGAATAGGAAGAAATATTAAGATGGGGTTGTTGTGAGGATGAAATGAGATTATGCGTATGAAGTGCTTAGAACAGTGCCTGGCATACATAGTCAGTGCCCAATAAATGGAAACCTTGCCACTATTATTTTCATGATCATTATCATGTTGTCATTCCTCTGGAAATATGTAGAGGGTGTCTCCTCCTCGTTTTTATTTTTTTCATTTAAAAAATTTATTTTATTTTTTGAAGGATATCTTAGAAGCTCAGAGTTATTTTTATTTTTTTTGGCCATACTGTGTGTGGCATGCAGCATCTTAGTTCTCTGACTAGGAACCAAACCAATTGCCCTCTGCAGTGGAAGCTTGGATTCTTAACCACTGGACTGCCAGGGAAGTCCCTCATCCTCATTTTTATACCAAACTCATCTTCAACTTTTGGGTTGTGGATGTGGCCTGAATGCTTTTCTCCTGTCCTACATGTTGAGTGACTCTTAATGAGATAGAAAGACTGAGGGAGGAAGATGGGGAAAGGCATGGGAGGAGAGGAAGGGAGGGAAAAAAGAATGAAGGAAGGAAGGAGGGAGGGAGGAAGGGAGGAGACTTGGGAAAATAAGTCCATGAGGAAAGGAGAATCAGGTTCTAAATGCAGTCATGTTTCCTAATACTTGTAGGGATGGGAAGAAAAACAGACCTCCTTCAAGCAGGATGGAGGTTTTGATGTCCTTTGTCATTATCCTGTGATGTAGAGGTCATGAGGGTATGCTTAGGTATTTCTAGAATGCACATACCTTTCAGTTTGGTTTTGAGTTTTCAAGATATTTCTACCTCTTCCACCAGAGAACTTAAATTTCAGGACAGGTTGGTCATATTAGCCTAGCTTCATTCTGTCCTTATTAAAAGGTTTACAGCTTTGTACCTCCAAAAACAGCAGACCTGAGACAGTTTTCCCAGGGGGCTGCCAAGAGAAATTGGGGTGACTCTCAACCTTGCAGCAGGTTAAATGAGACTCAGTTCTCCTTTGTTCAGCTTGATGTCCCTTAGAAGGACAGCCCAGAGATCACTCGGTCTGCAGGGCGTTTGCTTCTGCAGGCTGATTTTAACCAACTCTGACAGGAGGGCAGAGGCCCCCAAGCGGGGTCAGGACCACAAATCCCATCCCAGCAGGTGCATGATGGGGAAACAGCGCCCTCCAGATGACCTTCAGTTTCCCATTGATTTCCCGTCCAGCGGTGCTTCCCCACCCCCATGCTGATCCTGCCCCGGCCACCATCCGTGGGCTCTGGGCTCTGGACGAGGGCACGGATCCGCTCTCTAAGAAAGAACAAGCAGAGGAGGTTAATTCAGAGAGAGGCCCTTTCAGGGAACTGGAGTAAATTACTCTGGAGACCATGTTCTGGCCACCGCTACTTTACAGTGCCAATATCAGTCCTAGAATGTCCTTTTTCGGGCATAGAAAGGAGTGGTTGATGTCATGAATGGAAACATTTATCCACTTGGCCCCACTTCTTTTCAGGCTCTGGGTTGTGTAGGTGGCGTTGTGGGGTCATGAGCAGGATTTGGGCATGGACAGTAGACTCCCCCACTGTCTAACCCGCTGAGTATGTTGGGAAGATCACAAGTGAGAAGATGGTGGTGTGATTCTTGCATTGCTGGGATCCTCTCCCTAGCACACTGACCTTCTTGTCCCCCGGAAGGCTGGGCTTCCACACCCTGCAAACTCTCTGCTGCAGGGTGGCCTGGATCTTTCTGCATTTGTTCAGTGTTATCTGATGAGCATTTCCTACGTGCCCAATCCTGTGTTATGTGTAGGGCATCCAGTTGTAGGCAGGGAGATAAAGACCTTGCTCATCCAGTGTTCACAGTTTTGTTATGTGGTAATGATCAGCAGGCCAAGAGAAAACAGAGAGACTTTTTTGGAGAGTGGCAGATAGTTTGAAAAAAAAAAAAAAAAAGAATATGAGATAGTAAGGGTTAGCACAAGAGGGGAGTAGGTTGGGCTACCCTAGATTAAATCAAAGAGAAGCCAGCCACGAGAAGATCTGGCAGAAATGTATACCAGAAATGGGAAACAAGCATGTGTAAAGGTCCTGAGGTGAGGCGATTTTGGTTTATTAGAGGGACAGAAGAAGTGCAGTGAGGAGTCCAGCAGGGAAGAGGGGGCAGGAGACAAGATGAAGTAGGAAAATTGGGCACAGCCATATAGCCACAGGAAGTTGTTCACATTATATTCTAAGTGCACTCAAGGCCATTGGAGGGATTTAAGGAAGAGAATGTCACGATCAGATTTCATTTTAAAAAGATCACTTGGTCTACTGCATTGAGAATTGACTACAGAGCATGTGTTCTCCGTGGCTGTATTTTAAATGCCAGACGAATATTCCTTTTACTTGGGAGGGCAGCGCTGAGGCTCTTCTACTCCAGCGGGAAAGATGGGGTCTGAGGATGTATTTGCCTAAGACTTGACTCTAATCCATGGTCGGCTTCTCCTGGCAATCACACTCAGGAGACAGCATGCTGGTGCCCAGCACACAGCTGGGGTTTCAGAGAAGACTCAGTCTATGAACCAGGGAAACTAAAGGTACTTGCTCAATCAATGAAGTTTCTGTGATGGGTGTGTGTTTTCTAAGTATGCTTCGCCCCAGATAAAGCATCCCCCCCTCCCCCAGTTTTGAAAGTTGGTTGCATTCTACACATTCTTTAGGCTCCAGAGGAGAGATTTATTTTGTCACGTCTGGATGCCATTTGAAAGGCAAACCTTGGACACCAGAAAAGCGGCAGTCTTCTTCCTCCCCAGAGCATCCTCCTTTTCCGACTCCCCGCCCCCACCCTCCCATTATTTACTGGAAGGAATCACTCTGTTTTCCTCCTGCCTCCAGTCTCCTGTCCTTGGCAGCCCCTTGACTTCCACCCCGAGTTGTGTATGTCATCAGAACACCCAGTGGCAGCTCAGAAATCATGGCCAGGTTCAATATAAATTCCGTCTTGCTTAGGCAGCTTTGCATAATAAGTCCCTGAAAGTCTTCACCAGAGTAGATGCCGGAAAAGCGATTTATTGGGTCTAGCAGGCCTGAACATCAGACTGAGTGGCGTTTCGGGCCACGATGGGAGTTTTAGGGTTTGGATTCTTCGTCTGACTTGGCTTTTGTAAGGCGATACCCTCGGTCCCCAGACACCTTTCCTGTGATGTTAGGAAGGTCAGGGTCACCTCCAGAGGGACCACTCTAAGAAAGTCAGGCTGCTGCTGCTGCTAAGTCGCTTCAGTTGTGTCCGACTCTGTGCAACCCCATAGACAGCAGCCCACCAGGCTCCCCCGTCCATGGGATTTTCCAGGCAAGAGTACCGGAGTGGGGTGCCATTGCCTTCTCCAAAGGAAGTCAGGGTCTCTGTACAATTACCTCGACAAGGTCTCATGGGTGCTTTGTGAGAGATGAGGACTTCTGTGGGACTCATCGGCTGCAGTTGAGTGATGCCAGGTTAATCCATGCCCGTTGCCTGAAAACATCTCCCACAGGAACAAAACAAGCTGAGGTTACAGTCAGTTAACCAGGGTTTCGCACTCTGGTATTAAAACATGGCTGAAGAGTATCACAGGGCTCCCTTGTTCGTGCCCTTGCTTTGCAGGTTAGGGAAGCTGTACTTCAATCAGTGAGTCTTGGGACCACCCCTGGTCGTCCAGTGGTTAAGAATCTGCCTTGCCAGAGGACTCGAGTTTGATCTCTGGTCAGGGAACTAAGATCCCACGTGCTGTGGAGCAACTAAGCTCGTGCACCTCAGCTGGAGAGTCCGTGCGCCCCCAACAGAAATCCTGCGTGCCGCACTAAGACCCGATGCAGCCAAATAAATAAATAACTAAAAAACAAACAGAAACACTGTGAATGTACGTAATTAAAAAAAAACAAAACCCGATTTTCATTGTTCTCCGAATTGCTGGGGGATCTGTCAAATATCCAGACGTCTGGATTACGTGCATGCTCTGGCATCAACATTTCACACACTGCCACCCACCCTCCCACCCACATTGATTCTGACACAAAACCAAAGTTTGAGAACCACTGCCCTAGATCATTCTTCTGCAAGGCAGGGTGATGGCATTCTTGATAAGCACAGAAGGGGTGTTTCCCAAATCGCCAGAGCTAGTCTTCCTGGGGATGGTCTGATGATAGCACAGCATGGCATTCAGTGAGCTACTCAGGGAGTTCAGAGAAGAGGAGCGTTAGTTCTGCATTTTGGCGTGAATGCTGTAGATGGAGAAATACAATCTCAAGAGCTGAAGTGACCTTTTTAAAGAGGATGAAGAGAATTCAGTAGGATTTGAACTTATAGGATCTCTGTTTTCAGATGCCTAATCCTGTGCCCTAGAGAAGCCACATAACTTCAGGCTCACCTCATTTTCATCTGGAGAAAGAGGGCCCCCTAGCATCTCTCAGCTGTGACACTTCCATGAGCTTGCTAAGGATGGCATGATGTTTCCATCAAGCAATCCATAGTTATTACAAGCTTCTACATTCTCAGCACAGTGCTTGGTGGAGTAGCACAGAAGTATAGACCTCTTAGTCCCTGTCTTCAAGATGGGTGGGGAGAAAGAAGGACGGTGGTAGAGACTGGCCAAACATGAGTGAGACAATTAAGGAGCTCAGAGAGGCAGAGAGCAAGAACCACTGGCTGGAATAACTGGGGAAGCTTCCTGGAAGAGGCGGGGCTTTAGCCAGCCCTTGAACAGGGTGAGATCAGCCAGGCCAAGGACAGGAGGCAAGAAAATTCCAGATAGGTGGGGAGGAAGGGTTCTGAGTAAAGTATTTTGTTGGAGTCCAGGGAAGGCCTGACCTAACCACCTGACCTGCCTCTTGAGAAATCTGTATGCAGGTCAGGAAGCAGCAGTTAGAACTGGACATGGAACAACAGACTGGTTCCAAATAGGAAAAGGAGTACATCAAGGCTATATATTGTCACCCTGCTAATTTAACTTATATGCAGAGTACATCATGAGAAACGCTGGGCTGGATGAAGCACAAGCTGGCATCAAGATTGCTGGGAGAAATATCAGTAACCTCAGATATGCAGATGACACCACCCTTATGGCAGAAAGTGAAGAAGAACTAAAGAGCCTCTTGATGAAAGTGAAAGAGGAGAGTGAAAAAGTTGGCTTAAGGCTCAACATTCAGAAAACAAAGATTATGGCATCCAGTCCCATCACTTCATGGCAAATAGATGGAGAAAAAGTGGAAACAGTGGCAGACTATTTTTTTTGGCTTCAAAATCACTGCAGATGGTGATTGCAGCCATGAAATAAAAAGACGCTTACTCCTTGGAAGAAAAGTTATGACCAACCTAGGTAGCATATTAAAAAGCAGAGACATTACTTTGCCAACAAAGGTCCATCTAGTCACGGCTATGGTGTTTCCAGTAGTCATGTATGGATGTGATAGTTGGACTACAAAGAAAGCTGAGCGCAGAAAAATTGATGCTTTTGAACTGTGGTGTTGGAGAAGACTCTTGAGAGTCCCTTGGACTGTAAGGAGATCCAACCAATTCATCCTAAGGGAAATCAGTCCTGAATATTCATTGGAAGGACTGATGTTGATTCTGAAACTCCAATACTTTCGCCACCTGATGCGATGACCTGACTCATTGGAAAAGACCCTGATGCTGAGAGGGATTGGAGGCAGGAGGAGAAGGGGACGACAGAGGATGAGATGGTTGGATAACATCACCGACTCAATGGACATGAGTTTGGGTAAACTCTGGGAGTTGGTGATAGACAGGGAGGCCTGGTGTGCTGCAGTCCATGGGGTCACAAAGAGTCGGACACGACTGAATGACTGAACTGAACTGAACTGAACTTAGGGAAGGCCTGTGTGCTTCACATACACAGGAAGGTCAGATAAGGATTGATTCATTTACCCATTTACTCATTCCTCCATCATCAACCCAACACAGCAAGCTCTGTGCTGGGCTTGGGGATAGAGCCAGATGTGGTCTCTGCTCTGGGGGCAGGCTCTGATCCCCGAGATCCTTGTGCAGCACCTACTCCACTCTCCTTGATGCTGGGGGCCGGCCTCTCCACCCTGCTGGCTAATGTCTTGGGAGGGAGCTTTGGGTGGGCACCTGCCAGCCTAGAGACGCTGCAGTGGTGACTGTTGTGTGTATGTGCGTCACGTGGAGGGCAGTCAGCCTGCTCAGGCAGACGGGGACACAGTGGCAGGAAGCACTGCTCTTTGATGGAAACATCTACCGTAAGTGAGTGATATGTGAGTTGTTGAAAGCAATTCAACAAAGAAGTTTTGGGCACCTACTGTGTGCTGGGCTCCGTGCCAGATGTTGGAAGTGAATCGGTGAAAAGGCCAGCTATGCAGGGCTCCGGGGAGTACCGTTCACACTGAAGTTTAATATGAAAGGCACCCCCTCATGTGGTTTAGAGCAAAAACTAAGTGGCTGTGTGTAGTGGCCCTGCCCTCAGGGAGTTTATAGTCTAGCGGGGGAGACAAATTAAACATTGAATTGAGTTGAAAGTGACGTTATTAATAGTATCATTATTTTTGCTGGAAGAAGACAGAATGAGGAGGAAGGGGACTGATTCTCTCTCTTACTCTCTCTCTGTGTGAGTGTGTGCTCAGTTGTATTCAGCTCTATAGCTCTTCCTATTCTATTCATTTATTCTAAAATATTTATTCATCTCATTTGGCTGCGTTGGGTCTTAGCTGCAGCATGTGGGATCTTTGCTGTGTTTCGCGGGATTCTCTGTAGTTGTGGCACTCAGGCTCAGTAGTTTTAGCTCAAGGGCTCAGTAGTTGCGGAGCACTGGCTTAGTTGCTCTGTGGCATGTGGGATCTTAGTTCCCTGCCCGGGGATGGAACCCTTGTCCCCTCCATAGCAAAGTGAAAGTGAAAGTAAAAGTCACTCAGTCGTGTCTATTTGTGACTCCCATGGACTGTAGCATGCCAAGCTCCTGGGTACATGGGATTCGCCAGGCAAGAATACTGGAGTGGGTTGCCATTCCCTTCTCCAGGGGATCTTGCTGACCCAGGGATCGAACCCAGGTGTCCTGCCCTGCAGGCAGACCCTTTACTTTCTAGCCCATTCCCAGAGCCTCCATGGCAAGGTGTATTCTTAACCACTGCACCACCAGGGAAGTCCTGAGTCTTTATTTTATATAAGAAACTCTGTCTTAACTGGGTATGCTATAGCAAAATGACCGTGGAGTAGGTGGCTTAAACAACAGACATTTATTTCTCACAGTTCTGGTGGCAGGAAAGTCTGAGAGCGGGGTGGCAGCATGGTGTAGGTGAGGTCTGCTGAGGGCCCTCTTCTCGGGCTGCAGATAATTGCCTTCTTGTTGTGTCTTCACATGGCAGAGACAGAGAGACACAGACAGAGGGAGGGAGAGAGAGGAGAGGGAGAGAGGGGAGAGGGAGGAGTGGGGGGGAGAGAGAGGGGGGAGAGAGAAGGAAGAGGGGGGGAGAGAGAGAGAGACAGAGAGGGGAGGGGGGGAGAGAGAGAGAGGGAAGAGAGAGGAGAGAGAGAGAGACAGAGGGAGAGAGAGAGAAGAGAGAGAGAGGGAGAGAGAGAGGAGAGAGAGGGGAGAGAGAGAGACAGAGGGAGAGAGAGAGAAGAGAGAGAGAGGGAGAGAGAGGGAGAGAGAGGAGAGAGAGAGGAGAGAGAGAGGGAGAGAGAGAGAGGGAAGAGAGAGAGAGAGAGAGAGAGCGGAGCGAGAGAGGGGAGAGAGAGGGGAGAGAGAGGGGAGAGAGAGGGAGAGAGAGAGAGGTGGGGGAGAGAGAGAGAAAGAGGGAGAGAGAGAGACAGAGGGGGAGATAGAGAAGAGAGAGAGAGGGAGAGAGAGAGAAAGAGGGAGAGAGAGAGAGACAGAGGGGGAGAGAGAGAGAGAGAGAGGAAGTGAGCGCTCTCGTGTCTCTTCTTATAAGGGCATGAATCCCATCGTGGGTGCTCTACTCTCATGACCTAATTACCTCCCCAAAGTCCCATCTCCAAATCCCATCCATTGTGGCGTCAACACCTGAATTTCAGAGACAGGGAGGATGCGATTCAGTCCACAGCAAGCACTAAACAATGGTTTTCTTTCAAGGGCAGCTTTAGGAACAGTTAACTGTGAGGAAAATGAAAAGGCTCCCCCCCACACCTTGCCAAAGATTGCCCCCTGCTCGCTAGTTCTTATAAAACACGACACAAGCGGCAGAAGGCTTTCCGCGCCACCGTCAGAGGGAAACACGTTTCAGTGCAAACAGGAGGAAGGTAGCAAGTTGGCAGAGCCGAGTTTTACTGTGTGTGTGCGCGGGGGATGGCTGTGGACGTGTGGGCCGCTGAGTGAGCCCGCAGGAAAAGGCCAGGTGCCGGCGATCCTGCCACAGGCCTGGACTCCTCCTTATCTCGGCTTATCTCTGTTTCTGAGCACAAATAGCTGTGATGGGCCAAGGTCCTGATTTTTACAGCCAGAAGGGACCTGTGGCCACGGAGCAGGGAAGGAGAGAGGGTAGGGGAGCTGCTGGAGACATGAAAGAATTCGGGGCCGGCCGCGAGGAAGGGCAGGGGAGAGTCAAGGACACCGGGCCCGGGAGAAGCAGGGCTGGGTTCCCTCCGGTGCCCGCCACCACCCCTCGAAGCCTGGAGACCGGGGAGGGAGCAAGGCTCCGGCCCGACGTGAGGACTTCGCTTCTGGACACAGGTGTGAGGTAGGGCTGGATACCCGTCCCCGGGTCAGCACACGGGAACAGGGGGGGACCCTGAAGAGGGAGGGGGCCCCAGGGGTCTGGGTTGGAGGGTTGGAACTGAGAGCCCATTCAGGACAGTGGACGTGGGATCTAAGTACACAGGTGGGGGATGTCCCTCGTGGTCTGGTGGTTAAGACTCCATGCTTTCGATGCAGGGGGCACAGGTTCAATCCCTGGTGCAGGGTTGGGGGGTGGTGGAGGACTAGGATCCCATCTGCCGTGGGCATGGCCGGAAAAAAAAAAAAGAGAGAACAGGCATGGTTTTCGAGAGAGGGAGGTGGAACCATGAGGATGAGGAGCCGGCTGTCTTAGAGGAGGTCTGGCAGGCTCTGCAAATCACACGTGGAGCCTCGTCGGCAATCATTTTGGAGAAGTCTTATTTTTTCACTTCATTTTTCCATTCTGAATCCTCTTTGGCGCCTGGAATCCATTTCTCCACAGATATGCTCAAGGAGGGTGCCTGGAAAGCTCTCAGAGGTAGGATGGCTCTCCCCCTGCAGAAGGGATGGCTAAGGATCCCACAGAACCCTCACGAAGGCCCGGGAACCACAGCCCGCTCTGCTCCAAGCCTCAGGCTGGGGGGGTTCCTGCTCTGGCCAGGAGCCGGGCAGTTTGTCCCCCTTTCCTTCCCTGCTTCTGATTGCAGCCTTGAGTGGCCCGAAGTCAGTGAGAATATCCTTCTCCTGTGCCTTGAGCCAGCTTCTTCGAGCCCAAGACATCTATCATCCCCGCGGAAAGTCTAGCCCCTCGGTCTGGGGCAGACAGGTGACGGCTGAGGCTGGGCTGCGCCTGACCCACCCGGGGGGCGCTGGTCACCACTCCACAGAGTAGATCACTCACTGTCAGCCTTTCCCGGCTCCCTCTGACCCTTGCGGCTTTCATGCAAATGTCACCCCTGGGATCCTATCAAGTAGAGTTCTTTTTTTAAAAAGAAATGCCGTATGGGTGGGGGGAGAGCTAAATTAGGTGTCTGAGATTAACATATACATACAACTACATTTAAAAGATATAAACAACAAGGACCTTCTGTATAAGCCCAGGGAACTATACTCAATATCTTATAATAACCTATAATGGAAAAGAATCTGGAAAAGAATATATATAAATATATATATTTATAATATATATATATATATATGTGTCTGTATAACTGAATCACTTTGCTGTACATGTGAAACTAATACAACATTGTAAACAACATTGTAAGTTGACCTCGTGCTAAGTCCCTTCAGTGGGATCCGACTCTTAGGCGACCTCATGGACTGTTACCCACCAAGCTCCTCTGTCATGGGATTCTCCAGGCAAGGATACTGGAGTGGGTTGCCATGCCCTCCTGCAGGGGATCTTCCCAACCCAGGGATTGAACCTGCGTCCTTTAGGTCTCCTGCATTGGCAGGTGGGTTCTTTACCAGTAGTACCCCCTGGGACTTCAATAGAAAAAAGAAATACCATGTTGAAAAGGACATTTTCCCCTTCCCTTGTTTAACTTGCTTTGCACAGGTTAGGGAGAACTGGCCATTGATTTTCTTCTAGAGAACAGAGCAAGCCCTGTGCAGATTTTGGCTAATTAACTTTTGGAGAAGTGCCGCTTGAATTTATCAGAGGGTGAAGTCTCTTTTCCCCTCCAGTGTCTTAAAAAAGGCTTTAAACTTTTGTTTCCGAATCTCTGCCAACGCCTGGCCTGTTTAAAAATGACTTCCCTGGAGACGATGGCAAAGGGTGATGGTTGTCATATTTTTGTAACTTCAATCTTCAATACAGTTGTTCCAGTCCTCAGAAAATCTCTTCTGTTTACATAAGAGAGGTATCATTCACACAAAGATTACATTTAAAAATACACATTCCCCCTCAGCATGCCTGTTACTAATAACATTGCATGTTATGAAAGTGGAAAGTATTTAAGATGAAATTAATTTTCACCCAGCGAGCCGCTTTGTTTGACTTTTTCGTTCCATTCGGTGTGGGGCATGGACTTGGCCAAATGCACTTCTCATTGTCAGCAAGTTCACCTCCTTGTTTCTCTTTTTTGGGATTGACACTGTTAGAAATGAGTTCCGGGCACATCGAGAGAAATCTCATCTGGGATCGTATTGTACGTTTCTTTTGTATTGGCTTCCAGAAGTTTGTTTTTCTAAATGGAAACCCTCTTCTTTCCAGTTGATGAGTTTTAGTGTACAGTTTTCTTTCTTTCTCTTTCTTCTTTCCCTTCTTTCCTTCCTTCCTTCCACAGGTTCTCTTTCAGCAGAATTTCTGGAGTTGGAATAGTTAACATCTTTTTTGGCAGTCTGTCGGAAGATCGTGGGAAGCCAGATAACGGCTCCTTGCTTAGGACACCTCTTGGTCGTGTGTTCTTGTCAGTTCTCATCCATATGAT
Source organism: Cervus elaphus (assembly GCF_910594005.1). Taxonomy (NCBI): domain Eukaryota; kingdom Metazoa; phylum Chordata; class Mammalia; order Artiodactyla; family Cervidae; genus Cervus; species Cervus elaphus. The sequence continues at coordinate 18,367,981 of NC_057826.1, forward strand.
GCGGCTGGTCTCTGTTCCGTGAGGGAAGGTGGAGCCCCCGGGACACCCCGGACAGGCTGTGTGTCCGAGCTGCCCTCGATGGTTCTGTTACACACAGCTGCATCGCCTTAGCAGAGGGAGACATTTAAGCTGGTGGGACACAGTTGCAAATGCTTCCCAGGAAATGGTTCTTCATTTTTGATCAATCTCATGATCCTTGTTTCTAATTTGATTATATCAGCCTATGTGCAGTTCTGTTTTATAGCATTCTGATGGGATTTCATTCCCCCTCCCAATTCATTGTCAGCTGGGTGACTATTATAGTTTGATTACAGTTAGGTTTTGCAACTGCTAGACGCTTTCTGAGCTGTTACGCCATTCTTGTGAGGGGGAAGATGCCCAGAGGTAGAAAAGGAGGTTTGTCCACGAGTAGTTTCCAAAAGATGCTTCAGAAGCTTCAGTGATTGTATCCTCCCAGAATAAGGAATTTGCTTTAAACTTTTTGGTGGAATCTGACACTTTGACTTTTAAAAAAGAGTAAGAGGACAAATACTATAAGATAAGTACCTATATGTGGAATCTAAAAAATACAACAAACTAGTGAATATAACAAAAAAAGCAGCAGACTCACATAAAGAGAACAAGCTAGTGGTTACCAGTGGGGAGAGGGAAGGAGAGAGGGGCAAGACAGGGGCAGGGAATTAAGATGTATAAACTTTTATATATGGGAATGTAGCCAAAATTTTATAATGTAGCCAATATTTTTTAAAGGAATATAACCTTTAAAAATTGTGAATCACTATATTGCACACCTGTAACATAAAATATTGTACATCAATGACACTTCAATAAAAAAATAAAGAGGACAGACAAATCCATTTAAATTTTTCCTTTTGTTTTTTTTTTTGCTCCTCTAAATATTTTGGTTAAGAAATATTTTAAACTTAGACCCCCCCATCCCCCCATTTTAATGTCACTGTGTCTCCAGAGACCAAAACAAAGGGGGCATTCATAATGTCCCTTCAAAATGAGCTATTTGAGTCTCCCTTTTGGCTCTGAAAGCCCTGTGGCTCTTCTCCTTCTGTCTTTTCCTCCTTCTCTTCTCTAAGAATCTCTGCTTTACCTGGTAGGCATTACATTATTACAGTTGCAATCCCCAGGACCATTTATTCACCTCTGTCTTGTGCCTATCGTTTATGTTAGGTATTTGATCTTATTGATTATGTTTGTGTTTTATTACATTTAATCAGTTATATCAATGTTATATTTTTAGTCTTTGAAAAGGACAGTATCTTAAAATTAGTAGCATCACCCAAGGATACCAAAGATTCAGGAACCGAAAATTTACTGTGCTTAATCAGATCACCACTCCAGTAAACCTGAAACCTTTACTTGAAACCTGAAACCAGTAAACCTTTCTATTTGTGGATTAAACTCTGGGAATCGAGTTATTTTGAGTCCCCAAATTCAGCTGTTATTGCTTTAAATGCTTCTTTCATTTGTTTTCCATCATAAAGTTATTTTTCTTCAAGTGTGTGGTTTTACAAGATTGGTGTGTGCCCTTCTTCATCTCCTCACCCCTATAATAGCTCTGTTTACAGGGTGTTTCCTCTGACCCTCTAGTCTTTTCTATAGGGTGTTTCTCTTCTATTGTAATGGAAGTCTTTGTATCTATGCTGGTGGTTTCAGTCCAATCTGGAGTGTCTTTGCTGGTTACCACTGAGGAATAAGTGTGGCTAATGGGGCATGTTAAGGGGCAGGGGGCTCTGGAAGCTGGATGTCCTAGTAGACTCCATGCAGAAAGTTGTACCAGAGCTACCCCCATTCTGGAGTTGGGACCTCCTGCTTCCTGGGACAGGGACATGTTACTCTTGTGTCATGTGTGTGCTAAGTCACTTCAGTCGTGTCCGACTTTTTGCAGCTCCATGGACTGTAGCCCATCAGGCTCCTCTGTCCATGAGATTCTCCAGGCAAGAATACTGGAGTGGGTTGCCCTCCTCCAGGGGATCTTCCCGACCCAGGGATGAAACCTGCGTCTCTTATGTCTCTTGCACGGGCAGTCAGGTTCTTTACCACTGGCACCACCTGGGAAGCTTTTGCTACTTCCCAGGTTACCTTTGCTGCTGCTGCTGCTGCTAAGTCGCTTCAGTCGTGTCTGACTCTGTGCGACCCCATAGATGGCAGCCCACCAGGCTTCTCCATCCCTGGGATTCTCCAGGCAAGAACACTGGAGTGGGTTGCCATTTCCTTCTCCAATGCATGAAAGTGAAAAGTGAAAGTGAAGTCGCTCAGTCGTGTCTGACTCTTAGTGACCCCATGGACTGCAGGCTACCAGGGTCCTCCGGCCATGGGATTTTCCAGGTTTATTCTCGGGGCCCTAATTTCTCCATTAATGGGGTCTCTAAGTTCCCTGGTGGATCTGGTACAGGAAATAGAACCTGGTGGAGACCTGAAGCTGAGCTGGATTCTGCTGCTTGCCAAAGCTCTTGATCCCCATTGTCTTGGTCTTCATAACTGCAAAATCTTCCCTGGCAGGTGGGTGGGTGACTTCAGTTTCCTTCTGGGTGTGTTCTGGTTTTCCCTGGCCTCATTCCCCCTCTCTCTGTCTCCCTGCAGGCTCGGGGACCAGTTCTACAAGGAAGCCATTGAACACTGCCGGAGTTACAACTCCCGCCTGTGCGCAGAGCGCAGCGTGCGCCTGCCGTTCCTGGACTCACAGACCGGGGTGGCCCAGAACAACTGCTACATCTGGATGGAGAAGAGGCATCGGGGCCCAGGTGAGCCATGCCACCCTGATCAGAGATTGTGCAGAAATCCCTGCCGCCTGGGTGGGCGTGGAGGTGGGACAGGCTCTACAGGGAGCCTGGAATACTTTCAAGAAACTCAACTGCTTCTGTAACTCTTGGCACGTGCCCCGAGGATGATGCAGGACATTGAAGCCACACTGGCGGGAAGGGGCAGAGTGAAAGAATTCAGGACGTTTAATCCCTAAAAGGGAAGACTAAGGCCATGACAGATGCTTCACCTTTTACTCTGTGTGTTGGTGTAGCTTAGTGGCTATAAGCTGGAAATCTGAAGTCAGATTTCAGTTTGAGGCTGAGCTTTGTCATCAAACCTCTTGCCCTCTGGTTCCTCATCTGTAAAATGGGGATACTAATAGTACCTACTTTAGGACTTTGTCAGGATTAAGTGAAAATCTTCATAAAAAACTCAGAACCTGTGTTGAGCACATAGTATGTACTAAGGCTTCCCTGGTGGCTCAGTGGTAAAGAATTTGCCTGCTGATGCAAGAGATGCGGGTTCGATCCCTGGGTTGGGAAGATCCCCTGAAGAAGAAAATGGCTATCTACTCCAGAATTCTTGCCTGGGAAATCTCATGGACAGAGGAGTCTGGTGAGCCACAATCCAGGGGTCACAAAAGAGTTGGCTACAACTTAGTGATTAAGCAACCAAAACAACAAAGTATGTTTTCCAAAAATGCTGCCTGTTATTGTTGATGTTGTTATTATTATTACTGTGATACTGGTCTTCTAGGCTTCAGAGAACAGAATAAAGACCACTGGGTGGAGATCAGGGAGGTAATTTAACACAGTTTTCTGGCTCTATACTGGTATATTAAAAAATAATTTTTTATAAAAGGTTTCAAAGCCATGCACAAGTGGAGAGAAAAGTAAAATGAATATTTGTGTATTGTTCACCCAGCCTCAACAGTGATCAACTCATAGCCAATCATTTCATTTATACTCACCTTCCACTTTCCTCCTTGAACCCAGGTTATTTTGAAGCAAATCAAGACAGCAATACTATTCATCTGTAAATTTTTCAATCTGTATCTCTAAATGGTAAGAATATAAACAAACATACAAGCCATACCTATCAAAACTCAAAGTTAAAAATGAGACATTAACAGCATCAAATATTTGCTCAACATTTATTTCTCCATGTAATTGAAATCAGGATCCAAACAGGACTTCTACGTGAAACTTGGCTGATGTGTCTCTTAAGTCTCTTTAAATCTGTAGGTCTCTCTCTCTCTCTCACTTGTTACTTGTGGAAGAAACTGGATTGTTTGCACTGTAGGGTTTCCCAGAGCCTGGATTTTCTGATTGCATCCCCATGGTGTTATTCCTGTGCATTGGTAGAAACAGATTCAGGTTCAATTTTGGGGCAAGAACAGTTCCTAAGTGGTGATGTGTGCTTTCATCAGGAGCCTCATGGGTTCTGGGTATTTCTCTTTTATTGATGTTAGCAGCCCTTGATGAAAATTACCTAGATGCTTTATTTTATTAAGGGTTCAGAAATGGTGACATTCAATTTGAGGCTATCATTATTTCTTCATTTATTAGGTCTACATCATTTATAAAGAGAAGCATCTCCTTATTAAAATTTGGTTATTGTGGGGTATAGTGCACATATGAAAGTATGGATAAATGATTTTCCCCCTTTAGTTATAAGTTTTCAAAATAATGAGCTGATTCCCTTGTATTCTTCAAAGATGATCAATAAAGTTATTATGATTATCTTGAGTACCATCAGGAATTCACAGACTTAAACATATTGGATAATTTTAATCCATTGCAGCTATTATTCTTATCAATGCTTAAATTGCCCCCATCTTTGGACAGCTCAGCTGGTAAAGAATCCGCCTGCAATGTGGGAGACCTGGGTTCGATTCCTGGGTTGGGAAGATCCCCTGGAGAAGGGAAAAGCTACACACTCCAGGATTCTGGCCAGGAGAATTCCATGGACAGTATAGTCCTTGGGTTTGCAAAGAGTCGGACACAACTGAGCGACTTTCACTTTCACCTTGGACAGTAGGGTTTGTGACCTTTGCTGGTGTATTGAAACAGCCTAGCAGTTTCTGTAGCATCCTTGCTATCCTAATATTGGGACAGATGTTTCAGGCTCATCTTGTGCACATCCTGCCCCAGACCCTGAATCAACTATTTCTTTAAAAAGCCCTATTTCCTCTTTGTAAGACTATTATTTGGAGACTACAATCTGGTGGTGCCTGTTGCTCCTGGGCTGGTTGTTGATTCTAGGACTTTTCAGTGAGCAGAACTAAGAAATATGATTTCTTGTTTCTTTTTTCTTGTTTCTCTTTTTAAGAGAAAACACGTTGTTAAATTTACTGATATTGCCCATTCAATTCAGTTTTACTCAGCTTTAAGTTAACTATCTTCATTCTCTATCCCTCTCTCCCACACTGAAAAGAATACTGGCTCTTTATGATGCCAGCATAGTTTTTTTGCTTTATTCTGCAGTAGACACACAACAATATCAGAATAAAATGAGACTACCAGCAATAAGGTGACTGAAATGGTTTAAGTTTTTCTTTCTTTCTTTGCAATTTTTTGTTGTCTTTAGCATATTTCCTATTAAGGATGTAGAGTCAAATTACTGTGTTTTAAGGTCGCTTGAAATAGTTCCTCAGTGTGTTTGTAGTATTAACTCAATACACAGTTGGATTTATTTGTTTCATTTTTGTTTTCACTCATTAGGTTTTACCTTTTTTTTAAATTTTATGTAATTACTTTGCCTTTTTAAAATTAACTTTTTATCTTGAAATAATTATAGATAAACAGGAAGTTGTAAACATAATACAGAGAGATCCCCTTGTACCCTTCACCCAGTTTCCCCTAAGGGATATATCTTGTGTAATTATAGCATAATATCAAAACCAGAAAAGTGACACTAGTGAAATGTATGTGTGTAGTTCTATACCATTTTATCACATGTATAGATTTATGGAACCACCACCGCAATTGAGATACAAAACTAGTCCATCACCACAAAGCTCTTCCTCGTCCTGCCCTTTATAGTCACACCCACCTCCTCTCTCTTCATTTAGGTCCCTTTCTCCTCTTGCATTTGTAATGTAGTATCTTAAACATTTCCTCTACGTACATTGAAAACCACATCAGACAGACTTATAATTTTTGCTTCAACTGTCAAACATAATTTAGAAAACTTAAGAGAAGTGTCTATTGCATTTACTCATCTTTGCTCTTTTGTCGTTGCTTCTTCCTTTCTGATGTTCCAAGATGCCTGCTTTTATAATTCCTTTCTGATTAAGTATTCTCTTTAACCATTCTTTTAAAGTAGGTCTGATAGTAACAACTCTTAGTTTTCCTTCTTCTAACAGTGACTTGATTTTCCTGTTATTTCTTGTTTTTTTGTCTTTGTTTTTGGTCACACCCACACAACATATGAGATCTTAGTTCCTTAAACAGGGATCAAACCTGTGCCCCCTGCAGTGAAGCACAGAATCCTAACCACTGGGCCACCAGGGAATTTCACCCTTCATGCCTGAAGGATATTTATTTCATTGTTGGATATAAAATTCTGAGATGATAGTCCTTTTATTTTAACACTTAAAAAATGTCTTGCTTCTTCCTTTCAGCCTCAGTAGTTTGTGATGAGAAATCTGCCATCATTCAAATTATTTTCTCTTGAAAGTGAGGTGTCACTTTTCTCTCATTGATTTTGAAAGTTTTTGTTTTTAGTTTTCAGAAATTTGATTTTGGTATGTTTTGGTGTAGATTTCTTTGAGTTTATCCTTTTCAGAATTTGCTCAGCTTCTTGAATCTGTAGGTGTATATATATATACACACACACACATATATATATATATATATATTTTTTTTTTTTTGCCAAATTTGGAAAATTTTCAACCATTATTTCTTTGATTACAAGTTTTAGCCTCACTCTTTTCCGCTTCTTCTTCTGCGATTCCACCAGGAAAGAAAATTCTGGGACTTCAAAATGTTAAATCTTTTGTTATAGACCCAGAAGTCCCCCAGGCTCCCTTCTTCTCTCTTCCTCCTCCTTCTCCTCCCTCTCCTCCTTCCTTCCTTTTTTTCTGAGTCTACTGGATGACCTCTATTATATTCTCTTCAGGTTCATTACTTCTTTTATCTATTCTCTTCATTCTGCTGTTAAGCCCTTTCACTGAGGGTTTGTTTTGTTTTCGTTATCGTGTTTTTCAGTTCTAAAATTTCCATGTGCTTCTTCTTTACATCTTCTATTTCTCTGTGGGACTTCGAAGCTTCTCATTTGTCTCAGGTGTTAACAGTTATTCGTCTGAAACATTCTCATGGTGGCGCCTTTAAAACTCCTGTCAGACAATTCTAACACGTGATGTTGTTTCAGTGCTGCTGTCTGCTGTCTTTTCTCACTCAACTTGAGATTTTCCTGGTTCTCCATAGGAGTGATTTTGATTGAATCCTGGACATTTTGGCTGTAATGCTGTGAGACTCCAGATGTTATTTACATCATCTGTTTTCACACACCTCCTCTGACACTGTGTGGACAGGGGAAGAGAGGTGCCCCTTGTTACTGTCAGATGGACGTGGAGGTCCAGGCTCCCCATTCAGTCTCTGTTGACACCCCAGAGGGGGAGGGGTACCTCATTATTTCTGGGTGGAGGTGGGAGTTCAGACTCCCCGCTAAGCCTTCACCAAAGCCACCCTAGTTGGGAGGAGGAAGCACGCCTTATTACTGGTCCCTATACAGCTTCCACTGCCGCCGTGGGGTGTCACTTGACCTCCTCTGACACTAAACCAGCAAGGATATTAGGATGCCCTGCTGGGCTGCATCTTCCCTCGTCCTTCAGCTAGAGAGAGCAGGGTTTTCTTGGGGCTTTTTTGGGTCTACATTTGTTGGTGTTTCTGGATAATCAGCTTTTCTACAACTCAGTCTGGTGTGTATAAAACAACAACAAAAAAATGCCCAGAAACTTGCCACCCTGTTGTTTCTTGGGTCTGAAACTCTCTAGCAGGTCATTCTCTTTACCTTTCAGTATCTTATTTTTGTTGTATAAACAATGTCTAGGAGTTTTAGTTGGGCTTAGTGGGAAGAATATGGGAGAGTATATCTACTCTAGCTTTTCAGAAGCAGATGTCCCTGGGTTGTTTTTTTATTAAAAAAAAAAAAAGTTAACAGCTTTATTGAATTATAACTGACATACAGCAATCTGCACATATTTAATGCATGCAATTTGGTAAGTTTTGACATGTATATGCCTGTGAAACCATCACCACAATCATTATAATGAACATATCCATGACTCCCCAAAGTTTCCTTGTGTCACTTGTAATCCGTCCCCCCTTTTCTTTCCCCCCCCTCTACCTTCCATCTCTCCCAACCCCAGTCATGCTTTCTGTACTGGAATCATACAGTATGTACTTCTGTTTTTGGTGACTGGTGGTTAGGCTCCTGACTTCTTTCACTCAGCATAATTATTTTGAAATCATCCATGCTCTAGCATGTATCAGTGATTTATTTGCTTTTTATGCTGAGTAATATTCTATTATATGGCTACATCACAGTTTATTCATCTGTTAATGGACATTTTGATTTGTTTTTAGTTTTTGGCTGTTATAAATAGAGCTGCTGTGAACATTTGTGTGTTGGTCTTCACATGGACATATACTTTCATTTCTCCTTGGTAAAGTCCCTAGGAGTGTAATGGCTATGTCATAAGGAAGGTCTGTATTTTACATTTTAAGAAACTGTCAGGCTGTTTTTCAAAGTGGTTTTATCATTTTATATCCACCCCAACAATGTACAAGAGTTCCAGTTCCTTTATATTCTCACTAACGCTTGATATGTTCAGCTTTTTAAAGTTTTAGCTATTCTTATTTTTATACAGTGGTATCTCATTGTGGTTTTACTTAGTATTTCCCTAATTAATGATGTTGAACATCTTTATATGTGCTTATTTTACCATCCTTTGGTAAAATGTTCAAATCCTTGGACTATTTTAAAATTGGGTTGTTTGTTGGTTTTCTTATCGATGAAAATAGATAGTTCTTTATATATATTAGATTCAAGACCTCTCCAAATTTGTCCTTCTTTTTTGAAGTTGTTTTGGCTACTCTAGGTTATTTGCACTTCCATATGAATTTTATAATCAATTTGTCAGTTTCTACAAAAAACATGGTGGAATTTTGACTGAGATTGTGTGGAGTCTATAGATCAACTTGAGGAAAACTGACATTTCTTAATGTTGAATCTTCCAACCCATGGATATAATGTATCTCCCCATTTACTATTATTCTTTTTAATTTTTCTGATCAATCACTTTTAGTTTTCAGTGTACAGGTCTTTCACATTTTTGTCAGCTTTATCTCTATACACTTAATATTTTTGATAATATTATCAATAGATTTTTAAAATTTAAATTTTCTGATTTTTCTTTGCTAGTGTACAGAAATGCAATTATTTTTGTGTATTCACTTGTGTCCTACAATTTGCTATACTCATTTATTAGTTCTAGTAGCTTTCTATAGATTGCATAGCATTTTCTCTATAGTTGATTATGCTAGTGAATGAACAAAGCTTTTCAATATAGATGTGTTTTATTTATTTTACTTGTCTATGTAAAGTAACAAGTACTGTATTGTCTATGTAAAATGACAATTACTATCTATGTAAAATAACAAGTATTGTACTGGAATGTCCAGGACAATATTAAGTAAACATGGTAAGAGTAAACATTCTTTTGTGGTTCCTGATCCTAAGGTGAGAGCATTCATTCTTTCATTTTTAAGTATGACTCTAGTTGTAGTTTTTGTTGTTGTTGTTGTTGCACAACATGGCATGCAGGATCTTAGTTCTCCAACCATGGATTTAACCCTGGCCCCTTGCAGTGAAGGCATGGAGTCTTAACCACTGGACTGCCAGGGGAGTCCCAGCTGTAGGTTCTTTATAGTTGCTCTTTATCAAATTGAGCATGCTCTTATTTCTAGTTTGACAGTTATTTAAATCAGTATTTGGTATTGGTTTTGTCAATTGATTTTGCTGAGTCTATTGAGATGATCATGTGATTTTGCTTTTGTTAATTGTTAATATGATGAGTTATATTGATTGATTTTTGAATGTTAAATTAGCATTGCGTTCCTAGGATAAACCCTACTTTGTCATGACTTGTCATGTTATCCTTTTTATATATTGTCAGATTCACTTTGCTAAAGTTTAATTAGAACTTTTGCATCTATCTTTATGATAGATATTGGTCTATAGTTTTTTTTTTTTTTTTCTTCTCCTTGTTGTGTCTCTGCCTGGTTTAGGTATTTGGATGGTGTTGGCTTCATTTAATGAGTTGGGAAATATTCTCTCCTTTTCAGTTTTGTGGAAGAGTTTATATGTAGAATTGACATTAGTAGCTGCAGCATGCACGCTCAGTAGTTGTGGCTTGCAGGCCCCAGAGCGCGCGACCCTTAATAGTTGTGGCACTTGGGCTTAGTAGTTGTAGCACATGGGCTTAGTTGCTTGGCAGCATGTGGAATTTTCCTGGACCAGGGATAGAACCTGTCTCCCCTGCACTGACATGTGGATTCTTACTCACTGTGCCACTAGGGAAGTCCTAAATTTAATTTCTTTAATAGATATGTAGAGCTATTCAGGCTATTTCATCTTCAGTGAGCCTTGGTAGTTTGTGACTTAAAGGAACATGTCCATCTCATCTAAGTTATGCAAAATGAGTTGTGTAAGATTGTTCATACTGTTGTTGTAGTATCTTTTTATTATGTGTAGAATCTGTTGTGGTATATCCTCTGTTAATCCTTATATTGGTAAATTTGAATTTTTTCTTTCAACTGATCAGTCTGATTAGAGGTTTATCAATTTTATTGATTTCTTGAAAGAAATAGCTTTTGGTGCAAGTGATTTTCTCAAATTTTTCTGTTTTATATTTGATAATTTCTGTTCTGATCTTTAGTTTTCCTTTCTTCTATTTTACTTTGGATTTAATTTTCTCTTCTGCTTATTTCTCAAAGTAGAAACTGAAGTCAATGATTTGCAGTCTTTCTTCTTTTGTAATATAATTTCTCTCTAAGAATGAGAGTTTAGCTCATTCTTTAGCCTCGTTTCATAAATTTTCGTATTGTTTTCATTTTATTCAATTGAAATGTTTTCTAATTTCCCATTTTATTTCTTCTTTTGTCCATAAATTATTTAGAAGTATGTTATTTAGTTTCCAAACAGTTGGGAGATTTTCCAGAGATATGCCTTTTATTTATTTCTACTTTAATACTACATGGTCAGAGAATGCTCTGTATGACTTGGATCCTTTTAAATTTACTGAGACTTGTTTTATGGCCCAGAATATGGCTTGTCTTGGATAAATGTTCTCTTTAATCTGGAAAAGAATGTGTATTTTCGTGTTGTTAGTTGGAATGTCCTATAAATATCAATTAAATCGAGTTATTGATAGTACTGCTCAAATTTTCTACATTCTTGCTAATTTTTATATTTGTTCTGTAAATTAGCAACAGAATAAATTGAAATTTCTGACTGAAATTGTGAGTTTTACTATTTCGTCTGGTAATTCTTTTAGTTTTTGCTGCATATATTTTGAAGCTCTATTATTAGATACATAAACATTTAGGATTATTATATTCTCTTGATAAATTGATTGCTTTGTCATTTTGTAATGACCCTTGAAATCTGTTAATATTCTTTATTCTGAAATTTACTTTCTCTAATATTAATATAGCCATTCCAGTTCTACTTTGATTAACATTAATATGGTGTATTTTTTTCATTTTTTTACTTTTAACCTATTTGAGACTTTATGTTAAAAGTAGATTTTTTTAATAGGTAGTATTTGGCTATGTCTTGCTTTTTAAATGTAATTTGATGATCTTTGCTTTGTATTTAGACCATTTAAATTTAATATGATTATTTTTATAGTTAGGTTTAAAATCCTAGCTATAAAAAATCATTTTGCTATTTGTTTCCTATTTATCCATCTGTTTGTTTCCTTTTTTCTCATTTTCTTTCAGGGGTTAATTAAATTTTTTGACTGCATTTTCTCTCATTTTTTGGCTTATTAACTAAAACTCTTTTGTTATTTTAATGTTTGCTTGGTGTTTATAGTATGCATGTTTAATTATAGTTTACCTTAAAGTGATATACTGCTTGGCGAATAGTGTAAGGACTCTACAATAGTATGGTGGTTAACAGAATAATGCTATCCTACCCCAAAGATGCACATAGCTTAATCCCTGGAACCTGTGAACATGTTATTTTACATGGCAAAAAGGACTTTGTTAATGTGATTAAGTTAATGAACTTGATATCAAGAGCTTCTCCTAGATTATTCAGATGGGCCCGATGTAATCATAAAGGGTCTTTAAAAGAGGGGGCAGGATGGTCAGAGTCAGAGTAGGAGATGTGACAGCAGAAGCAGAGGTCGAAGCGATGCTGCAGAGGAGGGGGCTACCATCCAAGGAATGTAGGTGGCATCTAGAAGTCTGAAAAGGCAAGGAAGTAGATTCTCCCTCAGAGTCTCCAGAAGGGATGCAGTTCTGCTGACACCATGATGTTAGCTCATTCAGTAGGACTAAATTTTGGAATTCTGACCTCTGGAATTGTAAAATAATAACCTCATATTTTTTTAAGACTCTCTGTGGTGATTCTTTACAGCAGCAGCATTTGGAAACTAATACAAGTGTACTTTAACATAAAAGTATTGACTATTGACCTTTGTGCAATTGCTGTCATACATTTTATTTTTATATATGGTGTAAACCTCATATTACATTGTCATTATTTTGTTTAGTCCTCATCTTTTAAAGAATTTTGAATAATAAGAAAAACTTCTTATATGATTACGATATACTAAAAGTCATTTCTAATGTTATTTCTTTGTGTAGATCTAGTAATTAGATCTAGTATCAATTTCCTTCTGCCTAAAGTTTTTCTTTTAACATTTCTTGTAGTCTAGGTCTGTTGATGATTAATTCTTTCAACTTTTGTGTATTTGAAAATATCCTTAGCTTGCGTTAGTTTTTTAAAAGTTATTTTTGCTGGGTATAGTCTCTAAATTGACATGTTTCTTTTTTCCCTTTCAGTATTATAACGGTTGAACTACTATTTTCTTGCTTGCAGAGTTTCTGATGAGAAATTATCCTTATCTTTGTTCCTTTATTTGTAATATAGCTCTTTTCTCTTGCTGCTTTTAATATTTTCTCTTTATCACTGTTTTTGAGCAATTTTGACTATGATGTACATTGCTGCAGTTTTTTTCATGCTTCTTATACTTAGTTTTGTTGGAGCTGCAGGTTTATAGTTTTCATCAGTCTGTGAAAATATCCAGCCCTGTTTCTACAAATATTTTTTCTTCCCTCTCTTTAGGGATGCTAATTAGACACATATTAGGTTGTTTGAAGTTGTCCCAGTATGCTATTCTGCTTTTTTTTTTTTTTTTAATTCTCATTTTTCTCATGGGTTTTTATTTTAGATAGTTTCTATTGCTATGGTTTTAAGTGTTCTAATCTTTTCTTCTCCAGTGTCTAATCTGACCTTAATTCTATCCAGTATGTTTTTAATCTCACACATTGTAGTTTTCATTTTTATAAGTTAAATTTGAGTCTCTTAAAACAGACTGTTTTAAGCTTTTAAACATGTGGAATATAAATAATAACTGTTTGAGTATCTTTCTGCTATTTGTAACATCAGTGTCAATTCTGGGTTGGCTTTAATTGATTTTTCCCCCTCTCATTGTAGGCCATCTTGTAGCATCTTTACATGCCTTGTAATTTTGAATTGGATGCCCAACATTGTGAGTTTTACCTTGCTGGGTACTGTATATGTTTTTTATTCCTATAGATATTCTGGAACTTTGTTTTGGGTCACTGTCAAGTTACTTGGAAACAGTTTGATATTTTCTTGTCTTGCTTTTAAGATTTGTTAGGTGGAACTCGAACAGTGCTTAATCTAGGGCTAATTCCCCATTAGCAAGCAAGACCATTTTCTGTACCCTACCCAGTGCTCCATGAATCCTGAGGCTTTTCCAGTGTGCTGGTGGGAACAGACTATTCCCAGCCCCCAGTGCACACCAGGCACACCTATGTTCTTTCAGGTGGTTCTTCTCTTGGCATTTACTAGTTTCCCCACAAGCATGCTGTGATCAATACCGAGCTGAATACTTGAAGGAGACCTTCGTGTATCTCCACAGTTCTTTCTCTGAGCAGCGTTCTTGTGTTTGCTGTTCTTTTTTTTTTAATTTATTTTTAAAGTGTTTATTTATTTATTTAAATTTTGGCTGCATAGGGTCTTTGTTGCAGCACATGGACTCTGCGTTGTGGCACATGGGCTTTCTTTCGCCGTGGCACACAGACTTAGTTGCTCTTCGGCATGTGGAATCTTAGTTCCCCAACCAGGGATTGAATTCACGTGCTCTGCATCGGAAGGCAAGTTCTTAACCACTGGACCACTAGGGAAATCCCTGTTTACTGTTCTTTTCCTTGAATTCTGGTCACCTTGGTCTTCCCAGACTCTCAGCTCTTTCTCTTCAACTCAAGAAGTCAGCTGAGTTCTACCCATGTTCCTCCTCCATATGCTGCACTCTGGAAACTCTTTCAAGCAAGTAAGCTGGGGCAATTACAGGGCTCACCTTGCTCATTTTCAGTATCTAAGGGATCACTGCCCTTCATCGCCTGATGTCCAGTGTCTTGAAAACTCTTGTTTCATTTTTTTTCTGCCTTGGCTTCAGGTGGGAAGGTAAGCCTGGCCCTTGATATGCATTTTAGCCAGAGGCAGATGTTTGGTTTTCTTGTTCAGTCACTAAGTTGTGTCCTGCTCTTTGTGACCCCATGGACTACAGCACACCAGGCTTCCCTGTTCTTCACTATCTCCCAGAGTTTGCTCAAATTCATGTACATTGAGTCGGTGATGCCATCCAACCATTTCATCCTCTGTCACCCACTTCTCTTCCTGCCCTCAATCTTTCCCAGCATCAGGGTCTTTTCCAGTGAGGAGGCTCTTTGCATCAGATGGCCAAAGGACTGGAGCTTCAGCTTCAGCATCAGTCCTTCTAATGAATATTTAGGGTTGATTTCCTTTAGGATTGACTGGTTTGATCTTGCAGTCCAAGGGACTCTCAAGAGTCTTCTCCAACACCACAGTTTGAAAGCATCAATTCTTTGGTGCTCAGCCTTTTTATGATCCAACTCTTACATCCATATGTGACTACTGGAAAAATCATAGCTTTGACTATATGAACCTTTGTCAGCCAAATGATGTCTCTGCTTTTTAATACACTGTCTAGGTTTGTCATAGTTTTCTTCCAGGAAGCAAGAGTCTTTTAATTTCATAACTGTAGTCACTGTCTTCAGTGATTTTGTACCCCAAGAAAATAAAATCTGCCCCTGTTTCCATATTTCCCCTATCTATTTGCCGTGAAGTGATGTGACTAGATGCCATGATCTTAGTTTGCTTTTATATTTTAATTTTCCTTTGTAATAATATCAGATATTTACTGGTTTTAAAGTCAAATCTACAAAGCGTGGTATATTCAGAGGGAGAGTCTCTGTTCTTTGCCCTGTTCCTTTCCTCTTTCTATAGAAAACTTTCTTTTCTTCTTGTTACTATTATTATTTTTCTTCTATCTGTAAGTAACTTAAAAAATAGTTTTTGGCTTATCTTTCCATTAAAAAAAACACATGTAAAGACAATGTATATATGCATCTGTGTGTGTATATATCCCCATTTGTTGAAGAAATGATAATATAATATGCACACTATTCTCTACCTTACATTTTCCACTTAATGATACATTCCATTGCAGTGTATACTCCCCTGCCCCCACTATCTCCTCCTCCAACTTCTTTCCATAACTTCATTATAGTCCATTATGAGGATATACTATTATTTATTCACCTAGGTCCCTATAATGGACATTGGATTGTTTTCACCTTTTTTCTAGTATTGAATATATCATGATGAATGCATTTTTTTTGTGTGTGAATCTGTGATAGAGATTCCTGGAAGTGGAATTGCTGGGTCAAAGGGCAACATGTATGCAATTTTGTTAGATATGCCAAATTGTCTTTCATAGTGTTAGTTGCTCAGTCGTGTCCTACTGTTTGCAACTCCATGGGCTGTAGCCTGCCAGGATCTTCTATCCATGGAAGTCTCCAGGCAAGAATGCTGGAGTGGGTAACCATTTCTTCCTCCAGGGGGTCTTCCCCACTCAGGGACTGAATGTGGGTCTCCTGCATTGCAGGTGGATTCTTTACTGTCTGAGCTACCGGATACTCAGACAGAGGGTTGAGCCCTTTTGCATTCTCACCAGTGGTGGATGAGATTGGTAGACATATTTCCAACAATAAAATATTTCAACAGCATAGGAAACTGCTTCATGGAAGGGTAAGGACTAGAATTGCTGAAAGAGGGGCCAGAGTGGAGACTCAAGTCAGGCATAGTGTAGCGGCAATTATTGTGTCCAATAAGAATCAGATCCAATAACTTCTAAGCTCCTGCTTCACGTTATAATGTTGATACTGTAAAAATGTCTGACAAATTTAGAAAGAATGTCCTAGTCAGTATCTGATTCTCCACACATTTTCTATACTCTACTATAATGGTTTTGTATTACCAATGCATTTCCACATGAGCAATTTTAGTTGGTGATGTGATAGGAAAGGAGAAAGAAATTCCACAAGAAGTGGCTTGATGAGGGTGGGGAGGAGCACCAGAGTTCTTTTCCTGAGTGTTTTGGCAAGGGGACCTCTGTGTTCCAAGCCTGCTGCATATGTACCAGCAATGGAATGGCTCAGTGACAGTGGAGAGGTTCGGAGTGTGGACTCGGCGACTGTTACGAGCTGTATGACCCTGTACCGGTTAACCACCGTTAGCCCTACTGTCCTCATCCTTTAGATGTCTCGTAGGTTTGTTGTCACAGTGAGATAGCAGGGACTGTGAGGTGCGGGCCTGGAACAGACTAAGAGCTCCGTGAATGTTAGCTACTGTCCTGTGCCAGTTTTTTTTTAAGATTTTGTTTTTGTTTGACCTGGACCATTTTTAAAGACTTTATTGATTTTGTTACAATATTGCTTGTGTTATGTTTTGGCTTAATGTGTGGGATTTTAGCTCCCCACCCAGGGAGTGAAGCTGCACCCCCTGCGCTTGAAGGCAAAGCTGTAACCACTGGCGCACAAGGGAAGTGCCACTGTGTCAGTTTTTGAGTGTGATGGGACCAGTGAGGGACTTGGGGGAGACCTCTGGGCCAGAGGAAGCAGGCAGCATTCTGGATTTGAGGTCTACCTTGCTAGGGCAGTCCTGCCACATGGGACACTGAACTTGAATGTTAGAGAGAAGCTACCAAGAAGAATAGGAGGGGAGGCTGGAAGGGGATGTTTGGCTAGCCAGATAGAGAGCCATGCTGGGTGCTGGCATGAGGTGCCAGGTACCCAGGACTCCAGACTTTCAAGGAAGAGAAGAGGCACCATGGCCTGGGATGGTTCAGGAATGCTTTACTGAAGAGATGGTCCATGAGATCAGGGTAGCTCTTAAATAAGCCTAGAGAAAAGAGGAGGACAGAGAACCAAGAAGTGACACGGCTGTAAGTGCTTGGGAAATGCATCTTCCCTGTCCCTCAAGCCCTACCTGGGGCTTATTACTCATCCTTCCAGCTCTGCAGACGTGGTCCAAATTGTCTTCTTCAGCCACAAACAGTAACAGTGCACACCTATCATCTGTGGGCCCTGGGGAAATAAATACGAGTAAGATCTGATCTAGTGCCAAGTTCCTTATGTGGGAGGTTTTCAAACTACAGCTGCCTTGGTGAATCTCTGCTATTCTGGCTTGGAAGGATTGGACTGGAACCCTTTTCAATACCTACTTCTGTGGTTCTGATGCCCTGTCTTAGGGGAGAGTCCCAGGCTCTTGGGCAGATGTAGTCACTGCCTCTTTCCTCCAACTCTTAATGCCCTCTAGTTCTTCATTCTCTCAGCTGGCTCTCCTCCGAACCCAAGCAGGTGGGTGGGATGGGCGTTTGGGATGCAGATGACACCTGTCCACTCTTGGGATCAAGGGTTGACAAACTGGCATAGGTAAACAACGGGAAGGTAGATTTTGATTTCAAACAAGGGCAAGGTGAAACTCTGTCGCATCAACAGTGACTAACAGTGGGACAGTGCGTCCTGTGAAGTAATGAGTAGGGAACCTCAGGCCACTCTCTGAGCTGCTGTGGGCAGAGCCCTTCTCTGGGTGGGCTCAAACTGCCACTGCTTAGCTCTGGTCTGGGGAAGAGGAAGATATTCTGATTCTTCTTTTCAAATCTGTTCCCATCCCATTTCATCTTCTGAATTCTTAATGGCTCATGCTGTGTCTGTCAGAGAGGCTCATAACACTCAGGATCCACCTGCTGAACGTGGGCCATGCATGTGACAAGCAATTTACATGTGTAGGCACCCAGCTCATCCTGCTGAATTTTTCTATGGAGCCAGTTCTTCCCGCAGCCAGTGTGTGAGTTCCTGAGTGTGTGTGTGTGTGTCTGCCATCCTCACACTTGTATATAAGTGTACCTGGAGTTGCAGCTCAAAGTAATAGCAGAGCAGTTTGCTCAGTGGGGTATGTGAATGGAGGGGTTGCTGTGGTCTTGGTTACCGGGAAGGCTGGTCACCCCTCTTGTCTCCTGCCTTCCTCTCCTCTATATCCATCTCATTTCCCCCATTCCCAGACTTCCTCCTTCAGGTTAATTTCCCCAGCTGCAGCTGTGCCTCCCTCTCCCCCACCCCCTCCTCCATCTACCACACAGACACATGGGCTTTGAGTTATGTGCCTCCTGTTCTAATGAGATAAACAACATAACTCTCACTGGGCTCCGCTCATCCTTATGTAAGTGGAACTCCAGGGCTGGATGTGTTGGCCCTATAAAGGCACCCTGGTGCTTGCCAGCCCAGGGAGGAGGGCAAGGAAGGGGGCGGGAGCCCCGAGAGAGCTCTTGGGGGCATTTGCTTGTTGATTCTAGTTGAAGCAGGCATCAAAGGGGAGCCTGTTTGCCCACCCTGTGGCTAGAGGAGCAAAGAGCAGTCGTATCAGGCCAGATGGGGGTCATGTGGGCAGAAAGTCCAGGCTCGTCTAAGTCAGCTAACTCCTGATAATTAAGAACTGATGTCTGTGCAAGACTTCATGGTTATAAAGAGCTTCTTCTTGAATATAAGCTAATCCCCCTACAGTTCTTGTAAGGCAGGTATTATTATTGTCTTTATCTTAAGGCGAGGAGACAGGCTCAGAGAGGCATAGTGAGATTCCCAAGGTGATCGGGAGTGGAGTATGAGGACGCGTGCTCGTCATCTGCACTGTGGGGCTCCTCCATCCACTAGACAAAGTTACAGAAGGAAATAAAGACAGTCCCTTCTTCTGGGCATTCAAACGACTTCCTAAAATGGACTCTCCCGGGAGAATGAACCTGCAACTGAGTGGCCCAAGGCAGCTGACCAGGCAGTGTGGTGATGGCAGCCTCAGGGAGGGTGGAGGACTTGGACAAGAGCTAATGTTTTCGACCTCTGGTCACTTAGACCTTTCTGAGTGTGCTGGTCAGGACAAGTTCCTTCTCACGGACCTGCTTTTGGTCAAGTGGAAATACCATGGAAGCAGCCTGTGGGGCAAAAAGGAGCCTGCAGCACAGACTCCCTTCTTGGGGTGGGTGGGGTGGGTTCTGTGTTCAGTGCAACGAGTCCCTCTTGGATGGTTTGGAGGCGGGTGGAGGAGTCTCCTGGAATCAGGAACAACAGGAACCAAGGGTCATCCACTTTCTGTGTTTCTGAAACTCAACCATTCTGGTTGAGTTTATTAATATTTGATAAGGGTTTCTTGATGTGCCTGCCAGGCACTGTGCTAAGCTTTGGGGATACTTGAGATGGACATGGCTCCTGCCACCTTGCATCTTATTAAACCAGTGGGGATGATAGTCTAGTAAGTAAGCAGTTAATGACAATGGCTTTGGAAAAATACAGGGATTCTTGGGAGCCTACCGGAAAAATTAGACTGGTCTTGGTACATCAGAGGGAACATCCAAGTAGTAACTCGATGGTGCTTAGACATCCAGAGTTTCTTTGTCAGATATTATGACAGTCTATAAAGTTCTTTAAAACAAAGAGGCGTTCAGATCCCCCCACACCTCCATGTGGACAGGGTAGCTCTGGCATGGTTTGGGGCATTGGGGTTAGTAAGTTCTCCAGGTGAGTTTTGGCTTCAGCCTGGATTAAGAATTGCTCATCCAAGATAAGGGGGGATTATGGGACCAGTTCTGGGATATGGAGCAGCGGGCCACCCCTTATGCTTGGCCTTCTCTGGGGTCCTGGGGAACACTGGCCCAGCAATGGTCAAAACATCTGGAAGGGACTCCAACTCAATGCACCCATTTATAGGAATCATAAATTCATTCACTTTTCAAACAAAACAAAATTTTGTCTCCTTTAATGCTAGAGTAGTTGTTGCCTCTGCTTTGGACCCAAACCAGTGTATGGGTAGAGATGACAACACAAATGAAAAATGAATGAATGGAGGTATAACAGTGAAACTTTTGTAGATTTTTCTCTAAAAAATGCAAAAATGAAGACAATTTTTCTCTTAGCTTTATTTTTAATTTTTAAAAGACTTTTTGTTTTGTTTTTTTTTGTGTGTGTGTGTCTACTGTAAACATTTATTGCATCTACGTACTAAAAGACTTTTTGATGTGGACCATTTTTAAAATCTTCATTGACTTTGCTGCAATTTCTGGTTCATGTTTTGGTTTTTTGACTTTGAGGCATGTGAAATCTTAGCTCCCTGACCAGGGATTGAACCCGCAAGCCCTGCCACTGGAAGGTGAAATCTTAACCACTGGACTGCCAGGGAAGGCCCTCTCTTAACTTTAAAAGCCCCAAAATGGAAGACAGAAGATGGGAAAAGGGTCCTGATGCTTTGTACCCATGGTCCGAGGTCTAAGAAGGGCCCCTTTTATGGGGGGCTGCCTGTCTCTAACAGTTACGTGCCACGTTTATCTACAGAAGACAGAGTTGTGACTTACGTGAAAGTGAACTGGAACATATTCTTTCCCTCACTCACTCGGCAAATGTTTCGTTTGATTCTTCTCTGTGTCAGCCACGGTTCCAGTTCTGGGGATTCTGACGTGAACGAGACCAAGTCCCTGTCCTCACCAGGCTTTTCTCTCTAATGGTGGGGGTGGGTCAGTTGACTTGCTGGTTTATTTGGGGGGTGCATCGGGCAGGCTTTTTAATCTGCAGATCACCTAACCAGTCTTCAGCCCTCTTCCTCTGCCCTCACCCTCCACCCCCTGCCCTCTTCTCTAGGAACAGACCAGGATCTAGTGTGGGAAGTCCACGTTCTTCCAAGGCATCTGGATGCCACACGGGGTGCCACGTGAGCCCCAAGAGTGTTGGCTGATGAGCAGGAAGGCTCCTCATAGGGTGCTGGGCCTGACACACGATGCAGGTGTGGCTCTTTCATGTCAAAGGCCAAATCCAAGTGGAGGCTCTTGTTGGGAGACCGTGTGATCCATAAGCCCAGCACTGGACTCCGGCCTGTTTCTTTTTGGTGAAGCCCAGGCAGGGAGGTGGACTTCCCTTGTGGCTCAGCTGGTAAAGAATCATCCTGCGATGCGGGAGACCTGGGTTCGATCCCAGGGGATTGGGAAGATCCCCTGGAGAAGGGAAAGGCTACCCACTCCAGTATTCTGGCCTGGAGAATTCCATGGATTGTATAGTCCAGGGGGTTGCAAAGAGTCAGACATGACTGAGTGACTTTCACTTCACTTCAGGCAGGCATGTACCGATATGCCGGCTGTGCAGGCGTGGAGCCTGCTCCCAGAAGAGGCTTATAATCTGAAGGAGGTTGCCAGGGACTCCCTTCGGCTTCAGCGAACTGCCAGCAGCTGTCAGTGGGTGGAAGAAGCCAGTGGGTAGGAGATCTGGCAGCTTGACTCTGTTTCCTTGAGATGTTTCCCCATCCAGGCTGTCTGCAGGTAGACAGCATGACTCCTGCTGCTCCACCTTGAAGGGCACCTGCTTGGCCTGGGCAGAGGGGCAGTTGATGGGCAGTAGCTGGACATAATACACTGCCTTGAAAACACCATGATGGGGATAAATCTGGAAAAGTCCCTCCTGTGGTTTGAGGCCTCACTGATCTTCTCCCTAGGCTGAGAGAGCAGAACTGATTTTGGTAACAATGATGGATCACTTTTGGCATGTGCCTACTGAGACAGCAATGTAGAACGGTCAGAACCCCAGGGTCCTGGGGTCAGGGGACCTAGATTTTGCCTGGGCTCCACCATCTACCAGGTGTGTGACCTTGACATGCCCCTTCACTTCTCTGGGCCTCATTCTCACTGTGATTGAGAAGGTCAGACAGGGTGGTTTCCAAGGCCCCATCCAGCCTGGAGCCTTTAACCTTTATATCGTCTCTGTCCACAGGCCTTGCCCCGGGCCAGCTGTACACATATCCTGCCCGCTGCTGGCGTAAGAAGAGACGATTGCACCCACCTGAAGATCCGAAACTGCGGCTGCTGGAAATAAAACCTGGTGAGTGCCCAGTGGAGCTTGGCTGGGCCGAGACAGGAGAGGTGGGGAGTGCTGGGCTGGCCAAGGACAAGGTTGGTCTGTGGAGTTTTCCGAGAGAGTGTATATGCCCACATGGCGCTTTCAGGAATAATCACATTCACCTGCTCCCCACCCAACACCCCCAAACTTCTCTCCCTCTGAGGGGTGGGTCTCAGGCCTTCCCCTTCCTTTTGTCTTTCTCTTGCTATCCCAGGAGAGGAAAGCAAGCAGGTGCAGGGTGGGAACAGGCCCAGGATGAATGACTTTCCAGCAGAGCTATTTGGGGCTGGGTGATACCTTCCAAGGGTTTCAAGTAAAGAAACCTAGTCCCAGACTGTGATCTAAGAACAGTGCCCTGTGTACCTTCTCCCACCTTACTGGGAATGAACTAATGGAGCATCTTATATGAGAAGGGCCAGTCACTAAAAATAGAGCCCATCTTGGACATAGAAATGAAAGAGTTTGAGTTCAGGACTTGCTTCTAGCTGACACTGATTGCTTTGTGGCCCTGCAGAAAGAGTTGGTTAGTTTCTTTACTGATCTGTTATTACACTTCTGAGCAGATGGCTGTCTTCAGACCTTGTGGGCTGCTGCAAGGCCAAGTGATGGCTCTGGGTCCTCAGCTTTAAGGGAACCTCTTCTTTGGGGGATGCCAGAGCTGGGATGTGACTCAAGAAGGGTGGCAACAGGCTGTTAAGTGGAGCAAAGGCAGAGCTGACTTGCCCCCTTCCACTATCACCAAATAACACAGACCTGGCAAGGGTGGTTGTCCAGCAATGTTACCTCATGTCTGCCTTTCCACACTGGCTCCCTGGGCTGTGTTTTTTCTGCAAAATCTCTACTAAACCAGTTGTTCGGATGCTTTCTCACAGTTCCATTGGTAAGCATGCTTCGATTGCTCACTCTAGCCCAGGTCTCACTTGTGTAAAAGTTTTATTTGTTAAGGGTAGGTGCTCCACTCAAATTCTCATATGGCCTTGCCCCATTTACAGACTCTTGCAGACACTCAGGGTGATGACTGAGGTGGTCCCAAATTCCCTGAGATGCAGGTTATAAGAGAACCAAGTCTCCTGGAGCAGGATTGTGAGCCACATGCATCTTTCTACATTTTCTAGTAGCCACATTAAAAAAAAGAAAAAACTGGTGACAGTAATTTTTAACAATAGATTCTGTTTAACTTAATATCATTTCAGCAAGTCATCAGTATAAAAATTATAAATGAGATATTTTTCTTTCTTTGGTATAGTTTTTTAATTCCAGTGTGTATCTTAAACTTTTAACACATTTCATTGTAAGCTAGCTGCATTCAGTGCTCGACTGCCACATGTTAGTGGTTAGTGGTGCCCATGTTAGCTGGTATGGTTCTAGAATTACACTCCAAGTATGGTCTTGACCATCAGGATAGGCATCACTTGGGAGCTTTTGGTCCTCACCCCAGACCTGCTGAGTTAGAATTTGCATTTTACCCAATCCCAAGGACAGCATCCTCAGAACACATGTTGAGGTTTGAAGATTTACAGGTGGTTGGACCACAAGTCAGGATGGCATGACTCCACACCATCTACATGCCTTTATTAAACAATTATCAATATGAACAATTTATTTTGGAGGTGATGGTTCCCTCCTCTCTTGTTCCAGATCTGGAAGTGGTCTGATGAGTGATGAGGTAATCCCTGACTTGAGCTTTACCTGGACCCATTTTAATTCCACCCTAATCAGAGCTTTGCAGTAGGTGTTATAGTGAGAGGGTGAGCCCATGCCCGTCAGCTGTGTGGACTTGAGTGAGGGGACTATTTGGGCGTCTGTTGCTAGTTGAATGTGTCTCTGTGTTGGAGTACGTGAACCCTCTGGGTGTATTTCTGCATCTGTAAATAGCACAGTGGTACTTGGGATTCCTAACCAGCCTTGCAGCTTCCTCATGAGGATCAAACAATATGTAATAGTATTTGCCATTTCTTACCCTTTCAATTAAAATTTTTTAAAAATTGAGTAGGTAATGCAGTCACATTCCGAAGATATAAAAGGATATATTTTATAATGAAAAATAAGACCCAGGCTCCAAAGAGGCATCAATCGTACCAGTCTTCGGGGATTCTTTAAGAGACGGTTATACATACACAGGAATTACATCTGTATGACTTGCCCTTCCTCTTTTCATGCAGCATGACCACCTTGCATTTTGCCCTTTCCCTTAAAAATGTGCCTCAGGCACTGGTCATGTCAATATATAAAGAATTTCTTCATTTCTTTTCCACAATTACACGATATTGCATTGTATGAATGTACTACAACTCATTTAACCAAGCTGTTCCCAATTTTCGTTTCTCAGATGCTGAGTCATTCAGTTTTGTCCAACTCTTTGTGACCCCATGGGCTGTAGCTTGCCAGGCTCCTCTGTCCATGGGGATTCTCCAGGCAAGAATACTGGAGTGGGTTGCCATGCTTTTCTCCAGGGACTCTTCCCGACCCAGGGATCGAACCCAGGTCTCCTACACTGCAGGTGGATTCTTTACCATCTGAGCCACCAGGGATTTTTTTTCCAATTTAAGCAATGATGCAATGAATATTCTACATGTATATAGTGAAAGTATTAGTCACTCAGTCATCTGACTTTTTGTGACCCCATGGACTGTATAAGGACATATCATATGTAATTTGTTAAAGGATTTTATTATAAATGCTTGACATCAATTTTAAATTGTCTTTATTCTTTTTCAAAGTCTTTATTCTTAACATTTATTTTAAAAACCTTTATTAAGAATACTTTATATCAGATTAATTGGGTTATCTTTTACAGAATCAAAAATGTTTAGCACTGTAAACACCTCAGACATCATTAACTCCAGTTCTTTATTTTCTTGAGATCCAGACACTCCAGTATTCTTGGGCTTCCCTTGTGGCTCAGCTGGTAAAGAATCTGCCTGCAATATGGGAGACCTGGGTTTGATCCCTGGGTTGGGAAGATCCCCTGGAGAAGGGAAAGGCTACCCACTCCAGTATTCTGGCCTGGAGAATTCCATGGACTCTATAGTCCATGGGGTCACAAAGAACTGGACATGACTGAGCGACTTTCACTTTCAGACAAGTTGAGAAATTTGCTCAAACTTACACAGCAGTTCCCGTGGGAACTGGCAGAGACTCCAGGTTGCTTGATTTCTTTGTTCAATGCTTCTGCTTCCTCATGTTGCTGATAGGTGTACTGACTTAAAAGTTATCAAATTTTCTCCCATAAAAACTTTATTTTATGATTAGAAAACTAACATTAATTATTAAAATGCATCTGAGAGATAGTTGAAATTCCTTCAGTCATAAATATCAGACATTCAAGTTGAATTTGCTTAAGCAATTCAAAGGGAAGTTGGTTGATATAACTAACAGTGAATCCCAGAGTGGATTTGGGCTTCAGGCACAGCTGCATCCAGGGGCTCAGATATTATAGTGGTGGCTCTGTGTGTCTCTTTCCACCTCTAACACTGTCTTCTCCTCATGGGGATCGCAAGGTGGCCACTAGCAGCCCAGACTCAGCACTCACCACAGCTGGCAGAAAGGCAGTCTCCTTCAATATCTGTGTTGGAGAAATCCCTGGAAGGACTGATTAGCTGACTGGGTTTATGTTCATCCTACCCATCAGAGCCACCTGGGGATGGAGCACTCTGGTTGAATCATCATTGTAGCCAGTATCTGAACAACACACTGGTGGCTCAGATGGTAAAGAATCTGCCTGCCAATGCAGGAGACCTGGGTTTGATCTCCAGGGGAAGATCCCCTGAAGAAGGGAATGGCAACCCACTCTAGTACTATTGCCTGGAGGATTCCATGGACAGAGAAGCCTGGTGGGCTACAGTTCATGGGGTTGCAAAGAGTTGGACACAACTGGGTGACCAGCACCCCCCCAACACACAAAGCATTTTCATTTATCACTTGTTGCTTTGGTCTTTAACCATAGCCCTTGGAGTCAGAGAGGGAAAGGAGAGGTAAAAGTGTTACAAGCCCATTTTATAGGTGAGGGAAGACAGACTGCTGGCAAAGTCAAGGAACATCTACTGTGCTGCTAATGTATCTGAGGACTTAGAACCTCATCGTTGGTGGGACTGAGGCAAGGAGCTGCGTTACCAGTGTCTGGTTCTTCTGGCTACAGACATGTACTCGGGCATGTGGGTCTCCACGAAGCTGAACGTAGAGCAGCTGGGGTCATGACTGACTTTGGACTTGCCCCATCCTTGGGTCTGGGGGAGGGAAAAGGAAGGCCCTGGGGCTGGCAGTGTCCTGTAGTCATGTTCCCAGAAGCACCATGTCTGTATCTGTGATCTTTGAGAGATTTCCTTGGGCTCAGTCCTCACACTTGGAGCAGACACCGAGGTGGCTGCTCCTCCAGTGAAGGCCCAGCCTCAGAGACAGTCAGGGTCCTGTGGGAGGACCCTCTCTGCAAGGATGAGCACCAGCCTGGTTGAGGATGGGCCCTCAGAAGTGTAATCATATCCCCAGGTGGCAGAAGACCCCAGGCAAGTCAGGCCTGCCTAAGGCAGAATGGCTCTTCCACACCTGCACCTAAGTGTTAAGAAACTATAAACAATCCAAGGCTAGAATCAACAACTTTGCAAATGACAAGAGATCCATCTCAGGTGAATTTGTTCCCTCTCTGGGTAATCAGACCTACTCTTAAGCCTACTAAAAACAAAAACACCCCCCCCCCCCAACAAACCTTGGGCCAAATGTCAGTCATTTTTGTATCCTGTTTTGTGTACCACCAGGCCAGGCCTGGCTCTCAGGATGTGTAGCACCTCACCAGCCTGCAGCTGTAGGTTGTGAGTAAAAATGCCAGGGAAGCATCTGAGAGTCAGTGATAAGGAGCCTCAGGCTTGAACCTCAAAGCATCAGGGCCTGTCCAGAGAACATGAAGCAGCATGACAAAAAAAAAAAAAAAAAAGGTACCATCCTCTTCCTGGAGGCTTCACACGTTTGCCTTTGAATTTTTCACACAAGCCAACATTTCAGAAAAGGTCCCTCACCCAGAGCCTCAGCTTGCCCGTACAGCACCTTTGTGCAAAAGAAGAAAAAGATCCCCTGGCTGGGCAGACATTTATAAATGATGCCCCTTCTGGTGGGTTACCAGGCACGCTCTGGATCTCAGCTCCCTTCTGTCCCCTTGGCAGGTGTCCCTGCATAGGTAACACATGCCACCTCTGAGAGGCTCTGCCATCATCGTTTATAAAATACACAGTCCTCAGCTGAGAGGACCTCTCCCCTTCTATGGGGGGGAATGTCCTCCCAAAGCACAGAATCGACTTGGACAGTATTCCAAAATGACTCTTTCTTGTTTTTATCCCATTTGATTTGGTCTCAAAGAGAGCTGGGTTTTTTTTTTTTTTTTTGGTCTGTACTTTCGAGTGTGACTCAGGGTAGAACCACTGAACAGAGTTCCTGGGGAATTTGCTGCAAATTTCTAGTAGGTGGAGGCAGTCAACTGGGCGGATGGAGGCAGACCTCCCTGGGAATGGGGGGCAGTTGCAGGGAACAGAGATGAGAAGCTGGGGATTTGCTCTCTTTTACACATGGAAGTGGAGCTGGGTCTAACCTGTTTGAAGGTTCATGCACAGTGCCTATCAGTATTTAAAAATCACCTGCCCTTTGACCTACAAATTCTGTGGCTAGAAAATTTTATTCTATAAATAAATAAGGACTCCCAATGGGTAAGGTTGTCCATTGTGGCATTGTTTGTAACAACAGCAGCAAACAGAGAATAGAAACAACCAGTAGGTCTTTTGGCAGGATACTAGTTAAACATAGAATACATTCGTAAAATAGAATAGTATTTTGTCCTTTAAAGGAATGAGTAGGGGGAAGAAAAAAAGAAGGAAAGACATCCAAGCTATATTGTTTAGTGGAAAGAAAAAAGCAGATTGTCCAACATTATGTATAGTCCTCTTTGGGCAAACCTTGCTGAAAATTGATAAGCAATTTGTCCATCCTGGGCTGAATCTCTTTAAATTTATGGAAACTAGAAGACTGAGTTTATGTTGGAAAAAAAATGAATGAGTGACTCAACCACCCTTGGCACCCCTCCACCACCCAGTCCCCATGGCTGCCCATCCTTTCCTCTGTCTTTCCTCCCAGTCTCCTGGTGTGGGTTCTCCTGAGCTCCCCTCGACAGGCTCTCGGGATGCAGTTATGTCTATGATTCTTGGAGCCTCCCTTGGGCTCCACCATCAGCCCGTTGAGTCCTCTGGGGAGAGAGAGACAAAGAGTTCCACTGATTTGTGAGAGATGGGGTATTGGCCTGGAGCGGAATTGTCTCAAAGCATGAGTTTCCTTCCATCTCAGACCTTCCCATGCATGATAAGGAGCTGCCACAAGCAATTTGTCATGCCAGCACCCAGTTTGTCCCTTCTGCCTTCCTTTGTGATCCTGCCTGAGTCCAGCCAGTGGCGGGCAGCTTTCAGCAAAAAAAAAAAAAAAAAAAAAAAAGGCCAGGGTGGAACATGGCTTAGAGTTGTCCTTGATCCCAGGTCTTCAGAGCTGAGAGTTTTGTCAGGAAACCAGGTCAGGGTAAGGGGTGGGGGATCCACTCAGGAAATTTGAGGGACTTTGGAGCAGATCTCAGCCAGGGTTGCAGAACCATCCACTTCTGGTTCAGCCCTACACAGCCCAAAGCTCATCTGTGACATCGCAGGGTGGGGAGTGGGGAGCCGATGGTGGCTGCTGTGAAGTCATTTGTTCTTAGGCTAAATTATACACTGATGGAGTACTCCCCAGGCCTGCTGTCCTCATCCCATCTCCCTTACTGTGAATATGCCATCCTGCCCATGTTTCTTTACTACTTGCTGAAAATAAAAATGTGTCTGTGTGGGGGTGGAATGAGGCTGAGAGCTGGGGCGAACTCTTTGGAATTTGAAAGCATTCTCAGCGTCCCTGGACCTATGTGTTTCTCACGCCTAGCATCATCCCTCCAATCAGTCTTGAATAAACATCTTGCAACCTCCTACTTGCCTGGGCGTCTGAAGGACAACACACACAGCATTATTTCTCTCCGCTGACTGACAATAGAGTTCAGTGTTCTCTGCATCTTGCATTTGGCTGCAGGGGCAAATGCAAGGTGTTTCATGGTGCAGCCATCACAGTTCAGGCAATGTGAAGACGGGCAGGGGCCTGGTGCCAGGGAGGGGCCTTCCCTGGACCATTGCCCCCAAGAATGGAGCTCTGTCCTTGCGAAGGGGAAGCTAAGCTGGCAAGAGAGAAAGGTGGATAGTAAATATCCATCAGAAGGCCCTGAAGAGTGGGGCAGATGTTGGGCAAAAGCCAGCTGATTAAGAAAGAGCCTTTAACTTCACTTTTTTTTTTTTGAATAAGGATAAAGGGCTGGGAGCAAACTTATGTCCTTCTGGGTTAAATGCTCAGATAGTTTGCTTAGATCAGTTTAACGTCTTCTCATTCCAGACCTTTAGATCTCTGTGGTCTAGGACAGGCTTTGTTTTAGAGGTTGGGACACTGTGGCATGGAATTAGGCAGTGAATTTCCCAAGGGGCATCTGTGGTGAAGCCAAGGAAAGGAACCTGTGGGGGAACCTGTTGGAACTGGTGCCATGTTGCTCTAGGACTCAACACGCACATCCATCCTGGGGTCTCAGCAGGGCTCCTGGAATGTACCTGAGGCCTTGCCAGGCTCCTTCTGCTCCAGGACCCTTGGGGACCAGCATATCTCTTTCAGATTCCAAGGGTGATGGGAAGGAAGGCAGCCAGGAAGAGGGTTCTGGTTCTTTCTCTTGGGTTTTTTTTTTTTTTGGCTGCTGTTCAATGACTGGGCGTGATTGACCAGGATAATCACCACCTCCCCCACATGTTATTGAGGGAACATGAATGGTTGGGCAGAAACCCTTGGGGGATGGTAGTTGAAGGTACGGCTCAAAGGGGAGTGTGCCATAGCCGGCCACCAAGCAAGTCCCAGGGACCCTTGGAGGGGTGCCTCCCAGGCCTGAGTCCAGGCCTGAGTCCTGCCTGCGGGGGCAGCGATGGAGTGGCCTGCTTCGCCAGCCTAGGGTGCTGTCCCTGCCGCACCGAACTGCCAGAACTCTACAGATGGGAGCGGGCCGCGGCCAACTTCCCCAGCTTTTGAAAATCCTGCATCTTAATTAGTTCCCTACTGCTTTTGTACATGGCCCACATTTTAATAGTCTCCGGGCTTCTTCCACCATTTGCTCTCTGATGTTCGGCTCGATTTCTCTTCTCCTCAAGACAGTCCCTCCGACTCCTCCGGCACCCTCCCAGCCCGGGAGCAACTTACGGAACGCTGATGTGCCAAGCATGTAGCCTGAGATTGATGAGCCTGTCAGCTGGCTCCCTCTGGCCCCCCACCCCACCCCTGCCTCCCCCTCTCCTCCTCACAGGGATGAGCTGGTGGAGTGGGGGGGCGGTGGGTGAGATGGGGGAACGCAAGGGAAGGGACCCGTAGAGCCCCCAGCCAGGTGTGAGCCAACAGACAACGTGACCTTCTCCCGTCTGCAGAGGAGTCCGGCTGTGTCCTTCCGAGGGGGGAAGGACGCTGGGCTCCCCACCCCATCTGTCAGTGCTTATCTGTCCCTGCGCGGGGGGTTGCCTGAGCGTGGTACGACCGGGAGAATGGATGCCTTCAAGTGAATCGGGGGAAATGACCAGTCATTTATCTCTTTCCTGCAGTGTCAAGAGCTGCAGCCATCCATTCTGGAGGCCGGCAACAGCAGCTTCTTCAGCTCGTTGGCCTCGTGAGCTGGAGAGAGGTGGGCAGGCCTCTCCAGCCCCTGCTTCGTGCCCTCCTGGCAGCCTGGGGACAGGCGCCGGGTCTGGGGGAAGGGGCCTGGGCCTCTGGCACTGTTCTGCAGGGCTCTGGGAGCCAGGGCTGGCCCAGGAATTGGGCAGCCACTGGGAGCTGGCTGGGCTGTGTGCACAGTGGCTACAGGGATTGCATGACTGGATTTTGCAGTTGGGCTTGGCGGAGCCACGTTTAGAACATAGCTTGTGAGACTGTCACCCTGCTATACCAGGGCCTGTACACTTGTATCTCTCCCTCCTGGAATGTGCACAGTTTGAGTTCAGAGGCCCATTCTATACTTCATCTGTATCCCCAAACACCCAGTACCCGACTTGGCACATAGTAGGTGGACAGCAAAGATTTATTAAAAGGATGAAGGAAAGAAAAGGGCCTCCTGGTCTCTGATCTTGAGCTTGAAGAACGTGGCTTAGCTCTCATCATGCCCCTTGCACAGAGGAGGGAGCTTGAGTGGGCGAAGGGGAGCCTTTAGAGCTGAGCTGGCCTTCCCGTCCACTGCCCAGCCTGGCCTGGGCTGGGTTGGGGGTGCCTGTCCTGGCTTTACCATCTTGCCTGTCTTTGGTTTGAGCTCACAGCGGGGCCTTCAGTATGTCGAACAGCTGGAGAAAAGGACTCCAACAGGAATCACAAGACCTGGGTTCAAGTCCCGACCCCTCCACCCCTGGCTGTGTGATTTTGAGCCGTCATCTAATCCCTTTAGCCTTGATTCTCCATCTGTGAAATGTGTATCATGGCAGCTGCTCTGCTTGTTTGCTGGGATTTTTCCGAGAGCCCCGCTGGAAGGTGGGGCTGGAGGGCTTGGCAGATGTGAAGAGACGCCGCTGAGGCCACCCCACGTAGTGCTGCTGTGTGGGCTGAGGAGGGCCTCAGCTGATGCTGTTCCTGTCCCCAGCGCGTGCTCACTGCAGGCAGCTCACCGCCCAGCTGGCAGAGTGTGTGCCGTGTGGCCAAAATGGGAACACATTCTGCCTTACAGTCTTTAAAAGCCCAAGGCTAGCACCTTCTGTCCTAAGAAGACCCGGCATCTGGCTATGGGATCTGCCTTTCCCAGAACCACAGCTTGCCCAAGCTCACCCCTGTGTCCCAGGACTCGGTCCTCTGGCATCCGCTGCGGGGAGCACAGAGATAAACTTGGAAGGCTTCCTCTCTGTTTTACAAACACCTGTCACCCCACGGCGCTAGGCTGGGCCTGCCTGGCTGGGTCTTTTCTCTTGCCCTTGGCCTAGGCCAATCTGCCTTCTCTGAGAACTGCTCCTCTGTGGACTTGCCCTGGTGTGGCTTCATTTCTTTGCCCCTTGGCACTGGGCACCCATTCTCCACACCTGGCCTCTATCCTGATTCACCGTGTGGGGATGTTCCCTGTCAGGGGCTGGGAGACTGCCCTCTGGATGTATCTAGCCACCAGGATGTGGGCACCATGAGGACAGGGCCCTTTCCTAAGCACTGGCTCATGGGTGGTCCCCTCACTTCTACCTTCCTTCAGTTAATTTCAGAATGACCCTATTGAAATATAGACATCATATTGTCACACTTTGCTCGTGTGACAGTGTCTTCATTGCTATTTTGTCTTCAGAAGCTATTGTTGTTCAGTTGCTCAGTTGTGTCTGACTCTTTGTGACCCCATGGACTGCAGCACGCCAGGCTTCCCTGTCTTTCACTCTCTCCTGGAGTTTGCTCAAACTTATGTCCATTGAGTCAGTGATGCCATCCAACCATCTCATCCTCTGTTGTCCCCTTCTCTTCCTGCCCTCAATCTTTCCCAGCATCAGAGTCATTTCCTATGAGTCAGCTCTTTGCATCAGGTGGCCAAAGTACTGGCGCTTCAGCGTCAGTCCTTCCAATGAATATTCAGGGTTGATTTCCTTTAGGGTTGACTTGTTTGATCTCCTTGCAGTCCAAGGGAATAAGCATTCTTGCAGAGGCCTACACAGCCCTTCAAGGTCCCAACACTCTCTGAACTGGGCTCCTGCTCTCCCCCTGGCTCACTGTGCTCTGGGCAGACAGACCCCAGCTTCAGAGCCTTTTTGCGCTGGCTCCTTTGCCTAGAACATCCTTTCCTGATGAGCAGTGTGGCCCCCTCCCTGCTCCTTCAGGTTAGTGCTTTCCAGACCACATCTAAACATGGACCCACCCTCCCATCACTCCTGATGTTCCAGATTCCCCTATCGCTGTCCCCCCCACCCCCTCTTTGTTTATCTCCAAAGCAATGATTACCATCTGCCATTCTATGGGTCTTGTTTATTTTCTGTCTTGTTTCTATGCACTAGAATATAACTTCTACGAGGGCAAGAATTTCTCTCTCTTGTTCATAGCTGTGTCCTCGGCACCTAGGACAGAGCCTGGTACCCAGTAAATGCTCCATAATTACTTGTCAAATGAATGAGTAGAGCACAGGCTCATCCATGTGATTCTGCTGTGGTCTCCAAATCTTCCGTATGCATCCCCCTTTCGCACTCCCACCCCCCAAACTGGAGCAGCATCTTAGCTCCGAGCCGAGTCCCACCCTCAGCCTCCTCTGTCCTCTGCTCCATACTTGGCTTCTTCACTTCCATTCCCCCTGGGCCCATGTCCAGGTGGGGGGAGCTGTGTCTCATCACATCTGATGGTCTGAGTGTGTTAGAAGGGGAGGAGTTTTGCTTAGAAGTGCAAGAGAGGGAGACTTTAGGAGGTGAAAAAGAGGGGCTCCCATGAATTGAGCATCTCCCTGTGCAGACACTCTATGTCCGTGACCTCATACAGCCCCATAACAACACTGGGAAGTGGATTTTGTTCTGCAGATGAGGAGAGCAAGGCCAAGTGTGCGGTGCAGGGTACGAGACCCGAGATTTCACCCCAGATGGCTTGCACTTTCCAGTAATCAGTATTCCCTTGAACCATTTCATCACTCCATCCATTCCCGCTGTCCTTCCCCTCCCTCACCTTCCTGCTAAGTTGTATCAACTTGGTTGGTCCACTAACCAGCAGAGTGGTGAGCTTCCTTCAACAGTGTGGGTGCTTCCTGTGTCTCAGAGGTGGGAGATTGGTTATCTGTGGTGCTGACCTCTGGGTGCTGCTTCCAGGGGCTCATCCTTGCATGTTGGCAATGGGTGAGTGGGTTGGCAGAGCAGAGGGTGGGGACCACAGGCCTTCTGGGGGACATGATCAGCCCTCCTATGGCGTGGCTATCCTGGGCCTCTAGAACAATTGGTAACAAGGACCTGCAGGGCGCAGCCTGGGTGATGGGTCCTCATTGTGAACCTCATCTATTTTGAGCTTTATGAATCACAAAGCAGGGAGTCAAATGCAGCCAAGAAAACGGCACCCCTGAGGAATGAGCAGATGGATTCCGGGGGCCCATCACCATCTCAGGAAATCAGGGCTTCAGTCCCCACCAGTCTCCTCCCCCATGGGGTGAGTGATAGCAATCCCCTCCTCCTCCTTCCCTGTGAGCCTGAGAGTCTGGTGGGCATAAATGAAATAATGATTCTTAAGCATTTTGCTCCTTTATAAATGCAAGGAAATGTGATGAGCTTAACTCCTCAAAATAATAAGCAACCAGAATAGAAGACTGCACATTTGTATTTTTTACAGAAAACTAGAGTCAGGTGGGGGAAAAAAAAATCTGAGCACTCATGATGTAGCAGGAGGACTGTCTGCCATTGTCTGTGGGATTTCTCCCTCCTTTGCACCATGGCTCTATCTCCAGGCTCCTGCGTCAGAGAGAGCCTGTGATGGATGGATGGATGGATGTGGCTTGTCGGGGTGTTTCACCACGATTTCCCTTGGGGCAGCCTGTCTGTCGGCAGAGCACAGCCTCCCCAAAGATGGTATCTCTTGCAAACTCGACAGCTAACAGACAGCTCCCCTCTTTGTATATTTCCCCAAAGAAGAACTGTCTTAATCTGTTTTTTATATGGCATATTTTATTATAATCCATATATGACTTTCAGGTTCCCAGTCCTCCATCCCGAGCCAAAAAAAATGCACGAGGAGTCAGAGGCTCCATGAGTCCGTGACATCCAAGCGTTTGCATTTTTAAATGACCTGGGATTTAATTACTCACCATGCTCCCGTGTTGCACTTTCGGGTTCGTCTTGCCTGCATCCTGTTAATGAGCTTAGTGGCTCCAACAACCCAGTGGAAGCCTTGCATTTGGTGCGTTGGGTGGCAGGCTTGGGGCACCTATGGCAAAAGTCTGTGGCTTTGATCTTTACCCGAGAGGATGGCTGCCCCGTCCACAGCCCTGGAGAGAAGTCATTGCTGTTCACTGGTGACTTTTTTGTTTTGTTTTGCTTTTATTTGTTCTTTTCTTTCTTTTTCTTTTTTAAAAAGACTTCTATGCTTCAATCCTTGTTTGTCTAAGAGGTTTTTTCTTATTTGGAAACTGATTTGCTTCGGTTCGCACAGAAGCTGTCTCTGGTGTGATGGATCGTGCTGGAAGTCACCCAAGGAGTATCTCTGTTCCCAATTAGAAGTGGAGGCAAAGCAGCGTATGGGGGCCCGGGGAGGCGGCTGGCTTGGGTGACAGCTGCTGCCGCTCTGGAGAGAGTAACGATCCGTGGGTTTATATCCATGTGTATAAAATCAGGCTAATTTAAAGATGAATTATGTGTGTGTGTTTTAGACCATTTTCTTTTAATGTTAAGTGTTGGATGGCTCCTGTCAGGTTATGTGGTCCCCATATTTGTGCAAGGATCAAAATGAATACACTTTTAAAAAATTGTTAAACCCTATATCCAGATGAACTGTATTAGAATAAAACTGAATCAATGACGTCCCTACGGGCTCCATAGGGAGCGTGTCTAGGATGTGCATTGTGCAAGAGCTTGGACCTGTTACCTTATTTTGCCTTCACGCTGGGACCTCCTGTGGTCCAGAGGCAGGGAATGTACCCTCTGCTGCCTTATGGGGAGGGCACTGTTTAGCCTGTCACGCTGACCTTGCGGGCTTTACCCATAGTGCTTTGAAACCAGAGTTTGCCAGGGGTCAGCTAGAATGCTGTTTGGGAATGACTCTCAGAAGGGTATCAGGTAGACAATGCTAAGAACTGTATTTAAAATGTCCTCCCAGTTTTGAGAAGCAAAATTTTAGCAAATGTTGCTTTTAATGCTATAAACCCGTAGTGTTTCATAGGGTAACCACCAGTCCCGTGTGGCCATGGGACCCTTGAAATGTGGCCAATCTGTATTGAGTTGTGCTGAAACTGTAAAATGCACACTAGATTTCCAAGATTTAATGTGAATGAAATAATGTAAACTATCATGGTAATTTAAAAATATGGATTACATGTTGAAGTGATAATGTTTTGGATACATTGGGTTAGATAAAATGTATGTCAAGACTAATTGTACCTATTGCTCTTTGCTTTTATAAATGTGGCTACTAGAAAATTTAGAATTACATGAATGGCTTGCATTATATTTCTGTTTGACTGTGTTGCTGTGCCATTTAGTCAGAATCATTCAAACTTCAATGATGATAACACATAGCATTTATAAGACACTTAGAACACCCCAGGCTCTTTACATATATGATCTAATTTTGAATCTTAAGTTGTTTTTTTTTATTTTGAGCCCCCATTATTATTATTATTTTTAAATTTATTATTTTACTTTACAATATTGTATTGGTTTTGCCATACACTGACATGAATCCACCATGGGTGTATGTGTGATCCCCATCCTGAACCCCCCTCCCACTTCCCTCCCCATCCCATCCCTCTGGGTCATCCCAGTGCACCAGCCCTGAGCACCCTGTCTCATACATTGAACCTGGACTGGCAATTCATTTCACATATGATAATTTACATCTTTCAATGCCATTCTCCCATATCATCCCATCCTCGCCCTCTCCCACAGAGTCCGAAAGACTGTTCAATACATCTGTGTCTCTGGAATCTTAAGTTTTAAATAGGAAAAGGGTGAAGTAAAAATTGATAGCCTCTTTTCCCCACTGTTTCCCATACTAGTTTTTGTGGGGATCTTTTCAGAGTTTCTTTATGGGGTGTATTACCACATTTAATTCTCATGCTAACACTATGAAATAGATATTATGATAATTCCCATTTAACATGTAAGGAAACAGAGACTTAGAGGTTGAAGTAACCAGCTTGTGGTCCTTTAGCTAAAACATGGCAAGGCCAGGGATTGACTTCAGGGGTTTCTGAACGCAGAACATCTATGAGCCGATTAAATACTTTGGAAAATTTCTCTGTGACCCTGGGAATGTCTCTATGTCTTTCTGGGCCTCACATTTCTCATGAAGTGACTGGACTCTGGATGCTGTTGGGGAGCTCTTCTAGCTCTTCAAATGTAGGAGAGCCCAGTCAACTCTTCCCATTTTGCTTCTTTTCTCCCTCTTGCTTCTGACCTTGCGCCCATCTCAGAGGGCCAGGACCAGAGGACCAAGAGGGTGGATCAAATGATCAGAAAGCAGGATGGAGGAATAGTTAGCAGGGGAGGAAGAAGGAGCAGGGGGAGGAGGAAGAGAAAGTTTACCAGTGATGGAAAATTCTCTATGAGTTCAGTACTGTTGTGCTGAGTGAATACCCCATAGAGATGTTCACATAGAACACAGTCTAAGACCTTGACACAGACCTGCCCTCGGCCTCAGCAAAGGTCTGCCTTTTATCTTGAAATATGAAAACTGTGAAGAGGGTCTAGGAATGCAGTGAACATGCACAAAGGTTTGGAAAAAGACTTTTCATGGAAGGACCAAATCGAGGCAGGGTGAAGTTCATACGGACTAGCGATTAGGTGAATGGGTTCTGAGGCAGACTGGGGTTAAAGCAGGATTTTGCCCCTGACCAGCTTTCTGATACTGGGCAAGTTCTAAGTCTCCCTAAGCTGCAGCATCCTTATCTTGAAATGGGATGATAACTGTACTCACCTCTTGGGTAGTGGTGGGGATTAAGTGATACACAGCAGTAACAGCTGACAGTCTGAGTGTTTACTACCTACCAGGCATTTTGCTACATGTAGATTGTGTTTTTATCTTCCCTTGTAGTTCAGTTGATAAAGAGTCTGCCTGCAATGCAGGAGCCCCGGGTTCAATCCCTGGGTCAGGAAGATCCCTTGGAGAAGGAAATGGCAACCCACTCCAGTATTCTTGCCTGGAGAATCCCATGGACAGAGGAGCCTGGCAGGCTACAGTCCATGGGGTCACAAGAGTGGACACGACTGAGCGACTAAACCACCACCACCAGGCATTCTGCGTGTACATAAACACATCAGTGCTCACTGGGGCTGAGCCTGCAAACTACTACTAATACAATGAGTGGGGCTCTCATCACCATTTTTACTGTGTCTGGGAAAGATCCTTTGGCTGCATTCTTGTCCTGCTGAGTGGCTCCCGGTGAAGTTACTTAACTTTTCTGAGCCTCGGGTGACTCGTTTATAAAATGAGATAATTAAAGCAGATGATCTGTAAGGCCTTCTCAACTGTAAAATACTGTGCAGTTCTGGAAATAGAATTTATTTAGTGTTGAGAAGGCTGAGGGGGATACTAAAATATGAACTTCACATATATATATAAATGTATATATGATTCTTATAAGTTTGAAGGATGGTGAACAGCTGTTCTCTTTTGGCTGAGGACAGGGCATGAGGCAACACATTTTAATTGTTTGAGATTAGACGTTTGGAAGCCTTTCCTGACTTGTGAGAAAGACTAATGTGTCATTGGAGCAGACTCTAGAGCTGCACACTTTGAACTCATCAAGGCAGACGGTTGGCTATTTTTCTGACACTGAGACGTAACTTCATCACACAGGCCTTCCCTGAAGCCTTGATCTTAAATAGATACCCCACCCCACACTGCCCCCAGCACCATATTCTTCCTTCACATTTCACCCTGTTGTTTTCCTCCATAGCACTCATGACCCTTTGCATATTTAATTTGTACTTAGCGCTTTATGTCTGTCCTTTTAGATTGTAAACCATGTAAAAGCTGGATTGCTCATTATTTGGTTCATCTCCTGTGAACCTGAAGTGATTGGCACATAGCAGGTGCTCAGTAAATATTTGCAGAATGGATAGATGGGTGAATGAGTTTCAGGGTGGTTGGCTTGGCGGTAGTGCTTCTTGATAGAAGTGAACCCTCTGCTTGCCTTTTTTGGTAAGAAAAATGCCAAAGACCTTACCTTTCAAGAATATTATATAATATTACATATATAAGTATATTATATCATATACTGTTTCTCTTTCCCATCATCATCTCCTGGGGTCTGGTCACACGTGCGTGTGAGTTTCTTCAGGTTTGATTGGCTGCCCGAGCGCCCTTCCCTGTGGGCTGGTCGGCCTGCATCTGGTTCTAGTGGAGGAGACAGAAGGGGTAGGTGAAGTTTCATTTGAGGGAAAATAAAGCCCAAGGGCTTCCCTGGTGGCTCAGACGGTAAAGAGTCTGCCTGCAGTTTGGGAGACCTGGGTTCCATCCTTGGGTCGGGAAGATCCTCTGGAGGAGGGCATGACAACCCACTCCAGTATTCTTGCTGGAGAATTCCCATGGACAGAGGATCCTGGCAGGCTACAGTCCATCGGGGTCACAGAGAGTTGGACATGGCTGAGCGACTAAGTACACCCATACAAAGCCCAATGGAACATGGCTTGGTTGTCCTAGTTATTTCCATTTGCTCCCCCAGATCTGCTTTTTGTTGTTCTTTGCACCGCCCTGTGCCCCTGGAAGTTGACCTCAGTGGCTTTATCAGTGAGGTTCCCTTGCCCTCTGGCTTCCGGTTGAGGTTGGCCAATGGGAGGACAGAGCAGGAAGACGAGGGAAGGAGACAGAGGTTGGGCGTGTGTGCCTGGGTTCTCTGGCCCACGGGCTCATAGGACTCCTACACGAGAGCTTGCCCAGGCTCTCTCCAGGTCTTGCAAACATGCTCTCTCTGTCCCTCCAGGCACAGCAATGCTCATAACTCCCTACCATTAACTCCCCTGGGTGCTTCCCCATTCCTTGTCCCCTCATTCCTGTCTGCTCTTCTGTGAATAGTCCCCACACTGGACTCCATACAGATGGGCCATTCATTCCCCTGACCATTTTCTGGGGCACCTCACCCTTGTGGCCTTGCCCCATCTCTCCTGATAGAGGGTTGGGACCATGCATCTAATTGCAGGGTCTGGGGGTATGAGGTACAGGGTCTAAAGAGAGGGTTGGAGGGATATTTTGTAGTCAGTCTGAATGTGATCACCTGTTCTGAGGTTTCTGTTTTTAATGAAACAACAACAACAATAAAACTGACCAAAAGACCTCCACCCATCCTCTAGGTAGGAGATGGGAGGACTTCTTGAGAAAGGGGGTTCAGTGTCTCTCTCTGGTTTCTCTCATGGGCAGGGCCGGCTCTGGTTGCCACTGCTCAGGTGGCCCCATGACCTCCAGCCCCAGGAAACCAATCAAACTCTGATGTCTTCAGAACACACGGCCCGACGTGTGGGCACTGCAGCTCCTGGCTGCTGATTGGCGGCCTGTTAGGCATCTGCTCTTTCATTCTGTTTCTTCCCTGGGCTTCAGAGGCCTTTACTTCCCCGGTGAGTTGATTAGAACAGCCTCTCTGAGGTTGAAATAGCTTTTCACAGAGCAGACTGGAGCTGGGCAGCCAGCATGGCCGCGAGGAGGTCATGGAGTTGACAGATGAGAGTTGGCATGGAGAGAGAGGATAATAAGACTTGAGGCCAACACTGGTGCACTGCTTGAGAGTTTTCAAAGTGCTTCAATGTGAAGGAACACATTTATGCTCCACAAAATGGCCTGGTGGGGGGGCTGGGCATTGTCACCCTCACTTTGTAGATGTGCAAAGAAGGGCTGGGGGGGTGGTCCTTGAATGTCTCGTCCAAAGTCACAGGGTCGGAGAGTGGCGGAAGCAAGAGAGAGACCCTGCCCGTCTGACCCTGTGTCCATCAGGTGTCCCTCCTACCCAGCCTCCACTGTCTCTGAGGGAGCAGGCAGGGGTGGGCTCTGGCTTGGAGACTGGGAACTGGAGATGGAAAAGCCGGACCCGACTCCAGTGTTTGCGTTCGGCCAGGAGGAGAGCACGCAGGCCGTCTCAAGTCCTTCTCAGATGCTGCGGTTCCTGCTTGCCCTCAAGGGCCCCCCTGGCTCCTGTCCCTCCTGTCCTGAGTGGGCTGACGCTGCTTTTCTGTTTTTCAGAAGTGGAGCTGCCCCTGAAGAAGGATGGGTTCACCTCAGAAAGCACCACCCTGGAAGCCTTGCTCCGCGGTGAGGGGGTGGAGAAGAAGGTGGATGCCAGGGAGGAGGAGAACATCCAGGAAATACAGGTATTTCTGTGCTTGTGGGGTAGCTGGTTGGGGAGGCGGTGACCCCGAGCATCACCACCCTGCCTCCAGAACTGCAGTCCCAAGTTGGGGCCTCCTCTCCAGGGCCAGGACTGCGTCCCTACTGCCCCGAGGCTCCATTGCTGGGAAGCTGGCCTCCCCGTTCATCCACTCAAAATGGACTTTGGGAGCCTGTGTGTGCCAGGCACTGTGCTAGGCCCTGGGGACACAGGAGTGAGCAAGACTGACCCAGTCCTCACCCTGGCGGGGTGCCAGCAGCAGAAAGCTTGGTTGTACAGGAGCCAGCCTCCCAGGGAGTTCCCCCCCAACCCCTGCCTCACGCCCCATCCTCCCCCGCTCTAGTTCACTGGCCGCCTTGTCCTTCCCCCGCCCTGCCACTCCTCCTTCAAGGCCAGTTTAGAGGTCACCCGCCCCCTGCCAGGGGGGTTTGGTGGCTTCTGTCCCCATGTGTCCACCACCCTCTGTGCACAGCCCGGCTAAGGCTGTCACCAGGCAGGTCACCATGCAGCATTATAATGGTGCACTCTGTTCTTCTTTATGTTTCTTGAGTCTCCATTGTTGGCATGTTGGAATAATATTAATTAATACAAATATGAAATACCAGTTTTTAATAATTAAGCATAATGAGATTATTAAAATTAAATCATGTTTATGCTTTACATTAAAATTTTATATTTTATGCTGTACACATATATGGCTATAAAATTACATCTTTATTATTAATTTCGCATTCAATTTAATATTTATGTACTAATTTATTAGCATGGTAATTAAATGACTACCAGTTACATGTTTAGTTTGCTTTGTAAGTACCACCAGCGTGGGGATTCTGTCCAGTTGGGGATGGGGCCGTTGTGTTCACCATTGAACCCTTGGGGTCTTGCATGAGTCCAGCAGAGTCAGGTCACAATAAAGGCATTGAATGAGTCCATGTACGTGGCCTCCTCTGCCATTCCTGCCTTCAGATAAATATGTGCTAAGTCGCTTCAGTTGTGTCCGAATCTTTGCAGACCCCATGGTCTATGGCCTGCCAGGCTCCTCTGTCCATGGGATTCTCCAGGCAAGAACACTGGAGTGAATTGCCGTTTCCTTCTCCAGGGGATCTTCCAGCCTCAGGGATCAAATCCGTGTCTTAAGTCTTCGGCAGTGGCAGACAGGTTCTTTACCACTAGCGCCACCTGGGAAGCCCCAAAAGAGAACAGGCTCTGTTCTATCTAGAGCCTGAGCAATTAATCACCAGGCTCCTCTGTCCATGGAATTCTCCAGGCAAGAATACTGGATGGTCGAGTCTCTTCTGTTTGGTCGTCACAGCACGGCTTCTCAGAGTTACAGCCCTAGTAGAGATCTTTATTGATGCAAACCTTTATTTGTCTGACACACCTTGGAGTCGTCTTCGACCCCTTTCTCCCACACCCAGTATCCGTTCATCAGGTATCCTGTCCACGGCTCCCTTAACGCAAATCCAGAGGGTAGCTCTTCTCCCCATACATCCTGCTGCTGCCCTTGTCCACGCTCTCACATCTCCCATCTGAACTGTTGCTGTTGGTTTCTGAGTAGTCCCCTGCTGATGACTGACAGGGGGCTTTCCCTGTGAGCAGAGCCCTGCACTGGTCCCTGTTCTCCGGAGTAAAAGTCATGTCCTCTCCCCTCCCTCTGACTTGCTGCTTCCTCTTCCAGGCTCACTCGGCTCCAGGCACCCCGATCGTTTGCCACTCACTCTTACACCAGGCACGCTCCACCTCTGGCCGTGCTCTGGCTGCTTCCTCTGCCTGCAAAGTCCTCTCCCCAGACATCTGCTCGGCTCTCACCCTCACCTTCTTCAAGTTCATTCCCCGTCTCTTCTGCTCTGTGAAGCCTCCCCTGACCGCTGAATGTAATACCACATCCTGTGTCCTGCCCACCCACCAGCAGTCCCCGTTCTCTTACTCTGCTTTCCTTTTCTTTTTCCCCGTAGGTTTTATCATCTAACATAACTTATAATTTACTAACTCATTATCCTATTGTTTGTTTTCTGTTTTTGTTTCCGATAGAATGTAAACTCTTCGAGGGCAGAAATCTCTTGTCTATCTTATTTGCACCTCTTTTGTATCGCAAAGCCTAAACAGTGTCTGGCACATAGTAGTTCAATTCAGTTCAGTTCAGTCGCTCAGTCGTGTCTGACTCTTTGCGACCCCATGGACTGCAGTAGACACACAATAAATATTCATTGGGTGGATGCACAAGTGAACAGATTCCTGTGAGTTGCCATCCCCAGTCCATCCTCTCTTCATGTCCTGCTTTGATAGCTGACCTTTCATCCCCAAACACAACTCTGCTTGTACCACACCCTTGTTTAAAAAGCTCGACCTAACACGCTTTTGTTTCCTGCTAAGTAAATGCAAAATGATGAGTGTGATCTTCTCGGGCCTCCTCTCTCGGCTCCTAACCTAGTTTTCAGGCTTATTTCCCACGATTCCTTTACTCCCTCTGTTCTCCAGCCTTCTTCCCTCCATGCCTTTGGTCATGCTGTGCCCTTTATCTGGTGAACCTTTTCTTCCATCCCACGTGTACAAATTCCTCCCATCTATTAGGCTCGGCCCCAATAGCACCTTCCCCGTGAAGCCTTTCTTGATCACACCCACCCCCTAGTTCTCTTTTTACCCCTGGCATTTAGAGCACCTAGTATTTTCTTTTTCTTCTTTTTTTGCTCTTCATGTATTATACCCCATTTTTTTGACTTTTAGGTCTTTGAAGTCACTGTCTGTCCCATCTGTAATGCCGGTTAAGAGTATTTTTGCGCAGTTAGTGTAATTTGACCAAGTCAGTGAGGGTGACAGAACCATTATCCAGAAGTCTTGATGTCCAGTGATAGGCAACCTTTTCCTTTTCGAGCTGGAGATGAGTGTGAGTCCTTCTCGGGCAGCATCAGGCCAGTGTGAGGTTGTCCTTGTTGAATCATCATCATCGCCCTCATCCCTGTTGTAAACTGAAGGTCTACTGTGTGCAGAGCATGGGGCTGCCATCCGCTGTGCTAGAAGCCAAAACCAGGACCAAAAGCCAGATGAGTGTAC
Organism: Cervus elaphus; assembly: GCF_910594005.1. Classification (NCBI taxonomy): domain Eukaryota; kingdom Metazoa; phylum Chordata; class Mammalia; order Artiodactyla; family Cervidae; genus Cervus; species Cervus elaphus. The sequence goes on from NC_057826.1 coordinate 18,412,411, forward strand.
ATGTTTTTATTGACTTTGTTTATTAAAATAAAGTATGCCTGTAGCAAATGGACTGTTTTGTTCATTTTCCTTTCATTCATTCATTCCACCAAAATTTATTGAGGGCCTCCTTTGAGCAGGCCTTGTGCTGGGTTCTGGGGAAACGATGAAACCAAGGAGAGACCTGTCCCCACCTCTCATGCTTATATTCTAGTGTGGCGTATAGATGGAAAGCAAGTAAACAGGTCAAATAGCTGCCTTTCAGGATAAGTGCCATGAAAAGAACAGAGTGCAGAGGCTCAGTCTAAGAGGAGGGACAGATTCTAGGTGGTGTCCTAAGGGAGACAAGGGCTATCCCCCAGTACTGTGAGAGGAGAAGCTGTCAGCAGAGCGAGGGACCTGGGGAAGGGCTTTCCGGGTGGAGGAATGGTGCTCTTGAAGTTCTCATGATAGATCTGAGCTCATTGCATTGAAAGAACAGAGGCTGGTGTGCCTGGAGCAGGGTTCCAGGGAGGGAAGGGCCCAGGATGGGGCTGGAGAGGTGGGCAAGGCCAGACCTAGAGGAGACTCATGATTTCATGGGACATGAAAAAGCAAGCCATTCAAGTGGTTTTCACCAGGGCAGTGAATTTGTGTTTCCTGAAGACCTGTCTGGCTGCTGTGTGGAAAGAAGACTGGATGCAGGCCTGCAGTGGAAGAAGGGAAATCAGCTAGGAGAATTTTGCACTGTTCCAACTAGTGATACTAGAGTCTTTAAAGAAGAATTCCTCTGAAATGCAAAACAACAACAACAAAAAATTCCTCCTTTTTAAAAAAAGCCAAAAAGCACAATCACAATCATTATCATCACCGTTAAGACTGTTTAAGAGTCTCAGGGAGAAAAGTTATTTGAAAACGTGTTTGTTTTCCAGGTAATACCCTTGGCCAGGGAATGCAGGCATGTCCCGGGGGGTGAGCTGCATCTCTAACTGGACACAACTGCCCTGCTCTCCGGGTACAGGATGCCCCCTCTGCTTCCTGAGCTCTGAATACGAGTTCTGTTTGTGAGGAGCTCCTGGCTCCTCCTGTGCTGTGTAGGGAGGCATCTGGTGTCAGGGCCACGTCGCAGGAAACACAGAAACACGGGAAACGCCGCTGTCACATGTGAGGCCCGAAGCTCAGACCAGAGGTTCTAGAGATGCAGGGAGGCCGATGGGAAGAGGGAGGGAGAAGTCAGTTTCCTCCCAGATGTTGAGACTGTGCAGTGTGTCTGGGGACAAGTGCAACGGCCTTCCCCAGCTTTTGCCTTCTAACCCAGAGTCTATATGGTGGGTAATAGACTCCTTCATAATGAAACAAATTCGAATGGAGCCAGATTTGCACTGAGATGCCAGAGGCAATGACCTTTAAAGTCAAGACACTAGGAACTTACCATGATTAAATGACTTCAACACCCAGAAAGTTTGCAAGGTGGCTCTACAAAGAGCAACAGCACACCTTGCATTTATGCCACATCTTTTCACCGAAGCCTGCGGAGCACCTGGCTTGTCACTGTCCCGCCCGTGTTCCCCCTGATGGTTCAGGAAGCCAAGGTGCAGAGAGGCTGGGCTGCTTGCGCTGGGCCGTGACCAGCGTTCCCTAGCTGCGGGCCAGAGGTCGTGTCCAGCTGCTGCTGCTGCTTCTCTGTTAGGTGTCTATGGTTGGCCCAGAGAGCCTCAGTGCTTGGCTATGGCTTCCCATATAAACCTGGTAGAGAAGCCAGAGAAGGATTTATGATACCTGTTTTGAGTTCTTTGAGAGAGTTTGGTTAATTAGCAATATCCTGACCACAGTGATGGGAATGGAACTCTCTGACAAGAAGGCAGTGGGAGAAGGTCATTGGAAACTCACCCTGGGCTTCCTGCTTTGCGGGCAAGCCAAGGGCATGGCCCAGGAGGCCCCTTGAACAGTGACGGTGATACTAGAAATCAGTACCATGCATGCTGCCTTCTAAGCCTTTTCATAGCTTGTGCGATTGTCACACCATCACCATAGGACGGGTGGATGCCAATGTCCTGTATGACTTGGTGCCCGCCCACCTTTCTAGCATCATCTTATGCCAGTCTCTCCCCGAGCCACTGAGCGCTGGTCACACTGGCCTCCTCGTGCTCCCTGGACAAGCTATGTTCACCTCCTTGCTTTTGGGTGTCTGCTCGTGCTGTTCCCTGGAATTCTTTCCCTCCTCTTCTCCCCTCGGTCCCTGGTCCCAAGGTTAGCCCCTGTTCATCCTTTACGTCTCAACACCCCTTGTTCACTTCCTCAGGTGAGCCCTGCCTGACCTCAGATAAGGTAAAGTTTCTTTCTAACAGCCTCTCACAGCACCTTGAATTTGTCTGTCTCTGTTTCCATAGCAGTTGTAATTATATGGTTATGTATGCTGTTTGAATCTGTTTTCCTTGCATTAGGCTGGAGAGTCCACTGGGGCCAGGTCTATAGCCACACTGTGGCTGATCTAGGACAGCACCTACCAAGTAGTCAGCCCTAGATAAATGTTTGTTGATTGTCTGAATGAATGAGTTCCTATTTTGTAACTGGGGAACCTGAGGCATGAAGCAACGATGACTCTCCCAGGGTCACACAATCAGCTTACAAAGAAGCTCCTAGGACCCCTGACATGGAATCCGTGGGCTCCCCTTCCCCTTATCCCACTTCTACCCTGGGGGAGGGGGGGCTGGTCCTCTGCCTTAGTCTCTTATCCCTCCCTTAAACCTGGAGATACAGGTTTCCATTTTCTTGCCTCCCACCAAGTGAGCGAGGTGCTCAGGTCCTCTAAGAAGTATCATAATATGCCTTGGAATTCTCAGACACAAGAGCTAGGAGAGAAATGGAAACACTGAGCTGATGAACCTGACCTTGCTTTGGTTGTGGATTCTGTTGTATGATCTTGAGCAGTCGAAACTGTTTTCAGCCTCAGTTTGTTTACCTGTAATATGGAAGCTGGCTTCTCTGCCACAGTATGACTTGCAGGGCCATTGGAGAGAGAGAATTAAATTGAAGCTCTACTACAAGTGCTGTAAGGACAATCCATTTCTCTTAAAAGAACATAACAATGGGAGATGAGGAATAACACATTCATGTCAAATTCTGGTCAGATGGATAGGAAGTGACTTGTTTTCATCAAACTAGGCAGAATTCCAGAATGCCAGGGAAAGGAGAGACGTATTTTCAGGTCTTTGAGGTGGCCCTTGAGGAACAAAGGGAAAATTACATTAAAGTAAGCTTTGGAAAAGACCCTGATGCTGGGAAAGATTCAAGGCAGGAGGAGAAGGGGAAGACAGAGGATAAAATGGTTGGATGGCATCACCAACTCGATGGACATGAATTTGAGCAAGCTCCAGGACTTGGTGATGGACAGGGAAGCCTGGAGTGCTGCAGTCCATGGGGTCTTAAAGAGTTGGACACGACTGAGTGACTGAACTGAACTGAAGTTTTGACCAGACATCTTGGGCCTACATAGAAGAGTACCCTTACTAGAGTATTCTCTTTTTAGAAAACACTTTGTGGGCAAAAAGTGTTGAAAAGGTCAGTGTTCTGGGAGGACTTGGCTGGAAGGGTCTTGGGAGAGAGGGTCGTAATAGCCAGGAGCCCCAACTCCTGGCCGGCATTTTGGAGGCTGAGCCATGGCAGCATCTTCACTGTGTTAAAAAATAACAACAACAAAACAAAACATTACCCTCTGAGGATTTTCTCCTTTGTGCTTTATTTCTCAATGCTTCTATTTTCTTCTCATTTCAGAGGGTTTTAGAAAATGATGAAAATGTAGAAGAAGGAAATGAAGAAGAGGATTTAGAAGAGGATATTCCCAAGCGGAAGAATCGGACCAGAGGACGGGTAAGCTGGGGATGCCAGGAGGGAGGGAAGAGATCAGGGAGGTGGGGGACCTGCCAGACAACTGGACCCCAGATTCAGAATCCTGCTGCAGCTGGATAGAGAGTGTATCCATGGTCTTCCTCGCAGAACACCCAGAGAGGAAACGGCCAGAAGAGCTCTGATCCCAGGTGGTAACCTGCCAGAGTTTAGAGCTGGCTAGAGGGAGAAAAGTGGCAGAGAGCACAGCAAGGGGATGGGGAGGGTGAGGGTGAGGTCTGGGCGAGGGTAGAGGATGAGGAGAATGTGACTGCCAGCCCCATTCCTCAGTCATAGAAGAAGGCTGAAAGTGTCCTGTCCCTAGGGCTGCCCCAGCCTCACAGGTACTGCTTTGGCATACCTTTCACCAGGCAGAGAGCAGAAGCATACTGGGAAAGCATGCCAGGGCATAGCTGATGGTTCCCAGGCAGGTGTGGCAAGAGTTTTGGAGGTGTGTGGGCCTGGAATGTGGCAAGAAAAGGCCAGGAGCCTGGGGAATGGCAGATGGGAAATCCATGGTGGAAGGAATAAAAATATGAGGGTGACCCTTGAGGGGAGGGAGCCAAACCTGAGTGGCGCTATCAGGCATTAGGGGTGCCTCCAGAGTCCTCATGCTCAAGGCCAAAGGGGTTGTCTGTGGTCACCTTCAGGGGTCTGCAGGAGTATCTGAAAATAACCTGGTGGAGCGGGCATGGTGGGGATGAGCTGCTGCTTTCCGTCTGGAGAATTAGCGCTGTGAGGCTGGTCTGGCTCCTTCAGGCTCTGGATGGATGCTTACCCCTCCCCGGATGAAAGGCTAGTCCTGGATGCCCTCTGGGCTTGGGTCAAGTGGTGATCATGGCAAGGCTTTCTATTCCCGTGGCTCTTGAGTCTGAGCACACATCATAATCACCACGAGAGCCTATCGAAATGCAAATTTGCAGGATCCACTCCAGGAAGTTGTGATTTAGGAGGTCCGGGGTCAGGCCTGGAAGGCTGTATTGTAAGCAGGTTCCTCGGTGACTGGTGCAGGGGGCCCAGCAGTGCCCACTCTGAGCTACAGTGCTTTGACCTGGATAGGAGCTGGAATTTCTGTCTGGACGGGGCCGCCCGCTGATGCCACACACCATATAGGGTCACAACTCAGCTTCCTCCATGATCAATGCTTTGACATTCTTGTTTAATCTTTTCTTTACTCCCACTTTCAGTTGGTTTATATGTTTGTTTTTTTGTGTAGTTTTTTTTGTATGTGGAATATTTCAATGCAAGTCCTAGACATTTTTTTTTCATTTAACCTGTGCCATATCTTAATGTATATCTCTAACAGGCATCATTATCATACCTAATAAAAATAACTATTCTAATATCCTCCACCTTCCCTGCTGTCTCAGTCAGTAAAGAATCTTCCTGCAATGCAAGAGACCTGAGTTTGACCCCTGGGTCAGGAAAATCCCCTGGAGAAAGGAATGGCTACCCACTCCAGTATTCTTGCCTGGAGAATTCCATGGACAGAGGAGCCTGGTGGGCTACAGACCATGGGGTCACAAGAGTCGGACACGACTTAGTGACTAAACCACCACCATTCTGGTATCCAGTCCTTGGTCATTTTCCCCCTGATTTTCTCAAAAATGGCTTTGGCAGTTTGAAACTTGTCTTTTGCATTCTATAACATACTTCTTCCTTGCTACTATTCCCTGTCACATATATACTTTTTTTCCCCTCCATGCCTTTTATTTGTTGAAGAACTTGGGTGGTTGGTCTTGTGGAATTTTTCATATTCTAGAGTTGGCAGACTGGTGGTGTCTAATGTGTCCCTGGATCCTCTTTATTTCCTGAAATCTAGTGTTTTGATGAGAGACAATTAGATTGTGGATATTCATGTGTGTGTATGTATGTAAATACCTTTTTGGTGGGGCTCAACTCTTTCCTAGGTGTGATGTGTGTTTCTTATTGCTTCACATCTGGAGGCGTATGCTGTCCACTGGTTCTGACTTCAGTGGTAGTAAAACTGATCAGTGAATTTGGGTGTTGTCAGCCAGAACTCTCCTTAGAAAAGTGCCCCATCATGTTTTTACCTAGTCTTCTTAGTGGCCACGGATGAATTTGCCTGGACCCATGCCTTCATTAGGGGTTACAAAGTAATGAATGATCTAGTTCTATTGTTAAAGAAGACTTTAGAATGTGGGCTTTCTGGGCCTTTTGTGAACGCCAGTTGCTATATGCCTGCAGGTCAGTTTCCATCCCTTCTCTTAGCCCAAACCAAACTTACTCTAGTAGATGGTAGACAATGGTTGTTTTAATATTTCTACTCCCTGAAATCTAGGCATTGAACTTGCAGTCAGCAAATATGAATTAGGTGTCTTCTCTGTAAGAATACCATCAGAAGTAGCAGCAACAGTCGTCTGTACTGACTGTATACTTCCTATACATCAGGCAATGATGAGGCTCTTCACAATAAGAGCTACGTTACTGAAAGTGATGGTAGGTCCTTTATGCTGCATTTTGTATTTCTTCACTGTCCACTGGCCACCTGTGGCTACAAAACACTTGACATGTTGCTCATGCAAATTGAAATATGCTGTAGATGTAAAATATTCACCAGATTTCAAAGGTGGTGGTTTAGTCGCTCAATTGTGTCCAATTCGTGTGACCCCATGGACTGTAGCCTGCCAGACTCCTCTGTCCATGGGACTTCCCAGGCAAGAATACTGGAGTGGGTTGCCATTCCCTTCTCCAAGGGATCTGCCCAACCTGGGATCCAACCCGAGTCTCCTGCACTGCAGGTAGATACTTCATCGATTGAGCTACCAGGGAAGTCATAGATTTCGAAGACATAGTATAAAAAGAACGGTGACCATTTCATTAATGATTTTATATTGATTACACAGTGAAATAAAGATATTTTGGATACATTTGGTTAAATAAAATATATTACTAAAATTAATTTCATCTTTTTCTCTTTTCACTCTTTTCAAAAATGTGGCCATTGGAAAATTTAAAACGGCATGTGAACCCCATTGTATTTCTCTTGGTCAGCACTGCTTCTTTCTTTCCTATGAGTTGATATTATTACTTCTGGAGAGGTTAAGAATTTGTTCAAGGTTGTCCAACCCAGTAAGGAAGAAGTGAGGATTTGAACACAGGTCTGTACTTTCCCACTGGGTCACACATGGCTCAGTGCCCAGCATGTGGCCATTGGCCAGTTTGTTGAATGAATGGTTTAATGATAGGAAAAGAACAAAAAGTCTTATTTGAGCTTTCTGGGAGCTGAGAAAAGGCCTGAACACAGCAAGGGAGCTAGATGGGGCCTAGGCTAGTTCTGGGCCCATCCATGCTGGCTGAGGGGCAGTCAAATGGCTCTACATTGTGCGGTAACATGGTGGACATGTCACCCATGGTGGGAACCATGGAAGGACCTAAAAGTTACAGGTGTGCCTGCCTGTGCTGGAATAAAGAGTGGAGACTGCTTCATGCACAACCTCAAAGAAGCTACCCTTTAACATGTATTCAAGCCGCTGCTGGCGCCTGGTGGACAGTCACTCCCGTTTCTGTTGTCAGGACTGAGATGCAGTCTATGGCTGTCTCAGTGTGTGGTCCCTGGGCTTCAGCATCAATGTCACCTGGGAGCTCATTAGAAATGCAGATACCAGACTCCACCCCAGTTGGGCTGCATTGGAGTCTGCACTCTAACGAGACCACCAGATGCTCTGTGTGTTCATAGAAATCAGGGCTAAGGTAGTGATGGCTAGAACAGTCTCTACCTTGTCTGAACCCTGAGTTCAAATCCCAGTTCTACCACTTACTAGAGTTTTGGTCAATTATGTAACCCCTGTGACCTTGACCAAATAACGTAAGTACTGTGGGCCTCAGTTTCTTCGTCATTAAAATTGAGTTAGTAATTCACAACCGATTTTGAGTGCTTAATAAAGGTGAAATATTATTAGGAGAGTGTAAGCAAAGGGAATAGCTCTCTGACTTTGGCAGTGGAGATTCCCTGAGAGGTGAGAGAAATTTAGGCCCAACAATTAATAATTGGCCCTAGTCTTTGGTAGCTTTAATGCAACAATAAGCCCTACTGTAAGTCTATGGTAACTTTAGCCGAACAATCAAAGCTCTTTAAAATTCATGAAATTCCTGTGAGTCATCCACGTGAGTGTTATCAATCAGTTGATCAATCAGTAAGTGTTTATGATGCAGTATGGTGTAGTCCAGTGCTTCTCAAACTTTAATGTGCATATAAAGCACCTGGTAATATTGTTCAAGCGTAAATTCTGATGCAGTAGGTCTGGTTGGTGGCGACTGAGATTTTGCTCGATTAGCAGTATCCCAGACGATGTCAGTGCTGCTGGTCTGAGCACTCCACTTTAAATACCAAGAGTGTAGAACAGTAGTTCTCAATATTTATTTGGTCTCAGGGATTCTTTACTCAAAAATCACTGAGAGCCCCCAAAGCTGTTGTTCTGATGGCTTATAACCAGTGATACTTCCCATATTAGAAACAGAAAAATGTTAAACTTAAGAGTATACCAGCACATAGACTGATGACATCATTGTGTTGTGTAGCCCCTGGAAAACTCCACTATGCACCTGTGGGAGGATGAGAGTGAAAACTTTCAAATAACACTTTAGGACTATTACAAAAATAGTTTTGACATCAGAGACTCCCTGAAGGGGTCTCAGCGACTCCCAAGGATCTCTGGACCACTATTTGAGAACAACTGGTACAGAGCAACTAATTTTCTGCTTGGGACTGAGTCTGTACTAGTTGAGAATCTTTTAGTTGTAGAAAACTCAATGGGTTAAGCAAAAATGGAAAGTATTTGAAAAGCTGCTGAGCTATTGCACCAGATTTGAGCAATTTTTGAAGGTTCAGATAGGACCAGAAAGTGGCAGGGATTTAGGACAGGGAAAAAGTAAGGAACCCAGGCGGTTTCTGGTCTTTACTCCTTCCTCCTTTATCCTTCTCTCACAAGACTGCCTCTTCTGCTTCTCTGTGCATGTGGCCCCATAGTTCCTGAATTTATGGGTCCCTAGTTGAAGTGATCTGTACTAACTAGAGTCACTATTTTCCAATTTGAAGTCTGTTGGAGGTAGAATCTGATTGGCCCAGCTTGGGTCATATGTCTACTTCTGAGTCAGCCAATCAACAGTGGCCAGTGGGGCAGGGCCATGTGATACAATCATGGCTGCCATGGCCCACCAGTGTGTGAATGGGAGGTGGAGTGGAGAGGAGTGGAGTGAGATGGGCAGTTCTCAGAGGGGGAGAGTGGTTTCTTTGGATATCAGTCTCAAAGTCTTCTGTAACAGATTCTGGAAATCTGGGCCTCTGTCTTCCCCTGGCTCTGTGACTATGGGCAAGTCATGAGCCTTTTCTGAACCTGTTTCTTCAAGTACCAAATGGGAATGATACTAGATGGTTAAACTCAGATGGTATTGTAGGAATTAACTGTGATAATATATAAGAAAGAACTTTGGTTGCTGTGTGCCCTGCATAGTACTAAGTGTCAGGGGTTATAATAAAATATGGAGTGTCATCTTTGCTCTCCGGGACCTTGGAATTAAATTGAGGAGAAAATGCTAATAGTCATGATACAATTAGAAAGCAGCAGGCTTCTGACTGTGCACTTACCAAATGCAATAAGAGTTCAGAGGAAAGAGAAATCAACTGGGCAAGGACGGGAAATAATTTATTGAGTACTTCCTGTAGACCTAGCATTGTCCCCTGTGGTTTCACACCCCCTTAGCTCTACAACAAATCTGCAATAAAGATGTTGCTCTGCCCATTTTACAACTGAGAAAACTGACACTTAGACAAGTAACTTGTCCAAAAACCCATGCTAGCGTTTAAAGATATGTCCGTCTGACTTTAAAACTGATGCTTTACTCCTTAGTGTGACAAAAGGAAGATTCTTGGAGGAGTGGCATGTTAACAAGGCTAAAGCATGGACCAGATGTGGCTTGGCAGAGCAGAGGCTGATCCATGACAGAGATCAATCAAAACAAAGACTTGGATTTAGCATGAGCATGAGGTGATTGTGGTAGAGTTGGTATTAGGATATCATTGGCTAAATCAGTAGGCTTCGGGTGGCCGTGACTGAGTATGTGATTGAATGGATGACCATGGGCTCCTGTCCTCCACTCCTTTTGTCTCATGAGTCTGAGTATCATGCAGGATGCATTGGGTAGGGCAATGCAGAGGTAGAACCCTAGCTGGTGAGTTCTTTGAGCAGCTCAAGGGTTAACTGATGCCCCTGACTTAAGATATGGAGTAAAAGGGAAATGCAAAGCCTAACATGTCCTTTGAAGGAAGACACAATACCAGTTGGATACAGAGAATGAAGGAGAAGAACCAAAGACAATTAGCTTACTTACTGACTGGTGGATTGATTCATTTATTCAGCAAATATTTATTAAGTGCTGTTTAGGTGGCTGGCCCTGTGCCAAGTTCCAAGTATAATGGTGGCCCAAATAGATGCATTTTCCACCCTTACGTGGGGGAAACAGAAAACCAGCAAGTACACCAACAAATATATAGTATAACATTATGTGTACGTACTTAGTTGCTCAGTCATGTCCGACTCTTTGTGACCCCCTGAACTGTAACCTGCCAGGCTCCTCTGTCCATGGGATTCTCCAGGCAAGAATACCAGTGAAAGGTAAAGTGAAAGTCACCCAGTCATGTCCAACTCTTTGTGACCCCATGGACTATAGAGTCCATGGAATTCTCCAGGCCAGAATACTGGAGTGGGTAGCTGTTCCCTTCTCCAGGGGATCTTCCCAACTCAGGGAATGAACCCAGGTCTCCCACACTGCAGGTGGATTCATTACCAGCTGAGCCACCAGGGAAGCCCAAGAATACTGGGGTGGGTAGCCTGTCCCTTCTCCAGCAAATTTTCCTGATGCAGGAATCGAACCGGAGTCTCCTGCGTTACAGGTGGATTCTTTACCAACTGAGCTACTAGGGAAGCCCTTAAGAATACTGGTAGTTACTCCCTTCTCCAGGGGATCTTCCCAACCCAGGGATCAAACCTGGATCTCCTGCAGTGCAGATGGATTCTTTACCATCTGAGCGTCCAGGGAAGCCCAGTATGAAGCAAGATAATGCTAAGTGCTGTGACATGAAGTGGGACGGAAGGCATGAGTGAACATACATTGGTCAGGAGGGCTTCTCTGAGGAGGTGACATGTGAGCAAGACAAGTAGGATTTCAAGTTTCCAGGCTTGATATGTTGCAGGAGATTGGAAGAGTGCTTCCCTGATAGCTCAGTTGGTAGAGAATCTGCCTGCAATGCAGGAGACCCTGGTTCAATTCCTGGGTTGGGAAGATCTGCTGGAGAAGGGATAGACTACCCAAACCAGTATTCTTGGGCTTCCCTTGTGGCTCAGCTGGTAAAGAATCCGCCTGCAATGTGGGAGAGCTGGGTTTGATCGCTGGGTTGGGAAGATCCCCTGGAGAAGGGAAAGGCTACCCACTCCAGTATTCTGGCCTGGAGAATTCCATGGACTCTATAGTCCATGGGGTGGCAAAGAGTCAGACACAACTGAGCAACTTTCACATACATACATACCAGCCACTGGAGGCATCCCTGGCCTGTGTCCTTGATGCCCTGGAGCCACAATCCCTATTTGCAGTTGAGGAAACTGAGGTGCAGGGAGAGAGTGGGAGTGTTATCAAGCCCTGGCTCTCGACGGGCCCCCCTCCCTCTCGGGCTGCTCCCAGTCCCGGCTCTCCTCCTCTCCTCCCTGGCGGGCGGGAAGTATTTTTAGTCTCCCGAGCCCCTCCCTGGGTCTGCCTTTGCCTTGTCATTCTGCTTGACTTGCTTTCACCTGCTCCGAGGCGGCTGTGACAGGGCTGCGGGCTGCGCACGTCAAGCTGTCCCCGGCTTCTCCGAGGGGACGTCGTGGAGGGGGCGCGGGCAGCTGAGGGTGACCACCCTCAACGTGGGCAGGGAGGGAAGCCTGTCAGTGCCTCGGGGTGGAGGGGGTGGCTGCCAGGGCCGCACAGCTCCCTCTTGGGGTCAACTCTGCGTAATGAGGGCGAGGGGAGGGGGCTGCTGGCTCGTGGGGTGGGCAGGGATGGTGGGGGCTCGGGGAGGCCAGGCGGGAAAGCACCCTGGAGGGGAGGAGAGGAGGGAGGGAGGATTCTGTAATTTGTTTTGGAGAGAGACAAGCGAGGAGGTGGTGGCTGCCGTAGCTTGGCAGGTGGTTGTTGATTGTGAACTGTGTGTGTTTGGGGGCAGGGTGTACATCATGCGACTGGGGTACAGGCCTTTCCGCTATGATGTCCCCAGGGAAAGTGTGTGTGTGTGCGTGTGTGTGTGTGTGTGAGAGCACCTCAGGCCTTTTGACTCTGAAGCCCCCCCCCACCCCGGGACCACTTTTCCAGGCCAGGTCCCGGTTGCCCTGCATACCAGGTGCTGCCGTGTTTTATTCCTCATCCACTGTACCTTCCTGCCTCTGTCCCCAAAGACCCCAGCGGGCCCTTAACCTGCTTGAGAGTTTAGTGCTACTCATTACCAGAGAATGACCCGGAGGAGGCGAGGGTGCTACCCACGTGGCCGCTGTAGGACTCACAAAGGTCTAAAAATAAACCCTGCCATGTTCTCGTAGCCACTGTCCCAGGGCTGCCGAGCTGCCAGCTCCCTCTCTGGCTGCTCTTGTCAATCCTTGGAGGTGGAGCCCACCCCTCCACTCCCTCACCCCAACCCTCCACCCCCCCGCCCCGATGATGCTGGCCCTTTCTGGGAGATGCACACACGGCGGGGGTGTCAAGAGTCCAGCCCCAGGAGACTTTGAGGTGTCAAGGTCTTGGCCACTGGCTGGAGACCAGAGGCAGACCACACAGGGAGGCCTCAGCAGGCGCCCACCCCGTGGAGTAGGCTGAGCAAGTGGGGAGGGGAGCGCCCCACGGGCCTGGGCTCCTGCCCCAATTCTGGACCTGGCTCGCTTTCGAGACACTTTAGCTGGAGGGGGATGTGAACACAGGAGTCTGGGGTGATGGCTGCATGCTCACGCTACTTGCTCTCATTTTCCCACCATCTTGGCTGGGTTTGGAGCGGGTTTGGCATCCACATGTGGTGTCAGCAAACCTGGGGCTAAGGAGTTGGAGGAAGAGGTCCTGGGGGCAACAGTAGAGGATGGGAATTCTGACTGCCCAAGGCTCTGGAGTCAGTGTCTTGAGTTTACATCCTGGCTCAGCTCTTAGTGACCAAGTGACCTTGGGTGAGCTACTTCACACCTCTGTTGCCTCAGTCTTCTCATCTGTAAAATGGAGATAATAGTAGCACCTGCTTTTCGGAGTTGTGAGGATTTAATGAAGTGATACAAGTGAGTTGCTGAGTCATCTGGGCAAGTTACTTAGCCTCTCGGGGCCTCAGTTTCCTGATCCGTAAAGTGGGGTTGGTATAGGTTTGAGTGAAGTATAAGGTTGAATAAGGAGATCCAGGTGAAGCACTCAGGGCCTTACAGAACACACGCTGGGGAACCATAGTGATTGTCAGCATAACAAGCACCCTGATATTCCCATGTCTCCCCAGGCCCGTGGCTCCGCAGGTGGCAGGAGGAGGCACGACGCCGCCTCGCAGGAAGACCATGACAAGCCTTACGTCTGTGACAGTAAGTACAGCAGATGCCACCTTCCTGCCGCGGGCCCCCACCCTTCCCTGAGCTGCTCCAGCCCTGGGCTTGCTGGCTTCTCCTCTCGGGCCCAGACCTCAGTTTGCCTGCTGGCTGCCACCTCACTGCAGTCACACCTGACCTCCTCTGGCAGCTCCCCCAGGCCTGGTGTTGCTGCAGGAGGGAGAAGCCAGGCTGGGAGGCCTCCTTGCCCTGTATTCCTTTCCCTGCAGTGGCCTCCTTTATGGTTTTCCTCTGGCTCCCTCTCTTTCACTCTCTCTGTCTCTGTAAGGTTCATCCTCTATTTCTTTTTCTGTTTCAGAGAATTACAAACAAAAACATAACTCAAAATCCTCCAACAGAGGTGCTTGGCTCCGGCGGCTTTTCATTTGTTTCTCTTTAATTTCCTCTCTCTCCTTTCTTTCTCTCTCTCCTGTCCTAGGTAAGGCAGGTTATGAATCTTTCTCTGACAATGACTTAGTTTAATAAATGTCCCACGATCCATCTCCAGCCTTTCTCACTGGCTTCAGGAGCATCTTTGGACAAGTGACTCCCCGGCTCTGGGGTTTAGGGTCTGCAGACAGAGCTGGGGAAGGACTTCGGGGGGCCGAGCTTCAGGAACAGTGGCAGCAGGTGGACCTGGGAGACCTGCAGCTTTCGGAGGGACTGCCGTCAGCCTGAGAGAGCTTTGTCTTTCTCACCCACCAGAGAGCACTGGGCGGTGGGTTTAGATCCTTGCCCTAGTTATCTCCTCACCAGATCGGGCACCATCTGCTCGCTCCATGGCAGGGGCGGCCCTCGAAACCGCACTCCCTGACCATCTTCCCTTCCTGCCTTCTCTCTGAGGATGCAGCGCTCTGCCACAGGCTGTGGTGGGACCAGTGAGGCTGGGCTGGGCACAGTGGTCCCTCGGGTGCCCCACCTGCCCTGCCGGTGTCTGCGGTCGCTATGAAGGCAGGACACCCCAAAGGAGACAGGGCGGGGGCACAGGCAGTGCATCGGGGGTGCCGCGCATTTCCTCCCTCTTTGCTGGCCTCTTTTGATTTCCACAAGGTGTTCTGTGCCTGGTGGGGTGACAGCTGGTTGGAGAACATTTTGCTAGAAGAACTCAAACTCCATGACCCCCATTTGACTGTTTAGTACACCATGCAGATGACAGTCCTGAGACGAGTCCTGCAGGTAACATCGTCTCCATCCCCAGGTGTGCGTTCAGGATGAGGAGGGAGCAAGGCATGGGGTCTGATGTCTCTTGGCAGTGCCGGGAGGTGCCTGCTTCCTCCTGGGTCTTGCTTCCTGGAAAGCGTTCAGTTTTGTTCTGACGCATAAAAGCCCAAGCATGCTAGCCCCTCGGGAGACTGGTTCAAGGCTGGGAAGGGTGCTTCAGACGCCCCGGCAGCAGGCTTTCCCGCTGTGTCTGGCCGGAGCAGCCCAGCTCTCAAGAATGCCAAGAGCTGCTTAGGAACTGGGGCATTGCGGCTCCATTCCTCTTTTAAAAGCCTGCATTTTCTTAGGTGATTTTCTGCGCCCCCCCCGACAGTGGGGTTACCTTTTGCTCTGTCTCTCCAGCTGTCTTCAGGTTCCCAGCCCATGATAATCCCAGACACACCCGTGCACCCCTATCCATCCTCCCCAGGGTTCCTGCCTTCACTGCTTTGTCTCCGAGGTCTGCCTCTTTAGCATTAAATCCAGGACGTGCCCTTTGCGGATGTCCCCACCTGGCCTGGCCCACACCCTCTCCCCCAGCTCCCGTGGCTTTGTTTAGGGGCTCTCAGAGCCGTTTGCTGTTTCCTCTTCCCTTCCCCATGGGATCTCCTCCTCCTCCTGTGCTCCCTGTGACGCGTGGGATGCCCGATTCAGGCTTTCTGGAAGTCTCTGCAGTTGGTTCTGCCTACACAGGCCTCCGTTTTCCTCCCTCGTTGGAACAAGGTCCACCGCGGAATGCCCTTCTCCAGCCTGGCTCTCTTAGGAAACTCTGCGGCAGCTCAGTGATTAATAGACTTTATTTTTATCTGGTGCCCTTCAGACATGTGATCCTTTGGGATAGGAATGACCTTTGGAGAGGTCGCAAGGCCCACCTCCCACCCCCGATCTGAGCAGGGAATGCTTTTAATAATCTCTAATGCATCCTAAGTAGAGAGGTGTCTGGTCAACTCCTCGAATGTCCCCAGGGATGGTGTTACCATAAGCTGCCCTTTCTTCCATGATTCCAACTGTGCTTTGAATGATTGTTTTTTTCCCTTAATAGGAGCTGAAATTTTTCTTTCCTACAGGCCCGCTTAGCTTTGTGCATCTTTTCCCAACCAATAGGCACATTCAGCATTTCATCTGTGCTGGAGGCCCTCTTAACATCTCCTGGTATTCTTGGTTTACCTAGGAACACATCACATAATTTCTGTGCTGGCCTGCTCTGAATCCCCTTCCAGGTTTAATTTAAACTCAGCACTCTCATTGAAAGTAGTACCAAGGCCAAGTGGTTCAAAGAGTAACAGACACATTTCCTTGTTTATTTTACACATCGGCTCTTAGCACCACCCGCATCTGTAGAGAGCAGAAGTAATTGGCCACCCTACTGCACTGTGCACCATCTCAACCACTTCCCACTCGGTGCCTGTCCTGACCCCCGGGCTAGTGCCTCTCCAGGTGTGTGCTCTTTTCTACTTATGCATTTGATTATTCCTTCTTCCATAAATCACTCTGCATTCAGCCCTATTGAGTTTCCATAAAGAGATACAATAATATGTGACTTCAATATACAAGATTCAATAAAGGTAAATTTAAAGACAGTGCCCAGTAGTTAAATTTCATTCTTCACAGATTCGCAATCCCTGCCACTTTTGTATTGTGTGTGGTTTGATTTGCATAATCCCCACTGCATATTTCGAGTTATTTATGAAAATATTAGGCCACCTTGGACCCCACCACCTCTTCTCAGGTTTCTGTGGAGTAGTTGTAGCTATTTTTTTCAGGTGTGATTGTATTTAACCCTTCCTGGTATCTATTCCTATAGTCATCCTGCGCTGTTCTTGGTCCAAGGTTCCCTTTCAAGATGAGTGGTTGAAATATTATCTTACCTGCTAACTTCAAGTGATGGATAGTTTTCTTGTTACCTTTCACTCAGTCCTTGAATTTATTCCATCTCAGGGAAATATTCAATCATCTAAACATAATTTATTTTTTACCCAATCCTTCATTTTCCAGCAAGTAACCAATCTCTATTAATTATCCTGAAAGTCTACCCAGCTTCAGGATTAAAGCTCTCTTTCTTCCCTTTTAATCTCTTGCTGAAGGGGAGAAAGTGTTCAATCCCTTCAAGTAAAGAACCTGCACAAGACTTTGTAGGAAAGGCTGTTGGTGTTGGTCAGAGTGTGGGCCTGGACGACCTGTGCAGAGATAACTGAGATGTTATTAAACCTGCATCTTTAGAGAGCTTCTCAGGGGATACTTAGGAATACTGGGAATGATTCTTCTACTTCATTCAGATCTGAAGGCTTCTGGCCTGTGACTGATCAGCCCTTTTATTATCCCCTGCTTTTTGCATCTGAATGTTCTGGAGGCTCCGGGAATTCTCCAGGCAGAGTGTCACTGACTTGCATTTCTGTTTTAGTTGTTCTCTTTAGAATCTTTCCTGTTCTTTCAACATTGTTATAAAACTCAGTAGTCTAATATAAAATTCAGCAACCCAGCAGTTGACTTTAATTTACTCGATAACTTTAAATCCCAGTAATATAATTTACTCCCTTTTATAGGTGGGATGATGACAGAGGATAGATCTGTGTGAGAAATCCTTGGGTTTGAGCCACTAGAGTATCTTAAAGATCATTTCAGGCATTTGCCACTTTGCTTTCTAACTGTTCCCAGTCCTGGATTTTCTCTGCATCACTACAGCAGACTCCTGCTGAGAGACTCACTTTTCCATTTTCTTGGGGCTTCCTTGATAGCTCAGTTGGTAAAGAATCCAGTTGCAATGCAGGAGACCCTGGTTTGATTCCTGGGTCGGGAAGATCCCCTGGAGAAGAGATAGGCTACCCCCTTCAGTATTCTTGGGCTTCCTTCATGGCTCAGCTGGAAAAGAATCCGCCTGCAATGTGCAAGACCTGGGTTCGATCCCTGGGTTGGGAAGAGCCCCTGGAGAAGGGAAAGGCTCCCCACCCCAGTATCTGGCCTGGAGAATTCCATGGACTGTATAGTCCATGGGTCACAAAGAGTCAAACACGACTGAGCGACTTTCGCTTTCACGTGTTCAAGGAGCATCATGGGAAAGAGGATGGTGGTGATGGGATGATTTTTAGGAAGAGGGAGAATATTTGTCTCTAAGTTTCAGTCATTTAGGGAGGAACAATGCACCCATTTGCCCTCCTGCGGGGCACAATAGAAGTGATTTGTGAAGTTATTATTTTCTTTCTCTATTTTTAAAGAAATTTTCTTTAAAAAGTTAATTTAAATTTAATTACATTGTAGGAAAAGCACTTAGACTGAGACCTACCCTGTTAAATTTTTAAGTGAACATTATATGCTGAATATGCTGAATTATATGTTGAATAGGGGCACATTGTTGTATAGCAGGTCTTTAGAGCTTGCTCGTCTTGCTTGATGGAAACTTTATGCTTGTTAATTAGCGATTTCCTATCACCCATTCCCCACCAGCCCCTGGCACTACCATTCCAGTCTTTGATGCTATGGATTTGACTACTTTAGATAACTCATATAGATAGAATCATGCCATAGCTGTCTTTCTGTGCGGTGCTGTGCTTAATCCCTCAGTCATGTCCTACTCTTTGTGACCCAATGGACTGTAGCCTGCCAGGCTCCTCTGTCCGTGGGGATTCTCCAAGCAAGAATGCTGAAGTGGGTTGCCATGCCCTCCTCCAGGGGATCCTCCCAACCCAGGGATCAAACCCTGGTCTTCCACATTGCAGGCAGATTCTTTACCATCTGAGCCATCAGGGAAGCCCATTTGTCTCTCTAGGACTGGCTTATTTTGTTTAGCACAATGTTCTTAAGGTTCATCGATGTTATTGTATACTGAATAATGCGATATTCCTCTTAAGGGATGACTAGTATTCCATTGTGTATGTGTACACATTTCTGTATCCATTCATTCTTGGTTGGACATTTAGGTTGTTTCCACATATTGGCTATTGAGAAAATTGCTGCAAACATAGGAGCGCTAATATCTCTTTGAATTATTGATTTCAACTCTTTTGGATAAATACCCAGACGTGGGACAGCTGGATCACTTGGTAGTTCTACTTTCAATTTTTTAAGGAAACTCTGTACTGTTTTCCACAGCAGCTGCACCATTTGTCATTCCCACCAACAGTGCACCAGGGCTCCTACTTCCCCACATTCTCACCAACACTGTCTTTTGCTCCCAGCCTTTTCTGATTATGGTGATAGCGTCTGCTAATGGGTGCTTACGTGTGCAGAACATGGTGCTAAGCATTTTATATACATGCTTCTATAAATCCCAGTGCCAACCTAGAGAGGCAGGGATGATTGAGCTCACTTTACTGAAAAGAAATAGGCTCAGAGAGGTGAGGGGACTTGTCCAAGGTCACACAGCTAGTTAATGCTAAACATGGGGTGTGAATCCTGTTTCTCCAGCTCCAGAATGGACACACCCCAAGACATCTCTGCACAGACTGCTGGCTAATATGCCCTCCTCCACACTGATAGAGAATTTGCTTCTGTGTGGATCATGGCAAACTGTGGAAAATTCTTAAAGAGGTGGGAATACCAGACCACTGCACCTGTCTCCTGAGAAACCTGTATGTAGGACAAGAAGCAACAGTTACAACCAGACATGGAACAATGGACTGGTTCCAAATTGGGAAAGGAGTATGTCAAGGCTGTATATTGTCACCCTGCTTATTTAACTTATATGCAGAGTACATCATGCAAAATGCTGGGCTGGATGAAGCACAAGCTGGAATCAAGATTGCCAGGAGAGATATCAACAACCTCAGATATGCAGATGATACTGCTCTACAGGCAGACAGCAAAGAGGAACTAAAGAGCTTCTTGATGAGAGTGAAAAAGCTGGCTTGAAATTCAACATTCAAAAAATGAAGACCATGGCATCTGGTCCCAGCACTTCATGGCAAATAGATGGGGAAAAAAATGGAAACAGTGACAGATTTTATTTTCCTAGGCTCCAAAATCACTGCAGACTGCGACTGCAGTTTTGAAATTAAAAGGCGCTTGCTCCTGGGAAGGAGAGCTACGAAACAGCTAGACAGTGTATTAAGAAGCAGAAACTTCACTTTGCCGACTAAAGTTTGTATAGTCAAAGCTATGATTTTTCCAGTAGTCAGGTATGGATGTGAGAGTTGAACCATAAAGAAGGCCAAACGCTGAAGAATTGATGCTTTCAAATTGTGGTGCTGGAGAAGATTCTTAAGAGTTGCTTGAAGTGCAAGAGATCAAACCAGTCAATCCTAAAGGAAACCATCCCTGAATATTCATAGGAAGAACTGATGCTGAAGCTTCAATACTTTGGCTACCTGATGTGAAGAGCCGACTCATTGGAAAAGACCCTGAAGCTGGGGAAGATTGAAGGTGTGCTGTGGTCCATGGGGTGGCAAAGATTTGGACACGACTTAATGACTACAGAACAGCAATAACAAATACGTCTTGCTCCACACTGAAAGAGACTTTGGTTCTCCTGAAAGCTGAGGAAACAACATGCTTTAACAATAAATGAATGAGCAAGCACGCTTTATTTATGAGGTGAGGCTCTGTCCACTGTCGACAGACGGCTTCCCGGTGTCAGGTTGGCAAGCTGGAATCAGGTAGTAATTATAGCTGAAGTGGAATGGAATAGTTTACATAATTTTGAGCCTTTTCAATTTAAACCTATTAAAATCATTCTACCTCCCATCCCTAACTGGGTTATTAGGATAGATTAGAGACAGAAGGCTCACAGATGTGATGGAAGCCCTCCTGGGAACTTGACTCACCTCTGGGT
This sequence comes from Cervus elaphus, assembly GCF_910594005.1. Taxonomy (NCBI): domain Eukaryota; kingdom Metazoa; phylum Chordata; class Mammalia; order Artiodactyla; family Cervidae; genus Cervus; species Cervus elaphus. The sequence continues at coordinate 18,432,814 of NC_057826.1, forward strand.
CTTGTCAGTCTCAACTTGGTCCCCATATGAGCAAGAACTTTGTCCCCTACCACCCTCACCCCACTGATGTGTAGTTTTGATTGTGTGGCCCATGACTTCACTGTGTTGCCTCCCTTCTAGAAACCTGGTGGGCTTGTAACTCTGTCCAGTTGGGCCAGTATCAGAATAGGGCTTGGGTCTTCTGGGTGGTAGACCCCAGGGAGAATGTTTGGGACAAAAAGCAGGATCTGGGGTTAGACCTTGATCTACCTTGATTCCATCCCTCAAGTGGGCTATGACACCACTTTTCTCATTTGTCAATGATGGGAAGAGCTCCTTTCTTTTTTTTTCCTTTTGAAAATATTATTTATTTACTTTTGCTGTACTGGGTCTTCATTACTGTGCATGGGCTTTCTCTAGTTGCAGCGAGCAGGGTCTGCTCTCCAATTATGGTGCCCAGGCTTCTCATTGCAGTGGCTTCTCTTGTTGCGGAGCATGGCTTCACATGTTGTGGTGCTCAGGCTTCATTAGTTGTGGCTCCCGGGCTCCAGAGCACAGACTTAATAGTTGTGGCGTACAGGTTTCATTGTTCCGTGGCATGTGGGATCTCCCTGGATCAGGGATTGAACCTGTATCTCCTGAGTTGGCAGGATGATTCTTTACTACAGAGCCACCAGGGAAGCCCTGGGAGCTCCTTTTTAAAAAAAAAATTAAAAAAATAAAAGTCTGTGCTGGATCTTAGTTGTGGCATGCGTGATCTAGTTCCCTGACCAGGGTTCAAACCTGGGCCCCCTGCATTGCAAGTGCGGAGTCTTAACCACTGAACCACCACAGAAGTCCCAGCTCCTTTCTTGAGTCTCTAGACCTCCTTAGTCAGTCGCCTTCCCCCCATCATGGGCTCCTTTCTTCCCAGGCTTAGCAGTGAGGCTCTTTCCCTGAGACATAGCCTGTTGGGGTATAGGACATTTGGAGACCGCCGTGCGGGGCCTAGAGCAGCCCCAGCTGCTCCCACAGTGTTTCAGAAACTCTGCTTGACTTTGTGCATGTGTGTGTGCATGCTCAGTCACTTCAGTTGTGTCCGACTCTTTGTGACCCTGTGGACCATAGCCAGCCAGGTTCCTCTGTCCATGGGATTCTCTAGGCAAGAATACTGGAGTGGATTGCTGTGTGCTCCTCCAGGGCTGCTTGACCTCAGCCTCCTTAAAAATCACTGCCATTTCCCCTTGTACCTGAGTGCACAGGAAGAATCAGATGACCACTGCAGTCTTATTAAAAATTTTCTGAGGGCATTAAGGCCCCACATTCTCTAAGGCTCACATGCTTCTAGCTTCGAGCTGCAGCAGAAAAGCCAATAATGTGGGCTTCAGGCTGGCTGCCCTTGTCGCTGGAGGGAAGCCGGGCTCATCACTCAGTTGTTGAGGATATTATCTTGCAGGTCCTTGCGTGGGGTGCAGTGGGGGAGGGGTGGGACAGCCTCTATGCCCCAGAAACTTGATTTGTGGAGCAGGGCCTGTGGCATGGGATTGATCCCTAGAGACCCAGTGCATTTGTTCCTGCAAAGCTGGGACTGTTTAAATATTTAAGTGTCCTCGCATCGTGGACGCAGGTTGCAGGTTGTCACAGCAGAGCTGGTCAGAGAGAGGGCTGGGGAGTGGTCGAAGTTTCTCATTCATGCCCTCAGACCTTCTCGCTTGCTCAAGAACCGTGTCCTTGACCACCAAACCTGTGGTTGCCTTGCCTGTAACCCACACCCTCTTTTATTTATTTTATTGAAGTATAGTTGATTTACAGTATTGTGTTAGTTTCAAATGTACAGCAAAGTGACTTGATTATATATACATATATTTTATATATTTATATATCATATATATTCTCTTTTCATTTGTTTTCATTATAGGTTATTACAAGATATTGAATATAGTTCCCTGTGCATGCATGCTAAGTTGCTTCAGTTGTGTCCTACTCTTTGGGACCCTATGGGCTGTATCCTGCCAGGCTCCTCTGTCCATGGGACTCTCCAGGCACGAATACTGGAGTGGGTTGCCATGCCCTCCTCTAGGGGATCTTCTTGACTCAGGGATTGAACTCCAGTCTCCTACATCTTCTACATTGGCAAGTGGGTTCTTTACCACTAGCGCCCCCTGGGAAGCCCAGTAGTCCCCTGTGCTAAATAGTGAATCCTGCTGCTTATCTATTTTGTATATGGTACTTACATCTGTTAATCCTGCTCCTAATTTATCCCTCCCTTCTTCCCCTTGGATAACCTTAAGTTTGCTTTATACCTATATGCAAACCCTCTTGAATTACTTTGTCATCCAGTTAGAAATAGTATATGTTCATTGTGGAAAAATCAGAAGTTACAGATAAGCATAAAGGGAAAACTAAAAATCACCCATAATCTTACTCTTCAGAGATAGCTTGAAAATTTTATTTCATTGTATCCTGTTTTAGGGTTCTCTTTATGATCTTCATCTGCTATACCCTCTCTACCCCCAATAAGTAATACGTACCACGTTAACCCACCCCCCACTCAACAACACACAAGGACCATTCTTCCATGTCAATAGGGACACCTTTATGACAGCATTTCAGGGTTATACGGTGTTCCATGATATGGCCATGTCCCAATTTGCCCAATCATTGTTTCACTTGTTGGATGTTTGGACCAAAACTTGTCCGAGATTAAAAACAGTCTTGCAGCTCTATCTTTGCATAACGCTTTTATTATTTTCCCAGAAGCAGAACTGTGGGGTCAAAGGGCCTGGTGCACAGCCTTTTGATTTCTCTTATTTCAAGTCCTGGTTGGGGCTCAGGGAAGTGGGTTAGCAAGAGCTGCACGAAGAAGGAGGTGTGCTGATTTTGGTGTGAGAAGCCCGAGGTCAGACTGTGGCCCTGCCGCTTGTTAGCTTGTTATCCAGAATTTTTTGAGAAAATCATCTTGCTGCTGGGAGTGTCCATTGTCCCGAGGTGTGAACTGGGGATGGATGCGGTTGAGAAAGCTGCCTGTGATAATGTCTATAAAAATGCTTGCACATGCATGGTATGTGCTTAATGACTGTTTCTTCCACCTTTGCCTTTTCCTCATTTCCTCTGTCTCCAGTGTTGTTTGCAAGAGAAGGCTGCTGTCACAGGAGGAGAGAACACAGGCAGTTTTCTTTGAGTAGATAGTGAGTGCCGTAGGAATCCAGGGGAGGGCATGGCCAGGGCCAGGGACTGAGGTGGCAGAGGGTGCTTCCCTAGGATGCCACACAGGTCCTCAGTGAGGGTGTGCTGAATTGACTGAGGTCTCCAGGGATGGAGGAGTATGTGGGAGTCAGCAGGGAGGTAGTAATAATAATGGCAAAAGTCTGCTGATTTATATTATGGGCCTGGAATGTTCTATTGGTTTAGTCTGTACTAATTCTCTTTTTGCATATTTAAATAAAATATTAAAAAATAGTTCTTTACTTTTTGTTGCTCTGCGAGAGCTTTCTCTAATTGCAGCAAGCTGGGGCTATTTGTTGTGGTGCACGGGCTTCTCATCGCAGTAACGTCTCGCTGTGGAGCACAGGTTCTAGATGGCACAGCTTCAGTAGTTTCAGCTCACAGGTTCTAGAGGGTGGGTTCAGTAGTTGTGATGCATGGGCTTAGCTACTCTGCAGCATGTGAAGATCTTAGTTCCTGAATCAGGAATCGAACCTACGTCACCTGCATTGGCAGGTGGATTCTTAACCACTGGACCCCCAGGGAAGTCCCATCTATATGAATTCTTTAATCCTTGAGAAAGTACTAGGAGGTAGCTGGTGTGATCATCTCCATCCTACAGATAAGGATTCTGAGGAGGAGAGGGGTTATTTAACTTTCCTAGGGTTATACAGTGAGTAAATGGCAGAGTCAAGATTTGATCCCAGTGAGCAGTCTCTCACTCCTCTGCAACCTTGCTATCCCCCCACTGGTCACTCACCTCCTCCTAGAGTCTGCCTTGCCTTATATATGCCTCTGCACAGGCTACCTCTCACATCGTGTGATACCCGTTTGTCTATTTGTCCATTCTTCCAGCTGGACGGTGAGCCTCTGAGAGCAGGGGCTATGTCACATTCAACTTGCATCCCAGCCCCAGCCCAGTGGTTGCTCCCAAAATGTTGATGAATGTGGGTTGCACACACCAGGATAGAAGACAGACCAGCGTGGCTGAAGCAGAGTGTTTGGGGAGGGAGATTGGGAGGTACAGAGTTGGATAAGGATGCTCAAAACACCAGGCTGAGGTGCTTAGAGTTTGGCCTGTGTAGTCCACGGTGAACCGTGGATGGTCCTGGAGACGTCTCTGGAATGGTTAATCTCTAGGGTTAGGTGTTCAGGGAAGAGAGCCCGAAGCCTGTGGCTAACAGGAGCCTTTTCTGGGAAGGAGAAGACATGAAGTCTGGATGGTGGTGACAACAGGAACAAAATGGATGGGGCAAACAAGCAAGCCTTTATGAAAAAGAAATTCACAGAACCTGGCAGAGGACAGACAGAATGTAGGGTGCAGGAGAGAGGGAGGTGGCAACAATAGCTCTTGAAGTCTTGAGCCTGAGTAGTGGAGACATGAGGGAGGCTTAACTGGAATATTCTAGAGGAGGAGGAGGTAATTTGGGAGAGCAGTGACACTTAGACAGACAGGTTTGTGGACATGGCAGGATATCCAGGCAGCGATGTCTCACAGATGCTAATATACATGTGTTTCCCCAAAGTTAGTGAGGGACTTCTACTGATGTCATTGGTGGATGGGGGCCTGCTTCAGGTAAGGGTCATTGAGACATACTCGGTTGGTTGGGTCTCACAAATAAAGCATCTGATGGAATGTTTATGTCAGATATTCACCCAGATATCCCATCAGAGAGTGCACTGGCCAGATTCCCAGATGTTTGGGGGCTGTCACACTATATGATATTGCTTCTGTTTTTGTTTTCGTTTTTTTTTTTTTTTTACCTTTCTATGTTTATCTTCCTCAGAACTGTGGACAGTTATATTAGTTATTGAAATTATTTTCAATGGAGATTAAAAAAAGAGTATTTTACTCTTTAAGTTAATTGTTGTTGCTGTTTAGTTGCTAACTTGTGTTCGACTCTTTTGCGACCCTATGAACTGTAGCCCACCAGGCTCCTCTGTCCATGGGATTCTCCAGGCAAGAATACTGGAGTGGGTAGCCATGCCCTTCTCCAGAGGATCTTCCCAACCCAGGGAATGAAATCGTGTCTCCTGCATTGGCAGGCAGATTCTTTACCACTGAGTCACCAGGGAAGCTAAGGATGGGCTAATGTGTGATTCACTAGAATAAGGAATCAAAGGCAGCATCTCTATAAAGTCCAAAGAAGATGGCTCTTGAATTATAAGCCCAGGATTTGCGTCTAGCCTTGACCTTGGGCAAATCATGAAAACCTCTCTGTGCCTGAGTGTCTTTTTCTGTCAAGTGAGGACAATAAGATTGACTTTAGAGTGTTTTCAAGAGGGTAAAATGAGACTGTTATGTGTGAAAACCATTAGTTCACTGCCTGGTTCATAAATATGCTCAATAAATATTTATTTTTTATACTAAGTCAAGAAAGGGTACTCATTTCACACTTAGGCTGAGTCCCCAGTTGTGTTCTCTGCTCTGGCTGCTGGAGTTGTGAGGGACCAGGGAAGCATTCTGAGAGAGCTAAATGAACGATCAGAAATAGCTAGTGTTTAGTGAACATTTGCTGCATGCCAGGCACTGTGCTAAGTATTTTACAAGGATGGACTCATTCAGTTCCAGTAAAGGATCCGCCTGCAATGCGGGAGATCTGGGTTCAATCCCGGGGTTGGGAAGATCCCCTGGAGAAGGGAATGGCTACCCACTCCAGTATTCTGGTCTGGAGAATTCCATGGCCTGTATAGTCCATGGGGTTGCAAAGGGTTGGACATGACTGAGCAACTTTCACTTTTTTTCACTTTCATTCAGTTCTGACAATATCCATATGAGGTATAAAACTATTATTATCTCTATTTTACAGTCAAACAAGCTGAGGTTTGGAGAGATTAAGTAACTTGCCCAAGATCATACAGCCAATTAACTGGCATAGGACAACTGACCTCAGAGTTCACCAGAATTATGTTACCCTGCTTCTCAACAGTGCAATAAAGAGTTCCACCAACACACTTAATGCTTTGGTGCGGGGAGTTTCTGCATTTCTCTGCTGGGGATACAGAATTAGGTTATAGAGTATTTTGAAATGGGAGCCTTGTTGCTTATCTCCGTTCTTCTTGTGTTGTGTTTTATTTTGTTAAACCTGTAGCCACATTCACATACAGTAAATTCCTCAAATATGCAGAACGTTCTCCCTTGATGCAGACACAGGACTTGTGGATCACTAGCATTTGGTAGATCCTGGCTCTGGGCTCTCTCCTAATACATGGGTCAGTGCAGGCCCTGGGGAATATGGCTCTGAAAAATCCAGATGTTACACCCCACCGCTTCTCCAGACCCTTGTGTTTCTGTCCAGAAGACTTCAGCTTAAAGTAAGCGCGAAGGGTGGCCTGAAAGAAACACGAAGCCACAGAAAGGCCTCTGTCAAGCTGGCTTGATGGGGTGGAGAGGGGCGGAGGCAGCCGCTGGGTAGATCCTGTGGCTGGGAACCTACATCACTTTTCTGTCACATTTGAGGGGGTCCTTGCTGCAGGAGGACCTGGAGGATCCAGAGAAGCAAAGAGATGTGCAGTGTTAGAATGGGAAGACTCAGATGGTCTGAGGCAACTGCCATGTTTTACCAGTAGGGGAACCAAGCCCAGAAAGGTTTGTTTTTTTGTGTGTGTAAGGGTGCATGATGGGTTAGTGTCATCGCCAAGGCCAGACCACAGATGTGCAGAGGGCCACCCCCACTGCCAGCCTCTGGCTCGAGGGGATGGGGGAGGGAAGCCCACCTGGCTTGCCCAAGAGGACCTCCTTGGTGCCTGAATGTTGCAGGACCTGGGCCAGTCATTGGTGAAGCCACCACTTTCATTGCTTGAGTTCCATAGAGCCATCATTGCCTCTTGAGAAAAGACTGGGCGTTTAACTTAGTCATAGGGATTAACACTCCACCCTGCATACAAAAGTCTGAGCTAATGGCTTTCTGTAGTCCCCTGGGTCTTCTCCCAAGCTCATTGACAGCAGGGCTTTTCTCACTTGGCGCTTCTCCTCACGGGGCATTGGTGTAGATATTCCTCCACCGCCCCTTGATGGTTCTCCAGAGAGAGCACTGAGGGTTGTCAGGAAGGTGTCAGTGTTAGTCACTCAGGTGTGTCCGACTCTTTGTGACCCCATGGACTATATAGCCCACCAGGCTCCTCTGTCCATGGAATTCTTCAGGCAAGAATACTGGAATGGGTTGCCATTCCCTTCTCCAGGGGATCTTCCCGACTCAGGAATCAAACCCAGGTCTCCTGTATCACAGGCAGATTCTTTACCATCTGAGCCAATAGGGAAGTCAGGAAGGTGTGGGGGTCCCCAAACATCTGGACCTGTCTGGTGAGGTATGAGTCCCCTGTCTAGATGGCTCCTGTTTTTTTCTGTCCTGGCCCCAGCAGGCCATAGAGTTCAACCTTAGAAGGGCTGAAGGGCAGAGAATTTGATGATGGCGTGATTGTGGAGGTGTGGGCAGGATAAAGGTGCCAACAAGCGAGGGGGAGCCCTCACCATCCTGAGTCCCAAGGAGCAGGGAGGACATTGGCTCACGCGGGAGGCTGGATCTGGGGGGAGGGTCACCCTGCTCCAGGGGTGCTGCCTGAGTAGGGACAGGCATGGAGAAGATCCCCAATGCCTCTCTCCTCACCCTCCATCCCTCTCAATGGCCGAACTCCACTGGAAGCAGAGGGCAAGAGGCCGTAGAGGTCAGCTCCGGGCGCTGGGAGGGGTGGTGCGTGGAGAATGAGTAGTGCATCTTTGAATCCGTGTGCTTCAACCACAGGCCGGAGTTCAAATCCCACCTCTGCCATGCAGTGAGCTGTCTCAGTGCCCCCAGACTCAGTTTCCTCCTCCATGAAATGAGATGACAATCGCTACCTCCGGAGCTATCTTGAGACTCCATGTAAGAATGTGTGCCTGCCCGATAGTCTGTAAGCGGGCTGCCTTGGAGGCATTGGCAGGTGACAGGCACCGCTGGGTCGATTTTTACAGAAGGGGAAGTCGAGCTGCAGAGCAAGGGAAGTGGCATCCTCAGGGCTGTATGGAAGTGCCAGGGGGCAGAGCTGGGAAAGAGATGCAGCCCGGTGACTCCCAAGGCCCAGGCTTTGTCTCTTGGACACTCATCCCGTAATTGCTTTCAGTCGCTGCTTTCAGGCTCTCGGAAACCACTGGCTCAGATACCCACTGCGTGCTCCAAGTTGGGCTGATGAAAATGTGCCAGAGTCATTAAGTTATCAGTGGGGAAGGCGGCCGCTTCTCCCTGGCAGGAAGGATTCTGCTGTCTCTGCAGCCGGCTTTGTTCACGCACACTGCCCCTGATTGTGCCTCCTCCTCCTCCTCTTCCTCCCTCCTCCCCTGCCTCCCCGTCCTCCCCCATCCTCAGAAGGAGTGAGGGATGTAGGGTTGAAGTGTGGTGGAGGGGGGTGGCATCGTGCTGTAAATATTCTGGGGCAGCCCTAAAGGTATTCATAACTCCAGACAGGAGGTCCTGCCTGGAGACTCTAGCTCTGGTAGGGAAGCAGGCAAGCTCTCATTTTGCAGCTTGACAGATGGATTTGCCCCGGGGGAAGGAGAGAGAGGGAGGCAAGCCGGACCTTCCTCGTTGTCACAGCCGGCCCTCTCCATGTGCGCTGTGCTGGGAACACACAATCCAGGTGGAGCTGCCAAGGTGAAAAGAAGGACCTTAGGTTGTGCACAGGCAAGGTTGACTGGTCCCGGGGTGCTGGCTTCAGAGGCGCCTGGACAAGGAGCCTGTCCTGGGGAAGGAGATGGGAGCCGGAGGTGGGGGTGAAGCCCTCTCTGAATGCTTCAGCCGTCTTGGGGCTCAGTCTGATTCTGCACAACAGATAATTCCAGAGTGAGATTGCTGACATGATAAAAGGATAGCAGATGGTTCTAATACTTTATTTTCAGAATGTATCTTTCCCAACATTCTATTTTCTTGTAACTCCATCACCCCAGACTTCAGAGGAGAAACTACTCGTTCCTCCCGCGCCCCCTCACCCCGCCTCCCCACCGTGCCTTTAGGGTTTTATTCCCTTTGTGGATCCACAGTGTGGACGATGGCTGACAATGGCTGAGGCTCACTGTGAGCCCTGTACTGTTTGCAATGTATTCTCTCACGTAGCCTCCCAGCTGCGCGGTAGGTGTGCTGTTGTGATCGTCCTGTTTTCCCGAGAGGATGCTAAGGCACAGAGAGATTTAGCCACTCGCCCAAGATCACACAGTCAGTCAGCAGCAGAGCTGGGATTTGAACCCAGGCAGTTCAGATCAGCTTACCCACATTCCAAGACAGATCCTGTCTCTCTGAAGGCAGGGTTGACCTAGAAACAGGGTCAGAGCTGTCACTGGCACTAAAATGACCACTGCTGAGTGACTAACCACTCTGGCCAGGTTTCCTATTAATAGTTACCTCAGAGGGGAAATTTCCTCCTGACTAGAGCTGGCTGGGTCCTGCATTCACTGTGGCAGCTCTTACACGACCAGGGTGGCTGTTTGGAGTAAGTTAGTCCCAGATCTCCATCCCCTGCTTCCATAGGTTTCCAGGACCAGATGCTTTTTCTTTTTTTTGGTCACATCATGCAGCATATAGGATCTTGATTCCCTGACTAGGAAAGGATTGAACCCATGATCCCTGTATTAAAAAGTGGTATCTTAACCACTGGACCACTGGGGAAGTCCCCCAGATGCATAATTTGCAGGGCCCAGTACAAAATGCATATGAGGGGCCCTTTGTTTCATAGTAATAAAAAATTCAAGGTGGTGACAGCAAAACATTAAACTAAGTGTGGGGCCCTCCTAAGCTCGGGACCCTGTCTGAAGGCACCTGTCTCACTTCTACAAAACTGGTATTCAGAGTGGCAGGAAGATGTGATGAAATCCATACAGAAGATGAGACAGTGCTGGATGTTCCTCCTCTTCCAAACCAGCCAAAGCAGGATTTCCAAGCCATTTCTTTTCATCTCAATGCAGCAGTCTGGTCCAGGATGCACTTCGATCAAAATAAACCTTAGGAATCTCGTAGCCCTAGGATGAAGTCATCTGAAGGACTGGGACTTGGGTCACCAGCTTTGTTTTGGGGTCAGGTATCTTCTTCCATGGGCTTCCCTGGTGACTCAGAATGTAAAGAATCCACCTGCAATGCGGGAGACCTGGGTTCCATCCCTGGGTTGGGAAGATCCCCTGGAGGAGGAAATGGCAACCCCCTCCAGTATTCTGGCCTGGAGAATCCCCATGGACAGAGGAGCCTGGCGGACTACAGCCTAGGGGGCTGAGAAGAGTCAGACACGACTGAGCGCCTAAGCACACACAGCACATCTTGCTCCCTGAACTCCAGCCTCTCCTCACCCTGCCGTTCAAACTCCCCTCTCCCTCCTCCTTTTCCCCTTTAGCCTCCAAGCCTGCTCAGGATCTATTCTGTTAAAGGACAAGCTCCACTCAGTCTCCATGGACTCCACAGTCCCATCCATCCACCAGCTGACTCTTTCCTCTCCTGCAGCCATGCTGGAAGGAATGGTCTGTCAGCCCCATCGCCACTGCTTCATTTCCAGAAGCATCCTAGCTCCCTGCAGCCTTGCCTTGTCCTCCGGGAGTTTGCGGATTCCGTGCTCACTAGGTGACCTCCTAATTGCTGAGCCCGCTGGTCTCATCTCAGGCCCCATCCTTCTTGGCCCTCTGGGGCATCTGACCTTATCTGGGCTCTGCCTCTGGAAAATGAGGATGTGTGTGGCTGTGAGCAAATGTCCTTGAAGCCCCAGAACAGGCCTGGCACGTGGTACACATAGCTGTCAGCAAGAGCCGACACTGGTGGTGTCATCTCTAATGTCACCTGGCAACCCTGCTCCTCTGGCCTAGATTACTGACTCCTGTGTGAGTCTTTCTTTCTTTCTTCTTCTTTTTTGAAAAATATTTATTTATTTTTATTTATTTGGCTGTGCCCAGTCTTAGTTGCAGTATGCGGGCTCTTCCATCTTTGTTGCAGCATGTGGATCTTTAGTTTTGACATGAAAACTCTTAGTTTTGGCATGTGGGATCTTAGTTCCCCACCCAGGAATCAAACCCCTCTGCCTGCATTTAAAGGTGGAGTCTTAGCCACTGGATCACCAGGGAAGTCCGGTGTGTGTAAGTTTTTCTTAACAAAAATTTTATGTTGGGTTCTCTTTCTCCACCAGACTCAAGATACTGATATTTTCTGAGTTCTGTCCTATGTCCACACCTTTCTTCTTCCTCTCCTTATTCTCTCCCAGCACTTCTCTCCCGATCCATAAGTTCCACTGCCACCCAGGCATCTCCATCATCCACATCTCCTTCCTAAAATTCCAGGTATATAAGCCAGCTGCAGACTGGGGAATCCTGCTTTAACTGTGGCAGCTCTTCCACGGTGAGGGTGGTGGTTTGGAGTAACTTAATCCAAGATCTCCACCCCAGACTGAACTCCTTCCCTTCCTTCTTTAAATCTGATTTTCCTGCTACATGCTTCCACCCCACTGCCCAAATCAGAAGCCTGGGTGTTTTTATTGCTTCCCTTAGTTGACATTAAGTGTAGGCCCTGAGCTGAGCCACATATGGCTACATCAGTGTCCAGACACTCAGGGCCCGCCATGCTTACTGTGGGTGGGAGAGACACGTATTGATGATACACAACTCATCCCAGGAAGATAACACACCAGGGTCCTAATTGTGATTGGAAAGACTGGAGAACTGAAGGATCATCAAGGATCATTAACTGAAGTTAATCAGGGAAACCCGGGCTGGGGGACATTCTGGGCAGAGACTTGTGCAAAGGCTCTGTGGTGGAAAGAAAACTGTTTAAGAAATGAAAGGTCAACCATATGATTATCTCAATAGATGCAGAGAAAGCCTTTGACAAAATTCAACACTCATTTATGATTAAAACTCTCCAAAAAGCAGGAATAGAAGGAACATACCTCAACATAATAAAAGCTATATATGACAAACCCACAGCAAGCATCACCCTCAATGGTGAAAAATTGAAAGCGTTTCCCCTGAAATCAGGAACAAGACAAGGGTGCCCACTCTCACCACTACTATTCAACATAGTGTTGGAAGTTTTGGCCACAGCAATCAGAGCAGAAAAAGAAGTAAAAGGAATCCAGATAGGAAAAGAAGAAGTGAAACTCTCACTGTTTGCAGATGACATGATCCTCTACATAGAAAACCCTAAAGACTCTACCAGAAAATTACTAGAGCTAATCAATGAATATAGTAAAGTTGCAGGATATAAAATTAACACACAGAAATCCCTTGCATTCCTTTATACTAACAATGAAAAAACAGAAAGAGAAATTAAAGAAACAATACCATTCACCATTGCAACAAAAAGAATAAAATACTTAGGAGTATATCTACCTAAAGAAACAAAAGACCTATACATAGAAAACTATAAAACACTGATGAAAGAAATCAAAGAGGACACAAACAGATGGAGAAACATACCGTGTTCATGGATTGGAAGAATCAATATTGTCAAAATGGCTATTCTACCCAAAGCAATCTATAGATTCAATGCAATCCCTATCAAGTTACCAACGGTATTTTTCACAGAACTAGACCAAATAATTTCACAATTTGTATGGAAATACAAAAAACCTCGAATAGCCAAAGTAATCTTGAGAAAGAAGAATGGAACTGGAGGAATCAACCTGCCTGACTTCAGATTCTACTACAAAGCCACAGTCATCAAGACAGTATGGTACTGGCACAAAGACAGAAATATAGATCAATGGAACAGAATAGAAAGCCCAGAGATAAATCCACGGACCTATGGACACCTTATCTTTGACAAAGGAGGCAAGGATATACAATGGAAAAAAGACAACCTCTTTAACAAGTGGTGCTGGGATAACTGGTCAACCACTTGTAAAAGAATGAAACTAGAACACTTTCTAACACCATACACAAAAATAAACTCAAAATGGATTAAAGATCTAAATGTAAGACCAGAAACTATAAAACTCCTAGAGGAGAACATAGGCAAAACACTCTTAGACATAAATCACAGCAGGATCCTCTATGACCCACCTCCCAGAATATTGGAAATAAAAGCAAAACTAAACAAATGGGACCTAATGAAACTTAAAAGCTTTTGCACTACAAAGGAAACTATAAGCAAGGTGAAAAGACAGCCCTCAGATTGGGAGAAAATAATAGCAAATGAAGAAACAGACAAAGGATTAATCTCAAAAATATACAAGCAACTCCTACAGCTCAATTCCAGAAAAATAAATGACCCAATCAAAAAATGGGCCAAAGAACTAAACAGACATTTCTCCAAAGAAGACATACAGATGGCTAACAAACACATGAAAAGATGCTCAACATCACTCATTATTAGAGAAATGCAAATCAAAACCACAATGAGGTACCATTACACGCCAGTCAGGATGGCTGCTATCCAAAAGTCTACAAGCAATAAATGCTGGAGAGGGTGTGGAGAAAAGGGAACCCTCTTACACTGTTGGTGGGAATGCAAACTAGTACAGCCGCTATGGAAAACAGTGTGGAGATTTCTTAAAAAACTGGAAATAGAACTGCCATATGACCCAGCAATCCCACTTCTGGGCATACACACTGAGGAAACCAGATCTGAAAGAGACACGTGCACCCCAATGTTCATCGCAGCACTGTTTATAATAGCCAGGACATGGAAGCAACCTAGATGCCCATCAGCAGATGAATGGATAAGGAAGCTGTGGTACATATACACCATGGAATATTACTCAGCCGTTAAAAAGAATTCATTTGAATCAGTCCTAATGAGATGGATGAAACTGGAGCCCCTTATACAGAGTGAAGTAAGCCAGAAAGATAAAGAACATTACAGCATACTAACACATATATATGGAATCTAGAAAGATGGTAACGATAACCCTATATGCAAAACAGAAAAAGAGACACAGAAATACAGAACAGACTTTTGAACTCTGTGGGAGAATGTGAGGGTGGGATATTTCAAAAGAACAGCATGTATACTATCTATGGTGAAACAGATCACCAGCCCAGGTGGGATGCATGAGACAAGTGCTCGGGCCTGGTGCACTGGGAAGACCCAGAGGAATCGGGTGGAGAGGGAGGTGGGAGGGGGGATTGGGATGGGGAATACGTGTAAATCTATGGCTGATTCATATCAATGTATGACAAAAAAAAAAAAAAAAAGAGGTATGTTCTGAAAAAAAAATAAAAAAATAAAAATCACCAAAAAAAAAAAAAAAAAAAAAGAAATGAAAGGTCAGTGGGCAGGAAGTCCAAGAAGGAGGTGGAATGTGGCTCCAGGCAAGGCTGGGGAGGTGGACGGGTGCTGGATGGCGCGTGGCCAGGAAGTCGAGTTGGCCGAAATCTTTTTAGGCTCCTCCTTGCTGCTTCCTCCTTCCTGCTCCCACTTCTACCAGATTCTCTCTCTTTAACCGCCTTCCTATCCTAAAGTCCTCATTGTTCACACATTAAAAATTAAAGTACCCTCTGTTGTTGTTGTTCAGTCACTCAATCGTGTCCGACTCAATTTGACATTAGATTTAGATGATTTCAGGATGTCTTTATAGTTACATTAAATACCAGAGTGGGTTGCCATTCCCTTCTCCACAGGATCTTCCCAATCCAAGGATTGAACCCGGGTCTTCTGCATTGCAGGCAGATTCTTTATCATCTGAGACAACAGGGAAGCCCTAAGATAGCCTCCTGCCACTTCCAAATCCATCTTTCACACTAGAGTCTTAAGTGGTATTTCTAAAACATAAATCTGATTAAGTAGGTCCTCTGGATGCACACGGTCCTCCCCTGGCCTCCCACTGTCGGAATAAAGTCCCATGCACCTTCCTCTCCTTATCTCCTCACACCCACCCCGAAGCCTGCTTCCCATCAGCTTTCCTAAACATCCTGCTGGTCCCAGAGGTGCTGGTGGAATGTGCTTTGGTGCCCGCAGGCCCTCCTCCTCTGCCTGGTGATGTCCTGCTATCTCACGTGCCATAGCTCATCCACCTCCTCTGGGAAGCTATCCCCCCATCCCTGCCTTGAGCCTGTGCACTGGGCCCTCCTCTTTGCCATGCACAGGCTCACACTGGTGCATGGGTCCCACCTGCCTCCTTGCTAGTTGATGTGTGCGTCTCCTTTGCTAGACTGCAGACTCTTGGAGGGAGGGAACCAGGGCTCATTTATCTTTGTCCTCTGGTGCCTCAAGACTGGGCACACATTAGTTGTTTAATAAATGTTTTCTTGAAGACCTGGTGATGAAGGAATGACATTGTATAAGCAGGTGAAGCTCCACCTGGAAAGCTCTGCATGTAGGGATCGTGTTTAAGGGGTCTGGCTTCTAGGACCTCCATGTGCCGTCTGGTTCTGTTACTTCTAATAATGGAACACAGATCTCAGGGCTGCCTCCCGCTGCCCTTGCCTGCCACCACCATCCATCCAGAAGGGCAGGCAGACGCAGGGCGGGCAGAGTCAAGCCTCAAAATAGTCAACCTTCTAAGTGGTTTTCAAACTGTAGTGTGTATCAGAGTTACCTACAGGGCCTGTTAACACAGATTGCCAGGCTCTACCCCAGACTTTCTGATCTGGTAGGCCTGGGCAGAACCCAAGAATCTGCATCTCTCAACAGCTTCCCAGGTGCTGCTGAAGGTGCTGGTCTGGGGATGACTCTTTGAGAATCTCTCTTCTAGCAAAAGGATCTGCTCTAAAAACAGTTACTGTCTGTGATGTTGGGGAAGGAGATAAGGGAAGCTTTTTGTTGGGATTTGGTTTTGTAGGTTTTAAGAACTATTAGTGTGAGATTAGTGTGGATAGATGGAGCTGGTTCTACACACCTACCTCCTCCCCCATCTCCTGGTTTTCTACAAAGCGTTGCTGGGTTCACTCATCAGCTATTCAGTGGGTATGTTTGGAAGGTGTAAAATGTGTTTGGCAGCATGAGAGGTAGAGTTGTTGACATCAAGAGGAAATTGATATGAAACGGTCCTAGGAGAAGCCCTCCAGTGCAGTCCTAGCCATAATTTAAGGAAATCAAAGAAGAAATGTCCGCTCGGGTGGGTAGTGAGTTCCCCACCAGTGGAGTTGTTCCAGAAAGGCATCTAGAGTGTTTGTGGGAATAAAACAATTGGATAACTAGTTAGACCACATAACTCTTAAGATCCTGGGAATCTGTGATTAAGAAGACAGTGTGGTGGCTCAGTGGTAAAGAATCCGCCTGCCTGGGCACTCAAAACTGGTGCTCTGGGAAAACCCAGAGGGATGGGGTGGGGAGGGAGGTGGGGGGGTCAGGATGGGGGGACACATGTACACCCGTGGCTGATTCATGTCAATGTAAGGCAAAAACCACCATAATGTTGTAAAGTAATTAGCTTCCAGTTAAAATAAATAAATAAACTAAAAAAAAAAAAAATAATCCTCCTGCCAATGCAGGAGACCCAGGTTTGATCCCTGAGTTGGGAAGATCCCCTGGAGAAGGAAACAGCAACCCATTCTAGTATTCTTGCCTGGGAAATCCCATGGACAGAGGGGCCTGGTGGGCTACAGTCCATGGGTCACCAAAGAGTCAGACACGACCTAGTGACTAAAACAACAACAACAAGGTGTAATCACAATGAAACGACACAAATAAAATGCGGTGGAGCGTGTGGTGGAGAGCTGCAGAGGCGGCGGAGGCATCCCTGTATCAGCACTGAGGTTATTGTCTTTATTTTAATAAGCACACTTACACCTCATCAGTGATATGCTTGGTAATAAAATGAATTTATGTCCAGTGACCCCGTAATTTGCTGTTTATTGCCCTTAGATCATTTAAAAGGTTAAATAGAAAAAGCCACAAGCAGACCCACAGTGTGCCTCAGAGGTCTCCTTAGGGCCCATTTCCTGAGTCAAATGGAATTGAGATGTGTAGTGCCATGTTATTATTTTTTTTTTGCAATATTTATGTGTGCCCATGAAGGGGAGAGAGAGAGAGGGAAGCCAATTGCAGGACTTGAATTTATAGTTACTAGGTCAACAACTTGATCACCAACTTGAATTTCAGACTCTCACCTTGTTAAGATAGTCCAGACAATTGCCAGATTCCGTAGTAGAGGTAAAGGTCAAAGTCCCTCTTTCATGAGGGTCCAGAGCCTCCTGTGGTCTCCTGTGGTAGACCACACTGAGGCCCCTCACCCCTCACTACTGTTTCTTGAGCATCTATTAGGTGATGGGTACTGAGTGAGATACTTTACAAATGTTATTTATAATCCTTCAAGGTAAGTAGTACTATTGTCGTTTTCAGATTTAAAAAGAGTCACATAGGGATTATGTGTCTTGTTCAGTTTCACAGAGAACTCAATTCATTTTTGGAAGTCAACATAATTATGTGATTGAAAAGCAAGATAAAAGATAGGTGAAAAATTATAGACCTATCTCAAGTCTGAGTGTAGATGTAAAATTAGAAAATAGAATGCAGCAGTATATCAGAAAGATAATACACTCTGATCAAAGAGGGTACATTCTAAGAATGCAAGAATGGCTCAATAGTAGGAAGTATTAGGAAATCAACATAACTCACCATATCAACAAACTAAAGTAGCATCATATATTAGCAGATGCTGAAAGGCCAGTTGGTAAAATTCTCCTGTAATAAAACTAACTCAGGAATAAGACAAATTATTTAAACTTGATAGAGAATAAAACCTAGTAACTTACAGTGAATTCTAAACAGTGAATCACTAAATGCAATTTCACTACAATTGGAAAAACTTACTTTTGCTGTCTTAGAATATGGTCTTGGTGATTCTTACAAATGAATTAAGCTAAGAAGATAAAATAGTTTGTCTAAATATGAGAAAGAAGAGATGACATTATCTATTTTTGCTGAAGGTTATAATACTTGAAAAACCCAAGAGAATCTAGTAAGAAAGGGAAAAAAAAGTTGCTTGGTTGTGTCCCACTCTGAGATTCCGTGGACTGTACTTTGTGAAGTTCCTCTGTCCATGGAATTCTCCAGGCAAGAACGCTGGAGTGAGTAACCATTCCCTTCTCCAGGGGATCTTCCTGACTCAGGGACCGAACCCAGGTCTCCTCCATTGCAGGTGGATTCTTTACTGTCTAAGCCATCAGGAAAGAAAGGAAACCCCACCAGAAATAATAAGGGAGGCCGGTAAGAGTGTTGGGTCACAGCTCTTCTATATACTGTGGAGGTCATGCAGCTGGTCAACTTTGGCCCCTGGAAGTGGGATTTGAACCCATGTCTGATGATGAAGCCTGTGCTCTTTCCACCTTGTGAAGTGTTTATTCTCACAGCTATAACCCAGGCATGTGAAGGGAGAGTCTCTTGAAGCTGCCAGTTTCAGCTGGTCCAGCAGATTGGGTGGGGTTTGCTCTGCTGGGGAGAGGTGGGGGCAAGATGAGAGGGTTGGCACAGGATTTTTACTGGAAGACCCTCAAGACTTCTGCTACCAGAAGTGCTGTCCCTCCAGGGGCTGGGATATTGGGCTTTGTGGTGGGGAGGGGGTGACAGTGGTCTAGTCTTAGCCATTTAGGTGCTGAGCAGACAACCAAGGGAGCTGCCCCTTTCTCTTGTTGGCCCCGAGAAACCATATTTGTGTTGCTTGTTGCCCTTGTCTCCTACTGTCCACTTGAGTGGTGGGGCCTGCCGGGACACATTTTTAGAGATTTGGTGTATCAGAGACTCCTAGGGCCATCAAGGACACAAGCTCTTGGCTAGCACATCTACCAAGGATGCCTCGGATTTATGGTTTTCATGGTGGAAGTGGAATGTGTTTTTCTGGCACAAAAATCACTGAGTGATACATCAAAAATATGATCCATGTAAAGCTTTTGTACTTCATACAGAGTCAAGCACAGGGTGGCAGAAGGAGTCCTGCACAGGAGTCCAGGAGCCCTGGGTCCCCGTGGCTGGCTCAGCCATAACTAGCTGTGTGTTCCCAGGCATATCACTTAACCTTGCTGGGCCTCACTTGCCTCATCTATATACGGGATATTGGATGAAATTAAATAGACTCCAGTCTGTGCATGCTAAGTCACTTCAGTCATGTCTTACTTTGTGACCCTATGGACTGTAGCCCGCTAGGCTCCTCTGTCTATGGGATTTTCCAGGCAAGAATATTGAAGTGGGTTGCCATGCCCTCCTCCAGTGGATCTTCCTGATTGGACTTACGCCTCCTACATCTCTTGCATCGGCACGCGGGTTCTTTACCACTAGTGCCACCCAGGAAGCCAAAAGAGACTCCTAATGCCTTTTAACTTCAAAGTTATAGTAATGATCACCCTTCTCATGTGCCCAGCTCTGTTCTAAAGTGCTTTGCACAGAGATTAACTCATCATAACGACCCAAGAGAGAAGTACTATTATGATTCTTGTTTTCCCTCTGAAGAAGCCTGAGACACAGAGAGGGCAAGTGACTTTCTGAGGGTCTCACAACTAGGAAATGATGGTGGTCTTCCTCAGTTCAGCTTCTGTGGTTTTTCTTTGCCTGGGTCCATGCTGTTATAGCGCTGTTGGTTCTATCCAGTGGGGTGAGGAGTGTTGGGAGTGGGAGACATTTTCTCAAGGAAACCTAGCTCTGGAGTGGATGGATGAGCCACTGCCTGGGAGATTGATGGCAGCGGCTCCAGACATTGCTGACATTTTTGTTTTCCTTTCCTCTTTTCCTCTCTAGTCTGCGGCAAGCGCTACAAGAACCGGCCGGGACTTAGCTACCACTACGCTCACACTCACCTGGCCAGTGAGGAGGGGGATGAGGCCCAAGACCAGGAGACCCGGTCCCCACCCAACCACAGAAACGAGAACCACAGACGTGAGTTCCTGGGTGTTGGGTTGGGTGAGTGGTAAGGTGGATGGGCAGGGCTACAAGCTTTCCTTTCTGTTCACCTGTGGGATTGTCTGCTGGCACCTGTGGATTGGCCTCAATGACCTGTGATGAGTTGGCTATTTCAGCCCCCCAGATACCCCTGTAGGTCAGCGGAGCCCCAGACTTAGAGTGGGCTGAGTAGGGGTGGCACACCCAGCTCTGCTCCCAGAGGACAGAAGGTAAGCGTTAAAGCCAAGGGAAACCTCCTTACCTGGCCATCGTCAAATGACAGACCTGGCAGTCTTTTTCCCCAGCTCCAGAAGATCCATTCACAGCTGCTAATTGGAGTTGGGCAAAGCCCTGGGGTGTGTCAGTTCAAACAGACCTTCCAAATGCCTCCTTGACCACCAAGAGACACAGGATATTCTTGATCCATCATCCTGGCTCTTACAGGGTCACAATTTGGGTAAAAAAATACTGCCCTAGAGTTTCCATGCTCTTCCCTTGAGCTCTCAATCAGCAAACATGACTTGGGTGTGCTTGTCATTGGGGATGTTGGGCTCTGGAGAGCCAAAATGATCCTGAAATTTGTGTTTCCATTTCTATTCTTTCTTTCCTTCTTCGGCTCCCAGTTATGAATCAGAGAGTTGCAAAGGGCTTAGCATTCACCATATGACTTCTCTCTACGACATTCTTTATGGTTTCTGGACCCACCCCAAACTCAGGATGGGATGGGATGATGGGATATTTAGGGCTTGCTTCAAAATGTGGGTCATTCTAGGATCATGGGGTGAGTAATAATTGTGGACATGCCATGTGTTTTTTATTTTGTTCAGAAGATTTTGTGGTAAGGGTTCCTACAGCAAACAAGTCAATGTAATACAAGGGATCAGACTGTTAAAAATATTCAGATTCTAGAGTTTGAGGGTGACTCCTGTGCATGTCAGTCAGTCAACTCAGTCAACTGATGTCAATTGACTGCCTTCATCCAGTATTTGCGGAGAAGGCAATGGCACCCCACTCCAGTCCTCTTGCCTGGAAAATCCCATGGATGGAGGAGCCTGGTGGGCTGCAGTCCATGGGGTCGCTAAGAGTCAGACATTACTGAGCAACTTCACTTTCACTTTTCACTTTCACGCATTGGAGAAGGAAATGGCAACCCACTCCGGCATTCTTGCCTGGAGAATCCCAGGGATGGGGGAGCCTGGTGGGCTGCCGTCTATGGGGTCGCACAGAGTCAGACCCGACTGAAGCAACTTAGAAGCAGCAGCAGCAGCAGCAGCATCCAGTATTTGAAACAATGAACACACGTTGGCCAAAACCTTTCTTTGGATTAGTCTGGGTTCTCCCCTGACCCCCAACCCACTTTCCCCTTGTAGCAGTGCCTTCTGTCTTAGTTTCCTCAGATTCCCCAAACAAAGTACCAAAGACTGGCTGGCTTACCAGAGATTTGTTTTCTCACAGTTCTGGAGCTGGAAGTCCCACATCAAGGTGTCATCAGGGTGGGTCTCCTTGGAGGCCCCTCTCCTTGGTTCGCAGGCGGCCGCCCTCCTGCTGCCTCTCATATGGTCATCCCTCTGGGCACATGTACTTCTGAAGTCTGTGTGTGTCCAAATTTCCTCTTTTTATAAAGACACCAGTCAGATTGGATTAGGGCCCATCCTAACAGTCTCATTCTAACTTTTGCTTTTTCATCATCTCTTTAAAGGTCCTAGATCCAAATATAGTCCTATCCTGGGGTACTGGGGGTTAGGGTTCAACATGTGAGTTTGCGGGGGTGGGGGGGACATGATTCAGACCATAGCACCTTCTTTAATTCTCACTCTTTTTCAGAAGCCCTTTGTGAACCTCTCTTCTGGTGCAAGCCAGACCCTTTATTTTCTCATTGACTGTTGTTATCTGGACAGAACCTGAAAGCAGGCAGGAGGTGCCCTCCTCCGCATGTCAGCCACAACGCTGAGTAGCCACAACGCTGAGTAGCCACAACGCTGAGATCTCTGCCTGCTGCCTGGGGAGAGGTTCCCTTGGTCCCATCACCCTTATCTTCCAGAAAGGAACATATATTGACCTGTACCAATCAGTTGGGTTTTGCATCCTATCATCTCTCCTCTCTACCTGTCTCTGATCTAAGTAGCCAAGGCATAGCTATTGTCTCCTGCCTCGAGGAGGCCGTGAGTGCTTTCCTTTGATTTGGGTTGCTATCTGGAAGGTGTTGATTAGCAAAGTTTACTCTCTCTAAACTATTTATCAGCTTGGTATTATTTCCCACTGCCCCCAGTGCTGGCTTGTGGGCTTCCCTGATGGGTCAGTGGTAAAGAATCCACCTGCCAAGGCAGGAGACATGAGTTTAATCCCTGGGTCGGGAAGACCCCCTGGAGAAGGAAATGGCAAGCCACTCCAGTATTCTGGCCTGGAGAATTCCCAGGACAGAGGCACCTTGTGGGCTACAGTCCATGGGGTCACAAAGAGTCGGGCACAACTGAGTGACTGACACTTTGTCTCCTTTATGGTAGTGGTGTTTTAGTTGCTAAGTCGTGTCTGACTCTGTGAGCCCATGGCCTGTGACTCTCCAGGCTCCTCTGTTCATGGGATTTCCCAGGTAAAAATACTGGAGTGGGTTGCCATTTCCTTCTCTAGGGGATCTCCCTGATCCAGGGATCGAACCCAGGTCTCCTGCATTGCAGGCAGATTTTTTACCGACTGAGCCATCTGGGTATCTCCTTTAAATCTCTTCTCAAATGTCAGGCCGTTTTGTTCCTCATGCCTCAGGGTTTGGCGTGCCTCTCTTTGGTCTGGATCTTTTTTTGTGTGTATGCATGGTGATGGCAGCCACAGAGGAGGGTTCCTTGTGACCTCCAGGTATACTGTGGGCCCCAAGTGGACCCCGGGGTTCTCCTCCTTAGCCATTCCTGCGGGTCCCTCCCAGCTGTCTGTTCACTTCCAAGGTGGGCACTGGCCCCTGTGATTCTCTATCCACTGGGCTCTCCTCACGCAGTCTTGTAGGTCATTGTCCTTATGTCCTCACTGTGAGGCTGGGCAGCCTTGCTTAGAGAGGAAGCTGCATCTTCTCTCCTGGAGGGAGACGCATCCCTGAGCATCTGGCCATGTGTTCCCCTCTCTCAGGGGGTTTGCCAGCAAGCGCTCTCGCTCCAGCCCCGCTCCATCCCCTTCCTCTGATTCTGCTCATGAGAAATCAGGTTCTTCATAAAGGATCATACAACCACTGGAGGAGTTTAAACTGCATAGAAAAACAACAGCTGTTACTGGGCTCATCCAGGGCCTTCTCACACGAGGAAGGTTCTAGAACCCTCACAAGCACCATTTTGACGACATCTCCTCCCAAAGCCTCTGAGAAGTCTGTGATTAACTCCAATTTTGCTAGCAGGGATGGGGGAGATGGGCTGTGGCAGAGATACCCTCCGTGTCCACAGAGTCCTCTCTCCCCTCTTCCCCAATTTCTCTGGACGAATCCAAGAGACAGGGCTCTCTTCCCGGGCTCCCTGCACACAAACACGCCGACTGTTTGCTGCTCCGAATGTGTTGCCTCCCACATGGCCCTGGCGAGCAGCCCCCTCACCATTTTCTCATGCGCTCTAATTGCCAGCATCGTTAATACCCAGTCATTAGCTGCTCCCACTGTTTGGGGGTAGGGGTGGGCGCCCATCCATCCTGCCCCTAAATGCTACAGGGGCTTTGCGGGGGATCGAAGGTGACAGCTCGCAGCAACCCGAGGTCTCAGCCTGCGATCCTCCCTTGGCAAGGCTTTTGGAGCTGGGGGAGGGAGGCAGGAACGCTCCATCCGGGAGGCTCATCTCCAGCCCGCCCCCCGCCCCAGGAAAGGTTCTGGATGCCAGCGAGGTGGGAATGCTGACTTCTCCCGCTTTGAGCAGAGCTGCAGGGGGACCCCAGCTGCTTGTGAGCACAGGCCTGTGGGAAAAGCCGCCCTTACAGATGCTGGAGATGTCACGAGCATCCGCCTTTGCACCACCTGCAGCCGCAGAGACCTTTTGACTTTGGTCCTCCTGCTGTCTCTTGCGCATCCCCCCAGCTGCGTCTCCAGCAAAGCCCATTGCTCGTCCCTGCTCCTGCGTTGCTGGAAGGGCAGAGTGGAGTGCTGGAACTGGCTCTGACTGCCCCCAACCCCCGCCCCACCCCCCGCTCCAGGCTGCCCTGGGGCCTCTCCTTCGTCCTCCCACCCCTCCCAGCTTGGCCGCCTTTGTTCTTCTCCTAGGCTCGAATTTTCTCCTGAATATATGCTGTGTGCCTCTGTGGTACATCTGTCCCCTTTGTCGAGTGCCCTTCTCTCTCTGCCTCAACTCCAGGCAGTGCAGGGCTGTGGGAGCTCAGACACCCCTCCTTGGGAGACAGGACTTTTCTGATGGGGTCCTCCCTGCCTGAGCTGCCACCCTTCTCCTCCCTATAGGAGGCTGGATTCTTCCTACTTCTTCTATTGATATTTCTCTGACCACCTTCATCTACTTTCTTCTTCTTTTTAAAAAATATTTTATTTATCTGGCTGTGCCGGGTCTTAGTTTTGGCACATGGGATCTTTAGTGGCATGATCTTTAGTTGATGTGGGATTTAGTTCCCTGACCAGAAATCGAACTTATGCCTCCTGCCTTGGGAACAAGGCCTCTTAGCCACTAGACCCCTTCATCTACTTTCTACAAATGCCAATCACCATGTATGCACATGTGTGCCTATATGCATACAGACAGATACACACACACACACACACACACACACACACACACAGACTGTATTTATGTGAATAGATGGAGGGAGGGTTTGGGCAGGTTAGGACTCTGAGAGCTGCCACTCAGAGGCGTCCTGTTGTGACTCCGTCAATGTCACCCTGGTAAAGAGGGTAGCAGCAAGAGCACCGGGTTACAATTCAAAACTCCTTTGACACAGGCTCACAATGTCAAAGCTCTTCTTGAATTCCTTTTTATCTTCTCTGCACAGTGGTAATCTATTACAGACGATGTTTTCAAGGTACCTTTCTTTAGGGGTGGTGTGGGTATGGGCATTTCTGAGGTCATGGACCCGTATGAAAAAGCTGTGTGAATAAATTCAGTCTAGTATATTAATCAGTCCGTCCATCCATCTATCCATCCATCCACCCATCCACCCATCCATCTGTTGGTTTAATGACCATGTATCAAATACTGTCTTGGTCCCTGTCCTTGAACAGCACGCAGTCTTGAGCAGGGATGCGTAATAGGGTTTGTATAGAGTCTGGTGAAGGAAGCCAAGGGCTCAAGAGCACACTTTCTACTCCAAGGGCAGCAGTGCTTTAAGTGTGACTTCAGCATCACCTGGGAACTTGCTGGGAATGCAGTTTTTTGGCTCCACCAGACCTTCAGAAACAGACTCTGAGGGTGCCGGTCAGCAATCTGTGTTTTTTTTTTTTTTAACAATTTTATTTATTTATTTAATATATTTTTTGCCTGTGCCAGGTCTTTGTTGCTGCACACAGGCTTTCTCTAGTTGTGACAAGCAGGGGTACTTGCTAGTTGGGGGCCGCAGGCTTCTCGTTGCTGGTGGCTTCTCTTGCTGTAGAACACAGCCTCTAGGGTGTGTGGACTCAGTAGTTGTAGCTCCCGGGCTCTGGAGCATTGGTTCAATAGTTGTGGCACATGCGGCCTTAGTTACTCCATAGCATGTGAGATCTTCCTGGATCAGGAATCGAACCCATGTCTCCTGCATTGGCAGGCAGATTCTTTACCACTGAGCCACCAGTGAAGCCCCAGCAATTTGGTTTTTAAAAAGTCCTGCAGGGCAATGAAAGTGTCAGAACATTAGAACATTTAAAAAGCATGAGGGGATTTGCAAAGGCTTCCCTGAGGAGGTGACCTTCAAGTTAGCCCTTGAAGAACGAGGAGAAATTGACTGGGTGGGAGAGAGCTTCCCAAGCACAGGGAACTGTGTGCACAAGGGCAGAGGTGTGAAGTAACATGTTGCGTTCAGACACTTAATAGTAGTTGGGTTTGACAGTGGCATTGGAGAAATGGTGGAAACATGGGCAAGGGCCACAGCTTTAAGTATCTTCTTTGTCAGGCTGGTTAGTTGTCATCCTATAGGGAAAAGGAGACTTTATTTTCTTGGGCTCCAAAATCACTGTGCATGGTGACTGCAGCCATGAAATTAAGACACTTGCTTCTTGGAAGGAAAGCTATAACAAACCTAGACATCATATTAAAAAACAGAGAGATCACTTTGCCAGCAAAGGTCTGTATAGTCAAATCTCTGGTTTTTCCAGCAGTCATGTATGGATGTGAGAGTTGGACCATCAAGAATGCTATGGGCTGAAGAATTGATGCTTTCGAAATGTGGTGCTGATGAAGACTCTTGAGAGTTCCTTGGACTGCAAGGAGACCAAACCAGTCAATCCTAAAGGAAATCAACCCTGAATATTCATTGGAAGGACTGATGCTGAAGCTCCAATACTTAGGCCACCTGGTATGAAGAGCTGACTCATTGGAAAAGACTCTGATGCTGGGAAGGATTGAAGGCAAAAGGAGAAGGGTGTGGCAGAGAATGAGGTGGTTAGATAGCATCCTGGACTCAATGGACATTAATTTGAGCAGACTCCAGGAGACAGTGGAGGACAGAGGCACCTGGCCTGCTGCGGTCCACAGGGTCTCAACGAGTTGGACATGACTTAGTGACTAAACAACAACAAAGGAAAAGGAGAACCGTGACTAGAAGTAAGAATAAATGATTTATAAAGAAATATATGTGGCATATTATTAATTGTTGGGCTTCCCTGGTGACTCGGCTGGTAAAGAACCTGCCTGCCAATGTAGGAGACACAAGAGATGGGGGTTCGATCCCTGGGTTGGGAAGATCTCCCGAAGAAGGAAATGGCAACCCACTCCAGCAGTCTTGCCTAGAAAATTTCATGGACAGAGGAGCCTGGCAGGCTACAGTCCATGGGGTTGCAAAGAGTTGGACATGACTGAGTATGCATGCATGCGCACACACATACACGCACATTATTAATGGTGGTATGGCATCGCTTTCTTATTTAAAAGCAGAAATGATTGTAAAATGCTCTCTACAACATACTTGGAGCTTCTATGAAGGAAATATGTTTTAATGTGTGGATCTATAAAATTTATTCCAAGCCTATGTCTCAGGTACCTGGCATGGAAGTCGGGTTGCCCTCAGCCCCAAAAGGGCTCAGTCTTCTGTTTAATAGCGGTGGCCTGGCATATAGCTAGGCTCTCAATATCTGTCAAGAGAAGAAAAGTCCCCACCCCAGTGTGCCTGTGGAGGGCATGCTGTACTTTGCAGAACTGAAAGAGGAGAGCCGAGTTGATTAAGGGTAATGTCGGCTGATTAGATAATCTGAAAATTAGTCTGATAATGTGCAAATTATCTAAAAGAAGCATATGATGTCATTGCTACACTGATGGGGAAGATGGAACAGATGTTAGTCTTCTGACATCTCTGTCCTCCAGCATATGGCCCAGGGGCAGCGGATACAGCTTCAAGAGAGAGAGTGAAAGTTACTTTTTGCATGGGCTTAAGAATTTTGGATCACTCTGAAAGGTGCCTGAGAAGCTTTATAACCCACACAACCCACCCTACCACTCACCCAACCTTGATGCAGGAAGTTCAGGCTTTGATCCAGGGCTCTGTCTGAAAAAGTCAGCTGCTTTTCGCTCCCTAAAGAGCAAATTTGGAACACGGGTGTTCCTTGGGTGAATTATTATTTCACTGAACCGTTATAGATTCCAAAGCAAAGAGGAATCTGAGGGGTTGCTCTGGCCTTGAAGGTATACTTGGAGTCAGCTCTCCAAACCTGTGGATCATCCACACTCTGGACCCTGCGGCTGAGAAAATGGCATTGGAATTGGCCCGGCCAGTGTGTGGATCATGACTTGGCCACCTTGCCATCTTCTGTGTGTGTGGATGTGGGTCAGTTACTTACACTTCTCTGCTCCTTTGTTGCCTCATCTGGGAAACAGAGAGGACAGTCTTTCTGCCCCTGTGGGGTTGTTGTGTCTCCAGGTGACGCAGGTGTCTGGCACTTGGCCCTCTTGCTAAGAGTGCCTGCATCCCACCTCCGTGCCCTTCGGGTCAGCAGAACTTGTCCAGACCACAGACCGATGATCTGAGTCAGGGTCTGTCTGTGGCCATGTGATGCTGAGAAACTGACTGCCTATGGGGGTCTCACTGGCCTCAGGCAAAACTATCAGAGCCTGGCTCAGTCCTGGCACAACCTTTGCTAACTCTTAGATATGGTACAACAATCCTTCCACATAAGCCAAACATGAGTGTTTATTGAGGACTTACTGGGCATACACCCTCATGGGGCCAAGTGTAACTGGGGCTCCCAAAAAACAGAACATGTAGTCTTGGCCCCAGGAAATGAGACGGATACCAGACACCAGGTAGGAGGAAGCTGTGGGGTGGAATCTAGCCGGTGTCTGGCCCTGAATTTCCCATCCTGTTTCCCCAGCCACTTGCCTTTCTGTGAGCCTCTTGTTTCTCTCGCATTTTTGGCCTAATTACCTAGAATGTTCAGGATTGAAGAGTTCCATGTCCTGATCAGTGACAAGGACGATAATAGTTGCTGACATTCCTTGAAGGTGTCAGACACTGTGCTAGGCGTGCCATGTTTATCTCATTCATTCCTCACAGTAACCTTATAAGGTAGGTGCCATGTCTCCTAGAGGACACCAAGGCACCCAGAGACCGAGGGATGTGCCCTTGGACATGTGCCCTTGGAGCATGAATGTGAATTCTCCAGTCATGTGTCGCTTCTTGGGAAAGCTTACTTATTTATTACTGTGATATATTTTTCCTGCCTTTTCAGAAATAAAGTTGTTTTACAGAGGAAAAGAAAGTGAGAAAGACATGGTGGAATATCTAATGGTACCAGACACTTTATACACATCATGTCATGTGACGTCTGCAAGTCCATGAGGCACATGCCTCTGATTTTATGGATGAGGAAATGGAGGCTCAGAAAGGTTTAGGAACTTGCCCCAGGTCACACAGCAAGATGAGAAGCTGAATGTGAATGTGCTTAATTTGGACACCATTCAATTATGTCAGGATACTGGAACCCCAAGTGATGGATCCCAGTCTTAACCCGGGATGTTTGTCATGGTCCTACTGATGACCCTTAATTTTCCCCTATAGGTCAATTATCAAGTGCATGATATTGCGTAGTGACTTTTCAAAAGAAATGAATGTATTAATGGGCAATATCAAAGTCAGCCTGGGTTATATAACAAAATACTATAGACTGGGTAGCTTAAACAATAGGAATTTATTTCTCACAGTTCTAAAAGTGTCTTTTAGATGGATTGGTGTCTTGTGGGGACTCTCTCTTTGGGTTGGAGATGGCTATCTCTTTGCTATATCCTCACATGGCCTTTTCTTGGTACATGTTGCTGCAGGGCCAGGTGAGCTAAGTCCCTTCAGTCATGTCCAACTCTTTGTGACCCCATGGACTGTAGCCCACCAGGCTCCTCTGTCCTTGGGATTCTCCAGGCAAGAATACTGGAGTGGGTTGCCATGCCCTCCTCCAGGGGATCCCAACCCAGGGATTGAACCTGTGTCTCTTATATCTCCTGCCTTTGGCAGGTGGGTTCTTTACCACTGGCACCATCTGGGAAGCCCCACAGGTTGGTTGAGAGAAGCAAAGTCTCTGGTGTCTCTTCTTATAAGGACACTAATCCCCACCACGAGGGCCTCATCTCTCGATGCCATCACGCTAAGGGTGAAGACTTTAACATGTGCATTTTAGGAGAGAAACAATTCAGGCCATAGCAGGCATATTTAATCTTCAAAACAAACTTCAGCTATTTATGACGTTATGTGGAATCTCCTTTACAAATTCTGCTGGAGACTTGTAAATGAGTTTTGCTCTGGGAAAAAAAAAATCACACATCTCTCAGTTCAACCATTTTCCTGCATCTTTCTCTCTCATTCTATGTCTCAGTCTTTCAAAGTTCTTTTTAATCTCTTTCTGACCTTGTTCTTTAAAAAGGTAATGCTGTACCTAAAGTGAAAACCCTAGGACTCATCCTTGGTTCTGTTTTCCTTCACCACCCATATTGGTTCCCCTTTCAAAACATACCTCAAGTCAGTCTCCCTTCTTCCATCTCTAGCACCACCAGCTTCAGCTCCTGCTTGGATCATTGCAACTTCCTTATTGGTCTCTCTGCCTTTATTCTTACCTCTCATAGTCTCTTCTCCATGGAGTAGCCAAAGTGGTCTTTTAAAAGTATAAGGTAGATTATGCCATGCCATGCTCTCAAAACTTTCATCATACTTGAATACAATCCAAACTCTTCACCTTGAGGGCCCATATTTTTGCTTCTCAAAGTGTGGTCAGCAGTTTCAGCATCGCCTGGGACTCAGGTGACCAACTTGTCCAGGTTGGCCGAGGACATTCCCAGTTTTAGACTGAAAGTTCTGTGCCCTGAAAACACCTCAGTGGCAGGCACACCTGGATAGCTGGCTACCCTGTGGGGGAGCTTATAAGATATGTGGATTCTTAGGGCCTTCCTGGGCCTATGAATCTTAATCTGAATTTTAATGTGATCCCTAAGTGGTTTGTTTGCACTACACTCAAATTTGAGAAGCCCTAGCCTCCAGGGACTGCTGGCCACTCTGACTTGACTTCCCTCGGGTGTGTGGTTGTATGTGCCTATGGCAAGGTAGTATCATGTGGGCCAGCTAAGAGCCCCACTGCCTGGGTTCAAGGCCCATGTAGCTTGACCTTAGATAAGCATCCTTGTGCCTTATCACCTGTGTGAAATGAGAACATTTATGCCTCCATTCGTTCTCCATTGCTTCAGTCCTATCTGACTCTTTACGACCTCATGGACCATAGCCCGCCAGGTTTCTCTGTCCATGGGATTCTCCAGGCAAGAATACTGGAGTGGGTTGCCATGCCCTCCTCCAGGGGATCTTCCCAATCCAGGGATCGAACATGAGTTTCCTGCATCTCCTGCACTGCAGGCAGATTCTTTACCACTGAGCCACCAGGGAAGCCCTAATGCATCTACACCACAGGGTTATGTGATGGTGAAATAAGTGAATTCATATACAGTACAGCACTGATGGAAGATGTGTATGACGCAATGTGATATGTCTATCACGTGTCTCAGTAGAGCTGTGGTCCTCCAGCTTGAGCGCGTCAGGAACACCTGTTCCTTAAACACACACACACTGCTGGATCCCACCCCAGAATTTTGGATTAGGTAGGTCTGAGGTGGAGGCCTAGAATTTGCATTTTTAAGAAGTCCCTGTGTGAACCACTGCCTTAGAGAGGTAGAGCTTTCGAAAACAGCTAAGCAATCAGTGTTTCCCTTTAATTCTTTTTTCTTTTGGAAGCACTGAGTCATGTAACCAGGAATAATGTGGCACTGTTAAATCTAGGGGGAACTTGGTTTTCACCCTTTTCCTAGGACTCTGTCCTACTGCAGGCAATGTCTGTGTGGCTCCCAGCACCCACTTCCCGGCTTGCTTTCTGGGTGTGGTCCTCGTCTGGGCCCTTATCCCCGGGCTGGCCTGCCCATCAGCTCCATGGTCCTTGACTCTCTCCACCTCCTCAGGTCTGATGCTTGGGGCTCATCCTTTTCTTTTCCCTGAGTACTACTTTTCAGTTTGAAGGACACAGAAAATGCTGGTCCTTGGCAGACCAATGGGGTTGACAGGCGAGTCCCGTGGAGGTGGTGGCGAGGAGGGGTGGAGAGGGGCAAGGCAGAAAGGAAGAGAGGAAGGGAGCTTGTCGAGTTTTGCCATCATGTTAATAATATCCTGACGAGTAAAGCGGACCAGGCTTCTCCTGCTCGACAGCACCAGGATGGTCTGCCGTTCTCTCAGGGGAACGACGCCACTTCATTCACAGCCCTTCTGACATTGTTCCTCTCAAGTGAAACGTTCTCCCCCTCAGCTGACTCGTTTGGTGGCAATAACAAGTTGCTACGCCAGGGCACGAACTGACCCACATGACCTGCCGCTGGAAAATGGAAACGTCTCCTTGTGCTTTTCCTTAATCAGCACCGAGAAAAGTAATTCATTTTGCTTCGTCTTTTTCTCACTCTTCCGAAGCCTCGGTGACAGACCCCGGGTTGCTGGCCTAAGGCTGGAGCACAAATGACATTACTGTTGGGTCATGTGACTGTCCAGTCCCAGAACTGGGGACGTGGGACCCAAACTCCTGGCAAATGGCAACTCTAAGCAGACATATCCATTAAGATGGAGACATCAGTGTGAACAGACACATGCTTTCTGATTCTACAGCACAGTGTCTTGGAGTAAATATTTACAAGGTCTGTGTCTAACGGTTTGAATCTTGTGTTCTATAAGGACAGAGGGAAGAAGACAGATAAAAAGAAGGTTGGGATGACTGGCATACACTTAACATTTTCAGGAAGATTTTGTAGCCACCAGAGCACATAGTAAGTCAGGGCCTAATGTTCTCAATGGCTACTTCAGCGCTCCTGGCAAGACAGCAAACATGGGGTTCAAGGGGCCCTGGGAGATTGAGACTGGGACTGAGACTGGGAGTTCTTAACTCCTTCCATCTTGGCTTTCCAAGAAATGCCTAAGGGAGAGGCTTCCCGCAGGAGGGCAGACCTGTTGACTTTCTCCACCACTGCTTTTTTCTCTCTGATGGCCCTCCACCCAGTCTTTATGTCCCCCGTGACAGCCAGGACTGATGCTGGCAGTGCCTTAGGACGGTCAGTCAGTGCTCAGGAGACGCTTTGCATCCCCTGAATTCCTGATCTTTGACTTCCCTTTTCCTGGCAGTTGTTTTTTTTTCCTCTTCCAAAAGCCTCTGTGAAGATTTGCCCATCCTTTCATTAAGTATTTATTGTCAGCTCTGTGTCAGTCACGGTGTCAGGTGCTGGGGATTCAGAGATTAAAGACACTGCTCCTGCCCTCAGGGAGCTCATGGCTAACATGGAGAGAGATGCGTACACAAATATGAAGTAGGGATGAAAGGCTGAGTTCCTCGGGGTTTGGAAAAATTCGCTTTTCTGTCTCTTCTTTCACCCTATTATAATCCTCGGATAATAGGCCTAAAGGGGGCCTTAAGACGGCATCTCGTGTATTCCCTTGCTTCTGGATGGGCATGCATTCAAACAAACCTGGGCCAGGGGCATCTTCCCAGGTGCAGAGGCCTCTCCCGAGAAGGCTGCTCCTCCAGCCAGGCCTTCTTCACCTGTTGAGCTGCGCTCGTGTCCAGCTTTCTGACAGCAGTGTGCTGCCATTTCAGCTCCTGTCTCCCGTTGTCCTTGACAATATGGAGTCTGGTGATTTAGGTCTATCCATAAACCCGAAGACTTATTAAATCAGCCCTCAGCCTTCTTGTCTCCAGAAGGACTAATCTGGGGGCCTGGAGTCATTCTGCCTTAGCAGCACCGCTCCCAAGTCCTTGTCACGCACTCACACTGTGTTCAATGCCAGGTGGCAAGATGGTGCATGAGGCCTGGCGGTCATGTGCTGAGTGGATCCGAGTGTCTGTATTCCCCTGGGCTCCCTGGCTGCCCCATCTTCCACATTCATGGAGGAGGGCATCATTCATCTTCCCTCTGGAGCCCCGGGGTGGGACCGGAGTTCCAATAGGTGGCCAAGAGGAACCAGACTGAATGGAATCCCAACATTTTTATTCCTGGGATCTGTGGGATTTATTTTTCCATCAGTTCTAGTGAAGCAGTGAAAAAAAGGTGTCAGGCCTTGGGGATAATTTATATGAGTAAACACGTAAGGAGTAGGGTGAGCAGGAGCATGAGAATTAAGGCCATTTATCCAGGCTTGGAGGCTCTGTGTGCCCTCTGGTCCAGCCTTCCTCGCAGTCTTTATCTCATCACTTTAACCCTCTCCTGGCTCTGCTCCACTTGGGCCCGGAATGGATCTCTTCCCAGCCCCAGCCTTCCGCCGCCTCCCCCTCCCCTCCCGGGTCCCTCATTAAAGGCTTGGTGGAAGGGAGCAGGCAGCGGCGGTGGCCTCCAGCTGAGGCCTGCTCGCTGATTCCGAAGGGAAGGCACGTTGGCTACCCCCCCACACCTCCCGCCCCGTCTCTGCGGCTTCCTCCGCCAGCCCGGCCTGTCCCGCGTGCCCTGTGTGGCCAGCCTGGGGCCGCCTTCCACCTTCTCCCTCTTTGCCTCTCGCTTCCCTTTAACTCCGTCCTCTGAAGATGCGCTCTGCACAGCCACATGGCACCAGGCTAGGATGCTTTACACTTGAGAGATGAAGTAATAACAGGTGGCAAGACCAGAGGCTGCCAGAGCCCAGGATTCCGGTTGCCATGGCAACATGTCAGACCTGTGGAGGGACGGGAACTGTCAGCCGTGGAGGGTGGCGGGGCGGGGAACGAAGGAGGGGTGGGGGGGCGCAGAGAGGCACAGCGCCTCCTGGAGGGCTCTTCTCCCTGCCCGCCCTGGGTTCCTTGAGCAGCTGCAGCGTCCTGCTAGCCGGCTCTGGCTGGACAGCTGCGGGCCTGGACTGGGGTGGGGCTGGGTGGTGGGCACGGAACACGGCCCCGAGGCTGTGCACCCTGGCAGGTGGTCGGGGCATCTGCTCGGGATGTGAAGTCTTGCTTTTGTGGATGTGCCATGGAGGAGCCTGAACTTCCGGCTGGCTTCCTTCTTCCCTAGGACCCTAGTGAGGAGGCTCTGGTCTCAGCGGAAGCAGGTGAAGGGCTGTTGCTGGTGGCCAGCCTGTGGCCTCCATGCATTCTTCTCCTGAGTGGCAGGCGCGTCACTGCAGAAATCAGACTGAAAGAGGGGCCAGGCAGCCCTATCTTGGTGGTAGTTCTGTGGAAGGTTTGGGGCCTTGCTTGCCCTTGCCACGTATCCTGGCTGAAGTCAGAGGTCCTGTGATGTGCTTCTGTACTCTTAACATCTTTCCTGAAAGATGGCTCACCCTTTCCCCAGTGTGCTGGTGGGATTATTTGGGACCTGGCTTCCTTTCTCTTGATTTGTTTTATCTGAATACTCCCTCCCACCTTCTGTTATTATTATTGTTTTACATTTTTTCATGAACTTTGTTCCTGATTTCCATTTTTTTCCTTTGAACTTTTTAAAGTTACCCCCCTCACCCCTCAGGTGAACCCCTGAACTCTCAAAGTGTTAGAAAGTGTTAGTTGCTGTCATGTCTGACTTTTTGCAACCCCATGGACTGTAGCCCACCAGGTTCCTCTGTCTATGGAATGCTCCCGGCAAGCATAATGGAGTGGGTAGCCATGCTCTCCTCTAGGGGATCTTCCCAACCCAGGGATCGAACCTGGGTCTCCTACATTGCAGGTGGATTCTTTACCATCTGAGCCATGAGGGAAGCTCTCTCAAAGCTCACTTTATTTTCTCAGCAGCTTCTTTGTTTCGCTTATATGATCTCAGGCCATGAACATTAATCAACAGAAAACCAAATTCATCATCGCAGACGCTGCCATCGACATACCACTCAGGTCTTAGGCCTCCCCGTCATCCTGTTCTATGAAGCGGGACTCAATTTCCCATAAGCAGAAGCGGAATGTCTACTTAAATACTACTGGCAAGGTCTGGGCAAGCTTCCTATTTATAGTAAAACCCTTTTTACAATGACCTCATAGATGGTGCCAGGAAATTGCTCACAGATGGGTCAGGCCAAAGGCCAATAAAGCCACAATGTGAGCTTCACTTTAAAAAATTCCTTCATGAGCCTCTGGAATCCTCTGGAGAAGTGTTTTCATGGAGTCTATGACAATAAACAGGGCCACCGGGATGGATTACTGTGGTAGAGACATTAAATGTAAGTTCAAAGGGAATTTCCGCGTTTATCAAGCCAATCTCAATACTTTTTATCGCTTTGGGCTTCCCAAGTAAAGTAATGGGTGAATCACGTTGACTTTAAAGAGATTTATGAAATATTTTATATGCAGAATTGGCTCTGGACTTCCTGGAGGCAGAGAAGTGTGATTAGAGACAGAGTCTCTGGGAACACTGACAACCCAGGGGGTGAATCCCACTTCCTCTGCTTCTTAACTAGGCCCTGAAGCCAGCCCCTTCATCTCTTTGGGCTTCAGTTACCTCATCTGTCAGATGCTCCCTACTTCACAAAAATGTTGTGAGAATCAATGAAATAGTATGTGAAAAGCATCAAGGTAAGATCTGTTACCATCTTGTAGTTGTCATATATGTCTGCTTCTTTATCTTCTCAAAAAGTGGTTGAACAGGGAGCTAAGTGGGTAGGCACAACCTGTTTTTCCCTTCTCAGGAGACAATCCTAGTCTTATACTTTCCTTGTGTGTCTGTGTATAGGACAATGTTGTACCTACTGTAATAGGGGTATCAGTTCAGTTCAGTTCAGTCGCTTAGTCATGTCTGACTCTTTGCAACCCCATGAATTGCAGCACGCCAGGCCTCCCTGTCCATCACCAACTCCCGGAGTTTACTCAAACTCATGTCCATCGAGTTGGTGATGCCATCCAGCCATCTCATCCTCTGTCGTCCCCTTCTTCTCCTGCCCCCAACCCCTCCCAGCACCAGGGTCTTTTCCAAAGAGTCAACTCTTCACGTGAGGTGGCCAAAGTATTGGAGTTTCAGCTTCAGCATCAGTCCTTCCAATGAACACCCAGGACTGATCTCGTTTAGGATGGACTGGTTGGATCTCCTTGCAGTCCAAGGAACTCTCAAGAGTCTTCTCCAACACCACAGTTCAAAAGTATCAATTCTTTGGTGCTCAGCTTTCTTCACAGTCCAACTCTCACATCCATACATGACCACTGGAAAAACCATAGCCTTGACTAGACGGACCTTTGTTGGCAAAGTAATGTCTCTGCTTTTTAATATGCTATCTAGGTTGGTCATAACTTTCCTTCCAAGGAGTGTCTTTTAATTTCATGGCTGCAATCACCATCTGCAGTGATTTTGGAGCCCCCCAAAATAAAGTCTGACACTGTTTCCACTGTTTCCCCATCTATTTCCCATGAAGTAATGGAACCAGATGCCATGATCTTAGTTTTCTGAATGTTGAGTTTTAAGCCAAGTTTTTCACTCTCCTCTTTCACTTTCATCAAGAGGCTTTTTAGTTCCTCTTCA
Source organism: Cervus elaphus (assembly GCF_910594005.1). Lineage (NCBI taxonomy): Eukaryota > Metazoa > Chordata > Mammalia > Artiodactyla > Cervidae > Cervus > Cervus elaphus. The sequence goes on from NC_057826.1 coordinate 18,469,772, forward strand.
CTTTTTGCCATAAAGGTGGTGTCATCTTCATATCTGAGGTTATTGATATTTCTCTCGGCAATCTTGATTCCAGCTTGTGCTTCTTCCAGCCCAGTGTTTCTCATGATCTACTCTGCATATAAGATAAATAAGCACGGTGACAACATACAGCCTTAACATACTCCTTTTCCTACTAGGAACCAGTCTGTTGTTCCATGTCCAGTTCTAACTGCTGCTTCTTGACCTGCATATAGGTTTCTCAAAAGGCAGGGCAGGTGGTCTGGTATTCCCATCTCTTGAAGAATTTTCCACAGTTTATTGTGATCCACACAGTCAAAGGCTTTGACATAGTCAATAAAGGAGAAATAGGTGTTTTTCTGGAACTCTCTTGCTTTTTCGATGATCCAGCAGATGTTAGCAATTTGATCTCTGATTCCTCTGCCTTTTCTAAAACCAGCTTGAACATCTGGCAGTTCACGCTTTACATATTGCTGAAGCCTGGCTTGGAGAATTTTGAGCATTACTTTACTAGCACGTGAGAAGAGTGCAATTGTGCGGTAGTTTGAGCATTCTTTGGGATTGCCTTTCTTTGGGATTGGAATGAAAACTGACCTTTTACAGTCCTGTGGTCACTGCTGAGTTTTCCATATTTGCTGGCATATTGAGTGCAGCACTTTCACAGCATCATCTTTCAGGATTTGAAATAGCTCAATTGGAATTCCTTCACCTCCACTAGCTTTGTTCATAGTGATGCTTTCTAAGGCCCACTTGACTTCACATTCTAGGATGTCTGGCTGTAGGTGAGTGATCACACCATCGTGATTATCTGGGTCGTGAAGATCTTTTTTTGTACAGTTCTTCTGTGTATTCTTGCCACTTCTTCTTAATATCTTCTGCTTCTGTTAGGTCCATACCATTTCTGTTGTTTATTGTGCCCATCTTTGCATGAAATGTTCCCTTGATATCTCTAATTTTCTTGAAGAGATCTCTAGTCTTTCCCATTCTGTTGTTTTCCTCTATTTTTTTTGCATTGATCGCTGAGGAAGGCTTTCTTATCTCTCCTTGCTATTCTTTGGAACTCTGCATTCAGATGGGTATATCTTTCCTTTTCTCCTTTGCTTTTTGCTTCTCTTCTTTTCACAGCTATTTGTAAGGCCTCCTCAGATAGCCATTTGCTTTTTTGCATTTGTTTTCCATGGGGATGGTCTTGATCCCTGTCTCCTGTACAATGTCACAAACCTCGGTCCATAGTTCATCAGGCACTCTGTCTATCAGATCTAGTCCCTTAAATATATTTCTCACTTCCACTGTATAATCATAAGGGATTTGATTTAGGTCATACCTGAATGGTCTAGTGGTTTTCCCTACTTTCTTCAATTTAAGTCTGAATTTGGCAATAAGGAGTTCATGATCTGAGCCGCAGTCAGCTCCTGGCCTTATTTTTGCTAACTGTATAGAGCTTCTCCATCTTTGGCTGCAAAGAATAGAATCAGGGGTATAGTCTAGTGTTGTTCTTCCAGCAACCCAGGGCCCTTGGCTACCCACTCTTGTGTACTCTGGGAGCTAGCTAGACATGACCCAGACCAGATGACCAGTCAAGCCATTTGGACATGGACCAGCTCTTCTCTCTGGGGATTAGGGAAATAACCCAGACAGAGAGGGCTATTCAGGGTGACTGGTAACTGTGCCTCTGTCCTTGTAGGAGGAGCTCCTGAGGCATCCCTGGGCTGTTTACCTACCTCTCTGCCATCCTTTCCTAAGCTGTTCATCTCACACATCATTGTTAACCATTGCCTATGTGCAGGACACATTGGTTTTCTAACAATGAGTTGGATGTGTATACTCCCCTATCTGAAGGAGTAAATCATTGACTATGGGGGGATGAGGCAAGTGTACACATGTATGGACAGGGGGAAGGTCCCAGAAGTGACGTCAACAGCATGGTCTCCCCAAGGCCTGACTGGTCATTTCTGGCTAGAGAATTGGGAGAGCTCCATGGGAGAACCCTCGTCCTAAAACTAATCCTAAAGACCCCCAAAGGGTAAGAAGAGAACCAGATGAGAAAGCTGTTGGTTAGTCCATCCCATGCCATTTTACCAAGATGACGGAAGCTTGAGCTCATGTCATGAGAGGAGAGTAGAAATTGAAGCAGAAAGGATTTCACTGTAAAATGAAGTCTAACTGCTCACTATCACTTTCTACACTGGGCCCTCGCTGGGCTAAAATCGTACCCACCCACCTGGCCTGTCACAGCTGTACACACCGGGGTCTGCAGTTAGAAGTTTATCACCTTCTTCATCCCTTTAGCTGAGAGCTTTGTATAACCAGCTACTAACACAAACAAATATACGTGGAGACCCTGCTCTGCTTCAGTTTCTTTGGAAGCTTTGCTTCATCAGATGAATTCACTTCTCTTCTTTGGCCTTTTCCAAGTTGATTTCTCCACCACTGTCTGCTATGCTCTACTAGATTGTTTCTGAATTTTTTATTTCTTGCCAGGTTCAAGTCCCTAGTTTAATATGGTGTTCTACCATTGGTTGTTGGTGGTAAAAACTGTAAAGAATTATTTGGGCTTTCTTTTTTGTTTTTTGCTGCATAGGGTCTTAGTTGTTGTGCTCAGGGGCTTCTCTCTAATTGTGGTTCATGGGCTCTGGAGCATGTGGGTTCTGTAGTTGGTGGTACATGGGCTGTCTAGTTGAGATGTATGGGCTTAGTTGCCCTGTGACATGTGGGATCTTAGCTTCCCAAACAGGGATCGAACCCACATCTGCTGCATTGGAAGGCAGATTCTTTATCACTGGACCACCAGGGAAGTCCCTTTCTGGGCATTCTTATACTCTATATTCTATGTCTTCAATTTGATAAATCATAAGGGATACTGTATGTTGGAGAAAAACTAGATCCTTTGGTTGCTTACAGATTTTGTGAAAGGGGATAAGTCTGACATAAAAGGGAGTCCCTAAGAGAGCAGGAAATAAAAAGGTGATGAGACTGGGCCTCCTGAGAGGTTCGGTGTGATGATATACATGGGGTTCTTTGATCTCTCGTCATGCAGGAAGTTACCTAAGTTGTGATCGGCATTTCCACATTTTATATCTAGTTCATACCAGTCATGAAACTTAGCTTTGGTTGACACTCAACCCCTCCATTTGAAATAACCCACTTCTTTCTGTTCATCTTTTGATTGATTTCCATGATAGTTGCCTAATGAAGAAACCCTGAGTTTATTTGTTTCATAAACATACTTGGATTTCCTTGAGAGAGTTCTAAAATTGGTTAAGATGGCAATTGAGTGAAGAAGAAAGGGACTTCCTTCTGGGTTTGGGCAATGAATTTTACAGGCAGAGTAAACTTTTTGCGGATGTCCTGCTTTTTGGAGATTATTTGCAAAACCATTCTGTATGATGCACATCTGTCTTTGAGATGCAGTGACTGATGAAGAAAAACCCACATATCCGGAGGCCACAGGGTGGGGTCCCCTTCTCTGTTTACCCCAATCAGCCCCCACTTTTCTTGCAGAGAATTGTCTGCCTCCCTGAAGATGAAAATCAATGACTTAGAAACTGATTAAACAATCCAAATAGCAACTGATAAATGGATTAACCCTCTATAATGTAATTCTGTGAGCTTTTGTCTTCCGCCTTCCCCAGGTAAGTTTTTCTATTCCTGGAGGCAAAGAAGAGGCATGGAGGAAGCAGAGGCCAGGGGGAATCATATTAAAGTGGGTGAATCCGTTTATCACTTACTGTCTGGATGGTATTTCTGCTCACATATCTGCTTCCTTTTACAGATTTGTACCCTACGGGACCCTGATTAATGTTAGTCAGTGAATAATGAAAGATAGCGGCAGACGTTGGAATTGGGGAGGAGGAAGGTACCCTTGTGGTTTAGGCTGATCCCATAAACAGAGAGACTTTTCTTCTTTGTCACAGACAGGGAGTGTTAATATGACAAAGAAGTGTCCACAATAGGGATCGAAAAACAAGGAAAATGAAAGCATTTCTCCTCATACAAAGAACCTGTCCAAAGCTTTTTAACCAGCCCTTAGAAACTGAGATTTCAGTGCTTGAGGACATGTGCTGTTTTCACAAGGCTTTGTTTTGAAAAATCATGTCCCAAGATATTCCTTTGCTTTTGTGTAAGGCCTTTCAGCAAGGGTGCCTTGTGAAAACCTTACGCCTCAAGATATGCTCATTAACTCACCATTCAATCCAGTTTTTCAGTTGCTAAGTCATGTCTGACTCTTAGCGACTCTGTGGATTGCAGCACACCACGTTTCCCTGTCCTCCACTATCTCCAAGAGTTTGCTCCAGTTCATGTCCATTGAGTTGGTGACACTGTCCACCCATCTCATCCTCTGCTGCCCTCTTTTTGCCTACGGTCTTTCCCACCATCAGAGTCTTTTCCACTGTGTTGAGTCTTTGCATTAGGTGGCCAAAGTATTGGAGCTTCAACTTCAGCAATAGTCCTTCCAATGACTATTCAGGGTTGATGTCCAGTATAAGACTGAGCTAAGTGCCCAGTTCTGATATAGGGATCTGCTGATTAACTAGTCCTGGGTGCTTTCCACAACCAATGAGTCTGGACTTTAGGGAGATGGATGGGGCTGAACAAGATTGGACACCTATGTACCTGCCACCATGTGTATCAGAGTCCCCAAGAGCATCTTCAGGGTCTTTCCTGGAATGATTCCCTCATCCTTGCTTTTTTGTTTTCCTGTTCAGAGACAGAAGGAATATTTCCTAAACAGGAGCCTCTTTCCCTAGGTAGGGCAAGGCCTAGGTAGTGACCTTTCTCTTTCCCTATAGTCACAGCACCACTGATGGTTGTCTTCTGATGTTTGGACCCTGAGGGCTAGTTGTTCAGGATGAGAGAAGGTCACTTGACTCATAGGCTCTCTGGATGCTTCAGTGATCCAGGGATGCAATCAGAGAAGCAGGGTTGTTTCTCTACAAACATAGAACTGACAAATATTGCAAAAACCAAACTCGGCTCTGAATGGCTTGCAAGACATTAGTACCATTGAACTGAGGAGAATCATAAAACTTTGCCCAAGAAAACAACCTGGTTGTGACCAAACCTCAGATTCTAAACTTCATATTCTTTCTGGAGCAGATTCAGCCACACCAGTAAGAGAAGAGGGGCCAGTGGAGACTCACTTCAGCCTAACACTGGATTTTTAAAAAAATGTTTCCACAGCCCAGAAAGGACCAGATGGGACAGTCATTCCCAATAACTACTGTGACTTCTGCTTGGGGGGCTCCAACATGAACAAGAAGAGTGGGAGGCCGGAGGAGCTGGTATCCTGTGCAGACTGTGGACGCTCTGGTGAGTGTGGCCCCTTCTCTCATCGTGTGCCCGTAGACCAGGAACTCTTCCACTCTCATTCCCCTGCCATCTTGTCTGGGGCAGGGACTGAAGGGTGGGTCCAGAAGTGATGGTGGTGATTTTTCGAGTGCAAGGGGGATTTTCAGGTTATTTTGACTGTTTTTTCCTTCTTGAGCCTTAAGAACTAAAATCTATGTTCTGGGATCCAGGGAAAAGGGAAAGAAGAAGGTGTGGGCTTGTGTTTGTCCGGCCTTTCCATGAGGTGGATATTTCTTGGTGTGTGTTGTTATGGACGACGGTGAGACAGTGTGGAAACAGCTGGAGACAGAGGCAGTGTGCTTCCTCATATCGGGTGATGTGCACGTCACAAAAAGACGTGTTTGTTTTGTGGAAGTGCCTGGGGCAAACCGGAAGAATGTGGAGACATGAATGTTGAGAGAGCTGCCATACCTGGAGTTGTGGGGGAGTCAGAGACCCCTAGGCTTCTGGGTAGCAGCATAAATACCACCTCCATTGGCCACTCATCCCATTTTCTCATGTCGAAAACCAAAGAGAGCCTGGTAGACCAAGGAGGCAAAAGGGCAGGTGTTCTTAGGACTCTTCTGGAGTAGGCTTGGGATGTTTTGAATTTTCATCTTTAATCTATTCAAAGACTAAACCTGGTTTTGTTCTTTTGTTCTTAAAATGAGTTCAGTCTTCAGGCTTTTGTTTTGCTTTTTTCATGCTGGATCATGGTTGGCTTTTCATATTGTTTTGGGTTGTAATGAGGCTCAAGTGAAAGGCAGGGAGGAAAGTTTCAGACTCACCTTTAGTCTCATAATCTGCTGACTAGTAGATGAAATTCAGTTCTGCTGGGTGGTTAGTTCCAGCAGCTGGGAGTCAGGGCTCCTTCCCACCTTTCTACCCAGCATCTGTTCAACTCCTAGTCCCAAGAGAGGGCCTGAGATGACCATATCTGGCTTTACTGGCTCTGTCCGCAGACTTTAGCTTTTTGTCCTTTAATATTTGGATTGTTTAAGGTTTAAGACGGCAAATCAGTAATTTGGAAAAGCATTGTGGTTTCTGCTGCACGCAACCCCCCACATTTAATGCTTAAGGGCCCTGACAGGGTGGCCCATCTGTGCAATTCTGTCAGTTCCTTTACTTGCCAAATGTGATACCTAATGTTGAAATTTTTATTCTACTGGTGCCAGCTGAGACGAGGGGGCCCATGTGGTAGTGGACTCTGGGATTTAGACTCTCAAAAAGAAAACGAAGCAAATTCAGAAAGAAAACGAAGCAAATGAAATTCAGTTCAGCATTTTTTACGAGCAAGCGATCAGACAAAATCTCTACCACCAGAGGCAGAGTTTCTTGGTGGCATGATATTCTAGTCAGAATTGTATGGACTGCTGTGGGTTGAGGATGGGTTAGAGAGGGCAGCTTCAGAATTCTCAGTGAAAACTGCTGAGATGTCCCCTCTTCCTTTCCTACAAAAGGTGGGGTACTTGAATGTGATCCATGGGGGACCAGGAGTGGGGAGCTGGTTTTTCCTATCCAAAGCCTGTCTCTCCCACAGCCTTAACTCAGCTTATTCTTCCCAGGATCTGTCTGCTATGTGACCCAGGGGGCAGTTTTATACCAGCCTAGGTGTTCTCATTGCAGTCACCAAGGATTAGTTTTGGTGGATAATTTAGTCTGGGTCTGACTCTGATGTTCCTGAAATAGTTGACACCTGGGGAATAAACAGGTGGCATTAGCCCATGGGATATGCTTTGTTGAGGCAGGTGGGTGAATACTTCTCTAGGGCCTCCCTGGAGTCCTTCCAAGGAAGAGTGTGGAGCTCAGGAAAGCTGTCTTTTCCTTCCCATCTACTCCACTATCTACTTTTCCTGGGAGAAAAAATGAGATTCCTGAAACTGACACTGTAAGTGGAGCCTTGTGACCTCAACAGGGGGCAGGCAGTCCTGGGGCCCATTTAGAATGTGAAAGAGTTTGTACCCGAGTTTTCTAGATTTCAGGATACTGTCTTTTATTCAGCTTTGCCACCCCTAGTTCCCACTTTCTGAGTGCTCTGAGTTAGACTGAACAACCCCAGACTTTCTGGAATAACTTAGACCTGGGCGTGTTTAAGACCGGGAGCGTGCGTTCACGTGCCTGCATGCCTGTGTGCACACATGCGTGTTTGTGAATGCGCATGTGTGTGGGTGCAGGACACAGACATGTCCTCCAGGGGTAAACAAGACGAGAGGCTCTTTGAAGACCTACCACTTATCAGACTTTCCAACTTCTTTTTCGCTTTCAGTGCAAATGAACTACATGTTGTAAGGGCAGAATTGAAAGTGTTTGGGAAGAATGGGATTAGAAACGGGTAAAAATAAAAATAAAATGGATGGAGGCTTAACCACCTTGACCGGGTTATCTGACAGTAATACCTTTGTAAAGCTGGCTGTCAAAATGAAGGACAAGCATTGTGCAAAGAAACGCCAACTGAAAACACCAAAGAAATACCAACCAGGGCTTAAAAACCACCAAGAAAACTCCTTGTCTGGGGCGGGTGGAGCGAGCGTGCATGTGAATGTATGCTTTCCGAAGAGAAGAAGGAAAGAAAGATCGTGGTTGAATCTGGCGCTGTCAGAGCTACGGACAAATATATTGTGGTAGAGGTATCCCCAGATGCCTTTCTGGGGAGGGGAGAACCCTTTTCCTTGGAAATGTTGGCTTTGTCCTCTTACCCCAAACCCCTGTCACCAGGTGACGCACCCAGTTAATCCCTTTGGTGTGGAATGATGTATGATCTTGCTATTAAGAATAACACTGTAATAATGTATTAAGAATATTAATAATGCTGTCTGTTGCTTAACCCATGTGCTGATATATTCATCATACATGTCAGCTCATTTGGGAGGAGAAGGCAGGAAGGAGAAGGAGGCAGCGGCCGCAGCACGCACCACGGAGGACTTATTCGGTTCCACGTCAGAAAGTGACACCTCAACTTTCCACGGCTTTGACGAGGACGATTTGGAAGAGCCTCGCTCCTGCCGAGGACGTCGCAGTGGCCGGGGTTCGCCCACAGCTGATAAAAAGGGCAGTTGCTAAACGCACGGGACAGACTCTCTGGGCAATTAGCCATCACCCTGTGACTTTGGTCATTGTTCTGGTTCTGATTTTTTTTTTTTTAAGTGAAAGACAGTTTAGATTTTCCCTTCATCCTGGCTTTTTCCTCTCACCTTCCACACGTTCCTCTCTTCCTTTCCCTCTATTTAGGGTACGTACAGCAGAAGCACAAACTACTGAAAAGAAGCAGAACAAAAGAGCAGAATTAACAGTCCTTCAGAGAGACGGCATTGTGATGTACTATTTATTTTCCATAGATATGGGAAGTTAGGTGGATTAGCTCTTTTTTTGGGGGGGGGATCTTTTTGACCTGAGCAGAGTTGATTTCCTCAGTTTCCCTATTTATTGGCAAAATGAAGAGAGGAGGAACCTTGGGTTTGGAAACAAAGAACCAATAGTGTTTAAAAAGTGATTATTTATATATTCTAGCTATTATTAGTAGACCTCCTTTTTTTTGAGACAGTGAGGGAGAGAGAAGGGAAGTCAAATAAATGAAAGTAATATTCCACGTAGAAGAAAGCCTCCGTGGGGGAGGATTGATCCAAGGCGACCCCGTCGGGAGGAGGTCCTCGATCGGAGAGGGTGGCATCATCTGTACCCCATGGAGTCGGCGGCTCCCCACAGCAGACCCCTCCCCACTTCTCCTCCTCGACCTTGCCATCTTCCTCCCCATTTGCAAGAACATGTCAGCAGCTCCTGGGAAGCCGGGCCGCCCATGTGTGGCCTCCGTCCAGTGCCTGGGCCCCAACCAGCAGCGCCTGCGGGATCCTCTTCCTCCATCAGCAGAGCTGCTGTTTTGTTGTTGCTGGTTCTTTCCTCGCCTTCCTCCTGGCGAAGAGCGATTTCCAAACTCAGGAATGGACTCCGAGCAGAAAGTCATGGACTCAGCAGTGACAAAACCACCCGAGGATGCGCTCGTGGAAGAAAGAACGTTACCTCACCGTAGAGTTCCCTCTCCCCTCGCCCCTGTCTAAAAACATATAAATACCCATTGGATGATCGAGTCTCCCATATTTCTTCTATTTTTTATAGTGCCCTCCAGGCACTTTGTTTTATGTTTCCAGTAGCACCTCCTGAAATAAACCAAAGCAACACTTGCTCAAGGCCCCTGGGGTGATGAAGACCATCCACCTCGTTGCCAGTCCCAAGGATGAACAGCTGTGCGGTCCTTGTCCAAAGGTATGTCCTGGCTGACTTGTCTTATAATGAGGGGACACCATCCTAGTTGTTTTGTTTTCTTTATGTTTTTTCCTTCTTTCTTTTTTCCTTTCCCCTCTTCTAACTTGTCTTTTGTTTTTCTGGGTTCAGACCCCCTTACTCATGTGGGAGTGGCCCCTGGAGCATCTTTCTACCCAATCATCTACTGTCTGTGTGTGCATGCTTACTTATGTGGGCCCGGGCCTAGGTGTGGGAGCTGAGTCTTCTTGGACTCTGGAGGGCTCCATGTGGAGAATGGGGGCGGTTTTCAACTGCAAGAGAAATGGTTGGGGGAGTGCTTGGCTAACTGCCTCCTTTGGCTATGCCTGGAAGCAGAACCGAGGGAACTGAGGTCGGAGTTGGCTGCTGTCCTGGGGTAGGAGTGAGGGGACTGCATGTCTAGGGTGGAATTCTTTACCCTAGGTACCAGTTAAAAGAAGATCTCTGATTAGGTACTACATCCCAGTTGATGTGGAGATTCTGAATCCCCCCCAAGCGTGGTCAGGGTCTCCGGCCTTCACAAGAGTATAGGTGCAAAGACGTAGGCATGGCCCCTTGGCTTGGGTTGGGAGACCTAGGAGGCCACCCAGGCAATAGGCTGTAATGTCTGGAAGGATCTGCTTTGACTATCCAGTTTTTGCAGAGCCTCATGAGTTAGACCTCTCAAACTAACACACCAACCCAGCAGAAGCAAGGACCAAGCAAAGAAACCCACAGATGGACTCTTTATGCTTCCTTTTCTGGTAGTCTGAGACAGAAAGGGCTTCCACTTTTCTCCTGCTTTAAATATGTAAGTGCTTTCCTGGGCGTTTGTGCTCAGTTGTGAGAGAATGAGAGTAACTGCCTCACCCACTTGGGAGATGGTCTGCCTGATCTGTATGTGGCCCTGTTCTTAGAAAATATGGCATAAACCTCCAACGTTGTAGTATTCCTGCATGCTCATGTGTGGGAAAAAGCCAACGTAGCTGGTTCCAGTTGGTTTCTGCAGAGGGGCTGACAACCTGCTCTTGCTGTCATCCTTCACCCCTTTATTTCATCTGTTCTGTTACTTTGACTCGGGATTCATAGCCTTATAATTTGCTCCCACTGGTAAAACATGAGCTTCTACGTTAATAAAAATATATCCAACCAATCTATATGGCCATTTGAAATCTTGTAGTCCTGAAATTATCAGTGACAGCTTGACTTTGAACTTGAAATTAAAGAAAAAACTCACATAAGGCAAATTATGAAAGTTCATCTAATTCAGAGTCTAGCTTGGGGTTCTGAAGGGGAACCATGAATGAACTGTCTAAACAAACTCCCATGGAAAGATTTATCTGAGGATGGCTATTGCTCACCTATTTTAGTTTTGCTAGCATAACTTGATCTTCAGTGTCTCTTGTTTAGACGTCCTCATCTTTCTTAGCTGGTATGGCAAAGGTGAATGTAATCAGGCATCTTAGCATTACTTGAGTACCTTATCTCATCTTGCTTATAGTATCAGAATTTACAATCTTAAAAAAAAAGCAAACAGGAAAAGAACTGGAAGGGACTTTGAAGATGATCAAGTTCAAGTCCTTCACTTTTCATTGGGAAAGATCAACCCAGAGAGACTGAGTTACATTTGAGAGAGGGAAGTGGACATTGCTTGGAGGCAGATGTCTTAAGGGGAATGAAGAAAACTCTAAAAGGAAGCTTAGGAGGAGGAAACTGGTTGTCCTGGGTTTCCAAGTGCCTTGATGGTCAATGTTATAGTTTATTGACTATAACAACAGTCAATATTCCTCCTTTCTTTATATAGCAATGGCAAACCGTTTATAAGCCAGGCCTTGTTCTGTTTTCCCTGAAACAGTTCATTTAATCCTCTTGACTATCTGTAAGGTAGGTGCTTGTATTACCCACAGTTTATGGATGAGGAAACTGAGGGTTAGTAATAAAGGAATGTACCTGATGTCCCAGAGCTAATAAGGAGCCAGATTTTGATCCTTGGCAACCTTGACTCCAGGACTTATACTATTTACTTTCATTATTGTTCTGCGTTGCCCCTTGCATGTTCCATATATGGAATATAGGCATATATAGATATATCTCTCTTCCTTTTTCTCAGGTCCACCTGAGAACTTTAAAAGGTAATCAGTCTTATTAAAAGCAATCTCAAAACTGAAGAGTAAGCAGTAAGATCCCCAAAGATAATTCCAATTAAAATTCTGTGCACAATTTTATAGAGAGCTCATCTTCTAAACCACCATTTCTAGACCTTCCCTCCTGATGCCTATTAGGGACAAAGATCTACTTTCTTGCAACCTCAGAAGTTCCAAGAGTTGTGTGAGTAGTCAGCACATCTATTGTTTTGTTGTTGCTTTTGTTAAGTATCAATACTCAAATATTAATATAAAATAAATTAGAGTCATCAGGATGAAAATGGTCTGATTAGTTTTCTCTGTCCTCAGCTCAGTAAAGCACCACCCCAAATCCTTCAGAAATGTCACCTAATTTTCTGAATCCTAGCCCAAAGATAGGAGAATCAAAGATAGTAGAACCTTCTAATTTTGTTGCAACATACAAAACCCCTGGGGGGAACTCTTTCTGTAAAGGTGATTATCGTTGTCTACCTGTTGTTTTTTCCTACCTAGGACAGTCTAATCCTTTACATCTGTTACTGAGACTATGTAGAGAGCAGACCCTCTAATCACTATTAACACTGGGAGTGGGAAATTTGCATTTAATTTTTTAAAGGTACTTTAAAGTCACTAATGTGATTTGCTACTGGTATTTTAGAGAGAAAGATTTAATAAAAACATGATGTTCACATCAATAGTATCCCTTTAAGTCTTCCTGCTTACCTTGCATCTCTCTTTGCACCTAATGGGCTGCAGCCTGGTATTGCCTTTATATAGCACTTGAGGGAACACAAGATCGTTACTCAGGGAGAGAACTAAAGGCTGTTTGGAGGTTCTCACTTCATGGTGGAATAAAATTAATTAATATTATCCCAATATGCCTCCTGTTACGTCTGATGAATATCATCTTGAACTTGTACTTAAAGTTTGAGCAGACTCATGTGTTAGGAATTTTTCTATGGGGGATTTTGTTGACTTCTGGAAGTGAAGTTACTTGTGCCATGTATTTTCTGAGTGAGGCATTTTTTGAGTAGAAGCCTAGAGTAGAAAAGTCTGAACTCAATCCCTTTGTGAGCTTGTTTCCATGAATCTCTGCCATGGTTTCTTTATCCCTAGGATATGGACGTTCCTTGTGTGTGTTAGTTGCTCAGTCATGTCTGACTCTTCGCAATCTCATGAACTGTACCTGCCAGGCTCCCCTATTCATGGAATTAGCCAGGAATGAATACTGGAGTATTAACCAGGCAGGAATACTGGAGTGGGTGGCCATTCCCTTCTCCAGGGGGTCTTCCCAACCCAGGGATCAAATCCGAGTCTCCCGCGTTGCGGACAGATTCTTTACCACCTGAGCCACCAGGGAAGCCCTGGACATTCCTTACCCTGTCACAACACACAACCAACATTACCTAACCATGATTCTTCAGACAACCCTGTGAGGTAAAATCGATTTTCTTTATACCCATTTTGCCGCTGAGGAAGCTAAGGTTTGATCAGGTTAAATGACTGGTCTGAAGTTCCAGGGTCAGTAGGTGGTGTCTGGGTCTTTCTTGAGTACAATCAGTCAAGGGCTTTGAGGTCTTTCACTCAAGACCTTACTGGATTGAAAGGAGGCATCTGACGCTGTAAAAACTAAACCAAATCAACCCAATCCAACCCAAACTGAACCGAACTCCTAAATCCCAGCCTATTATCCCCTTAGAATCCTGTTGAGAGGTGGCAGTGTCTAAGTTTTCATAAACTTCCCTGAAAAACTGAGGTTGTGTGATGGTCAGTGTGCTGGTGGTGACATCGGAGTAGGGTGGGTGGAGGGGTGAGGTGGCAGGGAGTGAAGACCTCAGACTCTATTTTGGTCACATACCCAAGTACTTCTAACACTGAAACACTGAATTATATGATTCTGTTGTGCTTAATAAAAGTGATTTCTGACCATTTACTCAAAATAGGAAAAACCGTATAGGAAAATCGTTCAACTTGATTGATTTATAAAATAGCTGAGAATGACAGAAGATCCTTGTCAGAACTAAATTACTGGCTAAAAAGCATTTGCAATTAGGTTTTCAAAGTGTTTTAACACTGGCCCTTTGCCAATAACTAAGACTTAAATTTTAAGTTTTGAAGTAGTTTTCATACTTACAAATTTGCACAAATAATACAAAGATTTTCCATATACTCTTCACTCAGATTCTTCAATTAACTGAAGTACAATGATCACAACCAAGGAATTCACATTGATGCAGTACTACAATCTACAGACTCTATTCATGATTGATTTACTCCATTATGAGTGACTCAGACATTTTGCCTTTAAGCTGAGGTTTTAGGCTAGTATGTTTGTAGAGTATAATATTTTCATTCATTTAGTGGCTAGGGACTGAGTAGTAGCAGCTCAGCCTTGTGAAGGATAGGATGAAATTAAACACAGGGTCAGTGGATTTATTTGGAATCTAGCTGGGCAAACTAGATATTAGTAAGTAGTTAAAAACATTTAAGAGTGTCATGGGATGGTATGTGAGTATTTTTGCTGTGAATCACAGTAGTCAGGGAGATTTTCTTGGAGGAAGTCATCCAGATCAACAAAGAGCTGTAGCTTGACTATTGCTATTTAATCTGTAGGCAAGGGTGTCTATTGTGAGAGAGAATGAAGATAGTGCTGAACAAAAAGCAGAACTGGGAATCACAGCCTGAAACGTAAAATGGCAAAAATCACAGTATTTTAAAAAAGTGCTTAAGTATTGTTCTGTAGCATTTTGTCCATGTCCCTAGCATTAGTGCTCATCAAAATATATTGTGATTTTTTGGTAGTCTTTCTCATCAAACAGATGGTGTGTTCCTTGAGGGCAAAATGATGTCATGCATATCCTTCGGACAGTACCCAACACCACTGTGCCATAATTATTTGTTGAGATAAACAGAACTGAGCAACGTTTCTGAGCTAATTAGTGGAAGGATTTAGCATCTCCTTCTATGCACAGTGGATGCTCAAGAAATTTTCTTGGCAGAAAAGTTGAAGCCGTAGCTGGACACAGTATCCAATGGCCAAGTGAAGGAGGTAAATCACAGAAGGCAGTGACATGGTGGGGCGGTGGGGGAGGGAGAGAGAATGAGGACATGAAGATGGGGTGAGGGGCAAGTAGGAGATCTGTGGAGTCATGGAAAGTAAGCCTCCTGAAGGCGGCTGAGAGCAGAAGACTGAGATGTAGCAGGACATTCCCAGTGGCCCGCACTTGGCCCAGAAAGAGAAAATGGATGTAGGAGCATAAGGTTGGGAACCAACCAACTACTTTCTAGGTGGCTTAATTAGGGCAGAAGAAGAATGTGTGTGTGTGTGTGTGTGTGTGTGTGTGTGTGTGTGTGTGTGTGTGTGTGTGTTGGGGGGTCATAGGTAGAAATTTGAGGAAACAGAAAGGATGTGGGGTATGGTTATGTGACAGACTCACCAAGCAAGCAATGAAACAAGGCTGGGTGGGTGGGGATCTGGGCCACTGGGGGAGGGACTGGAAGATTCCTGGCAGAGGGTGAAAGTCTGATGGATGCCCAACTTGGCAAGCACTCTCTGGGGGCTCTGGAGAAAGGCCAGCTGGTTCTGTTGCTGGAGTGAAGGGGCTGGAGGAGATGGAACAGTGAAGAGATGAGCACAGGGGAGGGTGAGGAGGGGAGCCTGGGACGGGACAGCAGAGAAGCAGAGCCAAGAAGGGGACAGTGCGATGGGATTGATGCAGAGGAAAGATTCAGGAACAGGGGTGTAGGGAAGGCTTGGCAGCAGGTGGAAATGAGGCCCTTCTCAGTCTCCCTTTGAAAGCATCAGTGGATGGATAGAGTCTTGGCTTTGGAAGTGCAGCAAATCCAGTCCTGTACACCTGACCAGTGATGCCTTGGGTACCAGAAGTGATGGGGGATGGGAAGGGGAGGTGCAACTTGGAAGAGGCTGAGCAGCTCATTTGATTTTTTTTTTTTTTTTAGCTCATTTGATTTTGAACTTTGTTCCCTGCTGGCTTGGCCACTTTACAGTTGAACCCTCCCCACCCCTCCTCTCACCACTCAGAGTGAGCTGGACACCATGGGACACCCATCTCTGCCCTCAGGAACTGCTTCTTGGGGTGAAATGTGATAGTCCTTGGTTTTATTGCTTACTCCTTTGTGCCGACTACTCCATTCCAAAGACCAAAATAACCTGGCAGACTTCATTTCAGCTAGAAGCAAAATCCTTGCCCGGCTGGTTCCCATCTAGGCTAAAGGGACCCACCTGGTTTGAACTGCCGCCACGTTCCAAGGCTGACTCTGGGGATCACTGGGCTAGTTGAGGACTGGAACAGATATCTTGGCTTGATTTTCTCTCTGAGTAATTCTGACACCCTGGGGCAGGATTGGGGATGAGAGTGTATGCATGAAGCAGTGTCCTTTTGGCCTTAGACCAAATGGGGCAACCGTTGGGCTTTGCTATGACTACTATGACTACCATAGATACTACTCATTTCCATTTAAGTGACAGGTGACAGATTCTATCATAATGGTCCTTCTGGAGTATTTCAACAGGGAAAAGATTGTTTCATTTCTAAGTAGAGGAGAAAAAAGTGCAGATTTTGCTGATACCCAGTTTTGCCTGCTACGCCACCTAGGAATTAAAAATCCAGCCACGCCCTGTTTCTTGCCTCGTTCTGTTGCCCAGGAGCAGCTGATCTCTCCTATTCCTGGCTGATGTTGAGCTCCTGGTGTTGAATGAAGGCACGAAAGACTGCTAGTCTGGTGCTCGTTGTGCATAGCTGTGCCCTCATTCACGTGGCAAATTGTCAGTTGTTTCCATTTTTTTTTTTTTCCCAATTCATTTCCACCACTTCCTTAAATTGAAATCTTTCTTTTTTAGGCAATTGTCCTGTGCTGTTGTTTTTTGTTTTATCTTTCATTGCCTTTCCCTCTGCAGTCAACGCTCTGACCTGGAGACTCCGGCATCCTTCAAGCAAGCCGTATCTGAAGAAGGTGGAGAGAAGCCACGAGAAGCAGCACCTCCTCTTCCTCTTCCTCCTCCTCCTTCTCCTCTTCCCTTGCCTGGCCCCCTCCTGCGCATGTGTTTCCGCCAACACAGGAGCCTGGATTGTGGACAAGCCTCCAGTGCAACTCAGCTCGGCTCAGAGAAGTCTCGGGAATGGCCTCATTTTGTGCAATAAGAAGACTTTTTTTTTTTTAATTCTCCATTACATTTTTTTTTTTAAAGTGTCTGTGAGAAAATATCCAGGTCAGACTGGAATGGCTCTACCGTAGAAATAACTGAACACAAACAGACTTACAGGAAAAAAAAAAAGAGTTAACTATTTTATTTATTTCAATATTTAAAAGAAAAGGTGCTGGTGTGGCACAGTATTTTTGTTTAAAGTACCTTCAACTTCAAAAGTTAAAAGCAATTTTTGTGAAGACATGAAAATCAATAGAGGACTTACTGTAAAATAAAGACTGCATATTAACTCTAAGGAAAAATACCCCACATTTTTAATAAGAGAATAAAGATCAACTCTGCTCTCTCAGGCTTTTTAAAAAGCCATTCATGTATGTTCTTTAGGTATTTTTATTTCTGCAAGTTGGAAGTGGTAAGTGAGGAGTGATCAGTTTTTTTTTTCTCCTTCTTCAAAAGTCTATTGAAAGTGTTTGATTATGTGTTAAGACTTGACTGAAATAAATTAGCCACAAGGGCTATCAGCAGTCTCTCCACTCCCCCCTAAAACAGTCAAACTAACAAACTCTCCCCTCACCCCAGGCAGGCCCCATTTATCTGATGTCAAGAAGCAGCCTGCCTCCTGGTTATCGTGTCTGATGAGGCCTGGTTCTGAAAGGAATTCCATCTAGCGATTAAATATATCTCTGCAAGTTCAACAGATTTAAACACAGACAGCTTTGTTTAAAATAACCCAGTGAAGAAAGAGAAAGAGAGGAGAAAAAAAAAGAGAACGAAAAATAAGCATTTGCTGGGATGATATTAAGTCTGTTCCCTAACAACTCCTAGAGGAGACTTGCAAAGGGAGCCCTCTGCTGATCTGGCTTCTAGATGTCTCCAAGGGCGAGGAAGGCCAGCCTGACGGGTGGAAAGCTCACATTCAGTTGCTGATGGGGAGAAAGGCGGGTGAACTGTCTTTTTATGGCCCTGTTAGTGGAAGTGAATGTGGCCTATGAAACACATTCAACATTGTGTCTGTGGCCTAGTGAAGGAGCTGGGGTGACTGGCTGGGCCACTGGGTTTTGCTCCCGGTCTTATACATTCAGGCTCTTCAGTTTCCCTCACTGCTAAGCAGAGTCATAATAATCAATGTACCATCTAATGCTGGATATTCCTCTCAGGAAAAGTCTTGGGTGACAGTGTTAGTGGGATGGTTCTGAGCCCGAGAATCTCTCTTTTACTTTAGCGAGGGGAGATTGGAGGGGCACAGAATTCTTGCCAGTCTGTTCAAGGCCAGTTCCTGGGGGAGATCACCCAGAGTGTCTTTTTTTTTTTTTTTATCATTTTGTTGTCCTTTCTGTGACATTTTCTGATAGAAAATGTCCTTTATCAAAATGATAATTATAATAATAATCCACTCTCCAACCAACTCCCACAAGTTATAACATGCGTAGAATTGTGATCAAGTTTTGCATAATGTAGGGTTTGTATCAAGTTTGTGTAAGTTTCGGTTAAAATAAAAGCCTGTTTCCAATGCTCCTACAGCATCTCTGTAAATGTTGCTTTTCCATCCTCATCCTCCATGAGTTCAACTTTCACACTGTCCTATAGTAGGGGCTCCTGAAAGGATTCTGCCCGTTCGCATGCCCGGATCTGTTGAGCCCTATTGTTTTGTTTAGAAGCACAGTCCAGAACAGAGGCTGCCACTGGCTTGGCTGACAGGTGGTGACTTGGAAAGTGAACGATGTCCAGGGTTGGTCCCAGCATCCGGGCTTTGAGTCCAGAGTTGCTGTTACCCACCCACCATCACCACAGCCACCGCCACCCTCTCCATGGCCAAAATGGAGCTGCGGAGAGCTCAGTTATGTGTACTGGCTTTAAGATACCCATCCAGTGTTGCTGTCACACCCTGTGCTAAGATAGTTTTGCACAATAATGCACGATGTAGTGTGTGCTTGGGAAAAGCTGAGAGGTTAATGCTTCCACTTCCCGGAAGGTAGTGGTGTAGCCTCTCCAAGATGCCAGTTGGTGCAGCTATAAACCTGCCTCCCCACCCAAGATAAGCATCTCCTTGAGTGTGGAGGTGGACACTTCTCTGATGGACCCTCTAGGTCAGAGTGAACCAGGCCAGCCTCTCAGGCCAGGTTTGCCCCCTGAGCGTTGCCAGCCCACACTCAGGCCAGGTGGAGACGGAACAGGACACTACGATGCTGCTGCTCGCATGTTCCATCTTCCTTTAGACATTATGGATTTTATACATTTCTCTAGCAGTAAAAAGGATTCCCCCCACCCCACCCCCCGCCAATATACCCTCCTTAGGGTTTTCTTCTTTTTACTGTGGGTGAAATATACATGATATTAAATTTACCATTTTAACTTTTTGAAGTGTATGGTCAGTAGCATTAATTACATTCACATTGTTGTGCAACCATCCCCACCATCCATCTCCAGAACTTTTTCATCTTTTTCAACTGAAGCTCTATGTCCATTAAACACTGTCCATTTCCCCCTCTCCCCAGCTCCTGTCAATCACCATTCTACTTTCTGGTTCTATGAATTTGATTATTCGAGGCACCTCATCTAAGTACAATCATACAGTATTTGTCCTTTTGTGCCAGACTTGTTTCTCTTAGCATATCTTCAAAGTTCATCCAAGTTGTAACATGTCAGAATTCATTCTTTTTTTAAGATTGAATACCATTCCATTGCATGTATGTATTACATTTTCTTTATCTGTTCATCTGTTTATAGATACTTGGAGTAGAAAGGAAGTTTTGAACATTTATTACACACTACGCACTTCCTGCGTGCATTCTAAGTCCCTTCAGTTGTGTTCGACTCTTTGAGACCCCATGGACTGTAGCCCGCCAGGCTCCTCTGTCCATGGGATTCTCCAAGCAAGAATCCTGAAGTGGGTTGCCATGCCCTCCTCCAGGGGATCTTCCCAACACAGCGATAGAACCTGCATCTTTTATGTCTCCTGCATTGGCAGGCGGGTTCTTTCCCATTAGTGCTCCTGGGAAGCCCACCCACTTCCTACAGTGACTCAGATTTGAGATGCTTGAATTCAGAGGTTACCTAGGGATTTAAATATCGTCTTAGGAGGGAATTGATTGCACCTGAAATCCTTCTTCTACTTTGTACCCTGGAAGAGGGTACTTTGACTCCGAAGGGCAAATACTTTCTACCTAAAGTGTGTCTTGTGCTAGTGCTAAATCGCTTCAGTCGTGTCCAACTCTTCGTGACCCCTCAGACTGCAGCCCGCCAGGTTTCTCTGTCCATGGGATTCTCCAGGCAAGAATCCTGGAGTGGGTTGCCATTTCCTTCTCCAGGGGATCTTCCTAACCCAGAGATCGAACCCACGTCTCCCTTGGCTCCTGCATGGGCAGGCAGGTTCTTTACCGCTAGCCCCAGCTGGGAAGCCCATATAAAGTGTGTTTTACTTCATGACCAAGGCTTTCTCTGTAGAGACTGTCTTTGGGATGCTTCTAGGGACAAGATGTCTAGCATGGAGCTGTAGCATCAGTGTAAATAAGGACAGAGGAGACCCCGCAGAATCTAATGTCTCTAATGGCAGGTTATGAGGCAGGGCTTGCCTTTTCTAAATGTCTGACGGTTTGTTATTGGCAAAGTACGCATATGCTTTCAGTCTGTTGGTCACTGACCAGGAGGGTGGGGGAACGTGTACATTTGAGCCAGAGAATGAGAAAAAGAAGTCATTTTTCCTCATCTATTTTGAGGAAATATTGAGTTGACCTAAAAATTTGTTGGGGTTTTTCTGTAAGATGTTTTGGAAAAAGTTGAACAAGCATTTTTGCCAACCCAATATATTAATTTGTATGAAGAGTTAGCTCTGGGTTTGAATTCAGATGCCCACAGGGCAGGTATCTTTAATGAGTAAAACAGGCCAGGGATGAGAAAATGAACAGTGCCAGGGAGACGGAGCAGCCTTTATGCTCAGCTCTGGACACGGGGGGTAACAGAGAGGGCTGGCGGGGGGTATGGAGAGCCAGGGAACATCTGAGAGCACCTGTGCTCTGAGGGAGGCAGCTCCCACAGCTCAACGGGTGCTGCCTGCGAGAACGTGATCCCAGGGTGCCCAGGTCCTCTGGTTTTTCAAGAGGGGCCAACATTTTTAAATATTTGGCAGATCTCCCCATTTTAAAATGTTGGTTGTAAATTAAAAACACTGAAGGTCCTGTTTATGTGCATGAAATCAAAGGCGAGCATGTAGCAGATACCCTTTGAAGGCTTTGGGGCAGCTTGCCAAGGGCTGCCAGGTGGTGAAAGTTGAAGAAGTCGGGGTTAGGTTGCCTGGACCAAACTCCATCACGACAGCAGATCCTTGACTTAGCCTGTGAGTGCATCTGGTGGTATCCTGACTTAGACCTGTTACATGCTGGGAATGGTCCTTTGGTGGCCCTCTGGATGGAGCTAGGTCATTATTCATCATGTGTTAGGGATTCAGGATGTGGTTCCAGGAAAAAATGTTTCCCTATCCAACCCTCTAAAAGATCTCCCATTTAAAACTCTGGGCACAGCTGTAAGTTTAAAGATATGTTTTTATTTCACATTATTATTGCTGATGAGTTATCTGTTATATCACATTCCTTTTATCCTTTTTTTTTTCTAAGAACTTCAAATTATTCCATGATTAGAACTGAATTCACTTTATTGCATCCCCAAACCAGCAAATTCACAACTTCTTTTGATTTAAATAAAACATATTTATACATATATGATATCTTACAAAGTATCTTCTGAAATAAGTTACATATGAGATTCCCTGGTGGCTCAGACAGTAAAGAGTTTGCCTGCAATGTGGGAGACCCAGGTTCGATCCCTGGGTCGGAAAGATCCCCTGGAGAAGGAAATGGCAGCCCACCCCAGTATTCTTGCCTGGAAAAATCCCATGCATGGAGGAGTCTGGCAGGCTACAGTCCTGCCAGAGTTGCAAAGAGTTGGACATGACTGAAGTGACTTCATATCATATATCATGAGATGTAAAATACTTTTAAATTTAAATAACAAAAATTCTGGAGGGATATATATATTATGTATAATTATATTTTATTAATGTATATTGATACTATATTATATTTATATTAAGGGGGCAGTGGAGGATGAGATGGTTAGATAGCATCACTGACTCAATGGACATGAATTTGAGCAAATTCCAGGAGATAGTAGAGAACAGAGGAGCCTGGCATGCTGCAGTTCACGGGGTCGCAAAGAGTTGCATCCAACTCAGAGGCTGAAAAACAACAACAACATATTATGTATATTTTATGTATTATTATTATAATTCTAGAATTTTTATTTAGATTTCTCTTGTAAGTATTTTATATCTTTTATGTATCTTATTTCAGAGGACACTTTGTAAGAGAGTCAAATCAGATTTTATGCAAAGTGAAAGTGAAGAAAATGTGTAGTTGCTCAGTTGTGTCCCACTCTTTGTGATCCTATGGACTGCTTAGCCTGCCAGGATCCCCTGTCCATGGGATTCTCCAGGCAAAAATACTAGAGCGGGTTGCCAATCCCTTCTCCAGGGCATCTTCCTGACCCAGGGATCAAACCCAGGCCTCCCGCATTGCAGGCAGATTCTTTACCATCTGAGCCACAGGGAAGCCCATTTTATGCAAAGCTGTATGCAAAAACTAGTCACTTGGGTCACAGTTGTTTTTTGGTTTTGTTTTGTCAGGGTGGAAAGAAGATTATTCCGAATAAGCAATTTGTTTTCCTTGTGGTTTATAATGGAGGGTTTGAAAACTTTTTCTATCAAAACCCAGTGAACATTTCAGATTTTGTAGTTCAGGCATCTGTTGCAACTACTCAGCTCTGGAGTTGTAGCATGAAAGCTGCCTGAGTTAGTATGTAAATGAATGGACATGGTTGTGTTCCAATAAAACTTTATTTACAATAATAGGCAGCTGACCAGATTTGACTCAGGGGCTATTGTTTGCTGATCCTGATTTAGAAAGCAACTATTATAATGTTAAGTTGGGTGGTGATAATTTTAAGGTATTTTCCAGGTCTCAGGACTGAGGAAAAGAAGAATTTCAAATCATCAGGTGAAGGGCTAGGAGTGCATTCCAGGGTCAGCAATGTCTGCTGTATTGAGATCTTTGTGAAGAAATGTTTCAGAGCCAAAAATTCCATCACAAGATTTTAGAGAGGTGTCTATCAGAATTTCCACTGTGAGTGCTGAATACCAACTACAACAGTGCAGAGCTTACCTAAAGAATCTGTCAATAATCCAGCCAGCCTATGTACTAGTCATATATAATAGTGACTCTGGGGACATGATGACTAATATTGTTCATCTCTGGTAACTTAAGTAGGAAAAAAAGGCCAACTTTAAAAGAGTTAGATTTGTGCAGATGGTGCCTACGGGCCTGGTGAATGTAGGCAGTGATGATACAGATGTCATTTGTATCAGATAAATGATAAACGGCATTTAGTGGAACCTGATACGGAAGGCGTGGAGTTGCTGCAGTTAGAGAAATGATCTCTAACTGTAGTGAGTTAGTTAGAGTGAGTTAGTCTCTGGTGACTACTGATTCTTCCGTGATTGTGTGGCTCTCTGAAATTGTTAATCATGGGGTATTGAGGATGTTATTGCAATACCTTTCTTCCTGAGAACTCAGACTCTTGTGTGGTCATATTCAGAATCAGGAGACTTCCCCGACCTTCTTAACTTCACATCCCCAAAGAACTGATAAGAAATCGTTTCCCTCCTTGGATGGTGGATAAGATTCCTGATGCTAGATATCCTATTGAATTAAAACCTTACAAATTGAATAGGAGATTATCCTGAAGGGTAGCCTATGAGCTAGTCATGCTAAGTGGCAGCATCCATGCCAAGTTTATCCATGATGTCCTCTTTAGCCCAGACTAGAAGAAGCTCAGTTGTTTGGAAACATACATAACTTTCAGATCTCAGGATACCTTTTAGTGGTGCTTATTGCTAAATTCCCCTTCTTATTTGCAATTTTCCTTAAAAGAGACAGGGGTTGAGTTGGACAGGTTGTATATTTGCTCCATTTGCTGTAAGCTTTGCCCTGTGATCACATCTCTGAGTTCACCCACTTGTCAGTTTTTAGACATAGACTGGAAGGAGAGTCTTCAGACCAAAAGTTAGAAAATCCTATTATGACTTATGTTAATGTATGGCAGAAACCAACACAATATTGTAAAGCAATTATCCTCCAATTAAAAATAAATAAAAGAAAATCCTGTTTATATTTTACATAAACATGGTGTGAGCAGCACCCTCCCTTTTGCGCTTACCCCAGATATTTCCTTACACCAGAGTAGAAAATACTTGGTTGGGAGGTGATAACAGTGGTCATCAATGGTTTAGCACCAATCTGACTGATAACGATTATGTTGACTCTGCTATCAGTGATCACCTGGCAAGGCATAATCATAGCTGAGATGGATCTGGAAGTCCTAGTGGAACATTCGCTGAAGGAGTGTTGTGTTGTTTATTTTTAAGTAAGCATGATACCAAGATGTGTTATATTGGGAATAATGTGCAAGGGCTGGGAAGTACTGTTCCACCCCTGTTTAATATTTGATACCACCATGTTCAAATTAGCTGAAAATAACTGTGGAAAAACCAAAAGGTACAAAAAAGATTATTAACAACAAGTTTAAAGGGGTGGATAATAAACCCTTTAAGAAAAGGTTAAAGGATTTGGGCTTGTTTAACTTGAGGAAGAGATTAACGGGTCATTTAATAACCATCATTACTTGTATCATTGAGAAACAAAGAGACTGACCAGTTGCTTTTGGTCTCTAGAGAGGACAAGAGGAACACCTTGGGCCTTTGAACAAATTGACAAACCTCTTTTGCCATCAAGGGTTTTTGACAATTGAGGCTGGAATAGAACTCACTGCTAGTCAAGCATTTCTCCTGCGTAGAATTAGGGGCATGGACCAGATTACTTCTTGGGGGCCCACCTGGCTCTGCAATGCTTTGAATTACAGCTGGGCAACCTGAAAGAGTGAGTGCCTGACTCACCACCAGGGAGTGGGAGACAAGAGAAAAATTAGTCTCATGAATGCATATTATGATTGCTAACTAAAATACACTTCTAAGCTTGCTCCTATGCACCCTGGAGCAATGTCCCAAGCTTGTATGAGGACTCTTCTTGTTTTGATAGTGTGAGACACCAGCTGGAGAGTGAATGTGGTGGCAAGAGACATTTTCCTTCAGAGAAACACCTAGTATGGGAAAAAGGAAGTGAAAAGCAGCAGAAAAGGACAGTAAGGCTGAAAGGCCACTAAGTGAAAACGGTTCTGCTGAAACTCCATCTGAATTCCCATTTCTCACGTGGTTGGACCCCACCATGACCAGTGTCACCCTTGGCGCATGGACTTCAAAGTTGCTCATAGGGCCTGGAAATTATTCTCAGCTGGATTTTGGTTGATGACCTCACTGACATTCCTGGTTTTGTACTCTCTTCTCCCCAGCCTGGTGGGGAAAGAAAGGTCTTATTAGAAGACAAGGTTAATTTTATATTTGTATGTATTATATAAAAATTCTGTTTGGGAGAGGGGATGATCAGGATGCTTTCTAAACTTAGACAAGATCTATAGATTAGTTTTGTTTGGTGTTTGATTTAAAGAAGGAGCAAGGATTGTACTGCATGTAGTGTGTAAAGTCAACTTTCTGTGGTCCAGAAGTATAAAAGAGGTTGGGAATGGAGGTGACTTGTGTAAGAAGGGGTGGAGGAGGAGCATGATGAATTGCTAGCATGAACACTTATGCAGAAACTTCAACTTGGCTGGTGGTTTGAAATCTTGAAAACTCCTTTAGTTAAAATAGATCGTTTACCCTCCATAGACATCAACCTTTCATCTATAATTGAAAAATAGATCAATGCATTTTGACCACATACTGTTACTTTGCATAATGACCCTCTAGTTATTGGCTTGTTTTATGCTGCTGATCAATTAATCAAACATTTCTCGAATGGCTTCTGTGTGGCAATACTGTGCTAGGTTTTGCAGGACATAGAAGAGGGGCAAAGGGGAATTGAGACAAACTTTGGGGGATACTTTTTATGTGCTGTAAGGGCTTCCCTGGTGGCTCAGATGGTAAAGAATCTGCCTGCAATGCGGGGGACCTGGGTTCAATCCCTGGGTTGGGAAGATCCCCTGGAGGAGGGAATGGCAACATATTCCTGTATTCTTGCCTAGAGAATTCCATGGACAGAAGGGCCTGGTGGGCTATATAGTCCATGGGGTCACAAAGAGTCAGACACACCTGAGTGACACTATGTGTTAGTCACCAGTGGGCTTCTTATAGATGTTAGCTTGTGAAGGCCATGTTTAGTCCTTTCAATTTAAGATTATTATTCCTATTTCACAGAAATGGAAATTGGAGCTCAGGGAGATGGAATTGATAAGTAGTCACAACTGGTAGTGTCTGCTATTTCTAATCGAGAATTTTCTGGCCCTGAGACTCTATTCACTGTATAACACATCTTTTCTGCTCATGAGGAGGAGAGACAGGTGGTTAGTATATTATTTAAGACAAGACCACCTAATTTTTTTTTAATTATTTTTTTCCATTTATTTTTATTAGTTGGAGGCTAATTACTTTACAATATTGTAGTGGTTTTTGTCATACATTGACATGAATCAGCCATGGATTTACATGTGTTCCCCATCCCGATCCCCCCTCCCACCTCCCTCTCCACCCAATCCCTCTGGGTCTTCCCAGTGCACCAGGCCTGAGCACTTGTCTCATGCATCCACTTAATTTTGGCCAAGTTGGTGCAAAATCTAAGTATCAGCAGAGTGCAGGCTGAAGTAGGTCTTCATGGAAAGATGAGTAGAGTCAGGTGGGCAAAGAGAAGGCGGGCAGCTGACGGCAACAGTGGGGAATGCCAGAACAAAAGTTCAGAGGTGCCAGTGACGTTAGGGTTGAAGCCAGCATAAAGATGAGCCTGAAGGGCGTGGGGGAGGTCCTGGGCTGTAGTGAGAAGACTTAGGAATGTAAGTAGCATCTGCATTGTGGTGGGGCCTGATCCACAGCAAGTGAAAATCAGGAATGGGAGGAAGTCAGGGGTGTTTAAGATGGTTATGTGAGCATAGCCCCCTGCGCATGTCAAGAAGTTTGGGTTTGTGCATGCTTCCCACCAGACTGCCTCTGACCCTGTCCTGACTGTAGGATCCTAATGTTTATGGGGAAAAGAGGCAACCAGAATTCCTTCGAAATGACTTATAACAGAACCCCAGTGTATCTTGTCTTCTGTGTGACGCTTGTCCAGCTGATGAAAGGTTATTCTTGCTTGGTATCAAATGGTTTTGTAGGCATTTTCCACTAAGTATATCCTGAAACCAGAGAACCTGCTGTTATACTACTGACTGCTTTGCAATGCATTTGGAGAGGAGTTTTGGAAGGAAAGTTATGACCAACCTAGACAGCATATTAAAAAGCAGAGACATTACTTTGCCAACAAAGGTCTGTCTGGTCAAGGCTATGGTTTTTCCAGTGATCATGTATGGATGTGAGAGTTGGACTGTGAGGAAAGCTGAGTGCTGAAAAATTGATGCTTTTGAACTGTGGTGTTGGAGAAGACTCTTGAGAGTCCCTTGGACTGTAGGGAGATCCAACCAGTCCATCCTAAAGGAGATCAGTCCTGGGTATTCATTGGAATGACTGATGCTGAAGCTGAAACTCCAATACTTTGGCCACCTCACGTGAAGAGTTGACTCATTGGAAAAGACCCTGATGCTGGGAGGGATTGGGGGCAGGAGGAGAAGGGGACAACAGAGGATGAGATGGCTGGATGGCATCACTGACTTGATGGGCATGAGTTTGAGTAAACTCCGGGAGTTGGTAATGGACAGGGAGGCCTGGCATGCTGCGATTCATGGGGTCACAAAGAGTCGGACACGACTGAGCGACTGAACTGACTGAACTGAACTGATGGGATATCCCGAGAGGCTGGTTGGCCCAAGAGAGCTTTGTATCTAGAAACCAATTGAAATTTGGGATCAAAATCTAAAATTGTCTTGCTAGTCAAGTTAGAGAAAGGGTTTATTTGCATAAGTACCCTTTAGACTGAAAGGTCAGTGAGGAAAATCAAGGAACCCAGGCTTAGATTCTGGCCATGGCCTTTGTTTGGGTGTAGAAGCTCCTTTTGGTACCACTGTCTGGACACCCTTAGCTGATTTACATGTTGGAGGATCAATCTCCTGTTCCCACTTCCATGCCTCTATCCCAGGCTCGTACTCCACACTTCATTTTGTTGATGGGCTTCTCACTGACCCCCAAGACTGAGAGAGTTGTAGCCAGGTGTGAGGAATATGGATTACGAGTCCAAAGACCGTGGGCCACAGTGGCCAAGGATGGCTGATTCTTCCTAAGCCACAGCCATCACATTCTCCACGGAATCTTCCTGGCACCCTGGACAGGGTTAGCCCTGGACCACTTAGCAGATGAGAGACCCAAACTCAGAAGGGTTAAATGACTTGGCCAAAGCGACACAGAAGTGGGAGGGCCCAGACTGAGCTTCCAGGTCTTTCTTTCTGATATT
Organism: Cervus elaphus; assembly: GCF_910594005.1. NCBI lineage: Eukaryota > Metazoa > Chordata > Mammalia > Artiodactyla > Cervidae > Cervus > Cervus elaphus. Next base: position 18,498,172 of record NC_057826.1, read on the forward strand.
TCCATGAGTGCATTTGCATGCTTGTCACTCGCCTGTAATGTTCAGTGACAATTGCCTTGGCTTTAGGCACAGCTAAAGGTGGAAGAGCCCTGGACTAATAAGGTGGTTTGGGGAATTCTCTGGCAGTCCAGTGGATAGGGCTCTGCTCTCTCACTGCCAAGGGTCCAGGTTTGATCTCTGGTCGGGGAACTAAAACCCCACAAGTTGTGCAGTGTGGCCAAAAGGAAAAAAAAAAAAAATTGTAATCTTGGGACTTCTCTGGTGGTCCAGCGGTTAAGACTCTGTGCTTCCACTGCAGGGCCCTCAGGTTTGATCCCTGGTTGGGGAACTAAGAGCCCATATGCCACACAGTAGGGGAAGAAAAAAAGGAAAAAAAATTATCTGACAGCACAAAATTGAAACCCATAATAGAAGAATATACACCTTCCCTGGAAAAATGATTGGATGGCAGCCTCTGGATCTACCCCTTCCCCTCCCATGCCCCAGTGTTGATGTAGCACCTGGGCCTCCTACAGCACTGTCTTACCAAACTCTTTCAAAATTGCTCTCCCCTTCATCTGCCTTCAGACTCTAACATTGCCAGGAATTTGTTGTATCCAGTGTTCCGGGACTGAGTTTTAACTGCCTCTAGAGCGATGTTCTGGGAGTTTCTTGCATCCACCTATAGCACCTACAAACTGGCTTGAAATTTCGCTGTGTGCCTTGCAGAGAACACCCCAGGCCTGCCTCTAATGGTGAGTGAGGTCTATCACAGGCAGGCCTGAGAGCAGGTTTGGCCCCGCAGAGGCTGAGAAGGTTGGCTTCTGGAGAAGTCTCTCTGCCTGGTGATTGACACAGGGAGACAGAGCATCAGAGACAGCAACTTGCCCTCCCTGCTCCCTCTCCATTAATTCCAGTAAAGTCTGCAGCTGCTCCCCCCTGCTTCCCCACCGTCCTGGCCTCTCCGCTGTGCTAATCACAGCTCATTTCTGCTGCATGCCTCATTTGGGGGAAGAGTGCTCCAGGGCTCCCAGAATGTGAAGAGAGGGAAGCGAAGGACCGTTGGCCAAATGGGTCAGCCCATCGCCACTGGGACCATCACCCTCCTCCCCGGAAGGCCCCTGTGCCTTGTCCAGGGCTCACTGGGCAAGAGTCTCGCCTTGGGCTTTTCCCGGGACCAGGTGGGGCTGGCTTTGGATGCTGAGGAGAGAAGGGAGACCAGGCTCATTGAGCACTAACTACACGTCATTGTGTGTGCGTGCTGTCGTGTCTGACCCTTTGCGACTCCATGAGCTGTAGCCCTCCAGGCTCCTCTGTCCATGGGATTCTCCAGGCAAGCATACTGGAGTGGGTTGCCCATTTCCTTCTTCAGGGGATCTACCTGACCCTAGGATTGAATTTGTGTTTTCTGCATTGGCAGGATGAATCTTTACCACTAGAGCCACCTGGTTCTCTAATTTCCTTACCTCCTTTAATGACCTGTGACATTGCTCCCATTTTACAAGCTGAGGGAACTGAAGTGGAGAAAAGTTAAATACTAATTTGCTCCAAACTTGGCAAAGGCATTTGTCTATTTGATTTCAAAGGCTGTGCTGTTTCTTGCCATTTTTTTTCTTTCTTTCCTTTTTAACCATTGTCCAGGGAGGGACACCCTCCACATGCTCCCCCTCCCTCCTTCGGCTTCTGTTCATTCTTTTTCCTCTCCTCCAGCCTCCTCTGGGAACTTGACTTTTTTCTGTAGAAACCAGAATCCTGTTGACTCCAAGGTGAATCCATCCTCACTGGGAGTCCTGTTACCCATTGGCTGGCCAGCACTGCGGGTTTAGGCATATGCTAATGAATGCAGGTTTCCCAGTAAAGGACAGACTGGGCAGTTGCAAAGAGCCAGCTGCCCTGGGCAGGCTCCTCGTACCGGGCAGCTCCGTAGGATCATTTTAGGTGACTGCAAACCTGTCAGGAGGGGAGTAGAGAGTTCCCTCTCACTTCTAGGCAGGGAACTTCTCCTTTCCTTGGACTTCTTTACCTTTCATTACTTCTTTTTAAGACCCCTGGGCCTCATTTGGTTGACCAGCTTCCAAAGAAACTCAATCTCCATCTTTGTAACTAAGGAATCCAATCTGGTATTGGTCAGAGGATCTTGAAAATTCCAGGGTGCCATTTTAGTGAGAATGTGACCTTTAAAAAAAATTACATTTTTCCTCCATCCCCCTGTCTTCCTGCCTTATTCCCATTGTCCAACAAAGGAATGTTTCTGAGGAGAGTGCCCTGTATGTGAAAGCCTTAGAGCTATCCCTTCTGGAAACTTCTACCTCCCAGGAGTCTGTTGAAAAGGGATCTGGATGCAGAGTGGGTGGTACCCAGGAATATTTTGGCCTCGGGGTTCTGATGTGCATTCATTCTTCCGGAAGGCAGAGTCTGAGAGGAGTCAACTGGTGAGGCCCCAGGGGCTCTTGTTTGCAGTGGTGAATGAATGAGAGAGGGGCAGCAGGAAGCAGGACGCCAGCCCCCCTCAGGGGGATGCTCTCAGGGGCCCACCCATGCTGTGAAAAGACTTAGTAGGCCTGGGTGAGGGTCCCAGCCTTGCCGCCGCCATGCCCTGCGACCCGGGGCTCATCATTTCACCATTTGGGGCTCAGTTTCCTTATATTTTCTTTTTCTTTCTTTTCAGTTTTATTTATTTATTTATTTACTTTACAATATTGTATTGGTTTTGCCATACATTGACATGAATCCGCCATGGGTGTACATGTATTCCCCAACCTGAACCCCCTCACCTCCCTCCCCATCCTATCCCTCTGAGTCATCCCAGTGCACCAGCCCCGAGCACCCTGTATCATGCATTAAACCTGTATTTTCTAAAGAAGGGGTTGGACCAGGTGGTCCAAGGTTCACTCTGGTGCTGACAGTCAGAGGCTCGGGTGGAGCAAGTCAGAAATGTGACATCAGCTTCTCCTATCTGAGACTGGTTTGCATTTTAACTGCGGCCTTTTGGAGGTCGGGTTTTTAAGCCCCTGGGGTCGCCTCGGTGGTGGAAGTTTCAGGCACTGTTACGGGGGTTGGTGGAGCGGAGGTGGGAGTTTACACGCCTGCCCCCACAACTACTCCCCAGCATGACTGCTAATCATGGAGGTGTAGATGTCGCCTCCATCTTCTCTGTCCACTTGCCCCTGTGACTCCCCTCCACTCCGTCCACCTCATCCCTGGCTGAAGAGGCAGATGGAGACTTGGCTGGGTCAGAGGTAGACAAGCATCTTCCCAGTGGGTCTGGGCGCCTGCAGAATGCACACCTGCTGAGATTTGAGACTTTTTCTGTTTTCCCAGCCCTGACTTCCAGTCAGGCCCCGTTGTCCCACCCTCTGGGCTCGTTTCAGACAAGCTTGTGTTGGTCCCTGTTGTTGCCCTGTCCTAGGCTGTCGGGTGCAGAGGCCTCAGACCTGATCCAAAAGAGGAGGAAATGGAGACACGGGAGAGTCATTGCAGAGACCTCAGAGCTCCCGGAGGGGCCGGCGGGCATGAAGCTCTGGACTCCCAGTGCTCCCAGTTGAGCACTCTCTCCCCCACTTCCAGCTGCCCCTTTCTTTCAGCTCTGTTTCTCCCCCTTTTGGTTTCAGGGAGCAAATGAACTCCTTTGCCTTTTAAGCCCTTCCAGTTCCTCACCTTTAACTCTGTGAAGGTGGGGTTTGGAGGGGGCCTGACCTGGTTTTGCCCTGGGATAATTCGGGACTGCTTTTAATCCCACATCCTAGATTAGCTGCTAGGCTGGGACAAGCCATCCCCCCACATCCTCACACCACCCTGCCGAGCCCTCAGGGGACAGCCCGTGGTGGAGAGGGAAGCAGGACCTCGGCTGGATGGTCAGCGCACCCTGGAGGCTGCTCATCGCACCCCCACCCCCGACTGTGTGTGTCAGGAGAAGGTCTCTCCCCACTCCTGTTTCCTGTGGCCCAGTGGTTACCCGAGGGGAGGTTGGGATAAGATGTGGTCGGCATCTCGCCTGTGGTGGTCCTGAATAAATGACCTCACTCCTCTGAGCTTTAGTTTCCATCAAATGGGACAGTGACACCCGAGTTGCAGGTCGTTTTAAGAATTAAATGAGGACCTGTGTTCAGAGTGCCTAGCACCCAGGAAGCACATTGATAAATGGTAGCCATTAGTAGTAATCATACTGATATCCCTCTAGGGAAGACTCAGAGAATTGAGTTTCTGCATCTTGTTAAAAATTCAGCTAGAATTCTGGTTGTGTCTCCTGAATAAGCAAGGACCCAAATCTCTTTTCTAGGTTCTTATTTTCATTCTCTTACTCATTCCTTCTAGCTTCCTTCTTCGTTGTCTCCCACCTCTTTCTGTGTCTCCTTTCTTCCTTCCCCTGTCCTTCCCCCAGCATCGACTAATTCTTCCATTTCTCACTCTTTCTCTCTCCTCTCTGTTCTCATGATGCTGGAACCTGTGAAGACTTCTTTTCTTATTCATGAGCTGAAATGCATCCTGGCAGTTCTGAAAGCTGGTGCTATCAGCCTTTCTGCTCACTGTGGGTTCCATCTCCCACCCCCAGGAAGACACTGCAGCCCCCTGGCCGCGGGCTCACCTCCTACCTGCGGGATCTGTGCCACCCCTGGAGATGAGAATTTTCCCACAGTGGTCCTTTGCCATCTTAGTTCTTTCTTACTTTCTATTTTTCGGGTTCCCCACCACCAGGGCAGTGGGCATATGAGTCTGGAACTCAGCAGAGAGGTCTGTGCTGCAGATATCAATTTGGGAATGACAAGTGTGAGATGACATTTGAGGGAATTGACTCAAACTAGATAAAGAGAAGAGTCTGGAGTAAAGAGGAGGATCTGGCAAAGGAGACTGAGAAAGGGCAGTGGCGAGAAGGGAGGAGGGCAGGTGAGTGTGCTGAGGAGAGAGTGTCCAGGAAGGTGGAAGCACAGGCCCTGCCAAGGAGCTGTGCTAAAAAGAGGAGAAGGACCTGAGCCCTGGATGGAGGGAGATGCTCAGTCAGGGTCTCCTTGGGAGATGGGTGCTCTTCTAGCATATTTGGATTTTTTAGATTTTTTTTTTATTGTGATAAAAGTCACAGAATATAAAACATACAGTTTTAACCACATTTAACTGTACAGTTCAGTGCACTAAGTGTATCCACATTGTTGTGCAATTCTCACCACCATCTGTCTCCTGAATTTTTCCCCTTCCTAAACTGAAACTCTGTCCCCATTAAACACTAAATCCCCAATCCCCCTCCCCAGCGCCTCCACCCTCTGGCCCCTGGCATCTACCAATGTACTTTCTGACTCTAGGAGTTTGACTATTCTAGGTATCTGGTATAAGTGGTGTCGAACAGTATTTGACTGCATCTCATGGTTATTGGTGCTTCCCTGGTAGCCCAGATGGTAAAGGATCTGCCTGCAACGCGGGAGACCTGGGTTCAATCCCTGGGTTGGGAAGATCCCCTGGAGGAGGGCATGGTAACCCACCCCAGTATTCTTGCCTGGAGAATCCCACGGACAGTGGAGTCTGGCAGGCGACAGTCCACGGGGTCGCAAAGAGTTGGACATGACTGAAGTGACTGAGCAGGCATGTATGCAATGTATATTGGAATGCATTTGTAAGGTTAACTTATTATATGTCCTACAAACAGACTGTACTTTCTTCTTCTTCTTTTTTATTTCCCCCCTCCCCGTTCTTCCTGCATATTTGTATGCTGGCAGAACGATTGACTAGAAAGAAAGAAATTGATGTTTCAAGAGGGAATTATAGAAGGAATAAAGTTCCCAGGAAGGTGTGAGAAGTCGGGCTCCAGGAACAAGTAGGAGCTGGGAGAGTTGTTCCTGGTATCAAGAGGAAGACAAGTATAGGGGCACAGGGGCTAGGCGGTGGGTGGAAGCACATGGAGAAGATGAGAAAGTTTTATTCTTATTACTTATGTATTTTTTTTCCATGTATAAGTCAACAAGAAGAGTGTGAGGAAGGGCCATGAGGTCTGGGAGATTTGAGAAGCTGGAACAATGTGGGAGAATGGTTTGCCAAGTTTAGTGGTCATCACTCGGTATAGACTGGTTAGCTCAGTGGTGTGATTTTCTATACCTGGGTTCAGCATGGAGACTGTGGAGGGTTGCGCTTATCTGGAGTTAGGGTGAATAGGGGAGAGGGAGAAAGGATGAGCAGGTAGATGCAAGGGTGTGCTTTCAGGGATGGATATGGAGTCGATGGCTATGGGCTTATGAGAAGTGGTGACCTAGAGGATGATAAGTGGTACGAAGTGTGAAGTCAATGTGTTGGCACCCGTGACCCATGAACTGATGGCATCCTCAGTAAGTTAGAACCAAGCTGGTTATTACTAGCTGTGCTCTTTTGATTTTAGCTCAGGTATATCCCTCTTAAAAATAATTGAAAAAACACTAAAATAGTAAATGGTGAAAAGCACTGCTTGTTCTGGGGCTGTTGGAGTCACTCATCTTTTAATAAGTCCAGTTTAATTAGGCTGCAAAGATCCTCAATGATTCATGATGACACAGTGGAAACGATATCTTGTGTCTTTTCTACCCCAGTCAGATCAGTCCCACAGACACTGGGATGGGCACTTGTGTTTGTTCTCATTAACACACAAAGGAGATATTCTAAGTGTGTTGCTGTCTGAAAGGCCTTATCTTGGAGACGGAGTGTGTGTTGTCTTTCTCTGGCTGCTGGGAGGAGGCTAAGGCCTCCTGTTTATGCACAAGACCCCCAGGTCGGTGGCAAACAGAACTGCTCTCGGGAAGACAGCTTATGTCTGGACACTGGCCAGTATGAATTGATGTCCTTTGTATCCAACAATCACAGGACTGCCTGAAACACTTAAGAGTATGTTGACAGTAGGCTCTGAGGTTGAGAGAAATACAGAGTTTCTGGGAATGGGAATAGAGGTTTATTTGTTAGTGCCAAGACAAAGCTGAAGAGTGGGAAAACCTTGCCTTGGGAAAGAGTGTTTTCCGTTTTAGCAAAGCAGGAGCACATACCCTATCACTGTGGTCCTCAAAATAGAAAGATAAGGTGGGCAGGAAAGATTTTGGAGCCCTCATTTGACCTAGATGGACTCAAGGTCAGAGCAGCCAGTAAACTTGCCCATGGCCCTGCACGCCTGCATCATGGCATAGCTTGCTGTGTGCAGGAGCCTCAGGGAGAATCTAGGAAGCAGAGGGTCATCTAGTGCAGCCCAAGGACCCAGCCTCAGGGTCTGCATGTTTAAGCCCTCTCCAGGGTACTCTGAAGCTGGAGAGCCCCTGGGTCAGTAGAATGGCCTTGCGGTGGCCTGAGGAATTGGGTGGGCCAGCAACCAATATGTCCTCTCTGAGGTCTTTGTTCTCCAAAGGAAAAGGAAAAATTCTCCCTGAGGACAGGAGAGTGAAAGAGGTGGGTTCTCGGGATGTGTGTTGAAGAAGGGGAGCAGACTATGATCTTCAAGGAGATTGAGAGACTGGATAGAGAGCCCGATGGATAAGAACCTCAACAAGGTAGCCTGGTTTAGATTAGCCCACTTGGGGCCTTATCCACAAAGCAACTTCTGACTTGCCATACCCATCTCAGCCGCGGAGTTCTGCCCTTTACAGTGGCAATGGGGTGCTTCTGGGGCAGTCGTGAGCAGTCTTTCTGCTGTCATTCTTAAAGATGGCACAAAACAGGTGCACTGGGTATGCTTGGGCAGTTTGCCCAGCCTCCTCTCAGCTGTTTGGTTTCCTTGTCTGCATTGGAGAGCAGAAATGTCTTCCCAGAAGTGGACTATTTGGGCTGGACTTGAAGGCTGAATGGAAGTTCCTAGAGTGGGCACAAGGGGAAGTCATATTTCATGGATCCTTTTATTTATATGTGAATGGATGGAGTCACTCATTCAGTGAGAGTCTTGTTGATGGAGAGGTAGGGAGGGGAGTCAGAGTAGAAAGAAGATTGGGTGGGGTTTCCCAGGAAAGGAGGGAGTGAGTTTAGGGCAGTGCATCTTGTGAAAATGCAGCTTTTAGGTTCATAGGTCTGGGGTGGGTGTTTCTAACAAGCCCCCAGGTGATTCTCATACCCCTGGTCCATGTGACTACATTTCTTGTAACCAGAGTATAGACTACTTGCTTGACAGGTTTGGTGTGAATGGGAGTTGAGGGATGAGTCAGAGAGACCTCTGTGTGCACAAGTGTGAAATGCAAAGAGAGAAGGGGGTTTGGAGGGTGGGGGTGGGGAAAGGGAGGGTGACAGCAAGTACTTTTCTGTGAGACTGTCACAGAGGGTGTAGACGTGGTCTGGGTCAGCGGTCAGGAAAGAAGACGAATCTAAAGAAGGCAGTTGTGACCAGGCAGCAAAGAGGCTTGTGACTCTAAGGAGCTTACTTCCCACTGTGAGCATGAGAGAGGCTGGAATTATTTAAGGAGGGGTGGGTTGGTACCTCATAACTGATGAAGTAGAAAAAACAAATATGAACTACTCTTAAAACTTTTTCTGTTTAGAAAGGGTCTTTCCGATGATTTTCTGTGCACACAGAAGCATGTGACAGTAGGAATACTGTCTGTTAGTCCAACCACAGAACAAGGCCACCATCTGGTTTGTGGTCTTAGTGGTTTTGATTGGGGTCTCTGACTCACAGAAAGGGAAATAGGAGTTAAATAGCTGGTGACTTCCTGAAGGTGCAAATCGTTAATTCTCACATGAGACTTTTAACCTATTAAGCTTAATAGCTTCCCGCTCAGAGGTAGCAGCTAGGTTTCTTCCTGCATGAGAACTCACGGGCCGGTCATGGTGGACTGGAGAAGGAGCCAAGGTCTCAGCGTGAAGAGTGAAGAGAATGTTGCATTGATTAATGATGTCTGCTGTCAGTGTGGTGAAGAGAATGTTGCACTGATTAATGATGTCTGCTGTCAGCATGAGATGGAATGGTGCCACCTATTTAGCTCTCTCAGAAGGGAGGTCAGATTTCTGGTGATGAATATCCCCTCATACCTATTCCTCAGGTGAACCAGAGCCATTTTAGAGATACTCAGTCCTTAATTCCACTGGTTGTGGAACGGTGTTGATCACCATCTAACCAGAAGAACTTTGTGAATCTTCAAATGCTTGCGAGGCTGTTGTCTACATTTGCAACCAGGAAGGGCTCTCCTTTTGCATTACTCTAATATCGATGGGTAGTTTTGAATACCCATAAACTGAATAAGCTATGTGTCTTAGGGCATCATTTCTATTAAATCTGAAGACAGATGCTGGTCACTGGAAATAGCCATTGATTTGCTTCCTCTTGTTCTAGCTTAACTCCTTAATTTATCCGGAGGAAAAAAATAAAGCCCATGCAAAACCAACCCCTCTAGCTTTCTAAATAAATGACGAGATCAATTCTCATTCATGAATTTGTTGGATAAATAGTTGTTTGATTGTAAGGAAAAGTCAGATTAATCTTAAGATGAGAATTTGGCTGCTGGAAAATGATCTCTGAGTTGGACTGAGTGCCCCCCAAAGATGCAGGATGAGTACAGAGCTGGTGCTGCCTTTGTGTTGGGGGTTGGAAGCAAATGCTGAGTTAACGCAAGGCCAGACAGATGGTGCTGGGTTTTGCCATACTCCCATGGAAACTGAGGATGCTTCTCCATTAAGTAGGGTTGGTTCTGTGTGATTTTTGTTTCCTTCTTGTTGAGGATGTTGAAGGATATCAGGGACCTCAGGGGCTTTCAAGGAGCCTGGGCGAGAAGCTTCAGGGAACCTGGTTCTCACCACCATCACCCTCATTTTTCATTCTCCTGCCATCACAACTTGGAGAGCAGATTAGTGACATGGAGGAAATGGGGGGTGAAGAGAGAAAATGATGAGTTGGTGAACATTTGTTGTGGCTTCAGAGTGGGGAGGTAGGGTTGTAGGTGTCTTGACTGTGATGCAGTCTGGTGAATGCAAAAGGGGGGCCTTTTCTGCTCTCTTGTTCTTCTAAATAAGGTGAGTAAGGAGCATTCCTATCCTTTCTTGACTGACAGCACAATAGAGGTGTCTGGGGCTGATGTGAAATTGGCTTTGGATGCCAGACATCTTTGTGTGTTCCTCTCGGAGGCTCCACCCAGGGAGGTGGTGATGGGCTGTCCATCCAGGTAGCTCCCTGTGGGTTAACTGGCCCAGCAAGGCTGCGTGGGATGGTGTGCTGGGAAGAAGGGAAGGACACCTCCTCACCCCAGCCTCTGGCAGAGGAGGTGTGGCCAATGAGGTCAGGGGACCTCTGTTGAGATTCTCAGGTGCTGAAGCCTAATAATGTCCACAGGTTTCCTGCAGCCTCCAGGCCCTCTTGGCGTGGGCTGGACTGGCTCACTCCACAGCAAGTCTTCCCCAGGGTTTTCCAGGATCAGCCACTGCCAGATGGTGAGGACTCAATGCCTGGCTTGTGTGAGCAGGCCTGCTTCCTGAGGGATTTCGCATGAGGCATGGAACAGTGAGGCCCAGAAAGGTCTTTGGGAACAAATAGTCCCCTTTCTGTGGCAACAACTGAGGAGACTGAGGCAAAGAGGAACTCAGTGACCGACCTGACAGTGCCTTAGGCAGCTTCTTGTGAGTAAAAGGGGGATGTGCTGTCAGATTTAACAGCTCCAAGTATGGAGCTGAACTCAAGCTGGGCCACCACACTTGTGTTGACTGTGTTGGGTGACCACCGTGCGGGGCGGAGGAGGGAAGGAAAGAGTCCAAAGGACAAGCGTGTGAGGACATGGCTTCTAGCCCTGGCTCCACGACTTGCTGTCTGCCTGAGCCGTTCTGAGCCTCAGTTTCCTCACCTGTAAATCAGGCATATTTGTATCTGTCCTGCCTGCCTCACACAATCCTTGTGGGGAATCCAAGGAGACCATTGAGTAGAAAGGTGTTTACTTGAAAACGTTATGAGAATTATCATTAAGATGTCTAAGCTTGCTTTCTTTAGCCCACGCACAGGCTATAGGTGGCTGGCTGTTCTGCTCGTATCAGTTTGTGGAACTTCCGGGGAGTCTCTGGCTTTCTAATATGGTGGGGAGTGAGGGCAGGGGAGTCCTTGCTCCAGGGAACCTACATGGAAAGCTTGTTGGAAGTGAGAGAGGGGCTCAGGAAGGTGGAAGGAGGATGGAGCCGGGTGAGGGTGAGACAGGCCTAGAGGTCAAGCCCAGAGGCCAAGATGGCAGCCTCTCTGGTGGAGAGTCCCTCTCCGGCCCACACCGAGCAGACACGTTGGGCCCCGGAAGCTGCAGACCTGCTCTTGTTGCAGAGTGAGGTTTCACACCTATTCACTTCTTTTTTTAGTCACCCTCAAACTGTTGCATAAACTGTCTTCGTTTTTAGTATCCGCTCTTTTGAAGACGATTCATTTAAAAAGGAACAGCCCTACATGGAAGAGAAGTGAGATAAGACCCCAGACCCCACTTCTGCCCTTCCTTGTTCAGGCCAGCGTTAGCCCTTCTGTGGCAGGGACTTGCCTAAGTGGGAGTCCTGTCAAGTACCTGGTTTTCTAGAGCCTTCCCACAGACCTCTTACTGTTTCTCCTTTGTCACTGCTTTAGTTATCTGTGACCTGTGTAACCCCCCAGTGCAGTAGCTTAGAACAACAAGCATTTATTGTGTCATAGCTTGTGAGGACCAGGAATCTAGGGGTGGCTCAGCTGGGTGGTAAGGGTACGTTCTCTCAGGAGGTGGTGGTCATGATGTTGGATGGGGCTGTGGTCATCTCCGGGCTTGACCGGGGTTAAAGGAGTTGCTCCAGGCCTGCTCACATGATGTTGGTAGGGCTCAGCTCATTTCAGGCTATTGGACTGGGGGCCTCAGTTCCTTACTGGCTGATGGTCAGAGGCTGCTCTTAATTCCTTGTCATGTGGACCTTTCCATAGCGCTGCTCATAAGGTAGCGGCTGACTTTTTTACCAAGGAGGGAGAGGGAGAGAGGGACAGAGGGAAGAAGGAGGTGGGGTGGGAGGGATGGAGAGAGAGAGAGAATGAGAAAGAGAAACCTGAGTGCCTTTTTATTATATAGCCTCCAAAGTTGCATATTGTCACTTCCTTTTTACTGTATCTGTTCAAACAAGTCAGCCCACGTTCAGAGATTGGGGAATAGCCTTCATCTCTTGAAAAGGGGAGGATCGAAGAACTTGAGGGTATTTTTAAAAAGCACCATAGTCACCAACTATTGCCTGGCGATCATTTCCATCCTCCCCACTGCTCAGTCTGACTTGCAGAGTCACTCTCCTGCCTGCGGCGCCAGCAGCCCTCCTGGATCTGATCATTCTTAGAGAACACGCACGGCCACTTGACCAGATTCTGAAGCTTCCTCCAGGATCTGCCCCAGCCTTGCAGGCAGGGTTCTGACACCTGGGACTGAAGAGTTTCAATCCAAGGTCAGGAGGAGTGAACTGGCTTCCAGAGACTGGATGCATCTCCTAGGGCACAGATGGAAAGTGATTCTAGCAGGGCCTTACTTTGGCCATGGAATCTACATCAAAAATTGACCCCTGCTGTCAATGAATGGCATCAGATAAAGGCAATACCCTAAGACATTTTTATATGGTGTTTGCACATAAACAGCATAAACTTAGCTTGATGGACAAAGCCTATGGAAGGAGAAGCATGTTGTGAGATTATCTACTGATGAATTCTTCTCTCTGCAATGCTGAAACCACCCAGTCATCCAGAGAGGGATAAGGGTCCACTACTCCTGGGGATCACTTTACGCAGTTCTATTCAGCACCGACTCACAGTGTAATACTCAGTTATTTTCTTACTGAACCTCTCCCTTGATGTCAGTGGCCATCCCATCCTCTTCCTTGGATGCCATGAAGGTCTTTCTCCAGGTTCTTCTCATTTTGTGACTCCATTGTCTCAGTCTTTCTCACTGAGTTCTCTTCCTGATGCCCTTTCATGACTTCAGTTCCAGTGGTTACCCTCTCCACTATTCCCAACTTTTAATTTTTCACTCTGTAGCCTCTCCCTGGGGCTTCCCTGGTAGCTTAGCTGGTAAAGAATCCGCCTACAATGCAGAAGACCCTGGTTTGATTCCTGGGTCTGGAAGATCCCCTGGAGAAGGGATAGGCTACCCACTCCAGTATTCTTGGGCTTCCCTGGTAGCTCAGATGGTAAAGAATCCACCTGCAATGCAGGAGACCTGGGTTCAATCCCTGGGTTGGGAAGATGCCCTGGAGAAGGGATAGGCTACCCACTTCAGTATTCTTGGGCTTCCCTGGTAGCTCAGATGGTAAAGAATCTGCCTGCAATGTGGGAGACCTGGATTAGATCCCTGGGTTGGGAAAATCCGCTGAAGAACAGCATGGCAACCCACTCCAGTATTCTTGCCTGGAGAATCCCCAGGGACATAGGAGCCTGGTGGGCTACAGTCCATGGGGTCGCAGAGTTGGACCTGACTAAGCGACTGAGCACAGCGCAATCTCTCCCTGAGTGTCTCACTAAGTGCCAAGGCTTCGTCTACCACCCACCTCTGATGATTCCTAAATCTATATCTCCAGCCTGGTCCTCTCTCCTGAGTGTAGCCCTGTGTTTTCTCACCCACCCATGGACAACTCCACTGACTATCTCATTACAACAAATACAATATGCCAACATCGAATCTGTTGTTACTCTCTGCAAGCCTGCTTCCTCCTTCTCAGCTAACAGGGTTATCATTTACTCTGTGCCCCAATCTAAGAATCTCAGTGTCACTTTTTACTTCTCCCTTTTGCTCACATCATTTCTAGGCAGGTATCACACCCCATTGACTAATCCTGCCTCTCAAGTGTTTCCTACATTTATCACCACTGTTTCTAGGCTGGTCCTGGGCTAGTGCCCCTACTAGAACATAAGCTGCATAGGAGAAGGAGCTTTTGTTTGTGTTACTCTCTGCTTGGCACCTCCCATAGTGCCTGGCACATTGTAAGTGTTCAATAAAAACTTTTTGAATAAATGGATGTTGTGACTGGAGATGTCTCCCCTGTGTCTACCCTCTGTCCTACCACCAGAATCATCTCTCTAAACCAGGTGTGCTAAGTTGCTTCAGTCCATGGGATTCTCCAGGCAAGAATACTGGAGTAGGTTGCCATTTCCTTCTCAAGGGGATCTTCCCAACCCAGATATTGAACCTGTGTCTCTTATGTTTCCTGTATTGGCAGGCTTCTTCTTTACCACTAATGCCACCTGGGAAGCCCGTGGCTTCTCTAAAGCATGGGTACAGGCAAATCAGGTCCCTGCTTAAAAAACTCTGAGGATTTCTCACTGCTTACAGGGTCACATTCAGATTTGTATATCTATATAAGGGGCCCTTCACAATCTTTCCTGTTACCTCTCTAGCATCATCTTTTGCCATTTCCCTTTTCCCCTGTTCCTCTTGAGCTACTCTGCTTTGCATGGATGAACCATGCACTTTAAATTTCTTGCAATTTCCTTTCCCTGTAATTCTCTTTATTCTTTTTCTTAGAAAACTCCTATTCATACTTCAAGGCCCAGCTTAAATGCTACCTCCTCTCAGTGACATTCCCCAAGCTCCCCATTATTTACTGCTACTCCTTTCTTCCCCTATTATAGTACTTATTGAATTGTATTATAATCCTTAATGGGCTTCCCAGGTGGCACTAGCAGTAAAGAACCTGCCTGCCAATGCAGGAGACTTAAGAGACACAAGTTTGATACCTGGGTCGGGAAGATCCCCTGGAGGAGGGCATGGCAACCCACTCCAGTATACTTGCCTAGAGAATCCCATGGACAGAGGAGCCTGGCAGCCTATGGTCCATAGGGTCGCAAAGAGTTGGACACAGCTGAAGCGACTTAGCACAGCATAGCACATAGCCATTTATATATATATATATATATATATATATATATGTAATATATGTATATAACATATATACATATAAACTTATAATAGTTATCTGGTGCTGTATAGCAAATTACTCTGAAATGTAATGGTTGAAAACATAAATATTTATTATCTCATAGTTAGTCTGGGTTAGAAATCTAGGTGTAGTTTAAGCTGAGTGCCTTTGGATAAAGGTATCTTGTGAAGCTGCAGTCAAATTGTCATCCAGGGCTATGGTCTCATCTGAAGGCTTAACTGGGAGAGGATCCACTTCTAAGTTCACTCACATGGTTTTTGGCAGGATTCATTTCCTCCCAGGTTATTGGACTGAAACCTCTTCAAGGGCATCTCACAACACAGAAGCTGACTTCCCTGAGAGCAAATGAGTGAGCAAGCACAGGACAGAGTGTCAAAGATGAAACTTAATATTAGAAGTGATATCCTATCACTTTGGTCATACTATACTTGCTAGAGGTGAATCAGTATGTCCAACCCACCCTCAAGGAGAGAGAATTACATATGCTTATGAAGAGCAGGAGAGCGAGATTGCTGATAGTCATCTCAGAGACTGCCAGCCATACCTCCCGAACCTGAGCTCCTCAAGGCAGGCTCCATGCCTCATTCATGTTTGAAACTTCAGCACCCAGTACAGTTCCTGGAAGGCGTAAGTACTCAGTGAATTTGGTCAGATTCAGTAGAACTATTTTTCTGTACAAACCTCATCACAATGAAGTGAATTGCTAGGTCAGAAGAACCCTCAAAATTAGACTGAAAAATGGTTCAAAAAGCAAAATGTAAGACAAAGTAGTGTCATGGACACACTCTAAGTCTTCTATTTCTAGGCATGTCTATGATTGCTTGCCAGTCTCACATAGAAAAGGCCAGAAAAGCAAGGAAGCATCATTTTTCTTTTGACTTGATACAGATCTGAAATATTTTTGAAAGAAGAAATTGGAATGCCATCTCAAATTTCCTTAGATAACTCAAAAACTTAGACCACCCATGAATCCATCTTCTGATTCATGGAAGATCTGCAGTTGGAGGATCACAGGCAAATCAAGTGTTGATTAATCACTGCTCTTTTCTGCTACTACCATCAGTGATGCCATAAAATCCTACAGGAAGATTTTAGGATCTCTGCTCTGTACAACAATTTCTTCTTCAGGTTTACTTTTCCAAAGAAAGTTCAGAATCTTTAGCTAGGGCCCATGGCTGGATCCTCATGATGTCCAGAGAGGTCTGAACTGCACAGCCAATGTCAGAGATTCACAGTGGAAACTGATGTTGTGTTCTGGAGGATGATTCAGGCTGGCCTCCGCGCGCTGCTGTGGGACAAGCATCACTTTGGCAGACAATTGCCTACAATCTACAGTTTCAGCTAAAGATTTAGAAGGAGGGTAAACCTGAGTTGCTCGTGTTGGTGACTCTCTTCTTCCATTCCCTACCTGGAAATATCTGCCCACCGCTACACAACCAGCTCAACCCAGATCTAGTATTGCTCATGGGTGAAACCTTTTCCAAGGCCTCTGCTACCTGCAGATTCACTGGCAGTCCATTTGTACAGGCCCAACTTATTGCATCGGTTGGGTGGTATAATTAATGAAAAGCTGACTGCTTTCAGTGTCTAGATTTCTTGTGCTTTTTGTCATGGTATTTGTCTAGGAGTGGGCTATATCAGTGGAAGAGTTGCCAGAAATTATAGCAGAACTAACTGATTATTTAAATTTCCTTCTTAGTTTCTTTCACTCTGAGTATCAGCTGGCAAACTTTAGAAGGCTTGTTTTGTCCAACCAGATGGACAAAATTTGGACCAAGAGTATCTCTAAAAATAGTGATGGGTGGCATAGGCAGTCACAGCTTCGTGGATAGCAGAGTCCTATCCTTTCATTAATATACTGGAAAACTAATGTGCTAGAGGCAAAGTGACTTGTCTCAGGGACTCAGATGCTGCATCATATCTCAAATTGTGATACTTGCTCCATGACGGCAGGTTTTGATTTTCCCACTGCTGTATCCCCAGTGCCTAGAAGAGTGCCTGCCATATTTATTTAGTCATCAAATACTGTTGAAGGAATGAGCAAATGAATAAATTGCCCTTGGTCCTCAGCTGCAGTGACTGATTGGAGTCACTGGGATCATTACTGTGGTTCTTGACATCTTTCCGGTGCCTTGGTCCCAACCTGGGCCAGTCAGGCAAGTTATATAAAACCAGGTCAAGGCTGACCCACCCCCTGACTTTGCTTTACAAAGACCAACTGCAGGTTTATAGATGAGACTACTCAGACCACACTTGACCATGAAAACTTAGGGGAGTTTCTAGGGCCATTTGAGAACGACACCATGAAGCCCTTAGTGGTTTAGCCCATTCAAAGTGCTGCTAATGTTCTTGCATGAATGTGTTTTCCATGATTATTGATGACAATGATTGAAGTTGCAATCCCTATGGCTTGCCTCTTGTGTAGCACTTGTGTGTCTTGAGTTTGACAACTTTGAGAGAGGATAAGCAGACCTCTAAGATGGGTTGAACTTGTTGATGGTAGTGTTTTAGCCCAGCAAAAGGTAGCCATAGCTTATACCATCATTTATTTTGAGTGTGTTTTTGTTAATTTGGTCTTTATCCTTTCTACTCTCTTTCTCCTCTTCATCCTTGTTGAAGGACATCAAAAAGATGACAAAAAGGGAGCCATGCAGATGTCTCTGAAGTGCCATTGTGGTCATCGATTTGTAGATGTCCTAGTGTTAGAAGTAATATCTGGGGCAGATGAGAGGTGAGCCTGAGACCATTGCAGAAGGTTTGCAAAGAAGGGCTGGAGAAGTATGGGGAAGCAGTGCCTGGGTAAAAGTTTGTCACAATACATGTGCACAAAGTTTGAATTCTTGACTGCTCAGAGTCAGTCTCCATTCCCCTTTACAGACAAAGTATAAAGACTCAGAGCCTCATTCCCTCCTCTTGACAAACTGGGTCTCAAAGTGGAGGGGGATTGAAAGAGACAGAGGGAAAGAGACAAAGGGAGAGACAGCCAGGGAAGGAGAGAGAGAGAATAAGGGAATGAACGGGTCTGATGGAGCGATGGTTTCCCCCGGTGAGCTAGTAATATTTTTTTCTCCTCAAATTACTCTTTAGCATGGATGATTCAAATTTGATTGCACTGTGCATGAATTCTTTATAGCTGAAGCTTCTTACGTATTTTTGCAATATGTAAATATTAGAACTTGTATGTGTGTATGAATATAGAGAACTGCTAGAAATTTGAGCCAAAGTATTTTCTAATGAATGCTTATGGAGACTTGTTTTTGGTGCTATTTCAGGTTGGAATTGATCCTACATATTTTACATAATATGATTTCTATAAACCAGGCATGAGACAGAGGAGCACAAATTTGAATTTTGCAGTTACTTGCCTGAGAACCAGGGGTATTTAGGTTTTCCTTTCCTAAGAAATGAGTTTTTAAGAATTCAACATTGATAAATAAGGTAATAAAATATAATTGGGTGTTTATAATTTCACAATGAATAAATAATAGACCATGCTACTTCCACAGTTATTTGTATCTGTTTTATTTATGTTTTCAGTAAATACCTAGCGAGATAATTTTTTTTCCTGGAGCTCTAATTTAATCAGTGATATGGCTTAGCCTAGTGCAAATTAAATATTGGCAATAATGAAATAAAAAACTCTTTTAATAAGGATCATAATGTAAGAGACACATGTCATAGTAGTTTGTAGATTTCTTTTTGCCCAGGGTTTGTTGAAAATGAACTGTGTTTCTCTCACTGTGCTGAGTACCTATAAGGGTGACACTGACTGGTAACTTCTGTTAGTGTCTAAGTCACAATTGTTATGTGAACTCAATCAACAAGGTATATTTAGATATTTTTACCCCTAAAATGTTGCAAATATCCATATGTGTGGGTAGCTGTGTGTGAGCATGTGTGGAAGTAGGCAGCTGTGAATATAAACTAATACTGGTTTTGCCTGGATATTTATCTGTGTGCCTTATCACTCAAGTACAAGTCCTGTTCACTGTCCCTGGAACATTCTCCACATCTATGCACACGGGCTCTGGAAAGACATGAGACGTGTCCTTCAGGGGGCCAGGGGGCAGTTCCTGCTTTCAGATGCCTGCCTTCTCTCTCTTTTTAAAAATTACTTTTTATTGGAGTACAGTCGATTTACAATGTTGCATTAGTTTCTCCAGCAAAGTGAATCACCTGTACACATACATACATCCCCTCTTTTTTGGATTTCCTTCCCACTTAGGTCACGGCAGAGCACTGAGAAGCGTTCTTTGAGCTACACTGTTGGTTCTCATTAATTATGTTTTATACATAGTATCAATAGTGTATATAAGTCAATGCCAATCTCCCAATTCATCCCACCTCTTCTTTCTCCTCTTTGTATCCATAAATTCGTTCTCTATGTCTGTGTGTCTATTTCTATTTTGCAAATAAGACAATCTATACCTTTTTTCTTAGATTCCACACATAGCATTAGTATACGATATTTGTTTTTCTCTTTCTGACTTACTTCACTCTGTGTGACAGTCTCTCCTGCTTTCTTTTTTCCACTTGAGTTAGGGAGACTGTAATTTCGTACATACCAACTTCATGAACAGTCTTCTTTCTGAGTAGCTTCTCACACCCCACCAGTTTCCGTTTTCTACCCAGCTGCTGAAATAGCACCCTGAAGCCAAATCTCTGTTGTCTAAAACTCCCGTCCAGAAGCTAAGTCTCTGAACATGGTGGCCAGGGGTTACATTCCCTGTTTCAGCTTGTAGGGAAGATTGATGTCCGTTTTGGAAGGTGGTAGGATTTCCCATGTGGCACTAGCAATAAAAAAGCCACCTGCCAATGCAGGAAATATAAGAAATGCAGGTTTGATCCTTGGGTCAGGAAGATCCCCTAAAGAGGGCATAGCAATTCACTCCAGTATTCTTGCCTGGAGAATCCCATGGACAGAGGAGCCTGACCGGCTACAGTCCATGGGGTCGCAAAGAGTTGGACGTGACTGAAGTGACTTGCACAACACAGGGCTGGATTTAGAATGTCTCTTCATGCCAAGTTCACCACTGGACCAAGTAAACAAGCGGGTAGATTTATTGAACCCTCCTGATAGAACCAGTTTGGAGGAACACTTAGGAAGGGCCCTGTTTTTAATGACCTGGCTAAGATGATTCATGCATACCACCCCACTTTCTAAATCCATTTTGGTAATTGGAATCTTATAAATGACCCATTGAATCATCTTACCCAGGGGACCTGGGAAAGGATGTTTCCCCTTCGCTCCACTAGGACACACATGCATGTTCAGTCATGTCTGACTCTTTGCGACTTCACTCCACTAGGATATTTAAAAAGCAATGCAGGTATTCCTTGCCTTAAGAAAACTGGAAATATGGAAAATTCAGATTTCCAAGCAAGCACATTAAAGAATGATTGTTAACTTTACAAAAGAAATAAGGGCAGAAATCTTTAAGTAGTGAGTGACCACAAATTGCTTTATTGCCAGTGTGCCTGTATTTTGTGCCACCTTTGAATTGAAAGGGCTTCCCTGGTGGCTCAGCTGGTAAAGAATCCACCTGTGATGCAGGAGACCCAGGTTCAATCCCTGGGTTGGAAAGATCCCCTGGAGAAGGGTACAGCTACCCACTCTAGTATTCTGGCCTGCAGAATTCCACGGACGGAGGAGCCTGGTGGGCTACAGTCCATTGGGTCGCAAGGAGTCGGACATGACTGAGGGCTTCCCTTGTGGCTCAGCTGGTAAAGAATCTTGCCTGCAATGTGGGAGACCTGGGTTCAATCCCTGGATTGGGAAGATCCCCTGGAGAAGGGAAAGGCTACCCACTCCAGTATTCTGGCCTGGAGAATTCCATAGTCCATGGAGTCACAATGAGTCGGAGACGACTGAGCGACTATCACTTTGAATTGGAAAGACTGTTACCCACTTACTTCTAAAGATTTTAGAAATTTGTCCTGACCTAAATAAGGAATTCTAGTAGTCAAACTTAGGTATGGGCTTCTGGTAGTTTTCCTTGAAACTTTTTGTTTTGTCCAACAGTGTGCAATTATTCCAGTCATTTCCATGGTAGAGAAGAAGCCTTATCCTTGTAGTTGTATCAGGGAGATGCCTTCTCCAGTTTGTAGAGATAGGCACAGACAGGCAACTGTTCTGGTGGCGCAGAAAGCAGAATCTAGTTCTGGGTGTAGTGTTTGCTCTCGCTAATGGCCGCTTGGGTGACTTACCTCTTTGTGCCTCACCCTCCCGGGCTGAGAAGTTGCATCCCTGCCTTTCCTCCCCCACTCGAGTCTGAGCTCTGAGTGAAGGAGCTCTGCAGGCAGAGCTGAAGCGACTCTGAAAGTGAAAGAGTGTTAGTAGCTCAGTTGTATCCGACTCTTTGCAACCCCATGGACTGTAGACCAGCAGACTCAGAGCCTTGCATTTTACCCGGGGAGGAGGCTGTGTGAGATCCATTCCCATTCTTTGGGTTTAAAGTCTTAGCGAGGAGGCTAGTGACTGTCTCAAGACAGGAACACAGAAAAAGCCCATGGGATTTTTTGGGGGTGGGGGAAGGTGGACTTCCAACAGGACTTTCTCAAGCCCACTTGCTGCTGTTCACTGGTCCAAAGCTTTTCTAGAAAATGTCTTCAGAGCTCAGCGCAGTGGTCACAGAGGTCTTGAACAGAGTTGGCGTTCAGTAGATACTTGTGGAGTACGGTCGGCTGCCTGAAGCTTGCACCCCCGACCCCACCGCCCACCCTTGGGGGCGTCCAGCAGGCTGTGGGGCTCCAGGTCACTCTCTGGAACGTGCTGACCTTCCTTCCCAGGGAAGGTGGCACTGCTCAGGGTGTTATTATTAGTAGCGTGGCTTCTGCTGTGCTCTGGCAACACGCCCTCACTCAGGGTCCTTACTGAACAACGACAAACCCATGAACCTTGGCAGTCAACACAGCCAACAGACCACCCTCTCCTCCTCTGGGCCACTGTGACCCGTACTTGCTGGTCTTACCTCTCTCTGGTCATCCTTCAAATTTCCTCTGTTGGTTCTTTATTTTGATCTTCAAACAGTTCTTTAAATCTCAGTCCTAGATCTTTTTCTCTCTTCTTTCCTTTTTTCTTAGATAATTTCATTAATTCTCATGGTTTCAATGACCACCTGTTTAGCAAAACTTCCCTGCTGGCTCAGATGATAAAGAATCTGCCTGCAATGCAGGGGACCTGTGTTTGATCCCTGAGGTGGGAAGATCCCCTGGAGAAGGGAATGGCTACCCACTCCAGTATGCTTGCCTGCAGAATCCCATGGACAGAGGAGTCTGGTGGGTTACAGTCTGGTGGGGTTGCAAAGACTTGGACACAACCAAGCGATTAACACACCCATTTTGCAAAAACTTCTAAATTTATATGTCTAGTCTGTACTTCTCTTTTGAGCGCTAAACCCCTGTGTTTGACCTCATCCACTTGACATTTCCAGCCCAAATCTCACAGACTTCCCAAATTCAACCTGCCCAAAACAGAGTGCTTCTCTCTTCCATTTGGTCCCTCTATGCTTTCCATAGTCTTCCTCATCTGCATAAGTTTCACTGCAGCCCACCTCCTTTCTCAGGTCAGAATCTTGAGGCTATTTCTCATCGTCTCTCTTTCCCACACTCTGAAACTTCAAATCATGGTCGGGTCCTGCCAATGATTTCTTTAATACCTCTCAAATCTTCACCTCCATCATGCTTGCCTTTCTCCTGCCAGCAGCATCTGTCTTCAAATTAGTTTCCTGGCAACAATTCTTACATCTTTATATTTCCTTTGCCTCCACCCCCAATTCTTTCCTTTGACAGCAGCTCTTTCCTTTCTCCCACTCTGATGACATTTTTTTGGTGTGTTTTCCTTATTTTGATGACAATTTTTTTGTGTGTTTTCCTTATTTAAAAAGATCTTTTCAACTTTTTACTTTGAAATAATTATAACTACATAGAAAATTATAAAATACATTACTGAGAGGTCCCAAGCACCCTTCACTCAGTTTCCCCCAATGGTAACATCTTACATACCCATAGTACTTCTATGAGTATGTAAGAACACTATGAACCAGGTATGCTATGAACCACAGTACACTATGAACCAGGCGATTGACAGCCATGAAATCACTGACCTCCTTATTTGTGTTACTGGTTTTATATTCACACACATGTGTTTATACATGTATGTGTATTGTTCTATGCAATCTTATCACATACATAACTACCACTGCAATCAAGGTTCAGAATTTCTTCACCATCCAAAGATTCCCTGTTGCTGAAGGAATGCTCTTTTAAATCCAAAAAAGAGGGGATATATGTAAATGTACAGCTGATTCACTTTACAGCAGAAACTAACATAACACTGTAGAGTAACAATACTCCAATAAAACTTTTAAAAAATGAAAAATCTAATAATCTTAGAAACACACACAGAGTAATCTAGTTACTGCCTTGCCCAAAAGGCTTTAATGATTTTAAAGCCCCAAATCCTTAACGAAGGGCATAACGTGCCCGGGTTGTCTGACCCTAGCTTCTCTATGGGTGCTTCTCACCCGCCTCCCCTCCTGCTTTGCTTGCGAGCCTCTGCCAACTGGCTTTTCCCTTCCTTTGAATTTGCCCAGTTCCTCCACTGCTCAGTACCTTCCGCTCCATGCACCATCCTCCACAATGGAATCCTCTCCCTCACCCATGCAGCTAACCTCCTCACCTGCCAGGTGTCAACTCCAAGATCTTTCTCAGAGAAGGTTTCCTTGATATCTCAGACTAGATAGGATCCTCCTGTGATTTTTCATTGCCAATTATGATTTTCCTTCATGACACTTACCACACAGCTGTAGGTAAATAGGTATGTGTATAGTTTATTAATTTGAGTTCTCTCTGACCAGACTAGAGGCATCTGGAGGTGGGGGTGTGTGTGGTCTTGCTCACCAGTGTATCTTTTCTGTCTGGGACCATGATTGCTCTAGCAGATGTCCAATAAATCCTTGTTCATGAATAGTTACTATAAGCTGGGTGGATGTGGCTAGGTGTACACTGAGTCTGTGGAACTGGGCAATGACAACCTGCTAATCTAGGTATCTGCTCCATGAATTAATCGTCAAACTTCCTGGGTGTCCTGTCTAAGAACATGGGCATCTATGGCACAGATCAGTCAGAATCTCAAGCTGGTGTATTCTCTCCTGTTCCCATCCCAGTGTGAGAGAGCGGGATAGGGAACAACCCTGGCCAGTGTCCTTAGATATTTGAGATGCCATCAGGAATATCAGCTGGATGTTCATCCAAGCTTTTAGTGTAAGGTTTCTCTCTCCCCTGGGTCACTGGTATGGTGTCGCTTTGAGAAAGTTATCGGTTCAGAGCCATGGGGGTTTCTACCTTGGATGGCCTCTGAGAAGCCCTAGAGAAGCTTTTAGGCTCCTCCTCTCCTCAATGCTCCCACCTGCTGTTTGTGAAGTGTCCCCAGCTCCCCTCAACACGAGTCCCCACTCTCACTCTCAGAGATAGCTCGGTCTGGTGTGCGTTGCTGGAGCCCCAGATCTGAAGGGTTTGTCTGTTGATTGAATGGACAGAATGTCCCCCAAAGAACCATGATGGAACCAGCTTTGTGAGGATATGGAAAAGAGCAAATGGGGGCCACCTGCTGAGTTGTGACTTTGCGGAGGAGTGGTGGTACCCCGTGGATCTTGACTCTCTGTGGAAGAGTTCTACCACTGCCTCTAACTGGAGGCCCATCTGTACTCTTCTCTTTTGGAAGCTCACAATCCCTCATGTGATAGAGGCCAAGCAATGCACGATATGGTGGATTTGGCAGAATTGGGAGCTCTGGAGACAGTGAACCCCCAACAACAGGCAAAACTGTCCATTCTTTTGTGACAGTGTCAGTAACGGGCTTCACCCTGGGTGCTCTGCCTTCTGATTCACAGTCCTGAGTGACCTGGGGACCTCGTCCAAGTTTCCCGTCCCTGTCAAACAGAAGGTCAAAGGCTTCACATTCTGTGGCTCACAGTTGTCCTCTTGCTGCTGGCCTCTGTCTTTTGGGTGAGCTGTAACTGAGGGTAGAGACCAGCCCTGCAGGCCACGCCTCCGGTGTTGGACCGCTGGGGCTGGGTGCTCTAAGGTCACATTAATGTCTCTCCCTGCTCTTGCTATTGGCTTGGCTAACGTGATATTTGGGATGAAGAGAAGAGTTCAGGTCCGACCTGGACACCCTTGCAGTGATGCTCTGCTTCTCCAGCCTCCCTCCTGGTGCTGTGCAGGGTGTGGACCTCTGCTGGTCCCCTGGTCGTGGGCACGGAGGGACGCTTTAGGTGGCAGTGCAGAGCCTTCTGGTGCCCTCAGCTCTGGCCCCGGGAGCCTCACACGCTCTCTCTGGTCTCTTCCCCTGTGCCCCGAGGCAGCATGAACAACTTTGTAGGTCAGAAGGATCAGCTCCAAATAGCTCTTATGTTGCTCCCACCACAACTGATGCTGGGGAGATGATGCTGCTGACTCTATCATAGCGTTGCCTTGTGCCGTGTGATTTCCTTTCTCATTCTCTCTGGTTACCAGTTTCTGTCCTCATCAACTGGTTACACTGCTGGGGGGACGTGGGTCTTAGGGCAAGAGGACTTGGATGACATCTCTCCCCAGCAAAGGGGAGATCCTCACTCCTCACTCCTCTCTTTGGGCATTGATCTGCTGTAACTGTGGCTGGTGGTGAAGAGGACGGGTAGGGTCCCATCCAGGCCCCCAGTTTGCTTCCCAACACATGCTACCCCACCCTCCCTCCAAGTAAGGCATAATGTGGTGTGGAGGGGGTGACAGGTCAGACCCTCTGGCCTTAATGCTGCCATTTCTGCTTCCTCCAGGTCACCCCACCTGCCTGCAGTTCACCCTGAACATGACCGAGGCTGTCAAGACCTACAAGTGGCAGTGCATAGAATGCAAGTCCTGCATCCTCTGTGGGACCTCGGAGAATGATGTGAGTGTGGGTTTCCCGCATGGGAGGGGAAACCCAAGGAGCTGGGAGTCCTTTGAGGATGGAGAGGAAGGTGGGATTCTCATCACTGGACTCCTGAGGAAAATATCCATCAGGACCCTTCCCCCCTTGACTTTTGCTTGAGGACACTTGGGACCCTTGTGCTACAATGACCTTGGCTCCTCTTTGTGCCTTTAGAAACAGGTGCAGGAGGTAATGGCCAGAGACTGCCTTGCTGGCCTTCAGCCCTCAAGGGGTCAGTGATAGACAATGGTGCCCGTCACTTACTGTTGGGATGTGCTTGGCTTTTTACACCACATTCTAGAATGTGTCATCTCATTTTTGTCTAAATATTAAGCATAATAAATGCAGAATTTTTTTAAAAAACCACTTTTTTATGGAAAATTTCAAACATATACAAAGATAGAGAAAATAATGAGACTTGTGTACCCCATCACCAGCTTCAACAATGATCAGTACATGTCCACTCCTGTACTGTAAATGTTGCCACCTCTTTTGCATGAAATTATAATCCTAGTCATAATATCATTTCACCTGACAATATTCTATACATATGTCAAAAGAATGAAGACTACTTTTTAAAAGATTGTGAATAGATTTTTTACAAGTTGAAACATAAGGATTTACTTTTTAACAAAAATAACCAAAATATTAACATAGATTTAAGAAATCAACAATTACTTAATATAATCGAACATCCAGCTAATATTTCTATTGCCTTGATTGTCTTAAACATTGCTTTAATTATCTTAAGTTGTTTTTAAATGTTTTTATTATGGCTTATTTGAATTGGGATTCAAATAAGGCCCATGGATTGTTGGTATGTCTTTATAGTTTCTTTTAATATATAGGGTTTCCCTTCATTTTGCTCTTTTTCCCCGCCTTGATTTTTTGTTAAAGAAATCAGTTTACTTGTTCAATAGAGTTTTCCATGATTTTATTTTACTGACTGTATCCCTATGGTTGTGTTTGACATTTTCTTCTGTCTCTTGTATTTCTTATACAGTGGTGCTTAGAGCTAGAGGCTTGATCAGATCCAGGTTCTCTATCTTTTTCTCTGCCTCTCTAACATATAAAAATAGTAAGACTACTTAATAAATAGTGGTGTATACTTTCATCAGGAGGTACGTAATACCTGGTATCTCTCTTTTTGTGAAGGTAGCAACTGTTGGTGATCTTCAAACATTGATTATTTTATCAGGGGTTGTAAATAGTGATATTCTTAATCTATGATTTTTTCTTCTTTGTTTAATAGCTGGAGTAGTTCTATAGAGAAACTTTCCAAGCCTTTGTATTTGGTTACCCTCAGCTATAGATTCTGTAGAGAAAGCAGGATAAATACTTGATTCTTTTCCTTTATCAGTTTTCAAAATAAGGAAGTGAATTCAACAACTATTCATGATCAAGAAAATAGAAATTGTGGAATACTTTCTTAACATGATAAGTTTTTTATACCTTAGAACTAAAACCATTATCTTGTTTAATGCAGAAATGCTAGAGGCATTTCTAAGATCAGGAACCAGGTAAGGATGCCCACTAATGCTATTACTACTCATTATTCTAGAGATACTAGCTAATGCAACTAGGTAAGAGATAACAATAAGTATAAGAATGGTAACAAATTAGAAAGTTTTTCTCTATTTCACAAACTATTATAGTATATCTGGGAAGCTCTAGAGAATCAACAATAAAGCTAACTCAAACATTAAAGGTAGCAATATATAAAATTATCAGATAGAAATTAATAGACTTCATGTGCACAAATAATAACCAGTTAGAAGACATTATGATAGAGATGCTCCACTTACAATAGCAAAAAAAGGAGAAATACTTAGAAATAAACTTAGCTGCAAGTACGTAAAACCTAAGTAAAGAAAATTTTTAAATGCTTTTGAAAAGACATAGAAGCAGATTTGAACAAATGAAGACACGGTGTGATCTTGGATAGAATGACTCAAATTGTAAAGATTTCAGTTCTTCCTAAGTTAATTTATAAATTTGATTTAAACCCAATAAAATCACCAACATCCTTTTTGATGGAACTAGACAAGTTGATACTAAAATTCATATGGAAAAAGTGCAAGAATAGCCATTGAAACACTGAAAAACAACAAAGGAGCCCTTTGAAGGGCTCCTTATGAAGGGAGTCTAGCCCTACCGGACATTAAGACCTGCTATAATGCCTCTGAAATTAAAACTGTATGGACAAAAAGACCAGTGGAATGGAATAGAAGACCCACAGATCAACCCAATTATATATGGACATTTAGGGTCAGATAAAGTTTGGTCTTCCCAGTGGCTCAGATGGTAAAGAATCTGCCTGCAATGTGGGAGATCCAGGTTTGATCCCTCGGTTGGAAATACCTGCTGGAGAAGGGAATGGCAACCCACTCCAGTATTCTTGTCTGGAGAATCCCATGAACAGAGGAACTTGGCGAGCTGCAGTCCATGGGGTTGCAGAGAGTTGGACACAACTGAGTGGCTAACACACTAACACACACACACAAAGGTTTATCTAAAATTATTGGATCAAAGATAGACATTTTCATGAATGGTACTGGGACAATAGGGTAATCATTTGGGAAAAGATAAAATTAGGTCCATATCTTGTATAATACAGAAGAACAGTCATCATGAGAACTGGGGATATACATATAAAAAGTAAAACCATATTAGTATCAGAAGAAAACATGGATAAATTCTTCTCTAAATATAAGGTGAGATTTTCTGTGATTCAGAATTCACTAGGAATAAAAGAAAATGTTGACAAGTCTGACCACATAAACATCTGCATACTAAAAAACACAATGAAGTAAAAAGATAACTGACAAACTGGCAGAAAATATTTGCAGCATATACTACAGATAAAGGTGGCAGTGCATAATGTATAAAGAACCCTTAAAGTTTGAAGGACAAAGGATCATAAACTTGACAGAAAATGGGAAAAATGTGAAAGATAGTTCACAAAAGATATAAAAATGACCCTTATACATGAGGGAAAAAAATGGTTTGAACACATTCATAATTAAAGAAATTTAACTGTAGACAAAATTGAGATATCATTTCTTACCCATAAAATTAGGGGAAGAAAGTATGACAGTGTATTTTGTTGATGAAATTGAGGGAAAGCTGGCACCCTTATGCATTGTCAGCAGGAAAACAAAGTGGTGCAACCCTTTGTTGTACCAATACCTAACAAAACCACTGTGCACTTACCTTTTGACTCAGCTGTCTCACCTACCCTATCCTAAAGATATACACATAACACTGTGAAAATACATATGCATAAGGTTCTTCATGATCACCTTGTTTTTAATTGCAAAATATTGGAAATGACCTAAATGCTCATACACAGTATGGGTGAATAAGGGATGGCACCATGAAGTACTGTGTAGCTATAAAACAACAACAACAACACAAGATCATCTTTATGAATTGATATGGAGTGATTTCCAGGATATGTTGTTAAATAAAAAAGCAAAGTAAAAATAATATCTATCATACATGGCCATTCTTGTAAGAAAGGCATAAGAAAATATACATATATCTTTTTAATTGTGTAAGAGAAATAGAAGGACAAATAAGAAACTAGAGACTGGTTACTGTCAGAATGGGTGGGAATGTACATTCCAGAAAAGGATTCCCATTCTACTGGAACTGTAGCCATAGGTGAATTCTGGTTCTTAAATACTTAGGAGTAAGAAACCCTTAAAGTGTGTTTCTCATGGGGGATAGCATGGGCTGGTTTTTTTTTTTTTCTTTTTTGGTAATATGGGCAGGCAGTTATCTGAGAAGCAAATGGAAAAGAAGAGATTATGGTGCTAGACAATTATCAACCTATGAATGATACATTTAAACCCACAGGTACCTTGCTTTTCCTTTGAGAAAGTCTAAACCTGGATATCCTGTCTTCTTATATAAGTAGGAGCTGTCAATGTATTTCAGATATTACTAATATTGTTTCTCAAGTCTCTCCCTGTTTCTTGTCCCTCTTCTAACTTGTTTTCCCTCATATCATCCCTAAATCATATTGCAATTTCGCTTACTTGAGTTCTGACAATAATGGTGTAACCCTTGGAACAGACTATACCAATCTCATTTTCATCCTACATTTCCGACTGCTGCTTCTTAGCCTCTTTTTTGTCTGCCTGTCCTTAACTTTGGTGTTCCCCAAGCCTCTATTCTTAATCTTCTCCTCAGTAACTTTTTTGAGTTCTTGATTTTTCACAAAATTCAATGAAAGCTATGGATTTACTTTTTCCTTAGAAAAATTTACTTTTGGACCTGTATGCAAAATTGTACTTTTAATTTCTTTTTTTTAATTTTTAATTTTAATTTTATTTTTTTTCATTTATTTATATTAGTTGGAGGCTAATTACTTTACAATATTGTAGTGGTTTTTGCCATACATTGATATGAATCAGCCATGGATTTACATGTGTTCCCCATCCTGAACCCCCCTCCCACCTCCCTCCCCATCCTATCCCTCTGGGTCATCCTAGTGCACTAGCCCTGAGCACTTGTCTCATGCATCCAACCTGGGCTGGCAATCTGTTTCACAATTGATAAGATACAAGTTTCAATGCTATTCTGTCAGATCATCCCTCCCCTCGCCTTCTCCCACAGAGTCCAATGTCTGTTCTATACATCTGTGTCTCTTTTTCTGTCTTGCATATAGGGTTATCGTTACCATCTCTCTAAATTCCATATGTGTGCCTTAGTATACTGTATTGGTGTTTTTCTTTCAAGGTGTTCATGGACACCCCTCCATGAGCACAAGTTCAAAAACATCTGCTTTCGCATACTCTGGGCTTCCTCTCCCAGGACCTTCATCACCATCTCATCACCAAAGACTCCCTACCCCATATCTCATGCTCAGGCCTCTCTCCTGATCTCCAGCTGCCTTCAGGGCATCCTCACCAGGTGATCTGTATACCTACAGAACATGTTTATAGCTGACGTTGCCTTCTGCCTCCCACAGGCATGCTCCTCTGCTCATGGCTTAATGGATGGCTACCTCATCTGGCTTGCTGACCAAGACCACAACCTAGGAGACACCCCTGATTTCTTCCTTTTCACTCTCTACAGCTAATCAATGACTCTCAA
This sequence comes from Cervus elaphus, assembly GCF_910594005.1. Lineage (NCBI taxonomy): Eukaryota > Metazoa > Chordata > Mammalia > Artiodactyla > Cervidae > Cervus > Cervus elaphus. The sequence continues at coordinate 18,529,016 of NC_057826.1, forward strand.
ATGGAAGCAGGCCCCTCTACTCTCCCCCAACCCACAACCCTAGTTCAGACTATCATCATACATTATCTCTTACCTGGATGACTACAGTAGCCTCCTAAGTGGTCTTCCAGCCTCAAGAACCAATCTCTCTCCACCTGGGCATCTATTCTGATACAAGAGCTAGTGAGATCTTTCTAAATTACAAGTCTAACCATGTCACTCCTGTTAGCAAACCCTTTGAAAGCTTCCCACTGTGTCCTATTGAAAGGTCTTAGCATGATAAAAAAGAGATCTTTCATGGTCTCTCCTGCCTCACTGCTTGCTCACAGGGGTTTCCAACTTCTCTATCTACTTTTTCAGGATCTCTAAACTATCAAAAGCCAAGGTGAGATTTGCTACAAAACTTTGCAGATGTCTTATAAGCCATCAAAGCAGACCCAGAGATAACTGAATAGAACAGGGCTGAACCTGGAGGATGGGGACCAGGTCACAAAGACTTACTGAGTAGCTCCTATGCACAGAAGTTCTGAAGGAGATGTAGAGATGAGTAAGACAAGGTCTGCCCCAAGGGCTGTGCAACCTCTGCAGGCATGGACAAAAGAGCCGTGTTCCAAATGGACTGTATGCAGATGTCTACCACATGCCAGGCTTGGCAACATAAAGTAAAGTGCAATTAAATGTCATAAGAAAAAGAAAGTACATGAGGATGCAAGAGGGGTCAGAGAACTTCCATTTGAGTAGATTAATGAAGTTTTTGTAACAGTGAAGTGTTTGAAGACTTGACGTGTGGTTAGGGAATGGTTCAGAAGAGAGGGGATCAGGGACTGGGAAAGCCTCCAAACAGAGAGAGCTACAGGAGCAAAGGTGTCAACTGCGTCCTTGGAAGTTAACCACAGTGCCAGAAAGGCCTATTCTCATCTGGTCTCCAACCTCCAGCCTCCAAGGAGGCTTTTAGGAGCTGACAGGTGGCATAATACCACTTGCATTTCTCTAGTAATGAACCCTGAAAAGGTTCTGAGGTGTCATGGATGTTACAAACAAGTATGCTGCCCATTTCATAAATGGAAAGAGTGAGATCCAGAGCAATTCAATTAAGATTTGCAAACATTTAAAGTACTGTCTATTCACTAGGCAAATATCCTGAGGAATACAGAAATGCATTAAATTAATTTTCTACCCTTATGGAGGCAGAATTGTTGGTGAAGTGAGTTCAGAAGCATAAAGAATCCCTTTAGGCTTGGATGTGAGATGGTAGGCTAAGGGGGCTTCTTGGAGGAGGAATAATTTGAGCAGAACACTTATGTGGGAGTAGGGTTTGCATAGTTCAGAAGACAGATGCGGGAATTTCAGGTGTGGGCAAAGTGCATGGCATGTTCAGAGGGAAGTGAGGACTCCAAATGGGGCTGGGAAATGGGTATCCATGGAGGTTGATTAATGGAAATAAGCTGGTGGCATAGGTCAGTGGGGGCCAGAAAAATAATTAACCTAAATAATTCCATATTTCTTCCTCTCCTCCTACTCTGTTCCACCAGGACCAGCTACTCTTCTGCGATGACTGTGACCGTGGTTACCACATGTACTGTTTAAATCCCCCCGTGGCTGAGCCCCCAGAAGGTAATAATGATGAGGTCACCAATAACAACAACAGCTACTTCTACCACTTCCCGAGCCCTCATTAAAGTGCAGGCCTTGTGCTAAGGGCTTCACATATCTTGTCTCATTTAATTGTCTTTCGAGGTAGGTATGACCACTCCCATTTTACAGATCATGCAACTGAGGCCCAGTTCAACCAGCTAAAATTCCAGCTTGAAGGCCAAGGAGATGTTTCCCAGGCCTATGACTGAGATGGTGGCAGAGTTGTGAGTTTCTAAGGGAAACTGGTCCAGACTTGGTGATGCTGGTTAAGAGGCACAACCAAGGAAGCAGGGTCTTCACTGCTGATCGGCCAATCATCTCTGTGCACTTACTATTTTCTGAACAGCATTATTCTGCTGAGCAACAGACTTCAGCACGTTTTTGGAACTGAGACTCGGTCTCTGGATCATGAAAATCAAAATAAAATGGGGCTGATAAAAAGTTTAGGGCCAAGGGGTGGGGCTTGAGGCTTGGGGAGAGGCTGCTCGTAATGCCGTCTTGTTTCTTGTAGGGAGCTGGAGCTGCCACTTATGCTGGGAACTGCTCAAAGAAAAAGCCTCAGCCTTTGGCTGCCAGGCCTAGGGTCCCCAGACACACATAGAAGGTGACTTGCCGCTGGAGAGGCTGAAGCAGAGCCCAGTTCAAACCCGATCGAGCCCCTACTCCCGTATATCCAGACAGACCAACTGTAAGGAGGAACGTCAATCAGTAACCACAGAGCACGTGGATACAGGGCATCAAGGGGTGAGGTGTCTGCTTACCTCCTACATGCAGGTTTCCGTTCTTCAGCCAGCCCCCCACCCCTTGTTTCTGCCAGAAAGATGGTAAACTTTTGAAGAATGACCCCAGCCACAGCCCTGTGGACCCTCCCTCACATTTATCCTAGCACCGCGGCCCTCTCACTGGTTCCCCATTTTAAGGTCCCGTTTTGTGACCACCCATCCCATCATTCCTGTGTGGTTTGGTGTTTCGTATTATCTATCGTGTTCCAAGAAACTTTCGCACAGCCTCCCTGCCCTCAGCTTCGTCTTTCCATCCCGAACTCAGCAGAGGAACAAAGGGCTGCAGAGGAACAAAGGGCTGCAGAGAAGTTTTTATTTATTACAAGCCTCCCTGGAAACTTCTAGACTCGGGACCAGGAGGCCATCTAGATGGTGAAGCTCTGAAATCTCTCCTGGTACCTCCGTCTCTTTGAAGAAGAACTTTTTGCTGCTTTCTGCACCCACCTCCAGCAGATATCCAGTGATATCACTGACAGCCGAGGGTGGGGGGTCTCTAGAAGGTGCTGGGGAAGGAGGGGGTGGCCATGAGAGGTGGGCGCAAACGCTATGAAGGTAATTCCGAGGCCCCGTCAGAGCCAGTCAGTATTTGCTGTCCATCAGGAATGGCTTTGCAAGGGACCAGACTGTCAGAGCTGGGGCATCCTTTAGGAGAGACAGGCCACAGCGTGGGCGGAGCTCTGGAGAGGTCAAGACTCTGCTTTCCATTCGGTCTGTGTCTGGAGCTTTCCCTGGTGGACCAAGAACCGGGAAGGTGAGTGAAGGCTGCCAGGTCAAGAATCTGAATATTGGTCCCGAGGACTGCAGCTCCGAGTATTGCAACCCTTCAGTATTGACGGGACACCACGGATCGCTTTTCCCGAGTAACTCCTTCCTTTCGCATCATGTACGTTTGCCATTGTCTGCTGAGACCCGACTCTGGGAACTTCAGGATGAGGGAGAAATGATTCCCTAAACAAATAACTGGGATGATGTGATTATTTATGACCACGGTGACCATCACTCAGAACCTTCAGCTCGAGGTCTGCTCTTGTCTCCGAAGTCCCCAGTCCACACTGGATTCTTCCTTTGAAAAAAAAATGTGTTGAGGAGGAAGAGGTGGGGAGGCGCTCAGATTCGAGCAGTCTGTGTTGGAAATCAGCCCCGTGGGCTGGAGCGGGCCAGGCCACCTTTGAACCTCCGCAGCAGTGGCGACAGGAGCAACACACAATAACTGACACATTTCTGGAAAAATCATTTGCCCAAAGGGCAGGTCTCGGTGAACCGGACCCTCACGCGTGCTCAGCTTCCTTGAAATCAGCTCCATCTCTGTGGTCCGGCTGCTTACAACAAAGGCCCAGGTTATTTTTAGACCTTCAGCTCCTGAAAAAAGCCCCCTGGAGGCCTGGAGGCTCCAACCACTTGGGCCACCTCTGCCAGGCTGCGGCCTTCTCGCCAGGACTTGGCAAGAGCCCTCCTTCCTGGCTAATTGCTCTTGGCCAGTGGACCTGGGGCAGCCTGGCGGGGAGCCAAGCTGTGTGGGTCTCTCTGCAGGGTGCCCTGTGGCCAGAGGTGGAGGTCAGCCTCCTGCAGGGGCCTGTGGCCTCAGAGGGAGTTACACGGGGACATAATGATCTCGTTTGAAGGGCCGACCAGATGGGATTTCCACCTTCCTCTGGAGGGATTTCCTTCCCCCTGTTGGTTGGTGCACCCGTTTTGGATTCTGGAGGCCCAGGGAGGGTTTGGGAAGCTGCCGCGTGGTCACACCATCATCCGTTTACCCGAGAGGGTCACATCGGAGGGCCAGATTTCCTCCCCCCCCGACGGCCCTGGCTCTCTGTTCTCCCACAAAACCCAAAGTGGGCATCCTCAAAGTCTGATTATTGGATTTGAAAAATCACTTTGATTTAATTTTAGGAAAAAAGTCGTCAAGCTGTTTGCAAAAGCCACAAATGGCTTAAAAGCTTAAAAAAGCAAATCTGAAACCAAACAGTGACCCTGCATGTGACAGACTCTCTTCAGAGAGTGTTCCCCACCTCAACACAGTTGATGGGTCGGGGGGAGGGGACTGTGTTCTTTCTCCAGACACGCTGGCTGCCACATAAGCTGTGAGGGTATGATTGAGTCTCGCAGACCAAGGAGGGTGCTGGAATCTTCCATGGGGTGAGGGTGGCCAGGACTCTAAACTGAACATCAGGAAGGTCCAGAATTTCCTTTTCCATTTCACTCCCTGCAGGATTGGCCCAATCTCTCCTTTGGAGACCTCAGTTTCCCCATCTGGAAAATGGGGACAGCAAAGCCGGCTGGTGAGATGGCACTTGCAGGATACTGCAAGCAAAAATCACGGTCACACTGATCACTTTCCATACTGAAAAAAAGGAAGGTGTTGGTCAACAACTGCTCTTTTTTTGAGCCCCAGAAAATGAGCTGGAATCATGGGTGCACGTGGATGCTCAGGGGTTTTGTTTTATCCCTGCCACTGAGTAGCTGTTTGACCTTGGGCAAAGCACTTAATGTCTCTGAACCTCAGTTTGCCCATCTGTGAAATGGAGATAATACGTGTCCTGCCAGTCCCACAGTGATATCAGGAGTCTTAAAAGGCATAATGTTATATGAGTCATCACTGGAGAGCTGGGCTTGTCAGGTAGGGACCCCCGGAATGATTTTCACACCCACTTTCTCGTGTGAGTTAGCCAAGGTTAGATGCCTTCTTGGAATCGCCATTTTGACCAAAGGGGGTTTATGTTTTAAGGAACAGGCTGCCTATGGTCAGGGTCACTAGGTCAAGCTGTGACAAGAATATCGTGACTGAGCATGGATCTGTGGTGGAAGGTGAGGTTGTACCCCGGGGCTGGGGATTTCAGAATGAAGATACTCCTTCTATAAGGTCAGCGCAGCCTAGAACGGGGCTCTGCCTTCTGGGGAGGGCTGTTGTTCAGTTCAGTGTAACAGTCGCTTAAAAACTGGTTTTTAAAGCTCAGTTCTGCTAGTTTCTGGCAGAAATGACGGGGAGATGACTTAACCTCTCTGAGCCTCATGTTCCACATCTGAGAAGGCAGGGATCTGGCCTATCCAGCAGGGTTCTTTCAGGGACTAGAGGCAGTGTTGCTGAAGATCCTGGCACAGGGTGTGGGTTCCTTGGTTGGGGGGCGGAGGGGGACCCCCGCACCGTGGTAGCTCCTGTCACTGTGCACAGAGGCCACCGTGTGGAGGTAAGGATGCTGCTGTCTCCCAGCTCAAAGCCTGGGCACAGCCAGGGTGCCCTGGTTCAGCTTCACCCCGATGCTGTGGCTCCCGCCCGCCAGAGGGGAGGTGCAGCTGCAGGGTCCAAGCCGGAAGTTGAAACCCTCTGTTTCCTGTAGGTATTTTCGAAATGCTTCCTTTGGGGCCTGCGGCAAATCCAGGGCAGGCACCAGAGTGAAGAAATAGAGAGACAAGGCCCCTGGTGGGATGTTCACCTTCTGACGTTCCTTCTCAACCCGGCACTGAGTCAGAGCCCCTGAGGCGGGAGCCAGCCAGTCCCAAGGCGCCCCTGCTCCTGTCACTGCCCCGGAGCCAGGTAGGAGGCCTGCGCAGGCCTCGGGCGTAGCTGCTTCCCTGGACTTGGCTCAGTCTGTCTGTAACCAGGATAGCAAGCCCGTGGGAGGGAGGCCAGATTCCTTCCGAGCTGGGGAGGAGAGCAGGTTTAAGGTTGGGGGAGGGTTTGGCTTTCACAGTGATGGTTTCATGATACCCTGGAGAGTTTACGCTCATGGTGCATTTTAGTCTTTGTGCTTTGAACACAGCATGATTCCTTTATGCCCTTCCCTTTAAAAGTTCAGATATTTTAAGAAAGAAAAACGAGATGATTATTATTACTCTTCCTATAGGGGCAAATTTAAGAGACAGATCTATGCTCTTGAAGAAAAATTATGGGCACCCTTAGGCTTCCAGACTCAGAGAAGAGGGGCCTCTGGTATCTTCTTTGAGTCCTTGTGTAGGAGGTGAGGGGGGAGCCCTGAGGACCCCCTTCTCTGCCCCCTAGGAGGTTCTCAGTCTGAACGCAGGTGCTGGGACCACAGCCCCCCTTCCTCTCTCAGTCCCTGAAACCCAGGCTCTCCCCTGCCACCCACTGTGGGCCCCTGCTCAGGGCACGCCTGTGTCCCATCCCTAGGGAGACATGGCCTCCCGGGTCAGAGCTGAGCTCACACTCCTGGTGAAGGTGCCCTGCTTGCCTCCTTTTCCGAGCTGGACATCTATGTCACCTAGAGTAGGCTCACATCCCTGGAGAGGGAGGGAGGAAGGAGTGGAAAGGGTCAAAGATTTTCACTTTAGGCAAGGTAAAATGAAGAGAATTGGGGCTGGGGGAGGGCCCTTGAGGAGGGGGCCAGAAACCTGGGTTCCCCTTAGGAAGAAATCCTGCACCTAAATAACTAGAAGGCATGGGCAGAAAGAGATGCTATAACTCATTTTTTTTCTCCCTAAAGGCCTAAGATCCTGGTAACAGGTTTTTTAGCTTGTTTGTTTCCCCAAAGGCCGAACCTTTGTCAGTTCTGGACACCAAGCCAGCTCTACCTTTTTTGAGACCCCCCTGGCCTCTGGCCCCCTGGGTTAGCGGAGGGGGTGCTTCAGAGACCAAAGCAGGCAGGAGTGATGCCCTTCATCCAGCTGGAGGTGGGAGGTACAGAGGGTCTCCTGGTTGATCGTTGCAAATTTCCCCAATCCCACAGAAAAAGCATCCTTTGATGTTAGTGAGACGAGCTGCTGAGGTCCTCCTGGTCTGGATGGAAGGTGGGGGCAGGGCAGAAAAAGCGGTGGTGGCCCAGGCCAGGCTGGGTCACCTCCTGCCGCCCTGGGAGTGGAGGACTGCCAGACGCTGCCTCCAGAGGGGCCAGGCCTGGGAGGCCCTCCCTGACCCGGTCCCCAAGCCCAGCCTGCCAGCAGCTGGGACCCCAAGAAACGGGGGACCTGGCCAGGTCCCCTACCGCCCAGCAAGCTGAATGGTGTTCCTCTTCCTCCTGTTGTCTGCTTCCCCTTTTGAGGATCTTACTCCCACCCCCAAAAGGATGCTTTTGGTTTCCCAGTTAGCCCAGTTCCCCCTAGACACCAGGTAAGTCCGGAAGAGGGTGGAAGCACAGATGCTTTTGTTTGCCTCAGGCCTTCGGGTCTTCCCACCCAGCTCCATGGCCCTGCAGGTTTCCCTGGGTCTAACTGGTCAGTGACCAGAGGCGGGCCTCTGCAGTTATCAGGGGGGTTACGACATCCCCCTTCCCCCACTCCGCCAGTTCCTGATCATTGCCAGGGCATGGGTATCTGGTCTCAATTCTCCATGGCCACCAGCCCCGGGTGGAGAAAGAGCAGAGCAGGTGGGTTAGTTCAGGGTCTTCCAGAGGGCTCGAGGGGGCTTTGACCATGGGGAGCTGGGCCCAGGAAACTGTCAGGGGGAGGGTCGTGGTTTCCCAGAAGGAACAGAGGCCCCCTGTGTGAGGGGAAAGCTTTGGAAGGGGGCAGGTTCCCAGAGGAGGCACTCTCCGGGCTCTCAGGGGGCCCTGCCCGTGTCCCCTCAGATGGCTGAGACCTGAGGTAGCTCCCCAGGGTCCTGGGTGGGAAGCTTTGGGAGGGGGGGTGCATAGAACGGGGGTCAGGGGGCCCAGGAACACCCTTGGTCACGGTCTCTGTTCCCAACTCCCTCCCTCTCTTCGCTCCAGTGCTTTGAAAGAGAGTCATTGCAGGCCTTCCCCCTCTTTGGCCCCACCAAGAGAAGGAAGTATTTGTGCTGATGGTGACATTTCCCAGGCAGGCCAGAGGAAGGCGGGGACCGGGACTGGCGGGCAGCCAGAACCCTCTTCGACAGAGATATAATGACTAATCATGACCTCTAGCCCAGGCAGCGAGCAAAGCAGCCATTCAGGATGGCACCAACCCAGAATGGCGAAAAAAAAAAAAAAAAACGCTGCTGTGGTGGGGAAGAGAGAGGGTAAGCAGTCACTGTAGGAAATGGGGGGCAGGGTGTGAGCCCCCAAGACCTCTGTTCTCCCTCAACAACAACACCCCTCAAGTCTCCAGGTTGTATTCATATAGACTGCATCCTGTTTGCTTGCCTCTGTGCATCTCTATAATTCCTATCAATGTTATTAGCATGGATGATGAGAACACAGATCCGTACACACAGACACACACATACCTGTGGCTTAGGGAACCAAAGCAAACCGTTGTGTTGCTCCAGGATGAGAAGGAGAACCTGCTGGTAACCAGAAGCCACCAGACAAGATGCTTTCTTTCCCTGAGGTTCCTGCCCGGCCAGCTCCCCCAGCTTCCAGCCCCTGCACAACCATAGGGAGTTGGAAAGGAATCCTTGTGCTTGGAAAGTCATTGGCGGTGAGGACTCTCTCATCCCTCTCCTCTGCTTCCTTGGGGGAGATGTTTGGCAACAGTTGGGGACCTGAAAAAAAGTCTTGGTTCTGCTTTCTGTTGAAGGGATGCAAAGATTTTCTGGGTAGCACTGGGGTTGTGGTTTTGTTGACTTTGCCCTTTTATGATCATTCCCCACCGAGACATGGGTTCTCCTCTTCCTTACCCAGCCTTCCCCCTTCCTGCACCTTCCCTCCCTTTCCTCCTCCCAGGCTGGATGCTACAGGATGGGGTGGTGGTGGAAAGAAACAGTAGCACAAAAGAAAAGGAAAACACTTTCTCCCTGCACATTTTCACCATGTAGTTGAAGGCCTAAATTAGGTACTAGGAAAAAAAAAAAAGGAAAACACAAATATGTGAGTGAGAGCATGAAAACATAGAACAGTTATCCCTGAGCAGAGGCGGTGGGGGCAGGTGGCTGGAGAGAGGCGGGGTAGGGAGGCAGGGTCCTGGCTCATCGATGCATCTGGCCCATGTGGCATTTGGGAAGGCAGAGAGTCACGCTTTGGCAAGAGATGCTCAGATGCCTAGGGGGCATTCGTGCCCTGAACCAGGGAAGGGAATGTGTCCATCCTTGTGCCCACCACTCATCTGTTCCATTTGCCCACTCTGGGCATCTTTCCTCCAGAGGGGCATGAACACATTTCCTGCCTGCCATGAAGGACTGCTGGGCAGGCTGGTACTGGCCAAAACACTTGGTGGGGTATGGACTATAGACCGGGCAGTGTGCTAGATACCACAGGGTCTGGAGGAATAAAGTACATCCCGGCCCAACCTTTCAGTTGCTTTTCAGCCTTAAAATTCCACTCCTCCAAGACACCCTGATCACATGTCAGATGGCGTGCCATCAGGGAAGGTATGCGTGTGTTTGGTCTCTCTGTTTAGGATGCATGTTGGTCAGTAGAAGATGAGCAGGCCTAGGCATCCCAATATTCTCACTCTCTGGGGCTGGGGGAGAGGAGCGCAGCAGACCTCAGCTCAGTGGCTTTTAAGTCTCCCAAGCACTGGCTGCCCTGGGAAGATGAGCATCCTTAACAGGAACGAGAGCGAGATGATGAAGGCACCTGGGCTAGAGTGTGTCGCCAGCCAGAGGGACTCAGAGCCTGGGCCTCCAGAAGCTGCCTTTGGGCCGCTGGGTGATGGGCAGGCAGGTGCAACTGGCAGGGCCTGATCAGAGGTCGAAAGGGACCCTCACAATGGCCTTGTCCAGTCCCCACTGGAGGAAGCAGAGATGAAGAGTGGTGGGACGCAGGCCTCATGCATGGGTAGGGTGGACTCCCACGGAGACCCCAGCCAGGCTGTCCCAGCTGCTCAGTGTTTCTGGCTTGGAGGTGGTGGGGAGGGCATGTCAAAGGTATTTTCAGTAAACCTTTCCTGTCCTCCTTTGGCCAGGTGCTTGTCAGATCTGAGCTTCATGCTCCACTAGACTCCCACTGTCTGACAGCATCAGAAATTGGCTATTTGCTCCAGCTCGCCCTTCCTCTACAAATGTCACAGCCACATTCCAGGTTCTAGCTATTCCCTGAAGAAGCCACCCCAAACTGGCTTTCAGGCTGAGCACCTGGGCTAAGGGGAAGGCTCGTATCTGCCCCTGGTTTGGTGTCAGCTCAGAGTTGGCTTAAAGCAGCCTTCACTTCCTCTGCTGGGCAGGTTCTGGGAAATGTTCTTCCCTGGACAGCACTGGCTCCCAGAAGGCAGTTTTAGTGATCTCTGTGGAGAGTCAGGGACATGAGGCTTTCATGATGCTTGGCTGGGGGTCTGGTTTTAAAGTGCTTGAGAACCCGAAGTGCATTCTGGGTTTGACCTACCCATCTGCTTGAAAGCCTTTGGGCAAGGCTCTTCCGACTGACCCAGTTTCAGCAATCTCTTGTGCCGGCAGGAGGAGAGAGAGGAAGGCCATCTGACTTGGATCCCATCTAGGCCAGACTGGCAGCAAGTCCCCCAGGCAGCCGGGTGGCCTCGGACCCTGAGCCTACAACCCACCCTCTCCCCCACCCTTGGCTCCATGAAGGGTGGACGCTGCTGGCCCAGTGGGCTGAGCCCCGAGATGGTCTTCCCTCCTCTTCTACTCAAGTCTACTCTCAGGCTGAGAATACAGTCTGCTCAGACCCCTTCCCAGCCTGAGGGTGACCCACTGGACCAATTAGGAAGTGGAGATCTGGGGGAGGGACCATCCCATCCACATCACACAGTCCACTGGATCAAGAGTCACAACAAGTCCTCAACTGGGTCTGCGTCTCCCTTTCCAAATGTGTTTAGACCGAGGGCAGTTTTAAAGCCCAGTTTTGGTGACATTCCCCTTTGAGAGCCCAGAAACGGAATATCTCTGCCAGGAAACCAAAATAAATTGATTTTCTTCTCCTTGCTGCCTGAAGTCCCACTTGTTTCTCCTCAGAGAGAAGCTGACTGTGGCAGCTTTGATGTCTTCCTGGGGTTCCTCTGGGTGAGCTGTGGCCCCAGGGGTAGGAAGGCTGGCAGGGGTCCCACAGGAGGGGACGCTGGCCCCAGCATCATGGGAGGAGGCTCAGGCCTGCGCAGACTCCGGTTGAGGAGAGAGCGTGAGGAGCCTGGGAAGGGGTTCCTTGAGCTTTCACACTGCCTGACCCAGCTGGTGAAGAGACCCTGGTGCCTCGCAGCTTCGGGAATTTACCATCCTCAGATTGCTTTGGGCTGTGGTTGGAAAGGTGGCCCCTGGAGATGTTCCAGTGATCTCCAATTGTCGAGGGTCCATTTGTACCTCTAGACCCACAGATAAGAAGCAAACTGGGTGTCACTTCTTCAGGTGTGGGCACAAGAGAGGAGGCCATTTTCACAGTGTATGCCCATAATGCCAAAATGCCTTCTAGTCTCTTCTACCTGCATCTCTTACATCTCCTGAGTTGGTAGGTGAGTTCTTTACCACTTCAGCCATCTGGGAAGCCCTTCTGTTCTACTCGCCCTGCCTCAACTCTTTGCAAAACTCTTAGTCATAAATGAATGGCCAAGAGAGTTGACCTCCAGCAACAGAAATGCCTGCTAATGAAGGTCTTCCTTTAATGCTCCCTTCAACTCCCTCCTCAGTGGACCTTGGGATCCAACACCCATTACCTCCTGCTGACGGGAGAGCTTAGAGTTGTCCAGCCCTGAGCCACTCGAGTACCTCAGATAATGTCCAGGATTGAGGTAGACACAGCTTCCAAGAGGTCAGGAGAAGGGCTCCAGACTTAGGAAGTTGCAATGGCCTGAGCAGATCTCCACTGGCTCCTCTAAAAAGCCATCACAGCAACAGACAGACAAAAGCCCCCGTTCTCCCACCCCACAGCCTCTTTCAGGTGTGATGTGACTGTCGTCTCAGCCGTAGGTGTGTGCGCGCCGCTCTGCTCCTGTCTGCCGGGGGTGCTCCTTTCTCCTGTGTGCTAAGTTCCCACTCTCGTGGCTCCTGCTGTGAAAAGTGCTGTGACGTTTCTGCCCTGTCTGAGGGATATTTCGAGGTCTCTCAGTGTTTCAGTATTGGAGATGAGGCCGTGCCACGTCTCCCAGTGTCCTAAGAGGACACGCGGGTTCTGTGACTTCCCAGAGAGCGGGTGTACTGTGAGCGTCCGGGAGGATCTCCAGGTGGGAAGCACCCCACACCTGGAATTGGATCCACTGGCAAGGACTTGTCCAGAAGCCGGGTCCGCTGCTTCCTTCAGAAGAGGGCTGATGGGAGGGCTGTCTGTGAGCCAGGACGCCGCCCTCTCCCCTTGCCTTCCTCCTGTCCTGACCTGGCTTCTGGGAGGGGTGCCAAGAAGAGGTCAAGTCCTATAGCCAATGTGAAGTGGGCATCGAGCAGCCTTTATCTTGGGGACCCCTGGACATCCCAGCCCCTCCATGGAGCCCTTGCACCTCCACAAAGACTGAGTCACAGGCCTTGTCCCTTATTGCTGTGGTTGTATCTCGTTCTGTGGTTGATTAGCAGTGTTGACGATCTATGTAGTGAATCATTTTGTCTGCAATTTAGAGAATGTGTAAACAAATAAAAGGTTTTAAAACTCTTGGCAATTTTTGGTTCTTCTCTCCCCACCCACCTCCCCATCCCCCGGCTGCCTCCCACCCCCAATCTTTAAAAATCATTTGCAAATGTATAGAGCCTGTGTGAGTAGACCCCTTTTGTTCTGGGGTGTCCAGTGGGACTACATGCGTATGCATGTGTGCTAGGCTCCAGGGAAATGCTGGAGCTTCCAGGTTTGAAGGAGACTCCAAAGGCGAGGAGTCTTCCAGGTCCTAATCGCTCTTGCAGATGGAATTCTGAGCCCGTCACACACAAACTCCAGAGAAGCCACGGTCTTGGTAGCTTTCGTGGACACAGCAGGCAGCTCCACCACGAGCGCCATCCCATGAGCCCTCTGAGAAGATGGCAGGGCATCCTGAAGAGAAGCCCCTGAAGTTTCCGGGGGAGGTGAGGCCGATGATTCAGAGATGACTCACAGCTGAGGTGGTGGCGGCAGTGGGGGAGAGAGACCTCAGGCTCAGGACCCTTCTAGAAACCAGCTGAGTCACTGCTCCTCCCGTCAGGTCGCGGCCTGTAAGGCAGTGAGATGGCTGCCCTGGGTGAGGGGCGGGAGGTTCGCAGGAAACAAGTCTGCCCCCCGCCCCCAGCCTGCTTAGCAACCTCCTTAAAGGCACAGCCTCTGGGTGCAGGATCTGAACCATGTGGAAGTGGTTTCCGGAGGCTACAGCTTGGGTGTTAGTCCAAACACATTCAAGGTAAATAAGTAAATAAAACTTCTGCTATGTGCTAGGCACTCAGGATACGGCAGAGAAACAGGACCCCACACCCATGGAGCTTACAAACCACATAGGTAATAATATGACATGAGGGACACAGTCCAGGGGACATCAGGGGAGCCAGACCACAAGCAGGGACTTCTGGTCTCAGCGTGCTTCTAGTTGGAGTCTATTGTGTTTTTTGGAAGACACAGAAGGACATGCAGCGGGGAAAGACGGGGTCTCTTTCAGCTCCTCTGCTGATTAAATGTTCCACTGTCCTGCAATGTTATCACACACCTTCAGCCTTTCCTTTCAGAAGTGGACTGGGGGGGCGGTTCTTTCTAGCAGAGGGGCCGTTGATCACGGTTGCAGACACAGGCTAGGCCTTCACCCAGGATGGTCTCAGGTGGGTGTTGGGCGGGTAGTGCTGAGCTGCTGATTCCAGCGCTGGGGGACTCAGGTTCGTAACCAAGTTCAGGCAGGAAAAGATGGCATAAACACCTACCACAGGGCTTTCATCTGCACATAGGGGAATGTGATGTTTCTGCTCTGAGCCCGGGAAACCAGCTTTGCATCCCAGACTCAATCCACCATTTCCTGAGAGAGGGCTTCCGGGGAGGCAATGGGTCTCAGGGCCTGGGAAACTAACCTAGTATACAGATCGGACCCTGATGTTGCTCTAGAGGGTGGCAGGGATGAAGGAGGGCGGGGAAAACTGGAGGGACCCACATTATGGTCAAGCAAACTCAGAGAGGAACAGGTTTCCTTTGTTCTGTCCTTGGGCAGAGGAGAAAGCATGGGGAGAAGGGACTAAGGAGAAGGGACCAGTGGGATAACCCTTTGTGTTGGAGAGTTGAAGGGCATGGGCTGGTGACAGAGAGGGTGTGACTTCTCCTTCTTGGTGGAACAGAAAGGAGTCAGAAGGGCTGAGTCTCATGTTATCTCACTGGGTGACCTTAGACTTTTGCAGATATAGGCAAGACTGTCTACAAAGCCAGCCCCAGACTCAGGCAGGCTTGGCGAAGGAGCCAACAGATCAGGTGGGTACCCATGCGAGAACTAGTGCCTATCCTTCTCCTGTCTTGGGTCAGAGGCCCTGGGATGTCCAGCAATGCCTGATTCCAAGCAGCCCTGGGAAGGACATGGTTTCACGCCAGACACCAGGAAGCTGGAAGTCTGGGTCATTCTACAACACTGGTTTTCCCCAAGTGCAGGGGCCTAGGCTTCTAGAAGGCACCTTGGAGATGTCCAGAGGCCTCGTGGGGCAGGGGTGGAGAAAAGGTTCCTAAGCCCCGAACTTGAAGCAAATGATGACTAGCACACAGTTTAGTTCCGTTCAGTTGCTCAGTCATGCCCAACCCTTTGTGACCCCATGGACTGCAGCACACAGGCCTCCCTGTCCATCACCAACTACCGGAATTACTCAAACTCATGTCCATTGAGTCGGTGATACCATCCAACCATCTCATCCTCTGTCGTCCCCTTCTCCTCCCACCTTCAATCTTTCCCAGCATCAGGATCTTTTCAAATGAGTCAGCTCTTCACATCAGTTGGCCAAAGTATTGGAGTTTCAGCTTCAGCATCAGTCCTTCCAATGAACACGCAGGACTGATCTCCCTTAGGATGGACTGGTTGGATCTCCTTGCAGTCCAAGGGACTCTCAAGAGTCTTCACCAACACCGCAGTTCAAAAGCATCAATTCTTTGGCGCTCAGCTTTTTTTATGGTCCAACTCTCACATCCATACATGACCACTGGAAAAACCATAGCCTTGACTAGATGGACCTTTGTTGGCGAAGTAATGTCTCTGCTTTTTAATATTCTGTCACTAGCACATGGTTCTGATTTAATCCGTTTCATATATTGCTGTTTGCTGCTTTAAACACACACCCATGTAAAAACATCTTTGGGTTTTCATGATAGGAGGGGCCTTTGAGGCTTCAGGAGGCCATTGAGGGCCCACCACCCGCTGCCCAGACACAAGTGGACACCGCCTCTGGTCCCAGCTTTCTCCAAAGGAGGCCTGCTGCCGGGGCGCTCCTCCCCTGGGTTTCTCTTAAACAGCGCAGAGCAACATCCTTCACCACCGGAGCTTTCACTTCCTCCTCTGCTGGGGGTCCCTGCAGCGCGCCCCTCCCCACCCTGGCTCAGACGGCCTCTCCCCTGTCACCCCCCGTCACAAGCCGCAGCCCCTGCCTGTTTCAGCGGGGCCAGAACAACAGTGCGTTCCCAAGACGGGTGGGTTGAGAACCAGTTCGGGCTAAACTTGAGGTAATTAGCATTGTTAATGCTCGTTCTGTGATATTACAGCTGTGAGCCTCATTAAAGCGCTCTCCAGGGGGAGGCGAGCAGAGATTCAGGTGTCAGCGCTGCTCCTCACACCCGCGCCCGCCTGCCGGCTCCCAGCCTCTGCTCAGAAGCCGGGCCCAGCCCGCTCCCGTCTGCTGGCATCCGGGCTGTCCACCCTTCTCAGCTGGGACTCGCCCCTCCCGCCCCTCTCTCCAGCCCAGCAAGCTCGGAGTCTCTTCCACCCAAAGAGAAACGTGCCCCCAGGAGGGAGCGGAATGGCTGCCACTGGCCTTTGTGGCCCCCAGACCAGCTTGGAAAGAAAGGGGTCTTCGTGGGAGCAGGAGGCCTGAGCCTGCCTTCTGCCTGCGTCCGGAGCTTTTTATCCAGAGCAGTTCCTGTCTTCTCTTCCCACCCCTTCAGAGAAAAGCCAAGGCCCTGTGTCCGCCACCGCCCCCCACCTGCACCCCCCCACCTCCTGGCGGGAGTTCCCGGCTTGACCGACTGGCATCTGCTGGGCGGCCCCTCCTCAGGAAGAAACCCGAGTCCCTCTGGCTTCCGTGTCTGGGATTCCTGATTGCTGGAAGAGGAGGCAGGGGACCGACTATTTGCCAAACAGAGAAACATGAAACGTTCCTCAACCCCCTTGAAACCTTGAGGAAAATAATGCCAGCCCCCTCCAGGGACTAGACAGAGGCTCAGCCCCCAAACAGAGGGAAAACACAATTCCAGAGAGTCTCCCTGGGGGCGCTGGGGGAGCTGAGGAGGGCCTGGCAGGGGTCCCAGACCCTTCCCTTCGGTCATTTCCCCTTTCTGCTCCACTCACACCTCAGGGTGCTCTGTGTCCATGGAGAAGCTCAGAGGGGGTCATCTCAGCCAATTTCATAAACATAAAGACAACGTCTACTGTGGGCTGCAGCCTGTGGGGGAGGGGGGCTCATCTAGAGCTTGGTGTCAACAGCAGAGGTTCCCCATGGGAACCGCCCGCCAGCTGTGGGGACAGTGTGTGCACAAATGGCTCTAATTCAGGATGGAACGAGGGATGATGGTCCTGAGTCTACACAGTGGAGGAGAACAGGTCCAGAAGGGCTGGGTGCATTGGAGCAGAACCGGAAGGGATGCTCAGGACCAGGATAGCAGTGATCTGGAATTCAGCAGTGGGCTTTCCAAGTGGAGAGGATGATGGGAACAAAGATCCCCCCTCTCCTACCCCCGCTGCTTTATTCTAGGAACTTTAGGTTGGCCTGAGACCTGTATCGTAAGTCCTGGGATCCAGGCTGCCCCTCAGATCTAGGGCAAACTCTTCCCTGGAGTCCTAGTTGCCGTCAAGACCGCACAGAGGCTGAGAGCTGGTTTGGAGGCTCTGAGTCCTTAACCTGTGAGAGATGAGTCTGAGGTCTTCCAGCAACTCTCCCGTCATTTCGTCTGACATGCGGGTTGGGATCCTGTAACTTGTATGTCCTCTCCCCTCCCTCTAGGCATCTGCCCTAAGGACAGCTCCTTATACTGTGCCCAGCTCTTCAAACCTTAGTGTACATCCTTTCTAGGTGGTTTCTTCCAATATTCGTTTCCCACAGCTACTCAGAGCTTCACCACCCTTCCGTTTTGTCTTTGATTACCGTGTCTGAATTGGTTCTACGTAGAAGGCCACTCCCCGGGTTTTCCACACCCGCCCTTTTGTAATCATACTCTGTCCACCTACAGACACTTTTAAGGATCCACTCAGCCTTCTGTCCTCATGGAACCTTAACAGTGCTTGGCACTCCCTGCCCCGTTTGTGAGGTTTCTTGCTGGACTCCCCCATCAGGCTGAGCTTTTTAAGGGCAAAGGCTGTGTCTTATTCATGGTTTAATCCCAACTACCCTGGTACATATTCAGTGAATGAATGAATGCATACATGGATGGTTAGATGGATGGATACCTGAGTGACTGAATGAGCAAACCAGAGGAAATAAAGTGTGTGTGTAGAGGGGTGTGGAGCATAGTTGGCTTCACAGATATAGGTATTTTTCCTTCTGGGGAAAGGCCTTGGCAAAATTAGCCGCAGGTCTCCCACGGGCATGCACCCTTCTCAGGAGAAGGCGGCTCTATTGGGTGGGAAGGACTGGGTGGCTGAGTGTTTACTCATCTCTCTCTGCTGGGTGCCTGCAGCCCACTTAAAACCTCAATCCTTCCAGTCCCACTGCATTATTAACAGGATCTATATTAAGTGGGCCACCCTGTGTTCCTCTTAAAGGAAATCCACTTGCACTTAAAGAAATAATAAATTATGAAAACGATCTCCATGCTTCTCTGGGGTAAAAAAGACGAGCTTTCTCTTTAAAGAGCTCATAAAGGACCCTGGAGAAAAAAAAAAAAAGATGGTTAGATTAGTCCCTCTAATCTAAGCACAAACTCAAGTCATTGATAAAGAACACCTAAATGTACAAGGTTTAAAACTGGTGGTTTATAACTACCCTTTGATTTTTTAAGGACTCGATCTTCCTCCAACTAGAACTTATATTGGAGAGGGGGTGGATGCAACTTCTGGGGTGATCTTTTCCTTGTGCTTTTGTTGTGTCATAAAATCATTAGCTTTCCTCTAGCTATGCCATTTAAAATATACACTCTTCTCAGAACTGTATGCTTTTAATTATGTCTTGAGGCCAAAACTATTACCCCTGGGGATACAATCCCAATTACCTAATGGAAGTCAGTAAGAAAATACATTTCAGTTACAAAAGTCACTGGACTCTAACACTTGGAGGCCCATTTATGGACTGGAAGGAGACACCAGGAAAGTTCATGGCTGCCTCAGTGGACACTATGAAACTCAAAACTGCTGGTGGAGGAGCTTTGGGGCCTGAGAATGCTTGAAAGGAAGGCTAGCATTGCCACTTGAAGTAACTATTGGCAGGAATGTTACATTACCTCCAAGAGCCTCAGTTGCACTACCTGTAAAATGGGTATAATGACACCCACTTTTTGAGTTGCTATGAAGGTTGAAGACAATGACGTGTGTATAGTGCCTGGTGCATAGGGTCCATCTTCTCTCTTCTCTTGCCACCCACTCTCTCACACTTTAATGATAGATGTGACAATCACTTCCATCCAGGAGAAAAGGTTAATAAGATCTTGTCCCTTAAGAAACTTAGGAGGCACAAGAGGGCCAAGCAAAGTATGTGGCTGGGGAGTCTGAGACAGGTGGCTTTGCCTTTGTCTCTCAATGGAGATAATTACCTCCACCTTGTATCTTGCATTTGTAGAAGATGAAATGAGACGACTCAGGTAGAGCTCTTGGGTCTGTACTTGGCACTTGATAGGTGCCCACGAAATAGTTGTGTGGTCCCATATGGTTAAGATTACTCACCGAAATGAGGGGAATGTGGCAAATGTCACAGAGCTGTCAGATGATGTGCCACGAGAGTTCAGGGGGAGAGGACTTCCAACTGGAGAGAAAGCCATAAGCTTCAGAGAGGAGGTGGCATTTCGACTCATTGAGATATTAGGTGATGGGAGGAGGAGGAAGAGGGAGATCATTCCAGGCACATATGAGAAGAAAAGAAAATACAAGAAAATGT
Organism: Cervus elaphus; assembly: GCF_910594005.1. Classification (NCBI taxonomy): domain Eukaryota; kingdom Metazoa; phylum Chordata; class Mammalia; order Artiodactyla; family Cervidae; genus Cervus; species Cervus elaphus. The sequence continues at coordinate 18,548,351 of NC_057826.1, forward strand.
GGCTGGCAGTCCAGGCTGACCAGTGTGTAAGGAGTTTTAGGACCTGAGGCAGGGAAGCCTGGGGCTGGAGTCTGACCTGGAAAGCCTTCAGTGAGGGGACGGAGCAGGGAGCTTTGATGGAGAGCTCTTAAAGGTCCCTGAGTAGGAGGCATTAGTGTAAACTGCCCCTGTGATTTGTGAGCTGCTCTGGATTTGAGGTGGGGATGAGGGAGACCCCTGGCTCTCCGACCAGGGCCCTGTCAGTTGGAGCCTGCTGGTGACCACAGGAGGACAGACTTTCTGGGCGAAGGCTAGATGCCAAGGGTGTGTGGGCAGGAGTGCCCAAGCCAGGGTTTTGGGTTGAGAAGGGGGGGCCAGAGGCTGCGGCCCCTTTGCTCTCTGCCCTGTCTACTCCTCTTCCTCCCTTCCTTTCCTCTCTCTCTCTTTCTTGGAGCTGCTGCAGGCTGGGGGAGGGCTGGAAACTGTACCAGGAACACAGGAGTTGAGACCCTGCTGGGATTGGGAAGGGAATAGGAGAGGCTAGGGAGCTGGAATGGCCAGGCCGGGTGGCCTGTTGGCCTGGCCTCGCCCTGCAGCGAGTCCTTTGGGGTCTGCAGCCCAGGTCACGAGAGGCATAGCTCTCATGGTATCAGGGAGCTGGGCCCTGCGTCCAACCTTTGGATAACCCTTCTCTAGTCCATGGATGGGCTTCCAAAACTTGACTGTAAAGTTGTGTGTGTGTCTGTCTGCCTGGTTTCCTCAGGTTCTTAACGGGATCTGTGGCACCCCCAGAACGGAGGCACCCCTTATCCAAGCAGATGAGGAAACTTCGGCCTGGACATGGAGCCTGACTTGCTGGGTCCCACAGCTGGTTAACTGCCCGCCAGGGCCACTTGCCATTTCTTCTGCAAAGGGTGTGTATTGGGAGAGCCGTGGTCCTGGGAGCTGACCCAGGAGTGGGAACAGCGAGGAGAGAGGGAGGGGAGAGGGAAGAAAGGAAAACCCAGAATTGCCCAGGGATTAACCATCTGTGTGTTTGTGGGGGCCAGTCCCCCCAGGACACCTGATCCCCTCCTCCAGGTATTGTTCAAGTTTTTTCCCAGGGATGGACTGGGCTGGGTGGGTGGGGGTGGAGCAGAGAGGGGAGGGAAGGGAGAGAGGGATCGAAGACAGCAACAAGGGGAGAGTGTGAGGGGTGGGGGAGGAAAAGGCGGGCACCCAAGGGGCACAGAAAGTGGGCGGCCCTCCTCTGCGGCCTCCCAGGGCCTTGGGGCCAGACGGATGTGAAGGGAGGCTGAGGGCCTCCACCACCAGGATTCTCCAGCTTGCTGGCTGGAACCTGGGTCTTGCCGTTAGTTCGTCTTCTCTTCCCCCGCCTAGTCCCACCACCTCTTCTTTCCCACACTCGCCGGGCAGCCGGGCAGCCGTTGCTGGCTTTGAAATCCCAGACTCTGGCAGCGGGGAGGGACCTGAGGGACCAGCCCAGTGGTTTTCAAAATGTGGCTCTGACAGACCTCGGAGGGCTCCCTGAGATGAACAGGTGTGCGGCCGGAGCAAGCACGCTTGTGCCTGATTGGCCTCCCATCTGCATTTTTGTGGGGGAAGGAGCTCCTTGGCTCAAAAACCACGAATTCTAAGCTTCTTCTTCCCCCTACCCCACACCTTATAGAAAGGGAAACCAAGGTTGAGACTTGATGCAGGTGATAGGGAATCTGGGCTGGTTTTCAGGTTAGGCCTCCCAACCTCAGACCACTTGTCTGATCTCTTCTCCCTGGCTTCTAATGGCAGGAAAGGCATTGCAGAGGAGAAGTGATGGACCTGGGTGGGTTTTGAAGCCAGGGAAAGAAAGGATCATGTCTGAGCGCCAGAAGGAGTGCACCTCGCCTGCCAGCAAAGCCTGGGGAAATTCTCTCCATTGCCCCGCTGCTAGAATCCTGGGTCCTTTTTCTCCCGCCCAGCAGGGAAACGGGGTCAGGGGACAAGGGGCAGGGGCGGAAGGGAGGCCCTCAGGTTCATCTTCTGGAGGTTTAGGCTCTTTGCTCCTCCAACGCAGCGGTGTTGGGATGACTCTGCGTCCTTGTCAGCCTGGTGGGATGCTCTGACAAGCCTGTCTCTCTGTCTTCCAAGGCTGAGTAGACAGATGAAAGCAGCCCCAGCGGCTGAGCTGGTGCCCCAAGCAGAGGTGGCTTCTGGGCAGCTGCTGAAGACCTCATTTGCATATATGCAAATGACGCCTGGCTCCTCTCCTTTCCAGCATCATCCAGGCAGACCCAGGTGCTGCTGGAAGAGTCTCAGATTTCACATCAAAATAAGCCTCTTGAATAGGGATTTTTTGGTCTTCCAACATGAAATTTCTTTTGAACTCCTAAAACCCTGGTGCCTTTCTCAGTCCCCAGGCCCCGGCTCTATCCCATTCCAGTCATGTTAGCTTCTCAAAGCCTAGGAATCAGAGCTGAAGAAACAGATTTGGAGATAACCAAGATTAGAGGGTAGAGTTCAACCTGGGCAGCCAGGAGGTTCTAAGTGCTGATCCCCGTTCTGCCGCTGGTTCAGGGTTACCTGCCGGCCTCCTAACCTCTCTGTACCAAAGTGCACCGATGGGTAAACAAAGAGAGGGGCTGATGGCCCTTTTCGGCTCCAACAGTCTGCAAATGTTTGTGAACATCTGCATTCAGGCTCTCTGGTTGTAAATAACACACATAGCAACACAAGGCCACTGAGCTGAAATAGAGTGACATATTAGGAGGACACATGGGTGTCTCAGGAACACAGGACTGGCAACGATAGGTTCAGAAGGGCGGGGAAGTAGGGTAGGGAGAACTGTCTGTTCCCTCCATCTCTTCTTTTAGCTCCCTTCTGGACAATGGCTTTAATCGTGTTTCTTGAGACTGATTATTCTCTGTTCCTCAATGAAAATGAATATCCCTCAACACCAAGTCCAGGGAGAGTAACTCACAGAGACTGAGTTGAATGTCTATCAGGCATCTGATTCCAGATTCCTAGAAGAGAGCAACTAATGGCCTGGCTGGAGTCAGGTAATCCCACTGGTCCAATCAGCAATGACCAGGAGGTCAGGGACATGCAGGAAACACATGGCTGCATGAGGCCCATAGTCTGACTCTGAGGGAAGGTTTCCAGGAGCTGGGTAGACACAAAAGAAGTCCACCACATCCTACTAAGTATATGGTGCTGAATTAAGGTGAGAGCTACTGAGTCTTTACAATGGGACAGGCACTGGGCTTCACATATTTCCTACAAGGTTCAACAAACCAGTGAATTAGATGTTATTATCACATTTAACCCTCATAGCTATCCTTCCAAGTGAGTTCCATTATTCTACCCATTTTACTTACTCCTTGGAAGGAAAGCTATGCCAAACCTAGGCAACGTATTAAAGAGCAGAGACATCACTTTGCCAACAAAGGTCCATATAGTCAAAGTTATGGTTTTTCCAGTAGTCATGTATGGATATGAGAGTTGGACCATAAAGAAGGCTGAGCACTGAAGAATTGATGCTGTCAAGCTGTGGTGCTAGAGGAGACTCTTGAGAGTCCCTTGGACTGTATAGAGGTCAAACCAGTCAATTCTAAAGGAAATCAACCCTGAATGTTCACTGGAAGGACTGATGCTGAAGCTGAAGCTCCAGTACTTTGGCCACCTGATGGGAAGAGCTGACTCATTGGAAAAGACCCTGATGCTGGGAAAGATTGAGGCAAAAGGAGAAGGGAGGGCAGAGGATGAGATGGTTAGATAACATCACCTACTCAACGGACATGAATTTGAGCAAACTCTGGGAGATAGTGGAGGACAGAGAAGCCTGCTGTGCTGCAGCCCATGGGGTCTCAAAGAGTCAGACACAACTTAGTGGTTGAACAACAACAACCCATTTTACAGATGGGGAGCCTGGGGATTGGTGAGGTTAAATAATTTGCCTAAGGTCTTGCAGCTTATACAGCTGAGATTCTCACCTGAGTCTCTCTGAGCATCAGATTTATCTTCTCTAAAACAGTAACTTCTATTCAGTCGGACTGTTGTGAAGATTAGTGATGTATGGTATGACCAGTGGTTGATGGAGTGCTTGGCATGTAGTAACCACTTATTTAGGGTGAAGTGGCTCTTTGGCCAGTGCTTGAAGTCCTGTAGGGACTGGGGATTCAGTAACTTCAATAGCAGGTAATTCTACCTGTAGGCAGTCCTGACTATTAAAAAGTTTTTCATTTCTGGAACTTTTGGACAAGAATGAAATTGGACTCTCAGTAACTTCTAGTTACTGGCCCTAGCTCTATCAGTTAGGGGCTACAGTAGGCAGAATCATGACTCAAAGATGTCCACGTCCTAGTCTCAGAATCTGTTATGTTACAGGACAAAGGGGAATTGAAGAAGGAATCAGTTGACTTTAAAATAGAAATGGGTTTAATATAATCACACAGGTCCGTATGAGATGGAAGAAGGAGGCAGAAGAGTCAGCTTTAAAGTGACATGATATCAGAAAGACTCAATCGGCTATTCTTTGCTTTGAAGACAGAAGAAGGGGCTGTGAGTCAAGGGCTGTGGGCAACCTCTAGAAATTGGAAAAGGCACGGCAGTGGATTCTGTGAAACCTATGGAAAGGAATGCAGCCCTTGAGACCTTGATTTTAGGACCTCTGACCCTCAGAACTGAAAGATAATACATCTGTGTGGTTTTTTTATTTTTTATTTATTTATTTTTATTGAAGGATAATTGCTTTACAGAATTATTGTTGTTTTCTGTCAAACCTCAACATGAATCAGCCATGGGTATACATATAGCCCCTCCCTTTTGAACCTCCCTCCCATCTCCCTCCCCATCCCACCCCTCTAGGTTGACACAGAGCCCCTGTTTGAGTTTCCTGAGCCATCAGCAAATTCCCACTGGCTGTCTATTTTGCATATGGTAATGTGAGTTTCCATGTCATTCTTACCATACACCTCACCCTCTCCTCCCCTCTTCCCATGTCCGTAAGTCTGTTCTCTATGTCTGTTTCTCCATTGCTGCCCTGTACTGTTTTTCTAGATTCCATATATAAGATTCTAGATTCAGTACTGTTTTTCTAGATTCCATATATAAGGCACTGTGTTTGTCATAGCTATAGAAAAACTAATAGAAATAGAACAAAAAGTAGAAATAGTGAATAGAAAAGCTGATACGGGGCATTCCAAGGAAATCAGATCTTTGAATCCAGCATTTTGTTCCCCTGTCTTCTCCTCTAGGCTGTACAACCCTGGTTCCTTTAAGTGCTCCTCATGTGAACATTTTAGAGTTCTAGCCATATCAGAACTAAGAAGAGACTGTTAATTTAGCAATTATTGGTTCAGTGGTGCCTTTCCATAGAGGTAAGCTACCTAAGGACTTCCCTCATGGCTCAGCTGGTAAAGAATCCTCCTGTAATGTGGGAGACCTGGGTTCCATCCCTGGGTTGGGAAGATCCCCTGAAGAAGGGAAGAACTGCCCACTCCAGTATTCTGGCCTAGAGAATTCCATGGACTATATAGTCCATGGGGTGGCAAAGCATCGGACACAACTGAGTGACTTTCACTTTCACTTTTCAAGCTACCTAAGCAGCACAGACAGATGGATGGAGTCTAGACTGCAAAGGTTGGTGATTGTATGATGGCAGCGATGATGGAGAAAAGTAAGTGCACGTGTAATTTATCACTCCTCAGCCTCTCCTAGCACCCTGCTAAATATCAGAGTAACCTTTAAAGAAGGCAGGAGGCCATCAATTAAATAAACAGATGCTTTGATGGAGAATAGAAGTGTAAACATAGGCATCATCTCATAATTTACTGATGGTAAATCAGCCTATTCATTCAGTGGGCTGTTCTCCATCTGACTAAAGACAAAGGAAGAAATCCATCACAGTGGTGTAAGGACTTTCATGAGACCCAATAAGCAACAAAACAGATTACAGAAAAAGGCTGGACATCTTTTTCCTGGGGTTACATTTTTTATTTAAACAAGAGGCTGCATAGGATTTTGTCTGGAATGATTTATGCAATACGTTTGGAGATGCAAGGGATGGATTAGATGATCTTTGGATGGTATGTATGTGTGGGCAGTATGTGTGTGTGGATGCTAAGTCACTTTAGGCATGTCTGACTCTTTGTGACATTATGGACCATAGCCCACCAGGCTCCTCTGTCCTTGGGATTTTCCAGGCAAGAATACTAGAGTCGCCATGCCCTCCTCCTTGGATAGCATATGTCATCTTTTAATTCTAGGATCAAAGGTTGTGATTTCAGCCTGCACATTCACACTCATGATTAAACCTGTTACACAGGTTGCTTAGTACAGATGCTTAGTACACTGAACCATAGTTCCAGTGACCTGATGATGTGTATGACATATTCAGCAAAACTGGGCCAGGGATTAATATTGCTAAGGTCAGCCTGGTCATTTTGGGTATGCAGGGTGTAATCTTTCATAATCTTTCATAAGGGTTCACTACTCTTCCGTATCTTAGTTCATCTATAATGGACTGGCAGAGAGAGATGGTTATTAGAAAAGAAAATGCACTTAGAGTTCCCCCATGAATCATTTATGGAAGACACCATGCTTAGCAAAGCCGATGAAAATATGGCTGGTAAGGGCAACTCAGTCACTATTTCTGGATGGCTTTCAAGCATGACTACTGACCACAGAAGTGGGCCTGGATGCACTGGAAGGATTTAGTGTGGAAGGGAAAATGTGTGGGCGGAGAATGAGCCCAAGGGGGCTGGCTTTCAGAAGTCACCCTGTTGTGGCACCCGCACTGTTAGGGTCCCTCACATAAGAAGGGGTCCTTTGCCTTACTTTCTTCCATATTCCCACTCTAGGCCAGAGGAGGAGAGGCCAGCTGAAAAAGCAGTTAATTCAACATAACTGAGGTTTGGACAATTAATTTGTAAATATGCAAGCAGCTCCGGAGAGGGAGGAAGTGGTTTCCTCTTAGCACACCCGGTGAAAGATGGTGTGATGTTATCAAGGCTTTTGGGTAACCAGCAGAAAGTTTTTTAATCCTCACTCTGCCCACACTCAGGCTATCAGAGCTGCGATAGCCTAACGATAGGGGCCTCAGGAGCCCAAAGAAGGAGAGAATCCGTGCTCTCTGGGTCAGCTATAAATAGAACTTGTTAAGATCTTTCTAGAAGGCTGGGGAAAGCAATCAGCTAACTGAAGAACTGTCAGGAGTTTGCCCAAGGGCACAGTTGGACCTGGGCTTTTTCTTTCCTTCACAGTCGATAACTAAGGGGAAATGTGTTTACTTTTTCCAGGTGTGTTTGAATCACAGCAGACCTCCTGTTGGGGAGGTAGTGTGGAGGAAGAGGAGGGCTGTACTTGGGGCAGGACGACCCCGCTTTGAATCTTTGCTCCACAGTATATTTCCTACATATGAACCTTCACGTTGCGAATTTTCAAAGATGAGAACATGTGCTCCGTCAGTGTCAGGCGTGAGTGAAATGGCAACTTGCCCTTCCTCTCCTACTGCCGCTGATCCTTCAGCTCTACCATCTCTCACCTCCGCTCCCTCCTCCAGTCACTAACTCTTCTCCTCTGTTCACTCAACGTCAGCCCCTGTATGCAAGCTGTTGTACTGTGCCACCATCCTTTTCAAGGTACTGCAGAATAAGATTAAAAATATTTTCTCTACTTTTGTGTTTGTTTTCATGTATTATTTGTGTGAGGACTATGTAAACCTATTACAGTACAGTACCTTAGAGTCGATTGTATTAGCTGGGTACCTAGGCTAACTTTGTGGGACTTAGGAACAAACTGGACTTAATGAACATCCCCAAAAAAAAGAAATGCAAGAAAGCAAAGTGGTTGTTTGAGGAGGCCTTACAAATAGCTGAGAAAAGGAGAGAAGTGAAAGGCAAAGGAGAAAGGGAAAGATATACCCAACTGAATGCAGAATTCCAGAGAATAGCAAGGAGAGATAAGAAAGCCTTCTTAAGTGAACAATGTAAATGTAAAGAAATAGAGGAAAACAACAGAATGGGAAAGACTAGCGATCTCTTCAAGAAAACTGGAGATATCAAGGGAACATTTCATGCAAAGATGGGCACCATAAAGGACAGAAATGGCAAGAACCTAACAAGCAGAAGGGATTAAGAAGAGGTGGCAAGAATACACAGAAGAACTATACAAAAAAGGTCTTAATGACCTGGATAACCACAGTGGTGTGGTCACTCACCTAGAGCTGACAACCTGGAGAGTGAAGTCAAGTGGGCCTTAGGAAGCATTACTACGAACAAAACTAGTGGAGGTGATGGAATTCCAGCTAAGCTATTTCAAATCCTAAAAGATGATGCTGTTAAAGGGCTGCACTCTATATGCCAGCAAATTTGGAAAACTCAGCAGTGGCCACAGGACTGGAAAAGGTCAGTTTTTATTCCAATCCCAAAGAAGGGCAATGCCAAAGAATGTTCAAATTACCATACAATTGCGCTCATTTCACATGCTAGCAAGTTAATGCTCAAAATCCTTCAAGGTAGGCTTCAACTGTGTGAACCGAGAACTTACAGATGTATAAACTGGATTTAGAAGAGGCAGAGGAACCAGAGATCAAATAGCCAACATCTGTTGGATCATAGAAAAAGCAAGAGAATTTTAAAAAAAAGTCTACTTTTGCTTCATCGACTATGCTAAAGCCTTTGACTGTGGATCACAACAAACAGTGGAAAATTCTTAAAGAGATGAGAATACTAGACCACCTTACCTGTCTCCTGAGAAATCTGTATGCAGGATAAGAAGCACATCAAGGCTGAATATTGTCACCCTGCTTATTTAACTTATATGCAGAGTACATCTTGCAAAATACCAGGCTGGCTGAAGCACAATCTGGAATCAAGATTTGCCAGAAGAAATAGCAACACCTTCAGATATGCAGATGCTACCACTTTAATGGCAGAAAGCGAAGAGGAACTAAAGAAACTCTTGATGAAGGTGATAGAAGAGAGTATAAAGAAACTCTTGATGAAGGTGATAGAAGAGAGTAAAAAATCTGGCTTAAAACTCAACATTCAAAAAACTAAGATCATGGCATCTGGTTCCATTACTTCACGGCAAATAGATGGGGAAAAAGTGGAAACAGTGACATTTTATTTTCTTGGTCTCAAACATCACTGGGGACAGTCACTGCAACCATGAAATTAAAAGACTCTTGCTCCTTGGAAGAAAAGCTATGACAAACCGAGACAGCATATTAAAAAGCAGAGATGTTGCTTTGCCAACACAGGTCCATCTAGTCAAACCCATGGTTTTTCCAGTCGTCATGTACAGATGTGAGAGTTGGACCATGAAGAAGTCTGAGCACAGAAGAATGGATACTTTTAAACTGTGGTTCTGGAGAAGACTCTTGAGAGTCCCTTGGACAGCAAGGAGATCAAACCTGTCAGTCCTAAAGGAAGTAAACCCTGGAGAAGAAGTGGATGACAGAGGATGAAACGGTTGGATTGGCATCACCGACTTGATGGACATGAGTTTGAGCAAGTTCCGGGAATCAGTGATGGATAGGGAAGCCTGGTGTGCTTCAGTCCATGGGGTCGCAAAGAGTTGGACATGACTTAGCAACTGAACAACAGCAACAACCTTTCAAAGTCTTTGTTTCCTTACCTGTAAAATTCTGGTAATGAATGGACTGGATTAATCTCACAGAGGGTATCCTGGGTCTCCAGCTTAATGACTGCAGATCTTGGGGGTTTCTTGGCCTCCATAATCACAGGCAATTTCTTATAATAAATCTCTCTCTCCATATGGGCTTCCCTGAGAGCTCAGTTGGTAAAGAATCTGCCTGCAATGCATATAGCTGAATCTAATCTATTTGTTCTATCTCTTTGGAGAACCCTGACTAATACAAGATTCCTCCCTAGGCCTCTGACCCTTAGGCTAATCCACACAGTAGCTGGGGATGAAGGTCAGGGAGTCCAGGATCTGCTTCTCTCAGCAAAATACTGTGGGAAGGAGTCCTTTAGCAGGGGCTATCTTCCTGTATTGGTTTTCTGGCATCACTCATAGAGTCATTAGCCAAGCATCCCATAGCCCCTTGCATTACGTTGCCCATTAGAGTCACTATCTAAATAAATAACAATATGAGAGGTACCCTGGAATGGTGAAGGGAGATGGGCTCTACAGACAGATAATGACCAAGAGCAAGTCACTTAACTTCTGGAGTCCCAGCATCTCCTCTGGGAAATGGGGATAAATGTATTACTTTTCGTGACGGTGCCAAAAATTAAATGAGATGACTGTAAAAGTTACTGGTATGTGTAAAGTGCTCACCAAAACCCTAGATTCATTCTTTCCTTCTCCTCACCCCCGCCCCCAACCCTGGTATTGTAATTCTCTCTATGGTGGTTTCCTTTTGGTGCTGCTGGTAGAGCTTGTAGAACTTTCTGGAACTCCTGTCTTGGTACTGCAGAATATCCAGATCCTGAGAACAGTAATGGCTGCTTGAACTGCATCATACCTTCCTTTGTAGAATTTCTGACATTCACAATCCTCCTCACATTCTCCTCTTCTGTCCCTTGGAACATTTTTAGTAGTTAACCTATATTTCTCTGTAAAGGACTCTAACTGAATTCAGCTGTAAGGCAGGGCACTCTTTGGTTTTGGAGAAGTCATAGATTCCATGGCAGAGCGGGTGATAAGAACTTTGAAAGAGCAAGAATCTTGAGAAGTAAGTATAAGGCAACATTATTTTTATTTCTATTGTCCTTTTCAAATGTACTCATGGAGGAAAATTCTTTCCTTACCCTAGACAAGAACTCATGCAGTTCCATGACTTTCCTTCGATAATAAAAAGTCCTGCAGTCATGCTGAGTCACTGGACAGTGTCTCAACCCAGAAATTAGAATGCCGAGACCCATGCAATTACCCAAACCCCACAACTCAATAGCCAGGCTACTACAGGTGGGAAGCCTGTGGGTGATAAAAGTGTGTGAACAGAGGGTTTCTTCTTTCTTTCTTGGTTCTGACTCCTCTAGTCCCCCAGGTGGAATTAAGGTCCTGAAATGAAGCAGGCAGGGGAGAAGAGAGGAGAGGAGCCGGGAGGCTCTTGCTTGACTGGCCGTAGGGAAGATTGCTGTTCTTTCATGATAGGTCCATAGGAGGCTCTCCATCACCAGGACTGTCTGCTGCAGCGCTCTTGTCCAGGGCAGGCAGTCTCCTCTTCCTATAGCTCACAGCACCTGGAGATCATTTCAGCTTCTCCCTGCTGAGGACTGTTCGCCCCTTGGGAAGGCTTCTCTTGGATTTGTCCAAGGTGACCACACCCACTCTCTCTTGCATCAGTGGCTCACACCTGGTCCAAGGGAGACACCCAGGTGTTCCTGCCCAGACACACTCTGGGAGTTTGTGGGCGAGTCCCAAAGCTGCAGAAATATCTCCTTCCAGCCATGGTGGGAGTAGCCAGCCAGCCCATGTCTCCCTGCCTTTTAGCTTTTCAGGCAGGAATCCAACGCGGGTCCACTCTGTCCCCTGAATCACAAAGGATGCTTACCAAGCTTTTCCCCTGAAGTCCCCTTCACTATATTTGAGAAGAGACATGGAAATTTCTCATTGTCCCTCCCAGGAGGGGTGAAATTCACAGTACATCAATGCGTTTTTTTTCCCTAAATTAATCTTCTCTACAAATCCTCTCCTTCAATCTCTAAAAGCCAGAGTATTTTATGCCCTCAATGTGGGTGTAGGTGAGAAGTTTGAGTTCCATAACAAATTTTTAGATCTTCCCTTAAAAATGTGCTTCTTCTTTTGGCACCAAATTGGGATGTCATGTCTATTATATCATGGTGCCTCGGGCAAAACTTTCAGTTTAACATCTTTTTATGTTTACTTTGCCTTTTTCATAGCTCAGTTAGTAAAGAATCCACCTGCAATGCAAGAGACCCCGGTTTGATTCCTGGGTCGGGAAGATCTGCTGGAGAAAGGGCTAGTATTCTTGGGCTTCCCTTGTGGCTAAGCTGGTAAAGAATTCCCAGAGTCTCTGTTGGAGGAAGGAAGAGGAACCCTTCCATGTAGGATTCCTCCAAGGATTCCAGGGTGGCACTGGTCTGGACAGGATGCCCATCACTCAGGCTAGATTGTTTGTTGTAGCTCTGGGCACATTTTCCATCTGTTTTCATCTGTGGGTGTTTATTCTCTTCTGCAAACTGGTCTGCCACATAAGACCAGAGTCTGCCAGCACCCGCCATTTGCAACAACCTGCAGCCCCTCCTGCAAGTCAAAGGACACAGTAGGCCCTGGATGAATGCTGAGTGGGTGACCGAAGCCAATGGGCTCAATTAGAAGCAGTCACCAGAGAACCCCATCTACATTTAGTTCCATTAATGCCACAAGTGTGAGGGCTTTCAAAGTGTCAGCACCACCCCGGAGGTATTACATAGTTACGTTGGTCTGAAGCCAAGGGAGAGATCAAATTTAGTTCTCCAGTCAAACCTGGTTTAATATGTTTATTATGAAGAAAACATATTGGGTGGGGAAAAAAGGAAAGATAAGATGAAAAAAAAATCACCCATATTCCACCACTGAGATAATTACTGTAATATTTTCTTAAATATTTCCACTTTTATGTATATTGTTAAATAATCATACTCATTTTTATGTATAAATTTGTTTCCTTTACTTCATTTCCAATATCATTTAAAAGTTGTCCCTAAAAAAAAAGTAAAAAAAAAAAGTTGTCCCTAAAGTCATTTTGATTCTTTATATAATGTTTCTTATGTTTACAAAAATAGTGGATGCTTATAGAAAACGTGGAAAAATGGAAAAGTTTAAAGAAGAGGCAAACTAACATCATAAAACTTCTACCCAGACTTAGCTACTATATTTCCTTCAGGTCTTTTTCCTGTGAATGTATTTATATGTACTGACAACATTGGCAATTGTATGCTGTGTGTTGCTGTTGGTTTTCAGTCGCTAAGTCATGTCTGACTCTTTTGACTCCATGGGCTGTAGCCCGCCAGGCTCCTTTGCCCACGGGATTTTTCAGACAAGAATACTGGTGTGGGTTGCCATTTCCTTCTCCAGAAGATCTTCCCACCCAGAGACTGAAACTGCATCCCCTGCATTGCAGGCCCATTCTTTACCACTGAGCCACCAGGGAAGCCGATGCTATGTGTAGTTTATTTAAATACTTCTTTTTTAATCTTAGTCAACAAATATGTTCACATGGTTAAATAAAAATGGCAAGTATCGAATTGCTTAGGAGGAAAAGTCTGTCCCCAGTTCTGATCCTCAGAGGCAGCTGCCTTTAGTCCTTCTGGTATTTTCTTCTGGTGGTTATGTCAGCACATATCTCCAGTTGACAAGGGTCTACCACTATTTCCTGCTTATCAGTGTTAGACTTTATCTGCTAGACTTCCTGCTCTCACAGTGCGGCTTCTCTGGCCTCGTCTCCTCCATGGTGGGAATTCCTCTGTTGGTTACTTTTTACTGTAAGCATCAAACTTACATCTTTTAAATCTTGTTTTATTAACTGTATACAGTTATTTTGACCCTTCATTTTCTACAGGGAGGATATTAACACCCCTCCCCCCAAACACACACACACACACACACACACACACACACACACACACCCTTTTTCAGCTCTCTTCTCTATATTCCATAGATTAATTTCTGCCTACAGTACTTTGCCTTTTTCCATGTCAATATGTACATGGTGGTGCTCAGTTGGTAAAGAATCCACCTGCAATACAGGGGACCTCCTACAATGCTGGGGATGTGAGTTTGATCCCTAGGTTGGGAAGATCTGCTGGAGAAGGAAATGGCAACCCACTCCACTAGTCTTGACTGGGAAATCCCATGGACAGAGGAGCCTGGCGGGCTACAAGTCCATGCGGTGGCAAGCGTTGGACACGACTCAGCAACTAAACCACCCATACCACCTATGCGCATGGTGGTCCACAACACTGACATTTTCCATCTTTCCTATAAATTCATCTGGAAAAGTAGAACTCAGTAAGCAGTGTGTATGTTGTTGGCGCTGTGTCACTGGAGTTCCCTGCAGAGCCATGCAGTGCTCCTGGGGTACATTTTCTGCTTGAACAGCTCTCTGTTTGCTTAGGTTTTTGTTGTCTATTTTATCTGTCTTTACCGAATTCCCGATTTCATCCCAACTTTTCCATCCACTCGGTATCCACAGTTTGTTGTCTTGGAGGTTTGTTGTTTGTTGTTCTGTAGGCTCTTTCTCATCCAGGGTCTTCTGTCCTGCTCCTGTCTAGACTGATCACCCTTGAGCCTGCTGCACGGCCCCAGCTGAGAGCTTCAATTTCTTTTCCTGGCACACCTCCTCTTTTTCACGGATTGACTGCTTTCCTTTTTTTAAGTTTTTGTTTGGTGGCAATACATCAAGTAACTTCCAAAAACTTGGTGTGAGTTTTTGAGTCCTTGGCTCTTCTACCATAACACTAGATTGATTATTGTGTCTGGTACAGAATTCTAGGTTCAGGGTAATTTACATATTGTACGTAAACTTTGCTGTCTGGCTTCGTTTTCCTGGTGTCATGTTTATGAGATTCTTGCAGGTTGTTGTACATATCAATACTGTGTTATTTTTATGGCCAAGTAACATTCCAGTATGGGGCTTCCCTCATAGCTCAGTCAGTGAAGAATCTGCCTACAATGCAGGAGACCTGGGTTCCATTCCTGGGTCGGGAAGATTCCCCTCGAGAAGGAAATGGCAAAGGAATCTCCAGTATTCTTGCCTGGAGAATCCCATGGAGAGAGGAACCTGGCAGGCCACAGTCCATGGGGTCTCAAGAGTCGGACATGACTTAGCGACTAAATGATGATTCCATTATAAGTAAATGCCACAATTTGTTCATCCATTCATCTATTGGTGAACGTTTGGGTTGTTGTCAGCTTTGATGAAGTGATAATGAGTGTTCATAGTCAAGTATTTTTTTGTGGACATATACTTTTATTTCTCTTGGTTAAATACTGAGGAGTGGACTTGCTAGGTTTTGTGGTAAGAGTATGCTTAACTTTATGAGAATCTAATAAACTGCTCTCCAAAACTGGAATATGTTTAATTCCTATCATTCATAAATGAGGTTCCCAGTTGCTCCACGTCTTTGCAAGATACTTAGTATTATGCATCTTTTCAATGTTAGACATTCTGGTAGATGTGTAGTGGTATCTCACTGTTTTAATTTGCATTTCTCTGATTACTGATGTTGAGCATTTTTTGATGTGCTTATTGCTTATTGGCCATTTGCATAACTTCCTTTGTGAAGTGTCATCAAATCTTTTGCCCACTTTTTAACTGGGTTATCATCTTATTTAGTTCTAATTTTTTTTTTTTTTTTGGAGTCAAGTCTTCTGTGAGATAGTCCCATGTGTTTTTGAACCTTATGCTTTCCCAACTTAATATTGTACTGTAAGCAATTTTTCATGCAACTACTTTGTTTGAAAACATATTTATTATTTGTTAATATTCTGCCATACAAATGTGTCATTATTTATTAAATCATTCTCTTTTTATTGGACATTTCTGTTTCAACTTTTGTTTTGTGATTATTCTAATATGTATCCTTTTACAGAAAGCTGGTTTCTCCTTAAGATAGATTCCTGGAAGCAGAGTAACAAGTTCAAAAGTTAGTGCGTATTAAGGGCTTTTGTTATCTACTGCCAAATTTTTTCCCTAAAGTTTGAACCAATTTAAAGTGCCACCAGTGGCGGGTGAAAATCACACTTTATGCCACTGCTGCCAGCTCTGAATATCCTTACTTGAAAACAATTTTTTAATATTTTTTTACTAACTTAATAGGTGGTAATGGTGGCTGATTTTAAGCTGCGTTTCTTAAATTTTTAGTGTGGTTGGATACCTTTCCAAGTGTTTGGTAGTCATTTGTTTTTCCTCTTCTGTGAATTGTTTATTCATCTCTTTTGTTCTCAAATGGGTTTCTGAGTCACGTTTCCCAACTCTGCAGAGATCTTGCAGTGGATGAGGGTTCAGTGTTGGAGTCCGGGGGGGGCGGGGGCAGAAAGTTGCCAGAAGCTGACCAGAGAGCAGGGTGCTGGCTCCGTGGGGCACCCGGGACCCTGGGGGACTCTGCACACTCCTTCCTTCACACAGGCCAACCGCTTTGTGAAAACTTGCCTTTATTTCTGTAAATAGTAAGAGGGTAACATAGTCCCCAAAAGGAGGGACAAAAGCTTGCCTTCTGAGCTTTAAATCATAACTTTTTGCCTAATGGAGCACAACTGTGATATGCAAGGTCACCAGACAGGGTTAAAATGGCTCCCAGGCCAGCCAGTTTTGATAGTAAGTGCAACAAAAGAATTGCCAGACCTCAATAATAAGTTTCTCCCCTTAGGGTGGGGGGAGGGGTGCTGTTCTCAGTACCAAAATGGACATCAGAAGGCACCTAGGCCTGTGGGTAAAAAGGTCCCCAGGGTCGTAATCCTCAGATTTCACTGGATCCTGCCTTAAGTTGATCATGCAGGAGGTCTTAAGCCCCGCAAAGGGCCCCCTGAATGTTGGGAGCCCAGGAGTGGCTCGCATAATTCTCACAATAGTTTCTCATGTAGGTGTGGGGGTCCCCAGGGATGGGTTCCATGAGCTCATGACTGACAGGTCTTTCTGGGAACCCCTAGGGCACCCCGCGTGTGCTTACAGATGAGAGACCCCTTGACAGCATTTATGACAGCCCCTGGAGAACCCCGTATATCAGTTCACCAACAAATCTTCCCCAAGTATCTCTGGGAACTCCCAGGGGAAGTTCCCACAGCGCCTTTCAGAAAACAGTGCCCCCAGTATTAAGGGGGCCCCCAGGTGGTGTCTCACCTCTGTACCCTAGCATGTTCCCCTGCCCAGGTATTCCTGGGAGTCCCCCGGGAGAGTTGCTTCTGAGTTCACAAACAAGACCCCCCCTCGCCAGCGTGGCCGCTGCTCCTGATCTGGGAGCTCTAGTGCCTCCCACTGGACCTGGGACGGGTGCACTGCCCTCTCTTGGTGGGGGATGACGCCCCCCTCTAGTGGAAGCCTATAGAGCCTTTGGGATGGCAGAGCTGCAGAATCATTTGAAGCCAAGCGGGGTAGCATCCATTTTTCTCCTCTGTTGAAGGGTAGCCAAGCTGGGCTGGCTATGCCTCAGTAGGTTATATGGTGTTTGTCGACAGTTCTTTCTATTTTTACTGATAGTTCTGTTCTTACTGGGATTCAGATAGGAGACTTGGTGGGCTGGGCCAGAGACACATCCAAAGGACAGAATTAGCCTTCTGATGACAGAGGTTTTCTCACTGGGCTAAGTTTATCAATCACTGCTTCTCCCCCGCAGGATGAATCCCTTCCCAAGGAAAATCTGCAGGCTTGCTCATAACTGGCTGTATTGTTCAGTTAAGGGGTTTATTACAAGATGTGGTATCGGCTTTACTGAAGAGTAAGGAAACCACCCAGGAAAAACACCCAGTGACTGTTGGAACACAGACCCATGCTGGGTCCAGCTACACCCACAATCTCTCTCTCTCTGAGGTAGGGACAGGGCAGTAGAGCTTCCACTACAGTTTTTCCCAAATGCCCAACATCTCTGCCACCCGTTCTGACCTCCCAGCACATGGCTGCCACCTCACATTACTCACTTCCACTTTCTGATTATCTGGTGGAAAGTAGGTCACGTGGGGTCTAGAAATGGATGTGGTTTTCAGTCTCTGCCATGCAGGAAGAGCAAGAAGGGGTTTGGCATATGAGTGTCAGGTGATTCACAGTAGGCCTCTCACAGGCATAGACCCAGCTTCTCAGAAACACATAGACACTGCGACACTCTGTTTAGGTTAAATCCATGCTCAGGGAAGATGGGTCTTCACGGCTGCACACAGTCCTAACACCCTCTGGGAGCTGTTGCCCTGGGATTACCTTTCATTCTGTCCCTTCCTTGTGGCTACTGTGTCTCTATACTGTGTCCTTAAAGCATCTTGTTTTGATATTGAATAGATGACATCACTAACTTATTCTCTTGCTCTCCTTGGCTGAGCACTTGATTCATTTACCAGATATGTACCAAGTGCCCATTATGTGCCACGCAGTGTGACAGGGTTAGGGGATGGAGTGAAGACTATGATACAGTCTTTGTCCTTAAGAATCACACTGCGTCACAGGCAAGCAGCACAAGGCATCAGGTCATTAGCGGAGAGCTGTGAGTATTGGGGCAGAGGGAAGACCAAGGTGACCTGGAGGTCAGGGGGAGCTGTGGATGGATCATGATGGCTCTACTGTTTCAGGATAGAGTGAGCCCTGCAGTGAGTCCTACAAGTCAGAGTCCTACATTGTAGAGAAATGGGCTTAGATTTGTCTTGGAAACACACGATAGTGTGTGGCGGCCGTGTGGTGTGTAGACGAGAGAGGGCCAGGGAGGGCAGGATAAAGACCTAGCCCAGCTGAGAAACTGTGGGTCTTGAACTAGTGGCAAGGTGGACGGAGAGAAGAGGATGGGTGGGAGACATGTATGGAAGGTAGACCCCCTAGGCACATCTTACCCCTCAGGGGTTGGTAGGAGTGAGGCGAAAAGAAGTAGATGCTTTGATGTACCACCTGGAACTCTAGGGCTGAAGGACTTAGTCCTCCGACTGCTGGGAGAATTGCCCTCAGCTGAAAATAGTTACCTTGTCCAAGTTCACATCTCTTTCCTAGATAGCTTGCATCCAACAACGTTAGGGTATAGAAGCAACATCTCAGACCCACCTTGAGACAACTCTGAGGGCCTTCCCAGCATCAGAGCCCCCTGAGAGGTGGGCTCTGAAACCATGGTTGCAGCTTCACTGAAGTTCAACATCTTCTTTTCTCAATCCTGTTTTTCAACTTTCCCTTCCACAGGTGGAGATCCCAAGAGCACTTTCTGGTACATCTCCTTATGCCAATCGTCATTAAAGAGGCTGCTTCATGGAAAATGCAAACCTGTAGTGGGTGATGTCTTGCTCCCTGGTTGTGAGCAGAGTGGAATTCAGAAAGAGGAGGTGATTTGTAGGGTGTAGGAGGGAGTTTAAACTTGGAAAAGTTGAGCTTGAACTTCCTGAGACTTTTGGAAAGTTGGGACTACATTTCAAAAGAAATGTGTACATTGCAAGTATAGATTTGGGAACCAGTAGTGTTCTGAGATTTGCTGAAGTCTTGAATTGATGCCTTTCCCAACAGGGCCATATACCAAATTTCCTGGAAATGGAAGTGCCATGATTTTTGGGTTTCTTCCTATTTGGCTTCATGTCCGGCTCTTGACTGCATCCTGAATTCCTGATCCATCGAGTTATTCTGGTTGTCAGCCCTGCTCTCTTAGATTCTGACCCTGGACTTGGTTCAACCCCATCCTTCAGACCTCAGCTCCAGTCTCACCTATAGTTGTCTACTTCACTGTAGCCTTGAGCCAGTGCCCCAAGACCTGGTTTTTCTCCCTGTCTCCATGATCCAATGCCCAGCCTAGGCCTGGTGTGAATCCCTCTTAGAATTCTGAGTATCTCAATGGTAAACATTGTTGAGCTAGTCACTGTCAATCCCTGCCTTCTCCAGACTCTCTTGGCTGATCGTGGTGATGCTTGCACTCCATGTCTGTATCATTTTCTGGGCCTTCCCACTGTCAGTTTTACTCTGTAGCCCCACTCATTGTCAGGATACTGCTATTCCAACTATCTTTGGGCATCAACCTGTCTCACCTTGAGCCTTTGCACTGGCTAGTCCTTTGACACTTGTGTGCCTAGTTTGTTCCTGTTTGTCATTCAGATTAGAGTTTCAAGTGTCAGCTTTTCACAGAGGACCCCCTTAGTCATCCAGTCTAAAGCAGCCACCAGTTATCCTCTATCACATCATCCTTATTACTCATCTAACACTTTCTCATTATTTGTTTGTCTTTCTGTCTTCCCCTGACAGAATATAAGTCTCTAAAAAGGATGACCTTCATGGTAATCGTTTACCATTCTGTCCCCAGACCCAGAATAGTGCCTAGCACATGGTAGGTATTCAGTAAGTGCCTGGCACATATTGGAAGCTCAGTAAACATTGAACGATTGGCTGACTGAGTCTGTTTTTGGCAGTTGCGGATGCTGGCTAGATGGAATGTAATTGATTGAACACCCCTAGAAATTGCATCAACTGGAATTAAATCTGAAGACCCTCACAGTCTGCCTCCAAGTTTCTGGCAAAACCTGAAGTCTCTGAAGCAAAACCTGCCTGAAATATGACCATTTATATTATGGGACTTCAGACCCCTCCATGTTTTGGCCACCAGTCCATTTCATCTCTTGGATGATGATTCTGTCTCATTTTGTTCTCTCCTGCACCACTAGCTTGATTGGTGGTGATTAGCAGAGGGTGGTCCATTCATGTGAAACACCTGCTTCCCACCTGTGTCCCCGTGAGCAGTCAGCTTTGGACACAGTGCAGGAAGCTGGTGGGTGTCCTTCATAGCTGAGTGGGCTTCCAGAATTTTCTCCAGGAGTCAGATCCAAACTGGCATCATATGGGTGACCATCTGTATGTCATTTTGCCAGCATTGTATTGAAAACATCTGCCAGCTTGTGAAAGAGACCTGGGGAGACCTGGGGGCACTAAAGTGGATTGACAGAAAAACTGGCCCAAGAAAAAGGCTGAGCTAGACAGAGTAGTTTCTACTTTTGTTGAGTCGGGGTACAATTCAATTGCCTCCACTTGTTCATGAAACCAGAAAATACAGGCTCAGAAGACTTTCTTCTTACTTCACTTCCATCAGACTACTTGGAATACAGTGACTGTGTCAAAGGTCATTTTACCCAACCCAGGGTTGAAAAACACATCCCAGCACATCAAATATGATGTGTTAAGGGGACTATATGCGGTGGAGGCTATGGTTATGCTCCTAGTCCTGGCAACATGGCCAAGTTATTCATCCAACACCAGTCAGGCTACACCAATGTGCTAATTACTGAAGGTTCATCCTTGGTCAGTGATAAGACTCAAAGAACCAAGAGTCAGCACATTAGACTGAATGGGACTGGGGGGCTTCCCCGATGTCTCAGCAGTAGAGAATCTGCCTGCAATACAGGAGATGCAAGTTCAGTTCCTGGGTCAGGAAGATCCCCTGGAGGAAGAAATGGCAACCCACTTCAGTATTCTTGCCTGAAAAATCCTGTGGACAAAGGAGCCTAGAGGGCCACAGTCCAAAGGGTTGTAAAAAGTTGGAGTGACTGGGCAACTGAGTACGCACACTAGGGGGAATACATCCATCAAAAGTGTAGGGGAAATTTTGAGTTTAAGCTGAAGGTACCCCATCTGAAAACATTTCTTAGTTCTGCACGTGTGGCTTGCATGTGTGATTGTCTCATCTTTTAAAAAGTATTTATTTATTTGGCTGTGCCGGGTCTTAGCTGTGGGCTCTTGGATCTTCATTGCACCATGCAGGATATTTAGTTGCAGCATGTGAACTCTTAGTTGTGGCATGTGGGATCTAGTTCCCTGACTAGGGATCAAACCAGGGCCCCCTCTACCAGGAGTGTGGAGTCTTAGCCACTGGACCATCAGGGAAGTCCCCAATTCTCCCATCTTAATCTCCAACTACATTCATCCCAAGAGATTGGCCCTTTGGGTCCCTGAATAATTTTTCAGCCTCTTCCATTATTTTATTTTATGAATTCCACCATTTGATGCTTTTGAAATGCTTCTTAAGTGCTGTGTGCTATAATAGACATAAGGGAGTCAAAATTGACTACAAGAGCATCCTTGCCCTGAAGGAGCCCAGAGACAGGCAGGGGAGAGAGGTGTACCTGTCATCCACTGCAACAAGGCCTTAAAAAGGGGCCCTTATCCCAAATGTGGGGGCAAGAGGGATCAGAGAAGGCTTTGGAGTCGGGGGAAGGGACACCTGAGCCAAGCTCTGAAGGAAGAGTAGGATTTAGTCGAGAAGGGAGGAGAAAGGAAAGCATTCCGGGCAGAGGTGGAGCCATGTGTACAACCTGCTGGTGAGCAAAAACAGACCTTTCGGGGCACCATGAACACTTTCAAGGCAGCCTCAGCACAGGCTTGTGGAGAGAGAAAGAGTCACATAAAGCATTTGGACAACGTCCTAAGGAAAAGAGCTATGGAAGATTGATCAGCGGTATTGGAGATCAGCCCTGAAATGTCTGGGAGATGATCATGGCTGCAGCATGAAAAATGGCTTGGAGAGAGACAGAACTGCATGCAGAGGGCCCAGGTAGGCTGTGTGGTGGGAGCCAGAAGCAACTGGAGGGCAAGCGGGGAGGAGGAGAGTGGTTGGGCAGAACTGATACACAGATAGGATTTGTATCTGATTGGCTGTGGAGGAGGAGGATGGAGAGAATGAGACTCCACCTTAGGACTTGTAGACATGGATGGCTGGGGGTGCCATGAGTGAAGACAAGGACCCTCAAGGAGGAGCAGGTGGGGACACCCTGTCCTCCTTCTGCAGGCTCAGAAGAAGAGGTCCTGGGCTCCAGGAGGCTTTGTCTACAGGGAATGCTAAGGACCCCCTCTTGTCAGCGTACTGTCCCCAGAAAGGAGGCTGCTGTTGAGTCCTTTTGGGAGGACTGCGGGGGCTGGGCTGGCCAGACTGGGCACAGCACACTGCCCACAGAATGAGACCACCTGCCTGTGAATGAGCCCCCAGGGTCTCTGGCCCCCAACTGGGCATATGAGAAGGGCTTCATGGCTCAGCCTGGCTCTCACGGGGCAGGTGGAAGAGACAGAGGGCGGGGCTTTGGCTGGCAAGCCCTGATCCCTTCTGAAGTTCAGAGGAGCACACAGTTCTTACCCTAGTTTAGCTGGGAACCCGACTCCTAGCTTCTTGGTTGTATAGGAAGCTGAAGAAGTACTTGAAAGAGATCATATGCATAGATTATATTAATACCAACACAGGCTCCGCTTTCTCTGGAAAGCAATTTCAGAGCCACTTCATTCTCCACCTGCATTTGGCTAACGGCCTGATTATAGCCGCACTAATAACCTTCCAACACTCTCAGGAGCTGTGCAGGCTCTGAAAGGTGCCACCCCCTGCCTCCTTGCCCTCTTTCCTGCTTCTCTGGGATGGCAGTGACAACAGCTGTTTATTCCTCCCAGGGCCCGAGTTACTTGGAGGAGAGGCAGATGGCTGTGGGCTCATTCCTGAAGTGCGCTTCTGGGGACCATCAGCCCCGGCTCCCTGGCTGACAGCCCACACAGGGTTTTACAGGTCAGAGCCTGAGTGATTCCCATGAATATGGATGCCGAGGGTGGAGGCTGATTGCTTCCGTCCTGCGGGGCAAAGCTGTCACCCTGGTTGGGGGTGGGGATGGCATTTTTGCTAAGATAGAGGGTTGGGGGGAAGGGCTGTCCCTTGAGTCCCAAAGCAAGACGTTTTAAGATTTAGGATGCTGGCCCCTTGGAGGAAACTGTCTCTATCAGGAGAGGCAGCACAGGGAGATATGGGTTGGCTGCCTGGCCTCTCCATTCAATTTCTCTTTGTTGTGCCCTGACAGCAGCCTGGATGGTCAGGGTTCTGCAGGGGGGTTTTGTGATGGCCGAGAATTCAGATGGCTGAGTATCAAGATGACTTCCTGTTCTAAGGGGCTTCGGGTCCAGGTTCGTGCATTAGTCGATGGTGTTCCCTCAGGTTGCTCTTCACCTTTCTTCCTTACTGTCCCACTCCCACTCAGCCTCCCTGGTTCAGTCTGTACCCTCACTCAACTGCTCCTTGGGCCCACTGAGATGACTCCAGCCCATGCCGGTGGACTATTCGAAGAGTCAGTTACTGCAATGACCCGCAGTTGTCACATACTCACTTCGTCCTGCTATGCTGCCTTCCCACTTGGTGTTCTGCATGGGCCTCATCTTTGCACTGAGATAGTGAGTATCCTATCCTATCGGGACAAGGCCCGATACTGTCCGTCGCAGGTCTCCTGTGGCACTTGCTTGATGCTGAGCAGAGCATTCTAAGGGAAGAGTCTCCAGGGCATCAGCGGTCATTGTCACTGGATATCACTCTCTGAGGGCTGTGGGGATGCCTCATCTCAAAAGAGATGCCACTGGAGACTGGTCCACGGGTTTCTCTTCAGAGTCTCTGAGCATCAGGGCAGGACGTTTCTTCCTCTTTTTCTCTTCCATAGCCCCTTAGATGGTCTGCAGGAACCCCTTTAGCATTCTGCACTGGGTTTGTTGTTTGAATGACTGGCTTCCCACCTGGTGTGGCAGCTGGGAGAGTGTTGTACTCTGTCCTAATCTTGATGGTTTTCTGCTAAAGATGGTACATGTGACATGTGACAGTGATGGCCAGGGACGATGACTGCTCATTCAGAGGTCCTGAACCATTCAGGCTTCCATAATTCGATGCCTTTGCCCAAGTCATTTCTTTTTCCTGAAAGATCCCTCAGCATCCCTTTCACCAATGTCCACCTGACAAATGCCTATTTACCCCCTAAGCCTCAGCTCAAATGTCCCAGTCTTCTGTAGTTTCTCCTAATCCCTGACTCCCAGAATTCCAAAATGTTTTATGATTCCTTTCACTTGAGTGCTTTTCACATGAAGCCACATTCATGTAAGTGCCCATCCCACTGGCAGACTGCTGCAAACCCTTTCAGGGCACAGCCTTCGCTTAGTGTATCCTCAGCGCTAGGCTGACATGTTTTGAGGACAAGATACACATTTGTGGAATTGAACTGAGTGAATTCTGATGCCCACTGGGAGCCATCGAGGTGTTTGAAGCAGGAAATGAATATATTTGGCTAGTGCTGGAAGTCTTCTGTCTGAGACAGAAATGTGACTGCAACTAGCCTCATTCTGGACCTCAGGGGAGAAAAGAATGAAGCAGAATTCCCAGGATTGGATATCAGATGGGGTGTGAAGGCTGAAGGAGAGGGGACACCAGAGGCTGACTCCTAGGTGCTAGGAAATGGGGTCTGTGGGTGTCATCAAGGCATTTCCTTTGAGAACAGGAGGATGTGGGTGCGTCCCAGAAGATAACCAAGGTCCTCCCAAACCAAAGAAAAATTCAAAGAGTTCTTTCCTTTCCAAAGTAGTAAAATGAGTGTCTTTTGCATGAGGGAAATTAAGTTCTAACGTCAGAGCAGTAGATTGGCTATGAGAAAGGAGTAGACCAGCTATAAGTCAGAATCCAGGTGTGAAGGGAGTTAGCTAATTTCAGTCATTGCAGTAAAGGACGAGCAGTAAAGGACGAGCAGGTGAGGGTCAAGGGCTCTGGCCCCTGGAGGCAGGGGAGTGGTTTTAACCCTGTGCTGATTCCCAGACCACTCACTGAGCCTCTGTGCTTGGCTTGAAGGTGACCCACTCCAAATTCTAATTCAATCAAGATATGATTGGGGAGTTTGAAAGCAACATTTCTCTGTGACTGGGGCTGATGGCCTGGAGTTAGATCACTACTCATCTGAGCTGTTCTTGTGTCCTTCAGACCTGACACTAGCAGCTCAGTGACATGAGGAAATGCTTTCTCCTGTGGGGGCTGCACTGGGCTCCTTTCAAGGACATGGGGACACATAAGTCACCTTTCAACCTTGGGTGGTAGGTGGGGTTTCGGATGTCATGTGTGCCTGGAGCTCCAAGGTCACGGTTTAGAGGGGTGCATGGTGTGAAAACACTTCTCCCTGGGCGAGTTTTTATTACAGACATGGGCAACCTAATGCAGTTTTCTTTAAATTGTGCTCGTCTAGATGTTTCCTGGTGACATTTCAGCTATTGCCCTGTCACATTGGAAAACGAAGCTGCACTAAATGTATCTGTTTTTCAGAGGCGGGGCCAAAACGGGCCACTTGTGGAGGAGGCAGGGTGGGGGAGACATAGGTAAGAGGTAGGTGCTAAGAGCTGGCAAACACTGCAAGGATGTAGAACTCTGGCTGCATTTTTCTCTTTGTTTTTGATGTGGACCATTTTAAAACTCTTTACTGAATTTGTTACAATATTGTTTCTGTTTTATGTTTTGTTTTTTTTTTTTTTTTGGTTGTTTATTTTTCGTCGTGAGGCATGTGGGATCCGAGCTCCTGGACTGGGGATTGAACCTGCATCCTCTGCATTGGAAGGCATATTCCTAACCACTGGACCACTGGAGAAGTATCCTGGCTGTATTTAAATGTAGAGAATTAGGTTTCTTCTTTAACAGGTTTTGTTCAAATATCTGGGACTTAGTCACAGTAGACCACTCTTTCAAACTTTCAATGTATTTGCTCAGAAAATTTTCATAGTGATATGAATTTCATATGCATATGAATATAGAATTCTGGGCAAGAGAAATTGCTCTTGAGTTAGAGGTAGTTTAGGGCTCTGTTGTTAGTGTCAATAATATCTCTGCCTGTTACAGCCCCTTGTTGGGAAGTTCAGTACAGATATGCATGAAGGTGACCTTAATAGACAAAAGGGGGACAGCCTCATGACCCTGGGAGCCCTCTACCAGCAGCCTCACTGTTAAAATCATGCCAGTGGTTCCAGAAGCGAGGCGTTCTTTAAACCAAGTTCAATGCTGTCACAAAGCCCATGTGTTTATTTCACCTGAAAGACATAAGGCATCTCAGAGCCTTAGGCTCTCAAACCAGGGCCCTGGTTTAGAATTCAGTGGAAATTATTATCATGAATGATACTTGCTTGATTTCAGATCTCCTCTGAAAATCACTCATTCTTTCCAAGGAGAGTGGACAGCAGATTGAGGGGCACTGAGGGCCTGGTACAGGGCCGTTGAGAAGCCCCTATTGATAGTGAGAAAGAGGGGAGGTAGGTTTCCACTCTCCCAGCCTGCTTGCACGGTTGAGATCACGGCATGGTCTAAGGACAGCCCTGTAGCACCAAACTATGTGGTTACAGATACTCACTCTGATGACATGTCTGCAAATGAAGTGAAATTTCTGGTACAAATGGTTGAAACAGGCAAAAGAGTTTATGCTTCAAGGTTCAGTAAGCATTGTATGAGATTACCAATGTGCCCTGATCTGTCAGCTGCTTTCTGCAAGGAATGGCATTATTGTGCTGGAGATCAGGGTCCTTTTGCTATGAACTATCATCACTTCTTTTCTTTCTGTTACAGATTACAGGGTGATGTTATCCTGTGAAGACTCTGTGCACTCTCTGAGGAGGGAACACCGCCATCTTGTTCGATTGCTGGGAACCCCATATGTGGTGGGCTGTGTGCATAGATGCCCGCTTTTACATGGCCAGAGACTGGAGAAAATGCCTTACACAGAAAAACTGGGAGAATAAAACATGTGCTGTTTGTGTGGAAGAGAAAGCAAAAGGTGACAGGAGAACCTCAACCTTGAGGAAAGAGCTGAGACTCTTTCCTCAGCTGTGTTCATGAGACTGAAACTGGATATGAGGCAGGTCACCTTGAACCCTAACAAGGGGTCTAATGACTGAGACGTCAACAGGATATCGTCATCAGACTGTTTTCCCCGAGAGGCAATCCCTGTCACAGATGGCCCTTGAAGACCTGGACGGGAAGCCTGGGTGACGACAGGATGACTTCCCAGAGAGAAGCCGGGCAGATGGGAACGAGGTCCAGAGCGGAAGCCACCCAGCCCGAGGGCTGCTCTAGGCAGAGCACCGCACACCGCAGGGGCTTCCCAAGGTGACTGGCTTACTGCCGGAAGTGACGGAGGTGTGGAGAAGGGCTCATCCTGGCTGCACTCCTTCAGGCAATTGGATGAAGCTGGAGGCAGGCATGCCCATCCCCCCTCAGCTACCGTCCGGCTACCCACCTGTGATCTCTGTCCCAGAGCTCTCCTGCAGAAGGAACAGCATCCATGGACCTCCAGGTTACATCTCTGTATTCCCCTGGGAAAAGGACTCCCCGACTCCTAGGTTTGTCCTCCACTGCACCTCCTGCTGTCCTTCCAAGTGACCTCAGCATCCCCTGGCATGACCCCTACCTCCTGCACATGTCCTTCCTGCTCCTCTCCACTTCAGCTATAGCCATACCCTGGCTGCCTCAAAATTGCTCCTGCTCAGATACAATAAACTCCAAAATTTCTAAACACTACCTCTTATCATTTCACTTCCTTCATGACTTTTATGCCCAGGAAACCTGCTCTTAGCTTCCCCCTTTAGAATCAGTCTTTTTAAAAAAAATTTTTTTTAATATAGTTTTTTGGCTGTGAGGCATGTGGGATCTTTGTTCCCTGCCTAGGGATCAAACTCTTGCCCCCTGCAGTAGAAGCATGGGATCCAACCACTGGGCCGCCAGGGAAGTCCCCTTTTGGATCAGTCTGAGGTCGACTGACCCCACACCATTCTTCTGTTCTGATTTAAATCCTCTGAAATAGTCAATACTCATTTCTCGATTTCCAACCCCCATATTCACTGAGTCACCAGGGGGCTTTGTATTCTACCACAGCATCTTGTGAGTCTGTCCGCTCCCTCCCTCCTCACTGCCAGGCCCTACCCTGGTTTGAGGCATCACGACATTGTTCTTTGGTGTCTAGCTCTGACCTTTCTTTTTCCTTCACACCAGCTCTAGTCCTCCACACTCTGCACGCTCCAGTCACGGGGGTCCACTCTCTGCTCCCTGAACAGGTCAGCTACCCCCGTCTTCATCTCTTCTCATGGAATTAGTAGCTCCTTGCAACGTGGGTGCTTTTTGCACCTGTGCCCTTGGCTTTGTGTGCCGCCTGGTTAGTTCCATGTCTGTACCTCCCACCAGAAGGTGTGGCCTTCGAGGACAGAACCACTTCTACTCAACTCTGTAAGGTTGGCAGCCAGCCCCACACGTGCCACACAGCCAATCGCAATAAATATTTATAGACGTAAATTTCCCAGGACGTGCCTTCCATCAGAACTGGCTTCCTGGGTCGTTTATCAGGTCAGCCACCAAATCCTGCCTCATTCCCACCTACATTCTTTGGGGGCAGATGCATGCCTGCCTTCTGCCAGTTCCTCCTTCCTCTGTGGGGCCAACTGGCTGGCCATTCCTCTTCTGCCAAGCCTGAGGCTGGGCTGTGGAGGGGGCGGGAGGGGGCAGTAGGGACCGGGATGGCACAGAACGCTGTGTGAGTGAGCTGGCAGAAGTTCTGTGGGCTCGCCAGCTGGTACCGTGTGGGAGAGAGCCAGAAAGAAAGTTCGCTTTTTTCCTGCCCAAAGCTCGGAATCCTGAGTGCAGTCACGAGTCTCAGTGCCCAAGGCTTAGGAGTGAGAAGTGTCAAGGTCACCTCTGCCTTTGTGCCGGACCAGGGGAGGGGACCTGTGGATGCTGTGTGTGTCGGTGTGTGTGGGTGTTGCCAGTCACTTGGCATGTCCAGGCAGCTAATAACGTGCCTCCACAGCACAGTGAGAGGAAGAGCCTCTGATCCAATTTGTAATTTATCTTTTGGTTTGATCCCAGCGTTTCCCCCTTTGTTTCTGATGTGATGCATTCATCTGCAGGCTCAGTGAGTTCGCTTTGGCAAAGTGTTGCATGAATAGAAGCATTTACTCAGTAGATCAGCTCATAGTCACGGGCACAGATATGTGTGCATGTGCATGTACCTGTCTCTCCCTCTTTTTGTGTATACGTGGAGCATCTTTAACCCCCAAATGATGGACTTGCTTTCCAGGAGGGGAATCCAGGATGGGTTTATGAGGGCGGCAAGCAGAGAGCCAGCAGAAGGGGTTGAAGTTGGTTTAGGAAAATTCTGGGGGCAGCCAAATAGCAGTGCAGAGACCTTCATCCTGGGGAAGGTGGAGGGAGGTGTCTTTGGTTGGAGAAGAAGTGGAGAGGAGTTATGTGTCTTTTCTGGACTTTAATCAAACCCTCTTCTTGTATAGCTCTCAGGCTGAAAGAAAACATAGAAATCATCTAGCCCAGTGGTTCTTATCTGCCTGTGTATCAGAATCACCTGGGATTTTTTCCAGTTTTATTGAGATTTAATTGACACATAACATTATGTTAGTTTAAGGGGTACAGCAGAATGATTTTATTCATGTATATATTGTGAAAAGGTCACCACAATAAGTTTAGTTAACATCCATCACCTTGAATACTTACAATTTTTTTCTTATGATGAGAGCTTATAAGATTTACTCTCTCAGAACTTTCCAACATATAACTCAGTATTGTTAACCATAGTCTCCATGCTGTAGATAGATCCTCAGAACTTATTTATCTTATAAATGCGGTGTTCATACCTTTTGACCACCTTCACCAATGTCCCCCACTCCTTACCCCTGCATCTGGCAACTACCAATCTGTTCTCTGTTTCTATGAGTTTGGGTTTTTTTTTTTTTCTTTCAGATTTTACATATAAGTGAGATTATGCAGTATTTTTCCATAACGTTCTCAAGGTCCACCCATGTTGTGTAAAATGGTAGGATTTCCTTCTTTTTAATGGCTGAATAACATTCCATCGTGTATATACACCATGTTTTCTTTATCTATTCACTCACTGATGGGAGCTTAGGTTGTTTCTACATCCTTACTGCTGTAAATAAATCTGCAATGAACATGGGAGTGGGCTTCTGTGATGGTTCAGTGGTATAGAACCCGCCTGCCAATGCAGGAGATGGGGGTTTGATCCCTGGGTTGGGCAGATCCCCTGGATTAGGAAATGGCAACCCACTCCAGTATTCTTGCCTGGGAAATCCCATGGACAGAGGAGCCTGGTGGGCTCCAGTCCATTGGGTTGCAAGATTTGGACATGACTTAGCAAGTAAACAACAACTACAAACATGGGAGTCCAAGTACCTCTTCAACACAGTGATTTCATATCCTCTGGATATATACCCTGTAGTGGAATTGCTGGATCTTGTGGTAGTTCTATTAATTTTTTGAGGAATTCCATACTGTTTTGTATAGTGTCTGCACTAATTTATCTTCCCAACAGTGCACAAGGGTTCCCTTTTCTCCATATCCTTGGTAGCACTTGTTATCTCTTTTCTTTTTGACAATAGCCACTCTAACAGGTATGAGGTGGTTATCTCACTGTTAGAATGACTATTTTCATTTGAATTTCCCTGATGATTAGTGATGTTGAGAATCTTTCCATGTACCTTTTGGCCAATTGTATGTCTTCTTTGGAAGAATGTCTGTTCAGCTCCTCTGCCTATTTTTTAATTGGGTCGTATGTCTTTTTGTTATTAAGTTGCATGAATTATTTGTGTATTTTGGATACGAAATCCTTATCATATATACGCTGTGCAAATGTGTCCTCTCATTCCATAGGTTGCCTTTTCATTTTGCTCATAGCTTCCTTTGCTGTGCAGATAGGATTACTTATGAAAAACAGACCTTCCTGGAGTTCTTCTCAGAACTTCTCATTTGGAACCTCCAGAGGTGGGGCCTGACTCTCTTTGAATTTTCCCCAGGTTGGGTGAGGCTGGGCTGTCATGCCTAAGGCCACACAGCAAATGGTGGCAAATGCAAGGCTAGCACCGGAGTCTTCTGACTCCATCCAGGACATTGCCCAGAGTGTGCCCAAATGTCCCTGGGGCTTAAAGCTTTGGAAACAAGGTTCATATTGGATGCAGGAGAGTGCTGAGTGGATGGCTTATCCTGCAGACTGCTAATCCACCTAATTTAATTAGTTCCCTACATGGGGGCTTGAATTCTCAGCACAGGCAGAGATGGCTGGAATGGACCACTTTCTCTGGGACGACACGGCAGCTGCTCACCTTGCCTTTGACACTAGGCAGGATCTCAAAGTTGTCTGTGGCTACCTTCCCCTGCTCTCTCTAGGGAGCAGCCCTATTATCTTGCTGACTTAGAAAAACAGGCTTGGATCTCTTCTCTAGAGCTATTTCACCTCCCTTTGTTCCTCGTTCCCTTCCTCTCCTCCCCATCCTTCCTCCCCCAGTAGCTTTACTGGAATATGATTCATATACCATACAATTCACTCAACTAAGTGTGTAAGTCAATCGTCTTTAGTATATTCACAGAGTTGGAGTTGTGCAAACCTTACCACAATCAATTCTAGAACATTTCATTACCCCTAATAGAAACCCCATACCCATTAGCAGTGACCACCACCTACCCCCCAAACCTAGGCAATCACAAATCTACTTCCTGTATCTATATATTGGTCTATTCCACACATTCCATCTAAATGAAATTGTCCTTGGTGACTGGCTTTTTCACTTAGCATGTTTTTCAAGGCTCATTCACACTGTATTATGTATCAGTACTGTGTTCCTTTATATAGCCAAATAATACTCCCTGGGATGGATATGTCACATTTTGTTTATGCATTTATCAGTTGACATTTATCAATTTATATTATTTCTACTTTTTTGGTCATTGTAAATAATGCTGCTATGAACATTAGTCTTCAAATTTTTGTATAGCTATAGTTTTTTCTCCTAGGTACATACCTAGGAGTAGAACTGCTGGGTCACATGGCAACTCCATGTTTATCTTTTTGACGAATTACCAGACTTTTCTAAAGTGGCTGCAGCATTTTACATTCCCACCAGCAGTCTATGAGAACTCCAACTTCTCCACACCCTCACCAACATTTGTTATTATCTGTCTCTTTAGTTATAGACATCTTAGTGGGTGCCAAGTGGCATCTCATTGTGTTTTTAATTTCCATTTCTCTGATGGCTAATGAGGCTGAGTTTTTCTTTCATGATACTGGTTGACCATTTGTATATCTTCTTCAGAGGAATGTCTATAGAGATCTTTTGCCTGTTGGTAAGGGATCTATGAGGGGTTTCCCTGATGGCTCAGCAGGCAAAGAATCCTCCTGCAATGCAGCAGACACAGGAGATTCAAGTTCGATCCCTGGATCAGGAAGATTTTTGGAGGAGGGCATGGCAACTCACTCCAGCCTTCTTGCCTAGAGAATCCCATGGACAGAGGAGCCTGGCAGGCTACAGTCCAAAGGGGTGCAAAGAGTCGGACCCAACTGAGCTGAGTGACTAAGCATGCATGCAGACAGAAGGTCTATGAAGCACTTCTTGCTCAGTGAATCAATGATGTCTGGCTCCAATACGTACTAATGCTTCCCTTTGTTTCCAAGTAAGCTGCTTCTTTTGGAGGAGGAAATG
The DNA here is from genome assembly GCF_910594005.1 of Cervus elaphus. Taxonomy (NCBI): domain Eukaryota; kingdom Metazoa; phylum Chordata; class Mammalia; order Artiodactyla; family Cervidae; genus Cervus; species Cervus elaphus. Next base: position 18,581,235 of record NC_057826.1, read on the forward strand.
GCAACCCATTCCAGTATTGTTTCCTGGAGAATTGGAGAATTCCATGGACAGAGGAGCCTGGCAGGCTAAATCCATGGGGTTGCAAAGAGTCAGACATGACTAAAGTGACTTAGTACTAAGTTGCTTCTGTTAGGTGAGGAATCATGCATTGTCTTCCTGGTGTGATCATGTGCTTCCTCATATAGGGGCTCGTGGACTTTGAGGGATTAAAGAGATAACTTTTTACTGAAGAAATTGTGGCCAAGGGGCCTGAGGAGTAGATGGCAGTGAGGATTTGGACACCAGGCCTGGATCGTCCACCTTCTCTCAGCCTTGCCTCTCTGGGCCCCAGTTTCTTTCTTTTTTTATTTTCAATATGTATTTATTTATTTATTTGGCCACACCAGGTCTTAGCTGTGGCACGTGGGGTCGCCCATCTTCGTGTGATCTTTAGTTGTGGCATTCACGCTCTTAGCAGCAACGTGTGGGATCTAGTTCCCTGATCAGGGAGTGAACCCGGGCCCCCTGCATTGGGAGAGCAGAGTCTGAGCCACTGGATCACCAGGGAAGTTCCCTGGGCCTCTGTTTCTTCATGTATAAAAACAGAACATTGAGGAATGTACTACGGATCTAGGCAATAACATGAATTGTGCAAAGTGACAGAAGCCAGACTCCAGAGGCCAATACTGTCTGATCCTCTTCATGGGTCTTTCTGAAACAGGTAGAACTACAGGATCAGAAAATAGATCAATAGCTGCCAGGGATGGGGGTGGGGATAGGGGATTCACCAAGAAGGAATTTTGGGGGATGATAGAATTACTCTCTGGATTTTTGGCTGGTGGTAGGTTACATCATTGTAGACACTGGTCAAAATTTGTAACTATATCTAAAAAAGGGTGAATTTTATTGTATGTAATTATACCTCAATAAACAAGCAAAATGTTAAACACACATGCACACACTCATACACACATACACACACTCACAATTGGACTAGAAAATCTCTAAGGAACTCTCGGTGCTGATACTCACTGATTCTATACTATGGGTGTGGTCATGGGAACGGTGGCAGCAAGAGATACCCAGGGCCTCGTCTAGTTTTAACTTTTTCCTGATCCCGCCTCCTCCTCTCCAACTCAAAAGAGTCTTCATTGCTTTAATGGGAGAAAGAGAGAAAACAGGCTGCCTTGGTGTGGTGGGCTGTTTTAGGAATAAGGCCCTTCCTCTGGGAGGTGGGTGTGTCTATGCAGCTGATGGATGTTCTCTGAGGATGGAGGCATTGGCCAGTCACTCATCCTGGGACTGAGGTCTGAGTTGTCGTTGTTGCCGTTTAGTCACTAAATCATGTTCTACTCTTTGTGAACCTATGGACTATAGCTGCCAGGCTCCTCTGACCATGGCATTTCCCAGATGAGAATATTGGAATAGGTTGTCATTTCCTCCTCCAGGGGATCTTCCCAACCCAGGGATCGAACCTGCATCTCCTGCATTGGCAGGAGGACTCTTTACTACTGAGCTGGCTGGGAAGAAGCCCCTGAAGTCTGAGTAAGTGCCACAAAATGGAATATTTCTGAACAAGCGCTCAGAATCCAAATCCCAGTGAAGCAGCCGTGGCGGCTTGTCAGACAAATAGCAGTGCAGATGGTGAGCTCACACTTCCGCTTCCGTTTTCCTCCAGGGCCTGCAGAAGGAAGCCTCCCCACCCCAACCCTCCCCAAACCCTCTCCCCTCCACGCCCCACGTCTCTGCCCTGCTATTTACTGAGGCCCAATGTGGGATTATTGATTGAGGCCCTTCAGGTTACACACAGTGAGGGAACAAGGCCCTCTCCGGGAAGAAGAGAGTGAGGGGCTTGTCATAGGCAAAGAGAGACCACTCTTGCAGAGGCAAACAAAACCCACACCCTCCTCTGGCAAGAAGGGCTGGGAAGCTGCCCAGCAGGGGTTTGCAAAGGCCCTACACCTTCACCGCCTCTGCCTCCCATGGCATCTCTCAGATGCACAAACAACTCATATTAGCACTCATTTTGTGAGTACTTACTATGTACTAGGCATAGGCGAAGTCCTCTGCATTAATTCATGACAACCATAAGATTCTGAAATGCTTATACCTGTTTTACAATTAAGGAAACAAGCGCTCAGACTGAGGTATGTGTCCCAGCTGTTGCCATCAGAAGATGTTACTTACTTTGCTGAAATAAGCCAAATGGGACTGGGCCAGCCCAAGGCTCCGAGAGCAACGAGACCCGCTTTAAGGGCCAGGAGCCTCACAAAGAGCTCCAGGCCAGAGGGAGCTCTCACTGGGGCACACACCCCACTCCAAGCCTCTCAAAATCAAGCCAGAGCCAGCAGCCTCTTGTCAGCCTGAGTGGCCTGCCCTGCACTGTGCAGGGTCGGGGAAAGATCTTATAACCCCCCCCCTCCGCTGCGGATGCTGAAAGGAAGCCCAGGGAAGGGGACCAGGAGTCCAGACACGAGTCTGAGCAAACAGGGTGATAATAAAGGACTGGGAAGCCTGGTGTGCTGTAGTTCATGGGGTCACAAACAGTTGGACACGACTTAGTGACTGAGCAACAACCACCAAGGGAAGGGACAGCCCCATGCCCTTTCTGCCAGAAGTCCCCTAAGGGACGTGGGGAGAGAGGAAGCGCTCAAGGGGGATGTCAGACAATCATGGGTGGGCACAGCTCTTAATACTCACCTCCAGCTTGGACCTCAAGCAGATCTCTGTCCTTGGTAGCCAGTGGGATTGTGTGCACAGTGACAGGTTGCTGAACAAAGATCTGGAAAAAAGCCAGATGGCTGGGCTGGGAAGGAGGAGTTCTGGGTTCTCTGGAGGAGGTGGCCATCATCAGGGAGAACAGGAAAGCATGGCTGTTTTGTGGTGGGGCCAGGACCTGACAGTGGGGTACGCTACAGACCTGACACTTTTAGGGGCTGTTGCAGGTGTGACCTTGGTCTTGACCTTGTGGGGCAGGAAGTCTTGCTCTGGCAGATGACCCAGAGGTTGGGAGACAAGCTCGTCCCCCATGCCATTTGCAAGGGAGACCCATTCCCACACTTCCATGGTCATTTCTACTTTCACGAGCAGAGTTTCTGCCATGAAGCAAACTGGCAGGTGCCAGCCTCATCATTAAAGAATCGCAGTACCGTGGTTCCTTTTATACCTCCTTCTCTTCCTCCCCTTGTCAGCCTGACTTCAGGTTCTCAGAGTCCTGCTGCTTTGGTGTGAGTGGAAGATGAGATTGTCGGTCGCTCAGGAAACCAAGACTCCCTGTAAAGATCCCCATCCGTGTGTAACAGACTTCCGTCTTGGGACTTCATTCAAGAAAGTCAGATTGGTGTCTGGCCACTGCTGATGCTCACCAGGCCACTGGGATTTATGGTCGGGCACAGACAATGGGGCGTAGAGTCCACAAAGCCAAGGACTCTCCGGCAGAGTGAGGTATTCCCCACCCCAGAGCTTCTCAGCATCCTGCTTGGGAAAACAGACTCTGTGTGTGTGTGTGTGTGTGTACTGGGGCAGGGTGGGAGCAGGCATGGGGGAGTGAGGAGGGGTGGTAGATATCTTTCTAGCGGTAAGTCCTGCCCAACAAACACCCAAACCAAGGAGCCACACAGTTAGCTGGGTTATAATGGGTTCAAGTCATTTATTTGTAGACGGTACCAGCATGTTTGGTTCTGGGGTCCAATCCCCAAATTCCAGAAAAATAAACTAATGAGAACCGCATGCACTATGAGAAGGCCATGCCGACGTGTCCGTGATCATGCGGTGAGTGGGCAGAGAATATAGACCGGGCACGCTCGGCGGGGCGCGGGGCCTCCCTCCTCGGACAGCTGACAGCAGCTGGCTCTGAGCCCTCACGAGGGGCCTGGGGGAGGGCCGAGGCCGGGTCCTGTGGACCCAGTCCCTTTATGGCCTGGGCCCCTTATTGCTACATTTGCTACTTTGCTACGTTGTGGCCCCTGGGCTGTGCCCAGGGGGGCTGCCTTATCAGGGGTTGGTACTAAGGACTAGACTGCTGGCATCTGCCGTTGCCATGGTTACATGAGCACAGCCCTCTCTTCAGAGGGCCCCGTGGTGAGTTCTCAGGGATTCATTTGGCCACAATTGGCGTGTGCCACACACGGTCCTTGCTACATACTCAGCTCAGCCAGCCCTTCTGGGGGGTGGTGACTTGTTACTTTCCCCCCGGGACTTTTCAGCTCCTGGACTTTGCTGGAAGACCTCCCTTGCAGACTCAAAGACCAGCAGCGCTCAGTCTTTTCTAGGCTTTTGGGACAACTTCCTAGTGGTGGCTTTTGAAGCCCATGCACTTGAAGTGTCATAAGAGGGTTGCGTTTTAGGAAAAGGATCAACTTCTACAACCAAACGAGGAGCTAGATGGGTGGCAGGCGCCTGGGTCACACCCTGTTGGTGAGGTAGTTTGAACACAGCAGGAACCTCGCTACAGGGAAGGCCCCCAGAGCACGTCCCCATGTGATTCACTGCTCAGAGAAGCAATGTGGAGTGCGAAGAGGTCCCTCCCAGGTGCTGGCCTGTACCCTTGGAAGGGGTGGCCCTGGAGCACAGTGCCTCTGATGGCCCTGGTGGGCTCAGCTTTGCTAAATTCCTGGGGCATAGCAACCCCTTCCCAGCAGGACAGAGCATCCCTTCCTGGAAAAGCAGAAGCCCTCTCCTCTGACCAGACAGCTCCTGCTGCTCTGCTCAGGCCCTCTGGCTGCTGCTGGGCATTTACCCATGCCAATCTACAAGCTTGACTCTTCCTATACAGGCAAAGTCTATGTTAGTCAGCTGCCCAGTGCCTGGCGCCTATGTGTCTGCCCCGACGGGTGGGTGGTCACTTCTAAGACAGCTCTGATGCTTTGGCTGTGGGGCTGCTGACATGGTATCTGCCCTGTGAGCCCAAATCAGGAAAAGTTCCAGACCCAGAGACCATGCCCAGTCAGGGCAACTAAGGCAAGACAGGGCAAAAAAAAAAAACACAAAGTTTGTTTTGCTACAGAACCTCCGGGAGTTGGTGATAGACAGGGAAGCTTGGTGTGCTGCAGTCCATGGCGTCACAAAGAGTCAGACACGATTGAGTGACTGAACTGAACTCCTTCAAAAGTTTAATCTGGGTCTGAATTTTTGGTTCTGTCAACCAAGCCAATGGGGAACTGGCCAAGACCAGATTTTCCAAGTGTGTGTGCTAAGTTGCTTCAGTTGTGTCTGACTCTATGCGACCCTACGGACTATAGCCTTCCAGGCTGTCCATGGGATTTCTCCAGGCAAGAATACTGGAGTGGGTTGCCAGGCCCTCCTCCAGGGGATCTTCCCAACCCAGGGATTGAACCCACGTCTCTTATGTCTCCTGCACTGGCAGGCAGGTTCTTTACCTGCCTGGCTTCTTTACCTAACGCCACCTGGGAAACTTTTTCTAAGTGTACTTGCATTCTAAGGTCTGCATGGTAGACTGCCCCTGGACTAAGTGCCCAGCCTAGGTGAACTAGTTTGGGTAGGCTGCCCTTGGACTAGCCAGCTTGGGTGGCACAATCCTGCTCTCTCTCCCATTTCTGGGTGTGACCTGCTTGGGGGGGGTGGGTGGCACGTGATGGTGGTCACAAGACAGAGTGTGCCTTGGTTGGGAGGCAGGATAAGGGGGTTATTGCTCTGGGTTTGAATCCATCCAAAAGTGCCTTCACGTCTATCAGGCCTGAGGGATGTCCCCGGAGATGTCAGGATGCCTTCAGCCTGCTTCCTCTCAGGGCTGCAGTTCACCTGCCTCTGACCCTTCTGGGGAGCTCCAGGGTAGGCGAAGCCTCAGGGACCTCAGCTGGATGGCACCAACGTCCTGGCCAGGGAGATCACCTGGGCCCTGACTGCAGCCAGGGGGAAGGAGAGAGGCAGCCAGGATCTTGCCCGGGATAACCAAGGGCACAGAGGGACCTGCTGTTCTAGACCTGCCGGTGTCCACAGACCCTGTGCCTTAGTGTCAGCACAGATGGGGCACCTTGGCAGAAGCTGCTTCCTGGGGACAATGTTGGGTGCAGGGGAGCCTGAGCAGCAGTTCTGCTCTGAAAGAGGAGATCGGTGTGAAAAGCAAGGGGTTTCAGAAGCATGTGATGAAGAGAGGAGGGGGTCAGCAGACCCCGCAACATGGGAAAAGGCTTCAGGGAACTCATTTCCTCATCAAGCAGTTGCCCGGTGTCTGCCAGGTGCCAGGTTTTGTGTCCAGGTCTCCTGGAATGAGCAAGGGTTGAGGGGAGTGTCTGCCGGGAACTTGGGTGTATAACACCCCCTTGGAGACACTCTGAGGATGAAACAGAATGTCTCTAATTTCCACTGTACCTCTAAAAGAGAGCAACTACTGCCATGGGGGAAACCGAGGCGTGGGGCTCAAGAACCCACTGGGGTGCCACCATGATCACGACCCCTCATGCCCTTGGTGGCCCTGCTGTGAGGGATGGAAGCTGGTGCCCTGGGGACACAGCACGAAGGTGGGCTTGGAAAGGTGGTCCTAGGGGAGCACTCAGGAGGCAGTGCCTGCAAACAAGCTTATGAGACCCACCGGCTGCTGAATCTGCCCACATAAGTAAAGAAATACCAGTGATCGCTGTTTTGCTTCTGTGTTTGCTGTTTATACACTTCCGAAGGATATTTTCTACCTCTGGCCAAAATAGATCAAAGGAAGATGGTCATAGCAGTGGGGGGTATGGGGGTGGGGTGGGTGAGTGTCTGAATTCAAAAGCACGTGGCTTATAGCGCTCTGTCCGAGGGCTCATGGGAGTCACAGTAATGACAGTGAAAACAATGAGAGTAAGCGCTACCATTTGCCAAGCACCTACTGTGTGCCAGGCACCTGACTCCGTGCTCCGTATGACTCCCTTGCCGCCAAGTTGGCAGATGGTCATTCTGACACACACAAGTGGACCTTAGGTAGGTGTCTGCAGGTTGAGCTCTGTGCTTGCGTTTCTCCATGATCACGGACATTGTGGAGGACAGTGCCTTTGCTAGGCCATCAGAGGACCCATGGGCCCTGGCCTCCCCCCTGGGCACAGGTTTCAGACACAACTGAGACCTGGCCTCAGGGGCCCGGCCACGCCCAGGACTGCCAGCCTGAATGCCCCAGCTCCCACGTGGGGCTGTCGGAGGGGAGGATCCCAACCCCAAGTTCACCGCCACATTTATTTTAAGTAAGACACGCGGGGACACACCAAGGAGCGAGGGGCCGCAACAAAATAAATTACGAAATAATCAAAATTTTAAAAGACGGTCAGGACCTTCAGGGGTGTTGAATCACAAGCTCTTTCATTGACATCAATGCCTCCTCTGGTGTTGGACCCTCGAGACGGTTGACAGGAGCAGGGGGCAGCCTCCAGTGCCTTGTGGCGACCCCTTTGAAAGGTGGCCTCAAAGGGGGTTGGAAGAACGTGAGGTGCTGCGATCCACGAGGCGGCTCAGTGCTGATGGTGTGACCGGGGGACGGGGGCGTGGTGTGAGGGCAGCCCGGTCCGGCTCCTTACACGCGGTGGCCGCAGCGATCGGGCAGGTGGGAGGCAGTTGGAACACAGTGGCGTGACTGGGGCGGGCGCCACGGGTGCACCACAGGCGGTGGGTTGTATTTGTAATACTGAATGTGCTTGGGGGCGGTGGGTCCTTTCGAGTTTGCTGGAAGGCGTGATCCCCCAGACAGCGGGGAGGAGTGATGATAATCAGAATGGAACCTCAGGGGACAGTCACGGCAGGAGCCCCGCCGGGCGCTCTCCCCTGAACACGTGAGGGACGGGAATCTCCTACAGAGCAAGGCGTCGGCACACGACTGTACAAGGAGAGGGGGTTGTAAACAGGGGCCTCTGCCCGGCCGACCCCAGCCTCCGAGGGCTCTCTCTGGCCTCCCTCTGGTTCACGCACCGCGGTCTCCCCACCGTGGCCCGGCCCTCACTCCTTCTCCTTCACAGTGACCAAATCTCCCCGCGGGGATGCTCTGTCCGCAGACGTGGAGCGCCGCCGGCTGCCCGCGTGGTCCTCGGGCCCGGGCCCTGCGGCGGGGACCGTCAGGAGGACTGCATCAGGCCGGTGAGGCGCTTGCCCGCCAGTGACTTTCCCTGCAGAGACAATGACAGAGGGCACCACACGCACGCACGCACGCACGCACGCACACACGCACACACGCACGCGCGCGCACAGGACAGACACAGAGAGCCGGATAGGTGGGTTAATTGTTGCATGAGCCGCGGAGGCCAGACCAGTCAGCTCACCGCCCCCACTGATCTCTGGGTTTGGGAGACTTAACCGCAGACAGTTGGGCAACCAGCTAACCTGGTTAGCTGGTTAACCTGGGGGAACCAGGTTAGAGGGTGAGGGTGTGCTGTTGGTCCTCTTTTGAGTGTGTGGGGATTTTACTTACCCCAACCAGGGATTTCAACCCTTGGAGTATCTCTTAATGCCTGTGGGCTGCCTCTGAACTTGATTTTATCCAAGTGAGGAAGGAAAGGTTGGCTGGGGGACTAGTAAGACCAAGGAGTTGGGTTGGCCCAAGCAGACGATGGCTAAGGATCTGGGTGACTTGGAACTAATGAGTTAACTAGTCTGAAGAAGACAGAAGGAATTCTACTTGAAACACAGGATTGAGCTCTCCTTGGAGAGCTCAATTTTTATTTGGCTATGCTGGGTCTTGGTTGCAGTATGTGGAATCTATTAATAGTCCCCTGACCAGGGATTGAACCTGGGCCCCCTGCATTGGGAGCATGGACTCTTAGCTAACAGACCCCTAGGAAAGTCCCTGATCCTTTTTTTTTTTTTTTTAATCAAAACTTTACTTTTTACTTATTTTGGCTGCACTATGCAATTTGTAGGATCTTAGTCCCTGACCAGGGATTGAATCCAGGCCCCCCTACAGTGGAAGCACAGAGTCCTAACCCCTGGATCCCCAAGGAATTCCTTCTCCTTGGGTCCTCTTGATGACCAGTTCTGGGACTGGGGCAGTCTGGGGGTATCTGCCAAGGCTTGGGGCCTGGGCTACAGGACACAGTACAGTGCGCTCCTGTTTGTCTCCAGGCTGATCTTGATGATTCCACTTCAGGAAGTCTTACCAGCCCTTCACTTACAAACTACATAGCTGTTCTTGTTCTTTTGGGAAGAAAAAAAAAGACTCACTCTACCATGAGTCTTGGTGCATGGGGCATAGAGGCCCCCCGAGAGAGGCCAGTTGTTCACATGCCCAGAAGGAGTCAGCTGAGGAGCCTCTGATGTGGGGCTGGACACCAGGAGGATGATGAGCAAGGCTCAGTCCCCTGCTTGTTTCCCAGCCATAGTCTGAACCCAGCCCCTGCTCACCCTCCCTTGAAATCCATAGCATTACACAGGGGTCTAGATGAGAGTATGGCTGGACCCAAGCAGATGGATTGCTGTGTCTGAGAAAACACTCAGAACCCATCTTATTATTGACAGTGGGTCAGTGACACCAGCAAGGGTAGCGAGGGTCTGCAAGTATAGCACGCGCTTGCTCATCAGCATGTGCTGCAGCATTTGGCAGCGTGAGGTTGCAAGGGCCGGCAATTCCTCATGTTCATTTCCAAGTGGGATGTGAGGGCTCGTCTTGTTTACTGGGCTTGGCTACACGTCTGCTGGATGTAATTAAAAAAAATTGATCAGGTTTGTGAAGCCTGGTAGGGTACTCAATAAACCTGCTGATTGATGAATTGACTGATAATGGGTATTTCCAACAAACGAACAATACAGGCTGTGAGTTTGCCGGACACAAGACAATGTGTCATCTGGCTAAGCTCTCCACGGAGGGACGTGCCAGCTTGACTTTGAGAATTCCGATGGCGCGGATGGGAGCTTGTCCAGAAATGGAAACACCCTCAGGCACAGTTGGAGAGTCTGCATCTACCTCCCCTTTGCTCTGTTTTCCCCCCTTTCACTCCTCATTTTTTGCTCGTTGGACAGCACTTTTCTTTTGTTTTTCCTCCTCTGTCTTCACACACACACACACACACACACACACACACAAAATCTCCCCATCAGCAATCTTATCTGAATCTTCAGATACACTAAACTTAGCCTGCAGCTGGATACCTTTATACTGGGCTAAAGGATTTTTTAAATCAGATTTTTTTTTTTTTTAATCCTAGAGGGTTTCAAGTGCCAGTTCTTGCAAATCACTAAAAGCAGAATGGCTACTCCTCTGTGTGGAGTGGTTTAGGTACAACAATAGCTTATAGGTGGCAGAAGCTGACCTGCAAGGACTCCCTCTAGCCTGGTTCTAAGCACACATGTAGTGGGGACTTTTTTGACTGTCCTTTCTTACACGGAGTTGGAGGCATTTGTCATCCAGGTGGTCACCTGGGACTGTGCCTTTTCCGTGCAGGCCTGAAGGCAGGTGCATGCGTGCCTGCTCAGTCGCTCAGTCATGTCTGACTCTGTGCAACCCCATGGACTGTAGCCCGCCAGGCTCCTCTGGTCATGGGATTTTCCAGGCAAGCATACTGGAGCAGGTTGCTATTTTCTCCTCCAGGGGATCTTCCCGACCCAGGGATTGAAACTGTGTCTCCTGCATTGCAGGTGGATTCTTAACTGCTGAGCCATCGGGGAAGCTCCCTTGAAGACAGGAAGCACAGGGAAATAGAGACTGATGAATCCAGAGGTTTCCAGTCTGGGGGCCTCTACCAAACCTCCCCAGTCCCTTTCACGCTTGTCCATCCTTGCTCATAGGAAACAAAGGTCACTTTCCTCTTGGGTACTGCTTACTGCTGTGGAATCCACACACCAAATGCCAGCTCCTCCCTTCTCTTTCCATCCCTCCTCCACCAGAGCCACACATTACATATCGAGTACCCAAATATATATGTTGCAGGTCCATACAGTGGCCTTCGTGGCTCTGATTTAGCTGGCGGTTGTGAACAAAAGGAATCACTAAAGCTTCTGAATTATAACAGTCTGTTGCCAGTGGGTATGGTAAAAGCCCAGAGACAAAGAAGGTGAGGTTTACCAGGCATCCAAACCCTCATTACAGCTTCATTCTCATTAGTGAGGTCATTTTGACTGGAAAGGGGGCTGTGGCTGAGAGAGGTTAGAGATTCTATTTCTGGATGACTGTGTGTCTGTTTGAGGTGAATTTAGCCCTGAGGATCCCTACCCTCCACACCTCCCTGTTCTATAGAGCGGGCTGGGCTGGAAGGCGCTAATTAATCTCTTCTTGCCTAAGTCCTGGAGCTCAGCTCACAGCTCTGACTCCAAAGACCTGTGGCCAGCCCATCCATCCCTCCCCTCCCCTCCCCTCCCCTCCCCCAGCTGCTTCCATGGCTCGGGGCTTCATGGGTGAGGAGTGGGGTACAGCTGACCAGCCTGGAGAATGTGCCCAACTTCTAGCCATCCAGGTGGTGCTCCTTGGCATTTTTTTGCCTCCCTTGCCTGCTCCTGCACTCACGCATTTACCAAATGCCAGTTCTGCTGCTAAAGGAGGTCGTGAGTGTTTAGGTCGGCCCAGGAGCAGCCCAGCCCAGCCGCAATCTTTTCACTAGGCAGTGACCTCGTGGGTGAGGCTGGAAGGTGGTTACTCATGCAGGACGCAGGCAAGGCTAGATGCCTGCCCTCTGGCTTGGGGGAAAGAAATCCTGCAATCACCCTGGCTCAGCAGCTGCCTCTCTTCTGAAGAGCTGAGGTTCTTGTAATTTTCAGGGATCAAAGTGAAATCTGACAGAGAGGTGTTCAGAGATGAGCTGCTTCAAGGTCTGTGCTGCTAGGGGCTTGCTGGGAGCTCCTAGCTACCTGCTTTCCCCAGAAAGAGAGGAGAGTTCCTGCCCTGTACCATCTAGGGTTCTTTCCTCCCTCCTCTTCACCCCCATCCTCCAGTTTGGATGGGTTTGCAGGAGACACTTAGGGAGGGGAGTAGTAATTCTGCCTCTGCCTGGCATCTTGCATAGTTACAGGGGGAAGGTGTTTTTTCAGGGTGTGAATGTGTGCTGTTCCTCAATGCTGGTCAGTTGGGAATGGATCATGGTGCCAGGAAACTGCTACCAGCTCAGCCTGAGGCCTTGGCATAGTTGAGTGAAGCAGCTGAAGGTGGTTGAAAACGCTATTAGCCAGCAGCCTTTGTCCAAGTGAAAAAAATATACGGTGATTAAGAACTGAGCTGCAGAAGGTACATTCCAGAGACACCAAAGCTTTGCATTCAGACAAAGTGCTTTTCACCTTCGAGACATTTGGCTAAGTTTAATCCAATAGAATTTGGGATCCTTCAATTTCATGGACCACGGGCTCAGGGCTGGGATCACAAACACCCACACATTCAATTCCCAGCCTCCACGCTGACTAATCATTTCCGCTCTGCAGCCATCTTGATGGCTAGAAGCCTGGAAGAAGATGGTCATGGAATCCTTTGTTTCTAAAACGAAATGCACAAAAGGAAGAGCTCCCTTTTGTATGGTGCTTTGGGAAAAATCAACATGCTGCTTGACATGCCATGGCTCTGTGCATTGCACGTCCCGGTATTAATCAACAAAGCATGCACCATCACCATTACCAAGAGCTTCGCCACTCACTTACCTGGGAGACAGGTGCTAACCTCTTTGACTGGGAGAAGGGCTGTGGTTCAGAGGGTAGCCCTGGGGGGTCAGATGGCACACTGGGGGCAGAGGAGCCAAGGACTGGCAGCTCAGGGGCAGGACCTTTTGCAGCACTAAGAAAGTGGAGACATCTGAGCTGCTGATGAGATTTTCTTGCTGATTTGTCCAGATGACCTAAGACCACAGTTACAGATCGCAAGTCCACCAAGTCCAAACACAGGCTACAAGGGGGATGGAAATCAACCATGGTTGTCTCTAGGGCAGAGGGATGTAATTGACTGAAAAGGGGCATGAGGGAACTTTCTAGGGTGATGGGATGTAGGTTACACTAGTACATACATTTGTCAAATTCATTGAACCATACATTTCAGATCTATTGATTTTGCCACATGTAATTATGCTTCAAAAGAGGAAAAAAGATTAAAAATAATCCATCTATCACATCTCTGCTTTGAAACTCCCCACCCCTTACTCTTTTTCAGTTGCTGTCCCAGCAACCTTGCCTTTTGGCTGAATTCAAAGCTTCCCCCTCTGGTACGGGGGAAACCCAGATTCGTCTGCTTGAGGAACTAGAACTTGCAATAGAACTAATTTGGAACATGATTTCTAGTCTCCATCGATCCAAGCCGATCACCTTGTGGTGACACACAGACATTTTTCATCCCTGCTAATGAAAAATGGTGTCTTGCTGAATAGGGCTCACGAGGTGACCTCAGCAGGCAAGACGTGGGAGGCCCCAGAGATAAGCTGTCCTTTCAAGGAGACTGAAAGTTACCCATGAGTAGTTGATGCTCAAGTCCATAAACGATGAGTGTGTGTGGAGTCACAGGTCTGTAGGGGACTCACTGGGGAGAGCAGTCAGCCCCTGACTAAGAGCTGGGTAGGAAGGAGAGGTCCCGAGTTGCGTTTGTCAGGAGGCGGAGGCCTAGGAAGGACCTGCCCGACTTCCTAGGTGACTTCCCTGGAGGTTGGTCACCCTGGTGCCCTTTCTCCATTGAGCAAAGCAAAAGGGATGATTGCAAAAGGAAGTGTAAGGAATTCTGTGGCATCTCCTTTCTCGATGATGATTAAAATTGGGGCGAGAGTGCCATTTGCTCGGGATAGTTTAGGGCTGAGAAGCTCTGTCAGGGGATTGTAGGAAAACCCACAAGTGATAGAGACTCCTTTGAAAACACTTTGACTCTCCTCTTCCATCATCAGCAAGATGGGCAGATGAAGTGGGAACCAGCCAACGGTTACCCACGGCTGATCCACAGCAGAGCTAGGCTGGAGCAGCATCTGGGGAAGAGAGATTGCTTCTGGCTTTCTCGCTCTTCGAGGGGGTGGGAGTGGGGTGGGGAGGGGGGGGGAGGGTCAGGCCCCCTGTGACAAGATCCTCTCCTGGGGTGTGTGTTAGTCCTGGGTCCTTGCTAAGCTTTCTGATCTCTCTCAGGAGCTGAAGGGCATTTTATTTGGTTTTAAAATATTTTCTTCATTCAACTGTTTAAAAATCAGATACCACAAACATAAAACAAGTTCCCAAATCAAAAGACAGGTTGAAACTGAATTAATTAAAAAAAAACTCACTAGATAAAGAATTAATACACAATGTGCATGCATGCTAAGTCGCTTCAGTCGTGTCCGAGTCTTTGTGACCCTACGGACTATAGCTCACCAGGCTCCTCTGTCCATGGGATTCTCCAGCAGGTATACTGGAGTGGGTCACCATGCCCTCCTCCAGGGGATCTTCCTGACTCAGGGATCGAACCTCATTTCTAATGTCTCCTGCTTTGGCAGACAAGTTCTTTACCACTAGCACCGCACATTAAACCTATTTAAAAAGTAAGGACTTCAGTGAATTTAATTGTGTGACCTTGGGCAAGTCACTTAACCTCTGTGTGCTTCAGTCTCCCTATCTTGTAAAATGGGAGTAATACCTACCTCACAGGGTTGTTGTGGGGATTAATTAGATACAATGTCTGTAAAGCATCTAAGGTTCTCGAAGAAGGCGCTATATAAATACAAAATAATATCTATTAAAGTTGAAAAAAAACAAAACAAAACAAAAAAAAAAAGTAAGGAATATGGTGAAAATAAAAACAATGGATTCTTCTGTAACAGCCCACTGTCTCATGTACGGTAATATAAATAAGTAGTCACATTTTCTCATGTCAACGGTGGGTCTGTGGGCTCTGCCAGCCGTCACGTATGCTGAGGGCAATTCCCACAAAATGTTCCTGAACAATTAGCAGGTTCAGACACCTCACTCTCCTCCGTATTGGCAACTAGCAATGCTTTATTTTTTAACTTATTTTTTTAAATTTAGCAACCATGAGTTGCCAGCCCTTCTATCTGAACTAAATGTGGGAGGACTAACCTCTATGCTCTACCTCCCAGGGACTTTCTGTTTGAATTTTTTATTCTTACACGAGGTGGCAATGCTCCCTCCTTTTTCAAGTGCCCTCATATTCTACTTGCCCAGACCTTGATGGTAGCAGCATGAGGACGGTCCCCTTACAAGAGACACAGGTTAGCTGTCAAGGACAGTTACCCACAGCCATCCATTGATCAAACATTGAGCAGCTGTGGTGTGTCAAGTATGCTCTGCCTTTGACTGACACCTGCGCCCACGTCCACAGCATCCTTGCCAGTTAGGTCTTCCTTTAACACCCGCTGGATATATGAGGTTGAGCTACTAGCCTGAGCACATAGAGCTGGTCAGTAGCCTTGACGGCCCATCCACCGTCTCCTTGGTACATGACCATTACTCTCAAGGAAGGGGGCAGGTGGGAACGCTCAGGACTAAGGACTCCTCTCTGCCCATCCATACCAGGCAACCTGTCTGGGCAGGCTGAGGTGATTTTCTCAACCTCACTGAGAAAGAAGCTGCAGCTCTTGGGCATACGCTTGAGCGCATCCAGGGCATTTCTGCTCTGCCTGACGGGCTTCCCTTTGACTTTGGCTGCTGGACTAAGCTGAGGCTCAGCTCACTGCTGCTTGGTGCCCATGGATTTAAAGTGGTGGCTGCTGGACAGGCCAGTGAAGCTGCCTCTTCTGTTTGTGACCTTGTGTTATGGGTGCCGATGCCCCCGGGATCTCCATAGCAACAGTCCCGGGAGGAGAAAGGCAGGTGTGATGTTCGCCTTTCCTAAGGAGAGGCAGGCAGATGCTTCACTCCAGTTAGAACCAAATACCTGCAGCAAGCTGGCTGGGGAAGCCCTTCCTGGCTGCTGTTCCTGGCACTCCTGACTCCTGTCCCCTCATCACGCTCATCACCTAAGGGGCTCTTTTGCAAAGTTCGACCTCTGCCTGTTAGTTTTGGTGGGTGATGGGATAACTTCCTGCATAATCCCCATCTGTGCAGGGACAAATCAGCCACCGGACAGGCACGAGGGATGCCGAGAGTGACAAGGGCTCAGCAGCTGTGCCCGACACGGGTGGCACGATGCCCAGGCCCAGACTCCCCAGCCTCCTGTCCAAGTTGTGCATTTCCACTTTCCCTGCTGCGTTTTTCTCCGCAGGCAGGAGAAATCCCCTCTTTTATTACTGGATCTCTTATCTCCTTCCTCTAGCTCTGATTGAATAACCCCGGTGCTCTTTCTGTAATCAGCCTGCCCCAAGTTCTCGGTGGAGCAGAGGCGGGTATTCCGTTCACAAGGCCCCTCAGTAGCATGCCTTCCTGTAGCTGGTTCTGGGCTTGCCTCTTCCTCTCCTCCTCCTTCTCCTTAAATGTACTTTGGCATTTCTGCATTGGTTCACGCCAAATTAGACAAGGGCCAAAAGACTCAAGGAAACAGAGATATGGCTCAGTTGCTATTGGCAACAACTTGATTCTACTTTTTTCCCAACTAGGAAGTTCAAGTGACCCTCGACTATGGCCACAGGGGAGAGGGCTGCTGAAGTTTAGTGGATCAGACAGTAGGTGGGGTCACTGGCTGGGCAGCATGTGATTCTTCTCAGGACCCATGAGGACACCAACTCCACCTTCCTAACGGCACCTCTCATCTCCTCTGATCATGTTCACCCAGAACACATCCATGGGTTGGGGCCCTTGGTTAAGCCAGCTGCCAAGGCAGGGTTTCGAAGGCAGAGGTGGTCAACATGCTGACTGTCTCCCACCACCCCAAAGCATCATCTTTCCCGGGCTGTCCAGGTTCATTTAGAAGCATATGCAAAGAGAGTTGACTCATTTCTCTCTCCTCCCTACTATCAGGAATGCAATTAGGTGGGCATTTATCAGACAGGTATTCCTAATCTGAAAAAGTGTAGCAGGGGACAGGTCAAGCAGCATTTTTCAAGACATCTCTGGGTTGATGGAATTCCTAGCCACAGGGAACCTTCTTACTTCCCTCTGAACACTTTTCACATGTCCCTGCAATGCTGGACAGGGGATGGGTTGGTTCCTTAACCTTCTTCTCCCCTGGTGGTCTAGCAGGTACAAAGGTGAGATTTTCCCATTTCCCACAGGACTTGGCCCTGGGCCACAGGTGAAGAGTAATGGAAGCTGTAAGGGGGGACTAAGCTCAAGGATGCTGCTGTAGGATTTAAAAGCATCTTCAAAAGTAGTGGGCATTTCTTCTAGGGGCCCAGGAATGAGGGACAGGATTAGTATCCAAAGACATTATTTGAACATTGCCTCTGGGATAACAGACTCATCTCCCTGCCACTTCTGGACCCCTTGGCTTTTTGCTTCTCAGGAAGTAAAAACAAAACAAAACAACAAAAAACTATGGGTGTTAAAAAAAGGGCGGGGGGAACATCAAAAAAAAGGATGCCTCTGACTGTCCATGGAACTAGGGCGCAAGAACAGGAGGGGTGGGTGGAGGTGAGGCCATGGACACACAGATCATCTCTTCCAGTTTTGGGAGCACCTTCTGTTGCAGAAGGCCCCCAAGGAAGGTTAGAGCGTGCGGACGCCGGGATCACTCACCCACTGATGGAAGGAAGCCGCCTCGGGGGTGAAATGCAGCGGCCATTCTGACTCTGCGCCAGCAGCACTAGGCAATTGTGTTTTTAGGAAGGGAAGTGAAGAACAACTTATCCAGCTGAAACCGTGAAGACCGGTGGCTTTAGGGGCGCCCCTGCCCAGACGTGCACCCCGCAGCAGCAGCAGCAGCGGGGAGGCGGTCCACGCGCGGAGGCACATGCAGATACTGCGAATGTGCCGCACGCACCATGCACTGGACACGGAAGCGTGCAGCGGGCAGGCAGCACATGCACCAGCGCACGCAGCCGTGCACACGTCCATGTGCGTGTTTCACCACAGGCACTTACAAGAGCGTCTCGTGCAAGGTTCATAAGCAACCACGTGTTTGGCTGTAGAGCTTTACCTCAGACTCCTAAGATGCCCATCTAAAGCATTTACCTTAAGAGACATCTATAAACCCGACTTTCCTCAGGACAAAGCCATTCGTGTCAGAGAAAATGGCTTCTGTTTCTGTCGATACTACAAGCAGGGGCAGCGTGCACCCCAGAGGGCTGGTTTATGAGGGATTTCGAAGCATCCCTGGATTTCAAAGCCACTTGGTCCTGACTCCTCTGACAACCCCTCTTTGTAGTACAGTGCTTAAAAAAGAGAAGCCTCTGTTTATCTGGCATTGGAAGCAACCGGCCTTGGGGAAGCTGCGCTGCTCAGGGCGGCTCCAGGCAGGCAGACAGCGGCGAGGCGAGGGTTTCTGGGAATGAGGCTCTGCTATGTAGGGAGCGTTCTCTACCTCTGGAGAACTGGAGTTCATGCTTTGCTAGGGGAGAACTAGCTTTGATCTGGGACTGGAAGCAGGAGGCTTATTAGGGGCCTGCACCTCAGGGGACGGGAGCAAACGCCAGATCCTGGCAACATAGGCAGTGTTTCCTTGGTGGCCCTCCCCATGTCCTGGCACCATGCTGCTACAAGCCCCCAGGTCCCACAGCTTCCTGGGAAGAGCAAAGGGGCCCTGGGAAATAGGCCACAGGACAGAAGCCGGTCTGCTTGGTACCGCAGTCCCTCCGTTCTGAGGGAAAGCAGAGAAACCAGCTCTCTGAGTTGACTTTAAAAATAAGACAGTAATAATAGCTACCATTTACTGAGTAGGGTCATGAGCTGGTTGCTCTAATAAATGAATGTGCTTTACACACACTGTCGTATTTGAGATATCTGTGTCCCATTCTCAACTGCTAAATAAATACATTAATACCTACTTCGCAGAACACTGTTGGAAATCAGGTAAAGAATAAGAGCTAAGTGTGGGCTGCAGGTAACATCATCATAATAAAAAATAATAATAATACAAAGAGTTATGCTTGAACTTATATACTGCAAACACTATGCTAAGCATCTTGTGTATTTTTTCCCTCCTAATCACTTACTCTTTTTTTCTTTTTTAATTTGACCACGGCCTATATAGCATGTGGGACCTTAGTTCTCCAACTAGGGATCAAACCCACACCCCCTGCCTTGGAAGGCAGAGCCTTAACCACTGAATCACTGGGGAAGTCCTTAATCATTTCCTCTTATCTCCCTTTCACAAGATGCAGAAACCTAGGCTTGGAGGTGCTGCCTGAGTCAGAGTTAAGGGGTGGAGCTGGAGGAGAACCTAAGTCCCTCTCGGACCAAGATCTGCATGACACGGATGCCAACAGTGTGATACCGTGAACACCCAAGACACTGCAGCTGCTTTTGCCATGCCCTCATTTAGGGACAACATCCTCCCCAGGCAGCAGGCATCACTGTACCCCTCGGACAAGTGAGCAACTGGCCTGGGGTCTTATCCCAACTCCAGGTGGAGAAACAGAATTCAATTGGGGCTGCCCAGCCCCCACCTCGAGCCCACTCTCTACGTTCTGGTGGGCACTAAAGGGACGTTGTTCTCGGGGGCAGAGCCTGCAGGTCATCTTCAGTAGGGGATGAAAATACAGTTGGGGGAAATATCACTGCCAGGTTTTCAACAGCATTTAACCCCAGATGGTTGGTGCTACTCAGTCATATCCCAGATAGCCAACTACCAGCAGGCTAAAGAGCTGTGCGATGTTCAGGGCAGTCAGCTCCCAGGGGACAGTTGAAGCCTCTCAAAAGAGACTCCTGCCAGGGCAAGATGCGCCTCGATGTATAGTTCTTCACACAGTCCTGGGGAGGATGGAAATAAAGGGGACTCGGACATCACACCTGCACCAAGCTGTTGAAGGGCAAGCTGGGGACCCTGGTGGCCACCCTGTCTCTCCCCCACCTCCGCCACATGCCTTCCTGGTGATCCTTCTCCTAACATCCTGCACATCTAGAAACAGTTCAGCAAAGCTGTGATTGAGGGCCAGCAGATGATGGGCTCTGAAGCTATCATTACCAAGGAAACCATCCTTGAGGATATGACCACAGGATGGTGACCACTCTCAAAGGCTAATGATTGGATCCTTTACATATTCAGAACTTTCCAGCATTGTCGAGGACAGAGAATCCACCAGAAGTTCCCCTTTACTTTTGCTGCAGCTCCTAAGGTTTGACTGAGTTTTGTGTCAACTGCTCCATGTCTATTTCCCAACTTAACCTGCTATGATGTAAATGCCAGGCCCTCTATCCTTACTTGACAGTCCGTCTTTTTCCATTAGGGGTGGGGATTCAGATGCACCATGCTCTTGGCGTAAATGAGGAAGGCCAGGGGCAGGGAGTAAAACCATTCTCCAATCCTGTGAAAAAGTATAGACACCTCTCCCAGACCTCCATATCTCTCTCTCCCCTACCTCTGATATCCAGGCGTTAATCACCCACAACAGAGTTTTAAAGACCTGTTATGAGGGGACATAGGAGAAGGAAATGGCAATCCCCTCCAGTATTCTTGCCTGGAGAATCCTGTGGACAAAGGAGCCTGGGGGGCTGGTGTTGATAGGGTTGCACAGAGTTGGACACGACTGAAGAGACTTAGTCTGCATGCATGCATTGGAGAAGGAAATGGCAACCCACTCCAGTATTCTTGCTTGGAGAATCCCAGGGACAGAGGAGCCTGGTGGGCTGCCGTCTATGGGGTCGCACAGAGTCAGACATGACTGAAGCGACTTAGCAGCAGCAGCAGCATGAGGGGACACAGTAACAATCAACTCTGACTGGGCTTTCTTTAGCTTCAAAATGCATCTTATTAAAACTTTGCTGACTTTATCGGGATCGCCATGTTTAATGAGAGACCTCAAAGAATCTGAAAGCAAAAGATGAGGAGAGGAAAAAGCCATAAGCTGTAATCACCATAATTATACAATTCCATGATGAGGTGAAAGCAACCCTGGCAAAACCTGGGAGAGGAGGGAGTGTCATTTGCAATCAGGTTGGTCCTCAGGACAGCTGGAAAGAATGTGACAGGAGAGCTCATCCCTTCCCCTGAGTTGGGCTGAAGATGAGTGCTTACGGCAGGGCCCAGGAGGAGGGGGCCCATGAGCGCAATTTCCCCTTGGTCTAAGGTCTCAGGGGGTGTGTTCTACTCTCGGCCCGGCTGAGAAAGTTGGGTGCCAACTTGTCCACCTGGAACCAGCAAGTCCTATCGGGTAAAGGCAACTGGCTCAATCATCTTTTCTGCTCTCAACAAAATATGCTTTCTGGATGGGAATGATATCAGGCCAAGCTTTCTCCAGTGCAGAGCCAGGGAACCCACCGACTGCGTTCAGCCTCCCTGAGCCCATGGGTACGAGTGTCCTCCACTCACTAACTTCTCCCAGGCATTCAGGGAGAGAGCCCTGTTGCCCAGGGCTTAGTTGCAGAAGCAGTGATTGGCTTAAAAAACCAAAAACAAAAGGCAAGGATGATGTTGCCTTGCTTGAATTGCAATTGCTTGAAGGGCAGCAATTCCACTTCTTGACAGTGGTCTTGCTCTGACTTTATCATAATCTAGCTTCTTTTTTTCCCTTCAAGGTAGAGTCAAACCTGACTCGTCTGGATCCTTCTTCTCCAGTCTCAGCAAACTCACTCCATTTGATCTGTTCTCCTTTCCCATAGTTTATTTATAAACCTGTGATAACATGCAATGTTTCATAAATATTTAATGCATCTGAGGATTCTCCTTGGAGGAGGTGGGTGGAATCCAGTATAGAAAACTGCTCTACAATATCCCTGGCCATTCAACATCTGAATGTTTCCAGGAAGCTACCTGTTCCTTGAGGTGACATATTCTACCCCTGGGAAGTTGATACTGTTAGAATATTCTTAGTAGAGTGACCCTGCCCATGTCTTCTATCCATTTGTTTTAGCTTTGTCTGGAACAATCTAGAACTGTCCACTCACTCTGGGAGACAAACCCACATATAGCTCCTGATGGTTTCTCAATCTCCTTGCATGCGCGCTAAGTCGCTTTAGTCATGTCCGACTCTTTGTGACCCCATGGACTGTAGCCCACCAGGCTCTTCTGTCCACAGGATTTCCCAGGCAAGAGTACTGGAGTGAGCTGTCATGCCCTCCTCCAGGGGATCTTCCCCAACCAGGGATCGAATCTGCATCTCTTATATCTCCTGCAGGTTCTTTACCACTAGCGCCAGGGCAGGACATGTTTATCTACTTCAGTTTCATCTGACTGGGCTCCCAGAGTCCCCAGCTATTCTTTTCTAAATTTTCTCTAGTTTGCTGAAGTTCCTGATAAAATGAGAGAGCTTGGAAACAAGAGTCAACACAGTCTAGAGCAATGAAGCACTTCTGACCGTTCCACTTTGTTATTACAACCTAAAGACACTTAAAAAAAAAAAAGTGACTGCCTCCCACTTTTACTTCTATCAAGCTTGCAATCAACTAGAACCCCCAGAGTTTTTAAAACTTGAATTACAGTGAAGGCTAGGAATGTCATCCTGTAGTTGTGAGACTGAATTCTTTTTAACATAAATTTTATCTGGTTAAATTATACCTGGTTGTTTGGACCCATCATTCTACCTGACGGAGATGGTCTTAACATGACAGACCATACTGCCTGTCAAATGAGCAACACATTCTAGGTGTGTGTCTTTGAATGTGACTGGCATGTTTGTCTCTTCATCTGAGTCATCAAAAAGGATATTGGACTAGACAGGGCTGTGGCTGGACCCTTGTGGCCACAATCAGAAATTGCATGTCCCGTGGACATAGATCTATGAATTCACCAGCCATCTGGATGCTGGCACTGCCGGGGTAGCTATACACGCCCCACCCCATCCTACCATCCCATCCACTGGGGACTCCAAAAACAAACACTCCAGGGTCTTTCTCTCCTAGGCCTTCGGGTAATATCACTGAACTGAAGATCCACTGCTCCAAGCTCTTTTCAGCTCCCCTGTGGTGTCCCAGTTAGCATTCCGCTTCATTGCAATGTTCTAGGGATTGTTCCTTCCTAGGGATTTGTATCCTGCCTTTCTTCCAGAATACGGTGCTTCCCAAACTCAGTTAGAACCAAAGTACTCATTTGCTGCTTACAAACAGGGAAGACTCCCACGTTGTTTTTCACCAGGAGCTCATTTTGGAAGAATGCCACGGCCATCTTACTTCTCAGCCTTCCAAGTCCTTAGCCCTTGAGCACTCTGACTTCCAACCCTCCGCTTTGGACACAAGCAGAGTTGGGTCTCTTCTCCCTGACCTTGACATTGGCAGTCTGGTCCGCTTCCTAGGTTCCTGCTATTCCAAAGCCTGGCTAGCGCCTGGAGGTTTCTCTCCTGCCCCTGTGTGGTGCCACGTCTCCCCTGGCAGGTCCGAGGCAGATTCTGTCCTGGGCAGAAGCGGGCATCCCGTCCCCCACTCAGGCCTGCCCTCCCTGCTGCTCATTCTGCCAAGCGCCCTGCCGTCGGTCACCTTCACCCTCTGCCTTCTCACTGGACAGATGGGAGCCCCGGGCCGTCCTCATGTGGCTGCCTGGGGACAGGTGCCAGAAATCTGACTGCACAAGTGACAAGGAACAGGCTGAAATCCCACAACCCATCAGCCGCTTCTCAAGGGGGAGCTCCTTCTAGAAGGACGTCTTTCCTGAGTCGGGGAGTGGGGTGCGGAAGGAAGGCTCTGTTACGGCAAAGGGCTGCAGGTCAGCTCCCAAAATAGCGTCCTGCCTGGCGCATCCATCCCCGGCGTGCCCCCAGCCTGCCTTGCGGGAGACTGGCAGGGCTGCGATTTGGATTGGAATCAGTGGCTGTAAACACACAGCTGTGCCTTTCTGCCTCACAGGAGTCTTTCACTTGACTGCTCGGCACACTGGGGTCTGGGGAAGGCAGGAGCTGGCCGGGTGGGGGACAGGGAGGAGGAGGGAGCGGTTTTGCAGTGCCGAGCTCTCCCCTGTGTCCGGGGGCTGAGTCACTGGTGCATTTTTGCTCGAGTGGGCACTCCGCGGGGAGAGTGTTTTTGGCTGCTTTTTGGTTGACAGATGAACCATCGGCTACAATAGCTGGGAGCTCCTCCTTCCCAGAGGAGTGGCAGGATCTAGGGCTGGATTTCTCAAAAATGACTACCTCTGACCTTTTGATTAATAAAAATCTCCCCCTTCCCCAGGGTTGCAGAAAGACCTTCTCCAGGGCCCTCATGGAGAACCATTTTATCTCTTTGTCTTCTCTGTATCCTGCCAGCCAAGCTGATTCGGCCATCTTAACACTTTATCATTGGTTTGCAAAAATCAGACTTTTACATTTTCCCTTTCTAGCTGCAAAACTAAAAGAGTAAACATGCTTTTTCAAACTTCACTTGGACCCAAGATGGAGAGAGAGGAAGAGAGACTGGAGGAGACTTAACCTACTGCTGACTCTGACCAGGATAACATGCCCTCTCGTGACCTCTTTTTGGGCATCTCCGAGAGGACTGTGGCGAGCCAGCCCAGAGGTCTCCAGGGGCCTGGAAAAGGTGGTAGCAGGAGGGTGGCAGCGTGATGCTGAGGCCCCAGATGCTCACACTCCATTTTTTCCCACGCCCCCGCCCCATGCCCAGGGTGACGTGGCAGTACCTGCATGGGGCCCACCTTTCTGCCCAACTGACCTCACCCCACCTCCCAACACACACCCAGCTGGGCATCCATCCCAGAAGGGTGGGCACTGCAGCACCGGCATGGTTGACAGGGTGTGCGGTGCTTAACCTGCTCTTTGTGACCTCTCTCTCCCTGCCCTCCAGGGGTCACAGTGCGGAATGAGCCCCGAACGATGGAGGGATGGAGCCTGTGGGGTCGGGGGGCTGCGGCACTCAGTTCCGCCAGTGTTTATCCTCAAATCCTTGTCAAAGGATTTTAAATGGACACCCAACTCAGTTCTCTCCTTGGTTTAATTCCCATCCTCCAGGGTGGGCAGCTACTTTTCGGGCAGGCTCCTCTCTCATTCTGAGGGATGATTAGCACAACTCGAAAATCTCAGGACAAAGAGAAGCACAGACCCATAGAATGTCCCAGCTGCAAAGGGCCCTAGAGATGATCCAGTTGGTGCCATTGTACACAGGACAAAACCAGGGCTCAGAGAGGGCTCAGTGGGCCTGACGTCACACTGCTAGCAGGCTGAGGCTGGAAGCAGGAGTCAACCTGGGCAGGGCTCTAAGGAGTTTCCCAGAGTCTTAAGGGAAGTCCTCACTTTCCAGGAGAGACCAGCTCATACTTTACCTCCCAAGCACGGCTATGATATCTACCTCCATCTCTAGGCAGACCCGGGTCTCACTGCTGCTCTATCTCAGGGCTCCAAGATCCGATGGGAACAGGCTGTCACTATATAGCCTGTGACCCTGACATCCCAAAGGGGCCCAAGGACTGTGTGCAATCAAAATCAACTCTAGAGATTTTAAGCCAACCGTTCCTTGCTGAAAGGACCTGTTTGACTGAGGTCAAGGCCCTCTAGGGGCTCTGCTGTCTAGGTGTTTGAGAGCTCATTTCAGAGCCCAAGGCTCTGCCCTGACATGCTGAGAGGAAGGGGAAACAGCCTCCAGGCAGGGAGAAGGAACTGCTGTGTGTATGGGTGGCTGGGGTAGGCTGATCACCCTGGCTGCCTGCCCCCTGCCTTGCCTGGAGGGCCTCAGCCTTCCACTTCCAGTTCAACACCTGGGCCTCAGGCTGGGGGTTGCAGAGCTGCCCGGAAGGTGGGGGGGAGGTTACTCTCAAGAGCTTTTCCTTGGCTTCTGGGTGGGGCAGGGGGGAAGGGAGAAGGAAGGCGGGTGACAGCTGGCTCCTAGGGCTTCCTGGTCTCCATCTGACTTCCCCGCTGCATTCCTTGGCAGGCAGGACTGAAATGCTTGTCATGGAGGTGCCGCTTGGTGCATGCCAAGACTCCCTCAGCTCCCGGCCCTTGCTGCTTCAAATCCTAGGAGCACCTCAGCAAAGCCCAACTGTGATGTTTTCTTCGGAGAGGGATGAACACCTGGTTCTCATCTCTGCTGTCCTCCGAGGCCTCCAGCACCAGCCATTCCTTTGTCCATCTCGGGAGCCTGAGGCTACAGCCGATGAGGCTCTCAGGAGGACAGCTGGGGCTTCGGCTGAGCGCCCAGGCACGGGTGTCCAGGGAGGCTGATGCCGCTGTCCCTTGGGGCTGCCACTTCTCCTAAGTTAAATGCTGTCCCTTGTATAAAGATGCAGAGGACTTTTTCTATCTTCTCTTCCTCAGAGTTCCTCCTCTGGAGAACTCCTCTGGAGTTCTCACCAGATGGCTTTAGCCACCAACCAAAATGGGACAGTCCAGTTGCTGCTGTTGAGTCTTGGCTGATGGCCCTTTGCTACTTCTTGTCTTCCTCCCGCACATCCTTCTGTCCTCTGTGTCAGAGTTGGCCCTTGCTTTGCAGTAGACCCTGAAGGAATGAGCACGCCCAAGAGAGAGCAGGGGGATGGACAGTCTTTCCTCTCTGGCCCCCTGTTGACTGCAAACCCGGGGAGATGGCAGAGAATGGCAGGCTGGCTGGTCCTGAGCAGTGGGAAGTAGTCTTCAGTTAAAGAAGACCCTCCTCTCCCCAGGCAGCAATACCTGGGACCTCCAACCAGAGAGTATGAAGAGGAGATGGAAGGCAATGCAAACACAATCTATAGAAGCTTCCTACTGTGGCTTTCATATTTTATAGCCACTGTGAAAGGACGCTTCCCAGTGCACAGAGCTGGGGGAAAGAGGCTCCATTTATCTAATCTGAGGCCATGTCTGAGCACCTCCCCGCCCCCAGCCCCTCACTTTAAGAACCTGCTATGTGTCACAGCTCTTCCTGGGCCCAGGGCTCTTGTGACCAGGGCCACCCTGTATGATGGTGTGAGTCACCCACTGTACAAGGGCAGCTGAGGGTTAAGGAGGGGCTGAAATCCAGCTGCACTTTGCTTGGCCATCTGGGCATCTGTGGGGTTGGGCCCATCAGAAGGATCCTGTTTTCTGCTCTGGATAAAGATGCACTATGGGCTGGCTGCACCGTGCATTGGACTTTGAGTGACATTTGCTTCTGAACTTGGGCTGGCCCTATCAAAAAGCAGGCTTTATGCAAGCTCTGTGGCTCCGGGTGGCCAAAGTACATGGTGCCTTGGCACAGCATAACCCCTATTTGCTACTTGCTACTCGCTACTCAAGTTCTGCATGACTCAGAATGAAGCTTCCATTAAAAGGAGCCATGTGAAAAACAATGCCTCTGCTGGGGATCATAAGGCTCCTTCTGCACTCAAACTAGCATAGCTCTAGCAGCTTCTATGAACCATACTGAACTCCTTTCTAGGATCCCATGTCAAAGGGGGCCTCTGTGGCCTTCCACAGATAATCCCTCCATATCATGATACAGGAGTCTAAGAAAAAACAATTTGCTTTCTCCAAATGTTCCTCCTTTACCAAGAAAAGAAAGAGCACTGCATGGGAGAAATGTTGGACCCAGGTTCAGTCTTGATAAGAAGTTAGCTGACTGAGATAATGAATGATCTGGATCAACATTTCCTGTCACTGGTTAGTCCTGAATAGCAGCTGGCCTCACATCCCTGGTCCAAGGACTGCCCAGCTTCATTCCCTCATTTTCCCATGATGTGGATGGTCTTTCTTCATGTATTTCCCAGGACCATGAGAATGCTATTGTGCTAGCCTTCCATTGGGTTTTATAGTTTACAGTATACAGAAGATGAAATATTCATGTAGACCTTCTTTCAAATAAATCAAGCACTTTATGTATATTAGACCCAGAAAATGGCTATCAAATTGCAAGACATATTGGCTGACTGGTTAATTTTGTTTGATTAGAATACTGGGCTGTGAAAACCACATTCTTGAGTTCCAGCCTCAAGTATTCTGAGAGCTGCTACTGCTCTAGACCTGTGGGTCATTTCCTCAAACTCAGCCTCGTCTGGTTACTCCAAGTGGTGATACCCCAAGATCACAAGCAGCATGGATGGATCAAAACAAGTCCATCTCTATTTCTGCTACTGGAAACAAAAATTCAGAATGCGTGACCCTTTAGAGTCTTTACAGAAAAATAGCAGGCAATTTAGGAATGTTTTGGTTTGGAAGGTTGGGCTTTCTCTCATATAGATTCTAAAAATCTCAGGAGTTTGGGAGATTTTTCTCCTTCAGCTGGCCCTGAAAACATCTCCCTAAGTTCTCCCAGGTGCACACTTCAAATGCTTGGAAGGTGTCTGGTGCTTTCTCATTCCAAACACTTTGTTAACAGACCTTGGAGAACCACTGAACCAACACCACTTCTGGGAAGAAGGGACGTCAATAAATGCTCCTCGCAGAGCTTCATTGAGATCATGTTTGTTCTCCCAACACCCACTTCTCATGAAAAGCAGCCTGGAGAGATCTGGATGCCTCATCTGAGGACCAGGCTTCTTCTCACAGCCTCAGCCCACGTGGTCAAGCTGAAGGGCCTGCCCGGGGTTGCAAGAGTTTTGCTTTCTCCATAATATACTCTGGGCTTGTCAACAAAACCCCTGAACATTCTCCACTTGCAGCCTCCAGGCCTCAGATGAGAGGGAGGAATGAGTTCCCACCACTCTCTATCAGCCGTCAGGGGTGGAGGGACTCCCACGGCCTTGCCTCCAATAGCCCATGGCAGCTTCTTGGTGCATGAAGCTACGTGGCTGCGGCAAACCAACCATGAAGACTGACAGGGGATCACAGGCCTGACATTCTGCAAGTTCTGATTTCTCATGAGGAAAGACCACAGAGAGAGAAGACCAAAGAAGAGATGGGATGAGCACCCATATTTTAATTGCCATCTACTTGAGTTGCTGTGAAGCTGACATCTAGCAAATTCAGAACTCTGTTTAAATTCAGTGAAGATTCATCTAGCTATGACAGGTAAACAACCAGGTTGCTGCCCACCCAGAATTCTTAGAATTTATCTTAAAAGGATAAAATAAAGATACTAATCACACAGGATTAGCAGGAACTCAGTAGCTGGTTTCAGGAAAGAAGGGGACTGGCTACTTCCCGTGTACCAAGCCCTATGCCTCAGTCTTACAGAGTATGTGTGCATGCTAAGTTGCTTTAGTCGTGTCTGACTCTTTGCGACCCTATGGAATGTAACCTGCCAGGCTCCTCTGTCCGTGGGATTCTCCAGGCAGGAATACTGGAGTGGGTTGCCATGCCCTCCTCCAGGGGATCTTTCCGATCCAGGGATCGAACCTGCTAGCGCCACCTGGGAAAGCCCAATCTTACAGAGAACATTAGGGAAAAAGGAGACGGGTCTGTGTTTGTCTACAGACCACAGTTCAGAATCTGCACCGGGCACCACGGGGAAGAACTAACCACCACAGCCACGCCACCCCATGGCTACTGCCCTATCACGCTATGCAAAGGAGGCTAACATGGGGCTGTCAGGGACATGGGAACTCATGCAGAGGCCACCAACACACACACACACGCACGCACGCACGCACGCATGCACACGTACACGCACACACGCCAGCCGGACCTCACCGCCAGAACCCATGCAGCACGGCCGCCTCCTGCACACGCAAAAGCCACCGGCGCAGCAGCAGCTCACCTCCCGCACCCGTGTGGCTGCCAGAGTCCCAGGGGGAAATTTGGATTTTTTTTTTTTTTTTTTGATGAGCTACAGTTCTGAGCCAATTTATTTCATGGTCCAGCTACAGCCTTCTCCCTGGGCTGCTGCAGAAGGTGCACCCACCAAGCAGCCCCAAGGGTAGGGGCGGGAGTGGTCCTTCCTTCTGGAAGCCCCCTTGCACAGGAGAGCAAATGTCGGGCCAGGGGCTGGGTGGGGGGGCCGTGCACCCATCTGCAGGGGGAGCTGCTGGGCCTTTTGTCTTTTGCAAACTGGTCCCTAGGAGAGAAGCCACCGACACTCGCAGAAGACCATGGGTGGGTGTGCGAAGGGAAGAGCACTGGGCTCCCTCCCCTCCCGAAGGAAACGACAACCACCACCGAGAAAAACGGAAAGAAAGCCAAAAAACCAAAGAAAACCAGCTGAACTTACCACACTGCGAGTGAACTTTTCTAAGGAAGTTCTACGACCTTGCTCACTTTCTGGCTTTAGGGGAAAAAAAGATAGGGAGAAAAATACAGAAAAAAAAAAATTCTTCAGATAACACATGGTTCCTAAACAGCAGCAGCGGCAGCTAATGAACCAAAACAAAAGCAAAACAGGGCGGAGAAAAAAAACAAAAACAAAACAAAAAACAGGAAGAGAGAAGCAGCCAGCGCTGTATGCGGGAGTCAGTGGGAGAGACAGGAAACAGAAGCCCAGGAGAGATGGGGCTGCCTCCTCAGAGCAGCAAGGAGAGAGGGGTGTTTGCTTCTAGAAGAGTCATTCATCTTGCTTCCGGGCTAGAGTGGGAGCCACCTGGCTGGGAGCTGGGCCCTTGGGAACAGTGGGGCGCTGCCTGATCACTGCTTTCAACCAGCCGAGCCCCTGTGCAGGGAACAATTGGGGGCCTCAACTGGGGATACAGTCCAGACCAGCTCCCAGGGCCAACGGGGTGTCGGGGGGATGCACTGAGACGTCAGGAAATGGCCGTGGGCAAGGCGAGGTCATCAAGTCCTCCATGAGTCTGGGTTAGGACTTTCTCTGAGATCTTCCAGTCAGAAAGTTTGCTAACTTCCAGGACATCCTTGCAGCCCCCTAAGGACACTCCTTCTGTATCCTGAGATCAAGGAGGCTCTCTCTGCCCATGTCTTTTGCAACCACAGAGGTCTTGGGTCTCAGAAGGAGTATTCTGGACAGAAAATACTCTTCCGGTACCTGGGCAGGTGACCCCTTCCAAGGTTTACTCATAGCAGGGGACAGGCGACAGGCAGCTCAGGAGCCTCCTGGGGAGTCTTAGCTGAGGGCACCCCCTCCCTGCCACCCCCACCCCCCATAATACACACAGAAGGAAGAGGGGGCAAAGCCCTTGTGTACTCCCCAGGCCAGGCAGCTCTCCTCTACGGAGGAGGAGGGGCTGTGGTGTGTACCTGACCCTCTCCCCAAGTTTCCTGCTTTTCCAAGGGGGGAAGAATTATGTCCCAAATACCTGCTAGTTTATCCTAGAGCCCAGTTCCGGGGTCCTGAATCCATGCCTGGGAAATCTGGAGAGTACACACACTCACATGGACACACTCACAGATGCACACACACTCATATACACATACTCTTACATGGACACACATACTCAGACACACAGAACACACACTCGCAGACACGTACACTCACATGGACTCATATACTCACAGACACACACCCTCATATGCACACACCACACACTCACAGACACACACAGAGCAAATAATGGAAGTTAGAGAGCTGAAGAAGCAGCCAGGGGTCTGTGGGTCTGCAGGACGTGCTGGAAGCCGAGGGGGCAAAAGGCAGGCACTGTGTGTCACTGGGGACAAGATCAGATGGCTTCCTTGGCCATCATGTCCTATCTCCTAGGTTGGTTGCTGAAGACAGAGAGGATACTGCAGGAGGAAAATACAACACGGATGACACACAGCCGCAGAGCCAGGCTGGTCTTTGTCCTTCAGATGCAGCACTGAAGGACATGTGCTGGGCTTGGCACCGTAGCCAGTCTGCACTTGGGGATGGCAGCACTCAGCTTCAATCCAGTGGGCAACCTGGGGGCCATCCATGTGGCTCAAGTCAGGCCGGTCCTAGGCCCCACAGCTGGAATTCTGTGCCTATCCTTCTCATCCCCTGGCTATCGAGTGGCCACTCACACAGAGGGACCATCAGCCTGACTCATCTGGCTTCCTCTGCCTTGCACAGGTCCTTGGAGCTGCCCCATCCTGGCTATGCTTATTCCCTTAGTTGTGTCTGACTCTTTGAGACCTCACGGACTATAGCCCACCAGTCTCCTCTGTCCATGGGATTCTCCAGGCAAGAATACTGGAGTGGGATGCCATTTCCTCTCCAGGGGATCTTCCCACCCCAGGGATTGAACCCGGGTCTCCCACGCTGCAGGTGGATTCTTTAACGTCTGAGCCACCAGGGAAGCTGGAAGGGTCCTAGAGGGGTCCTCAAAGTGTCCTGGTAGGGTCCTCCAAGCCCAGCTCACCTGCCCCTGAGGACCTGGCTCAACAGAATGACTAAGATACTTGAATAGAGGATGGATTAGGGAGGAAGGATCGGCAGGCTGTGCCCCCACAGTGCATCACGGGACTTTGTGAGCAGAAAAGTGAGGCTGCTTTACAGCCTGCCTCTTAGCTGGGACTACGGCTCACATCCCATCATGACCTGGACGTGTAGATCTCATGGTGAGCCCACTCCTGGCAACTGAAGACACTTTGGGTCTACCTGAAAGTGCCGAGTTACTCCATCCATGCCTGGAGCTCAGGGGAAACAGAAGAAAAGGTAGGCTTGTCACTGATTTTAGGAACAACTACCCCCTGAATATTGAAAGGGCATTGGCTCCAGCAAGAGCTTTCGACCCCCAAGGACACGCCTTGAGAGGGCTGGGATGAAAATTCTAATAAATTTTATTGGTGACATGTCACAGGCAGGCCATCTGTTCCTGCCTCACTTGAGTGACCTCCTCTGTGAAGCTTTTCTTGTACAGGAGGACTTGAGGCCACAGGAACCTCAGTCCCACTCCTTGTGCAGGGGTGTGTTTTCTCTTTGCACTCAGACTCACAAGGAGACTAAACGGCCTCTGACTTCTTCTGTGCGTGTGGACACATATGTGGACAGGCCCAGGTGACCCCAACTGCGGAAGCCCATGATTTCCCCACACTGGGATCAGTTCAGGGTCTTGAGCTGCAGGAAATAAGGAACGCTCACTTTGACCTTCTCCCCTAAGATCTGGGCTGCCGATACTAAAAGTCTTCACCTTTCTTGAAAAACTGGGTATCAGAACCATTATTTGGGGGGATGTCAGCCCACTCCATCAGGGCCCCTCCACCTCCACCCTCCTGCCAGGGAGCTGGCTGGAGGCTGGGCTTCATGTTGCCCATCATAGGAGTGACACATGATGAGAAAGGGTGCAAGCCAAGAAAGCTGGGTCTCGGACATTCTGGGTGCCCCCCAAATCTACTTCTCTTTCTGACTCTTAGGGATATCTTCAGGGCTACACAAGGGCAGGTGAGCAGGAGAGAACTGCTCTCCTAGTCTAGGGAGTGACGTGGTTACCAGCCAGGCACACAGTCGGGCTCCCAGCCCATGAGGTCACAGCACACAGAAAGAGGGGCAGCCGGACAGAGAGGGTGTCGCTGGACAACCGCAGGCTAGGGGACTGCCACCGGGAGGCTGAGAGGCAGAAGAAAGGGATGTGCGTGGTCTTAAGCAGTGAGGCACGCGAGTCCTGGAGTTTGGCGCGAGGAGAGCCACACTGAACCCCTCGTGGACTTCAGATCAGACCCGCAAAGCGCAGAGTGTTCACTGGCACACTGGGACCATGAGCCAACCCCCTACCTTCCCCTTCCCTCACCCCCTGGCCTCCAGCTTTGCCTTCCCTCCTCCCGGAAATCCAGCCACATTCATTCTTGTTCCAGTCACCCCTCATCACCTGCATGCTGGGGGGGGGGGTCCCTGCACCCCCAAATCTAGACCCTGAGGGCTGCAGGGAACCAAGACTTCATTCAGAGTGGAGGGCGGGGAGGGAGGAGCTAGGCTGCCATTTCTTCTTGGTTAAAAGAAAAGGCAAATGCTCTGGGGCAGGTGGCGGATGGGAGAGAGGAAAGGGCAACAGCCCCAGGCAGGATTTCCGGTGCCCCATCGCCCCGGAAGAACTCTAAGCCTTTCTATGCAGAGGGGGCTGCCGCAATCCTTGCCTTACACTCATCTCTGCACGCTGATCGGGGCAGAAAATTCTGTGGGAGGGGGCTGGACCCGCCAGTGGTTCCCTCAGGGGTTCGTTGATGTCACAGCCAGCCCTCTGCTCCTGGGCTGAGCCCCAGGGGCCTCTTAGGTGGTCACTCCCTCCACCATGGGCAGACAGGAAGATGGAGATGCTGGGTACCAGGAGACAGGAGGCCACACCATGGACCTCAGCAGGGTGGGCTGGGGTGGTAACAATCCTAATTGTCTTCTACTGGAGTGGAAGCAGGGACAGAAGGGAGAGAAGAAGAGAGAAAAGAAAGAAAACCCAAGGGATGGTATTCTCACGTCACACCAGCAGCAAGCAGCAGGCAAAGGTCAATAGTGCTAAGAAAGGCAAGGCCGCCCTTCCCAGGGATACCTTCTTCTTGGCCAGCAGCAAGTCCTGGTAAGCATTGGACCGGAGGAAGCGGGCGTAGCTGTCACTCTTCATCAGCTTGTAGATGTGCTCCTGGGGAGGCGGGAGATGGGAAGACACAAGAAAGAACTGTCACCCAACACTAAAGGGAATGGCAACCCAACTGGCCGCTGTGTTAGGAAAGAAACAAACAAGCCAAACTCTGCTGGTATGAACCTGGAAAAAGAGGTAACATGTTTGCTTTGTTGTTGTTTCTTCCCCCACTCAGAAAACATTAACTAAAACCTATTTTCTTCCTCAGTGTAAAAAGATCCTTGAAGATCATGTCCCAGAAGCTTTGTAATTGGCCCTTGGTCCCATGTTGAGATGCTTAATGATTAAAACCACAGGCGCAGCGATAAGAAGGAAGAAACTACTGATGGTTCCAACCACTTGGATGAATCCCAAAGGAATTATCATGAATGAAAAAAAAAAAAGCCCCAGAAGGTTTACATACTATATGATTCCATTGATGTGACATTCTTGAAATGACAAATTGTAGAAACAGACAACAGATAAGTGGTTGCCAGATTTCAGGGATGGGAGAGGGGCAAGGAGGGGAGAGAGGTGTGGTTAGAACAGACAATAGGAAGGGTTCTTTGGTGAAAGGCTAGTTCTGTATCTTGACACATCTTACACATGGGACAGAGTTGTATAGAACCTCACACACACACACACGTACATATGAGTACAAGCAAAATTGGGAAATCTGATAAACTCAGGGGATATAGCAATGTCAACATCATGGCCATGATACTGTACTATAGTTTTTGCAGATGTTACTGTTAGGAGAAGCTGGGTAAATGGTATGTCTCTATAGTATTTCTTATAAGTGCCTGTGAATCTAAAAGTATCTCAAAAAGATTAACTAAAAAAGTAGTCCACAGGCAATGATGCAATTGGGTTAGTTAATGCACGTCAGGGCCACCACCCCATCCTGGAAGAGTACTCTTAGAGCCAGATCATGGGGTCTTGTGGGCATGGTGGGGCATGGTGCCCTCCTGGGCTCCTAGAGCCATTACATTCTGGCCATGGCAATGGATTTTACCCTTGACTTTCAGCTAATTCCTGTAGCCTTGTGATCCCTTTCTAATAGGTCTGTCCTCATTAAGGACAGGGAAAGCCAGGTTCATTACAAGAGGGAGCTTATCGATTGAAAAAGCGTTATTTATCAGTTGAAATGTAAGGTAGCACAGCTACACGGAAAAGCCTGGTTGTCCCAAGAGAGGACCTGTTAAAAGGAGGGTGGGCTTTCCCTAGGGAGGGTGGGATCATTGAGTGGGGAAGCATCTTCTCTGGTGTATGCTCCTTGTCCATCCTGTGATTCTGGATAAGGGCCCCAGGGCTTGGAGGAATGGAGAGCTGGGCAGTGGAGAGGATGCTCAGTGGAGAGGCTGGACTGGTCATTAAGGACCTCTTCCTCGGGTATTCTCCCAGAGGATAGGTGAGGTAGAGACCTTTCCTCCGTTGGGGGCACCCTGTAGAGGTACCTGGCCATTTTAGAGATGCTGGTACATCCCAGAGGAAGCTGGGTTACATCAAGGGCTTGCTAAGACTCTCTCCCTACCCATCTCCAAAAAAAGTGAAGGCATGGACTCCCCTGATGGTCCAGTGGTTAAGAATCCACCTGCCAATACAGGGGACACAGGTTTGATCCCTGTTCCGGGAAGACTCCACACGCTGCAGGGCAAGTAAGCCTGTGCACCACAACTACTGAAGCCCACACAACAGAGCGTACTGTGCCCTGCAGTGAGAGAAGCCACCCCAAGAGAATCCAGCCTATCTCAACTACAGAGAACTGCCCGCTCACAATTAGGGAAAGCCCCCGTGCAGCAAATAAGACTCAGCACTGCCACAAAAAAAGAAAAAAAGAAAAAAAAAGCGGAGGCAGAAAGCAACCATCAACTTGGTGCCATGTGGGTCCCTCTCTGGCCATCTTAAGAGGGACCACATGTGGACCTGTTTGGGCACCAGCTTCATTCTTATGCAGATGATCCCATATTTACAAAAGCAGGGTGCAGCACTCTTCATGGGAATGGGACCACTGCAAGGAGCCAAGAGAAATGAAGCACTGGCTTCGATCTGAATCTACTTTGATGGTCCAGATATGTTCTGAGTTAATAAGCTTCATGAGAACACGTGTTGCTGAGTGTTTTTCTACAAATTTAAGACAAAAATCCAGCCCACTCTAGTTGAAGTTCCTTGTGGGAACAATGTGTTTTTAATCTCTTATATGTGCATAGCGTCCAGTGTGGGGTTAAATGTTAGCGGAATTTATGCAGCTGTTTGGTTCACCAAAACACTGGTCTGAGCTTGCCGATACCGAGCAAGTTTACAGGCTCCATACTTGTTTTGGTTTATGATCAGTTTCTGCTCTCTGTATGGAAGGAGACAGAGGAACTCATTCAACTCAGAGGAAGTCCCTATGTGGGCATCTTGATTAGCCCTAATTGTCTCAGAGCCCAGACTGAGAGACATCAGGGTCTTTGCATTTGTTGTCTCTTTAAAGTGGCCTAACATTTACATCTAAGGTATGAATGGAGAAGACTCTGGAGAGTCCCCTGGGCTGCAATGAGATCAAACCAGTCAATCCTAAAGGAAATCAACCCTGAATATTCATTGGAAGGACTGATACTGAAGCTCCAATACTTTGGCCACCTGATGGAAAGAGCTGATTCATTACAAAAGACCCTGAGGCTAGGAAGATTGAGGGCAAGAGGAGAAGGGGGTGACAGAGGATGAGATGGTTGGATGGCATCATTGACTCAGTAGACAGCAGTTGGAGCAAACTCCAGGAGATGGTGAAGGACAGGGAAGTCTGGGGTGCTGCAGTCCATGGGCTCCTGGAGTGGAACACAACTGGGCGACTGAACAACAAGGTACAAATGCTAACTCAGAGCAAAATGGCCCACCGGCTCCTTCTTCTTGTCTCAGGCATGGCTTCTGTCTGGCCAGCAGAACCAGGTGGCTCCTGAGTCATCTGGAGAGGCCTGTCCCTCAGGCCTGGACCTTCTCCAAAACCCTCTCCAAGGCCACAGCTCCCTGCTTGTTGCTCTGACTTGTCAGAAGAATCTAAATGCCCAGGCATATCTCACAAAATACCTGCTTCTGCCCCAAGAGGAGTAAGGAAACCTCTCCTAGCCCAACCCTTCTGGCCTTGAGAACAAATTTCACCCCCAATCCAGCTAATTCTTCCAACTCATCATAGGCAAGAAAAGCCATTGAAAGAAAGAATTTGTCAATTGAGAAAGAACAGGATAAAACAGATGACTCAGTATTTGTTCCCCAAAATATTTGTTGAGCATTTCCTAGGTGCCAGGCATTGTGTCAGGCATTGAGATCACAGCATGACCAAGACAAAAGAGGTCCTCTCTGCCATAAAACTTAGATTTCATTGTACAAGGGTGTGCATGACTAATTGAGCTAAGGGCTACAAGGAAGAAGTTCAGGTTCAAGGTGCTGTGAATGGGTAAAATTGAAGATGAACTCCCCTGCCAGAGGCGGGGAATGCTGGTCCAACAACCAGAAAGAGCCTCGTCATGGCAGGAAGAGCTGAGGAGACAGGAAGTGTCTCCCAGTTCCTGGTCTGGTCAATCAGAGAAAGGAGGATGATGATGCTGAGGAGGAAGGCGCAGCAGACAGTGGTCCCCTCTTCAGGGGTGAGGGTCAATGTGGGTCAGAGGAACAGTTTGGGCTCTGCTCTTGTCCTAATGTCACATGGCATCTTGACAATTTGTTGCCAAGGCCAGGGCCAAGGCAGGGACCGTGTGGGGAGTCAGTAAAGAGAACACGGTCTGTTGGAGGTGGGCTGCATAAGGTGGCCTCACTCTGCCAACCCTGTTGCTAGCTCTTGGCCATCACAATGACCATCTCAGATTGCCCTGTGAGGGAACAACCACAAAACAACAACAGCAGGTGGAAGTCATGGTCCGAGCAAAATGGAATCAAAGTCGCAGATCCCTCATGCTCCCTACTGTGGCTTCAGGCCCCTCTGGCCTGGGCCTCCTTCCCCACAGTCTATGGACCCAGGACTCTCCTCTGCCCTCCTCTCCTCCTCCAAGCAAAGAAGCGGAGAAGCGCAGCCTTTGCTGTACCCACTTATGGAATTCTGTTCCTTCCTCCTCGCCAGATTTTTCTAAGAAACACAAAGACAGTAAACAGGGGGGTGGGGGAACGGAGTGCTGAGGTTTTTTTTCTGGGAATGAGAACTAAGATAGGACTCAGGGTCTTTGGCCGGTTCCCAGATGCAATGAGTTTATCACTGCCAGGGACAGCAAGTGTACAAAGCTCTTGGCAGTGACCCCGACTGATTTATGAGGGGTTCTGGTTTGTTTCCCCTGCTTTGCAGACAACCAGCCTTAAGGAAAATGTATATCCAGGATCTGCTAAGAGCAGGGGAGCTGCTGGCAAAACCAGTGAGCCCCCACCCAGAGAATTCCCAAGGGGCCGGAGAGAGAGAAGTGTGCATTTCTCTTTTTTGCTTTTTCTTATCTTATTTTCCTCCCTTCCTCCTTCCCTCGTCCCCTTCCTCTCTGCCCCTTTATTTCTCCTTCCTTTCTTCCTTCTTCCCTCCCTAGACCCCTCCCTCCCTTGTTCCCTCTCTCTCTAAAAAAAGAAATGATTGAGTTAACTATGAACAAGCAGAACTACCAGGGTCCACATCTGCCTTCCTGCCATGTGGGGAGGCTCCTGCTCCAGACAGGGAGAGGCTCAGTCTCACTGGTTGAGAAACTGACGCTCTAAGGCCCTAGGTCAGGCCGAACATCTCAGCCACAATTCTCAGTGGGGGAGGGGATCACACCCCTGTGGTGGGTGACAATGCTAGGACAGGGCTATCACCCTGATGAGATCCTCCATCCTCATTTCCCTACTTGGGCTCGGCCCTGGGACAGGAGCTTTGCATACCTGAGATGCTAAGGCAGAAGCAAAACCAACTGGAACTATGGGCAACATTTTATAAAACCTTTAAAGGGAGTATAATCTATAAAAACATTGAATCGCTATGTTGTACACCTGAAACTAATATAATCTTATAAATCAAGGGTACTCAAAAAGAAAGATTCTTTCAGGAAAGAAAGCAACGGAGAGAAAGAAAACAGAAAACCCCCCAAAACTCAAGATGACTAGAATCAGTGGAGTCAAGACACATGCAGGAGGTGGAGGGAGTGAGCAGTGTCTCAATGTCTCAGAACCACACCTGCTACAAATCAATGTTTTGCAGGGAGAGTCTTCAGCTGGAAAGCTCCTTTGTTTTTAGACAAAACACAGTGGCCCTCACAAGCACTGGGGAAGGTAAGCAGACACATGCCCAGACCTTGGGCCCCAAGCATGCTGGAGCAGTTGGACGACTTAAGAACACCCTTATGTCCTCTTTTTGGCTATGGGTTCCTGAGACAGTTACGATCTCATTCCCCAGCTTTAGAGCATCCTCCTGGAGTGGGAGGCCGCTCAGCTGGAGCACTGCACAGCTGCCAAGAGCCCTTCTTGGGATTTTCAAGTGTCCTATTTTTCTTTCTTCATCTCTGTCTTCCACATCCACACTTCCTGGAACAACATCCAGACTTTGGGCACTGTTGAGTCCCTTGTGGTCCCTTGAAGGAAGATAAGATTGTGGTGCATGATGTGGTGATGCTGTGTGAGATGCTGGAAGGGGGACCAGGCTGGTGGTCAAAGGCTTGGATTCAGGTCCCCACTCGGCTTTTCCCAGCCCCACCAAGCACACAGTTAGCCAAGGAAATAGAGGGGAACCCTTTACAAAAACTGTACACAAGCGAAGGAATGATGATAACTGGCTTTCGTGATGGGACTGTCCTTGCCAGAGAGGACGTGGGGGAGGAGACCAAAGACCATAAGATTTCTGGGGAAGGAGGAACGTGGTCTTACTTTCATTGCTGTTGTTATTTGCTCAGAATTGGTGTTTAGGTTTAAGCAGTTCCCTTTTACAGATGAGGACACTAAAGCCCTACACATTTGAGTGCCTTGCCTGAGCAGAGTCAGGATTTGAGCCCAGTGTTCTGTGATGCCCCCAAAGCTCACACTCTCCCCTTGGCACCTGCTGCTGCTCATGGTCCTTCAGCTGGGGTTTCAGGGGAGCCAGGTTGTGTGGCTGAGACAAAGTCCTCAACGTGTGGTCAGCGGAAACATTGGGGGCCTCCTCTCAAGCTTTCATCTGAGTCACCCCAGGGGTGGATGCAGTCACTGCTCACCATTCTCTTTTGGGAACTGTTCCCCAGCCCCACTTGTGGTGACAACAATGGCTGAGTCACCCAGGGTGACACAGGCTCTGGTTTCTCACCTCACAGATCGTATCCAACTTGCCTTCTGCACCCGCAGGAAGGGCCAGCCTGGCAAAGCTCTGAGTGCTGATCAGGCCCCTGGGAAGTCAAAGGCAGCAAGTCTGTGTCACAGAAAGTCACCCAGGAGATCCTCGAGTCTCATCTTCCAAGAGGATATCTTAAGCCAAAGGCCTTCAGACCTTACACCTGGCTAGCTGAAGTCTAGGGAAAATGAACACTTTTCTCATCATGGGTCCTGCAGGAGGACAGAGGGTGAGACTGCACCAGGGTAGGGAATTGACGGGGATCCTAAATTATTATCTGCTTAATAAACAGAAAAGACTCCACGGCCATGTGAACAACCACTTCAGTGAAAGATAGTAGCCTGTTGTCCTCAGGATGCGGCTTTGGACAGTCATCCCAGGATACTGTGAATCTTTTCTTCCCCATGTTTTTTTTTTTCTCTTTTTAAACTGAAATGGAGTTGATTTTCAGTGTTGTGTTAATTTTTGATGCATAGCAAAGTGATTCAGTTATACATATATACATGTGTGTGCTAAGTCGCTTCAGTCCTATTTGATGCTTTGCGATCCTATAGACTGTAGCTCGCCAGGTTCCTCTGTCCATAGGATTCTCCAGGCAAGAATACTGGAGTGAATTGCCATGTCCTTCTCCAGGGGATTTTCCCAACCCAGGGATGGAACCTGTGACTCATTATGTCTCCTACTTTGGTAGGTGGATTCTTTACCACTAGTGCCCCTGGGAAGCCCCATACATGTATACATACATATGTATATGTATCAATATATGTAAATTCTTTTTTAAAAAAATATTCTAGGGTCCTGTGGATCTTAAATGAGAAGCCCCCATTTGGATTTCTTTATCCTTCTAAGCAGGATGTGTGAGCCACTGTTTACACGGAATGCAACATTTAAGCCCTAAGAGAGTGTAAGAGTGAATTATCTTTTGCTTTTACCCTGCAAAGCATCCTTATAAACATGTTCAATTTAACTGGCCAAAGGGCACAGTATTTTGATGCTGCTCAATCCCTGTTCTTAGATAAGAGTAGCTTCAAAGGCAGCTTTGCATATTTTCTTTCACCTACCCGAATACCACGGGTATTAACTTAGACAAATGTTTCCTTCTCCTCTTCAAGGGCATGGGGTTTGGTGCAGGAGATCTCTGCTCTGAAGCATCAACAAAGAAATTTTGGAATTTGGTTCTCTGACGCCTTCTCTTCAGGAACTACTCTTCTGTGTGGTAATAAACAGAATCCTCTCACAAACAACTGATTTGTTCTTTTCAAAATGCATGCCTCCCTCTGCTGTTCATCTCCCTAAAATAAAACCACCCACAGAATAAAATGAGTAATTCCTGGAGTAAGCAGTTCCATAGCATGTTTTATTAAAATATGTCTGGCATGGGAAGTCTACCAGGACGTGTCCTCCAAATGAGGATTAATATCAGGAAACTTGGGGGCAGTCTTGTGATGCTGGCACACAATGCCACCACTTCCACCACTGGGGCAAAGATTAACAGCCTTCACCAAGCTAGGAAGACGTCTGCTTCTGAGTCATCTGGGGCAAATGTAAACCTGGGCTCCCTGGGCTCTGACATTTGAACAAAACAAACGTTAGAAGACTTTCATTCCTTAATCAAGTTGCTTCTAAACATCTACATTTAGGTAAGAATAGAGACTCCAGGCTCGAGGCTTCTTGTCTGCTCATGGTGGGTGTAACTTGATGGTGTATTTCTCAGCTCTTATATCACTCTGACCTCATTTTGACCTTGAGGTTGCTCTTTGATCTTTCTATGCATGGATGATGGCCAAGTAGAGTTTCGGTAACTTAGATTGGGGTCTGCTTAAGAGAAAAGCCTACTTATCTGTATATTTCCAGAGTCTAGAACATCTGACCCTTAGTAGATATTCCAAGTTTTGCTGAATTGGCTTATTGGAGAAATTGAATTCAACTGATATTCATTGATCACCTCCTATATGTTCTGTCTGAGGTTGTGTGGCAAGATTTTTCCAAATGGAAAGCCAAGGAACAAATTGACTTTTTTTTTGATGATAGGTACAGCTGAGTTTGTTATCATTCCGGACCAAGTTGTCAAGAAAAAAGTTTTTCTAAACCACAACTTTGCAGAGCATTATTTTAGTGTCATAGGGATTTATAGAAGGCAAGGAAGACCAATTGGCTGCTCCCAGTGAAGAACTTCAAATCCAGAGGTGCTGGAAGCCTAGACACTGTAGGTCTAGATGGGGCATCTCAGTAGCTACTGCAGGTCAGGGAAGCAGAGGGGCTTGAACACCTAGGAAACCTACATGGGAACCTGCAGGGACTAAAGTCAACAGGCTGGATTGGTCCATCAGATTCAACTGCCAATCCATCTGATGGACAGATTTCCAATCCAACCCAATCTCAATGCAGCATTTTCTTAGGTTTGTTTCATTTGGTTTGTAAAGAATGATGTGCTCTTGGACAAGCTGTGCCCAGTGGCGAAAAGTTATCCAGGCCCCTTATATCCTTTGCTGTTTCCCTAGGTGTAGAACTTCACAACCCACAGGTCAAGGTCTCCCAACTCAAATGGGAGAATGAATGTTCATGAAATGGATGGATGGGGAGATGGACAAGTGACTCAATGGATCCAGTGACACAGTTCTTGGAACATCCTCAGATCAGTTCAGTTCAGTTCAGTAGCTCAATCGTGTCCGACTCTTTGCGACGCCTTGGACTGCAGCATGCCAAACCTCCCCGTCCATCACCAACTCCTGGAGTTTACTCAAACTCATGTCCATTGAGTTGGTGATGGTCCATCTCATCCTCTGTTGTCTCCTCCTCCTCCTGCCTTCAATCTTTCCCAGCATCAGGGTGTTTTCAAATGAATCAGTTCTTTGCAACACGTGGCCAAAATATTGGAGTTTCAGCTTCAACATCAGTCCTTCCAGTGAATATTCAGGACTGATTTCCTTTAGGATGGACTGTTTGGATCTCCTTGCAGTCCAAGGAACTCTCAAGAGTCTTCTCCAAAACCACAGTTCAAAAGCATAAATTCTTTGGCCCTTAGCTTTCTTTATACTCCGACTCTCACATCCATACATGACTACTGGAAAAACCATAGCTTTGACTAGATGGACCTTTGTTGGCAAAGTAATGTCTCTGCTTTTTAATATGCTGTCTAGGTTGGTCATAACTTTTCTTCCAAGAAGCAAGTGTCTTTTAATTTCATGGCTGCAGTGACCATCTTCAGTGATCTCGGAGCCCCCCAAAATAAAGTCTGTCACTGTTCCCACTGTTTCCCCATCTATTTGCCATGAAGTGATGGGACCAGATGCCATGATCTTTGTTTTCTGAATGTTGAGTTTTAAGCCAACTTTTTCACTCTCCTCTTTCACTTTCATCAAGAGGCTCTTTAGTTCTTCGCTTTCTGCAATAAGGGTGGTGTCATCTGCATATCTGAGGTTATTGATATTTCTCCCAGTAATCTTGATTCCAGCTAGTGTTTCATCCAGCCCAGCATTTCTAATGATGTACTCCACATATAAGTTAAATAAGCAGGGTGATAATATATAGCCTTGACGTACTCCTTTCCTGATTTGGAACCAGTCTGTTGTTCCATGTCCTGTTCTAACCTTTGCTTCCTGATCTGCATACAGATTTCTCAAGAGGCAGGTCAGGTGGTCTGGTATTTCCATCTCTTGAAGAATTTTTCACAGTTTGTGGTGATCCACATGGTCAAAGGCTTTGGTGTAGTCAATAAAGCAGAAGTAGATGTTTTTCTGGAACTCTCTTGCTTTTTCAATGATCCAACAAATGTTGGCAATTTGATCTCTGGTTCCTCTGCCTCTTCTAAATCCAGCTTGAACATCTGGAAGTTCATGAAGATCTGATAGACTGAGTGCCTGAAGAACTATGGACGGCAGTTCGTGACATTGTACAGGAGGCAGGGATCAAGACCATCCCCAAGAAAAAGAAATGCAAAAAGGCTAAATGGCTGTCTGAGGAGGCCTTACAAATAGCTGAGAAAAGAAGAGAAGCAAAAGGCAAAGGAGAAAAGGAAAGATATACTCATCTGAATGCAGAGCTCCAAAAAATAACAAGGAGAGATGAGAAAGCCTTCCTCAGTGATCAATGCAAAGAAATACAAGAAAGCAATAGAATGGGAAAGACTAGAGATCTCTTCAAGAAAATTAGAGATACCAAGGGAACATTTCATGCAAAGATGGGCACA
This sequence comes from Cervus elaphus, assembly GCF_910594005.1. NCBI lineage: Eukaryota > Metazoa > Chordata > Mammalia > Artiodactyla > Cervidae > Cervus > Cervus elaphus. The sequence continues at coordinate 18,625,767 of NC_057826.1, forward strand.
ATAAAGGGCAGAAATGGTATGGACCCAACAGAAGCAGATGATATTAAGAAGAGGTGGCAAGAAAACACAGAAGTATACAAAAAAGATCTTCACAACCCAGCTAATCACTCACCTAGAGCCAGACATCCTAGAATGCAAAGTCAAGTAGGCCTTAGGAAACATCACTATGAACAAAGATAGTGAAGGTGATGGAATTCCAGTTGAGTTATTTCAAATCTTAAAAGATGATACTGTGAAAGTGCTGCACTCAATATGCCAGCAAATTTGGAAAACTCAGCAGTGGCCACAGGACTGGAAAAGGTCAGTTTTCATTCCAATCCCAAAGAAAGGCAATGCCAAAGAATGTTCACTACTGCACAATTGCACTCATCTTACACGTTAGTAAAGTAATGCTCAAAATTCTCCAAGCCAGGCTTCAACATCCTCAGATATTCTGAGACTTAAAACTGAAGCCAGGTAGCCCCTGTGCCAGCCAGCTGACTCCCGCCTGCCTTCTGCTGCCTGTGGAGGCTCTGGGAAGAGGTGAATGCCCTAAGAGGAAGCCTTAGGCTCATGATACTTCTGTGGTTTCATTCTCTCCTTGAAACCCACCAGCAGTGCTTCAGACAACAAGCCCTGAGATTCAGGTCTCTCTCCACTCCTCTTGCTCTGCCTACCACCATTTAATTCCTCCTCTTTCAGCTCTAAGCCTTCAATGATTTCCTACTGTCTTCAGGGCGAGAAAATTCAAATTCCTTAGGCATACACCCAAGGTTCCCCAGACCTGGCTCCCACATACCTTTTATTTTTGCATTTCCCAACAAGGAACTCCTTCCAAGAGCAGGCATCTTCTTGGGAGTTTAGATCTACCTTGGAATTTTGAGACCTCAGGGAATACTAAAGCTATTAATTTCTGTGAGTTCACACTATATAGCACTTATTCAAAGAGTTTTCAGGGCTATTGGCTCATTTGATTTCTCAAAAACCCTTAGAGGGCTTAGAGAAGACATCATCCCCATTTTACAGATGAGAAAACTAAGACACAAAACATCAAAATTCTTGCCTGAGACCACAGGCAAGTGGGTGGCAATGTAACTCTCCAAATGCCCCAGTATTGAGGACAGAACTCAAACTAGCATAAAGAACTGAGTCTATAAAAAAAAAACATGGCTCATTTTTCTTCTTTTTCTCCCCTCACGAAGCTAAATCTGTGAAATTGGAACAACACAGCAAACAGCTGAGGGCTATGGTCACAGCCCACAGACCTTTATGGAAGATTTGATTTTGGCCCAAATTTTCAAAGAAGCCAAATGGATAGGCAAAACACAAGTGCAAATGCTGGGCCCATGCTGACAGGGCGTCTTGTGGGATATTTCCACAGGAAGCAAACACAGGCAATTAACTTTGCTGTAACAATGCCTGTGGTCACATGAAAAAACAAAACCCTCAGAGAGAGCTTACACCCCATCCCCTGGGGCCCATTTCAAATGAATTCATAAATGTGGCTCAGCCTTCACTCCAGCTACTGACCCCAGATACTCACATGTTTATCGGCTCTTTGACCACTATTGGGTGGCTCCTGATCCCCATGGGAGAAGGGAGGGAGGTGTTCCAAAGGGCTCAGGTGTCATCATTCCCACTTCTCAGATGGGCAAACTGAGTGGCCGTGACAAGCGTAAAGGGCTTACAGGAACAGTCCTACAGGCCTAGACGGAGCACGTGGCTAAGATCAGAGCCTGCTCCCCAGGTGGGGATTTTCTCTGGGGACCAGCATTTCTCCAGCTCTCTGCATGACAACCAGCCCTCTTATAACCCAGGGGCAGTGCTATCTGAGGAGCAGAACTGACTGGCAAGTTGGGAGATCTGAGAGCAAGTTCTGGCTGCATTTTAGCCCTCTCCCCCTTACCTGGAAACCCTGAAGTCACACCTGTGCGGCCGGTGCAGGCAGCAGTGCTGGCCCCGCAGGGTGAGGATCACGGTCCTTACCGACTGACTTCCCTCGGTCGCGGGCTCTGTAATACTCAACCCCGATGCAGAAACATTCATGGAGATTGGTGGTTACTGTTACTAAACCAAGGTCTCCTCTATCCTTCTCTCCCATATAAATGAAAGACTAATGGCTCCCAACCAGTTATCTTCTATCTTTCTGGATTTCTTGAAATGTTTCAATGATTTTCATGATATATTATTCAGCACAGTGGTCTCAAACTCTGGCCCCCCCATCTACTTCTTTATGTCCTTCAGACTTTATGTCCTAAGAATAGTTTTTATATTTTTAAGTGGCTGAGAAAAATCAAAAGAAGCATAATGTTTCATGAGCTTTCAGAGTCCAAAAATAAAGCTTTTCAACACAGCCATGCCCACTTATTTATGTATTTTCCACTGTTACACTGTGACAGTGTAGCTGTTTTGGTATGGCAGAACTGGGTAGTAGTAATATAGACTATACAACCTACAAAGCTCAAAATTTAAACTGGCCATTCACAGAAGAAATTCAGCCTTTTAAACCAACTCCTAGTTTAGTGTAAATGGCAGGCTACAGAATCAACCTATTTGCATAGCCACTCTGTACACAGAAACTGAGAGAGAAAAAAATACTAGAATAGGGGTTATCTCTGGGTACTAAGGTTACATACAATTATTTGAATTTTTTTAAACCAAATCTGTTAATATAAAAGTATAAGAAAAGAATATTAATGACATTAATAAAATAACATTGCAGTCTCTTACTGTGGACCAGACACTGTTAGTTGTTGACATGTTTTATTTCACCTAATCCCCCTTCCACAGTGTAGGTACCACTGTATCTCTGTACGGATGAGGGAAGAAGACTTAGGGAGTTTAAGGAGCTTGCCCAAGGTCACAGTGCTAGTGAGAAGCACTTGGTGTACTTACGATGAAAACACACTTGAGGAACAAAACGCGACGTGCTAAAAAGAGAAACTGGTTTAAGAAGAGCTCTTTACTAGAAGTCACAGAATCGCAGTCCTTACAGACAATGAGGAGGTTACAAATGCTTTCTTTGGGTGTCCACATGTCTAGTCTACTTTAGTAAGCAGATACAATACATTGGGTTGGCCAAAAAGTTCATTGGAGATTTTCTGTACAATGTTAACGAAAACCAAAGGAACTTTTTGGCCAACCCAATATTTGTGAGTAAGTACCTGAAAAATGGCAGAGAACCATGCTAATGGAGGGTGTATATCCAGAAGCACATCAAGGCATGATGTGCTGACTTCCCAAGCTTTCCCATCAAGTATTTCTTGACTTAGTAACAATATAAATGTCAAGAAATATTTGATAGGAGTATTGACTAAATTTCAATAGTCAGTTGACTTAACTACGGTGCTTCCACACTTGGAATGCGTGTGTTAAGTCACTTTAGTCACATGCGAAACTCTTTGCGACCCTATGGTCTGTAGCCCATCAGGCCCCTCTGTCCATGGGGATTCTCCAGGCAGAATACTGGAGTGGGTTGGCAAGCCCTCCTCCAGGGGATCTTCCCGACCCAGGGATCGAACCTACATCTCTTATGTCTCTTGCACTGGCAGGCGGGTTCTTTACCACGAGCGCCACCAACCAGGCAGTGACTGAGTGGTACTGATACGATTATACTGCTGCTGCCAGTTGGCACTGTGAGTCTGAGGCTGCTCTGTGGTGATGTAGGATAATGCAAATGACATGAAGAACTAATGCTGTCACTGACAGTGCCTTTGAGAACCAGGTTTCTAGAAAAAGGAGACACAGACCTAAGAAAGAAGAGGTTAAATAAAATCCCCTGTAGTTTTTAATTTGAATGCAAAGTATCAGTATGGATTCATCATGTATTTTCATCAGAAACAACCACCACCTATTTCCTAGTTTTGGCCACTGGAAAAGTCTGAAAATGATGACCAACCCAGGAACAGTGAATGCCTCTAAATGCTCAGATTATCGTCTCTAAAAGTATTTCCCACTAAGAAGAACAAGGGATTCTTGGATTCTTGAAGGACTAGATGAGTCCACGTCTGGGGAAGGGCTTGGATCATCTTAGCTTCCCTGATATTTGGATCACATCAAAGACTACCAGGGTCATGTCAGAAGGAGCCAACTGGCCAGAGATGGCACAGGGCAAGCAGCAATAACAATAATAAACAAAATGGGTTAAAACATAGCAAATATGCTTAAACCCATGGGTTTACAAGGATACTACAAAACACACAAAAACACCCTAATTGGTCATCATTGGAAGATGACAGTAAACTATTCATTATATTTAAAATTGGCAAATAGAGGAAATGATTCAAACATATATTCCATCTTTCCTATGTGAATTGTATTACTAGATAATCAAATGGTAGATGTATTTGACTATTTGTATTTCACTTAATAAATGAAGAAAGAATGACAGGATTAGAACATCATTTTGTAACCCCTAATTAACTGATGGATCTAACTATGAACATCAATGGCTGCGGAAACCACAAAGGGAGACAACTAGACATCATATGCCTTCTGACAAGGGAGCACAGCAGAGTCTGGGAAGTAGTCTTGCCCACAAAAATCAAGCTAAAATCTGATTAAATATCTAAGTCAAACTAGCAATTTACAGGAAATGCAGATGGTAGGACACATTAAATAGCAACACAAGGTTGCAAATAGAAAAATCCAGACTGTGGAATCTCTCCAGCACAAAAGACCCAACTTCTTCCTTAAATAAACTGCAAGGGTGAGGAGAACATAAAAGGAGCCTGTAGATTACAATATACTTAAAAGAAAAGGCCATCTACATGTGTGGGCCTTATTTGGATTCTGATTTTGAATAAGAATTTCAAAATGGCATTTAGGAAATACTATGAACTTGAACACTTGCACGACATTTGATGATATTAAGAGATAATCACTAATTTCTTAAGGTATTGCGGGAATGTTAAGACCAAAGGGTCAGTTTCTGTTAGAGATACATATCTAAGTATTTACAGATGGAAAGGTTAAGTCTTGGATTTGTTTTAAAACTAACGGTGAAAAAGTAGGTGGGGACACAGATAAAATGAGATTGGCATTATATTGATGATTATTCAGGATGGATGAGGGTTCACAAAGTTTCTACTTTTCCATAAAAAAATGCCCAAGTTTCAATAATAAAACATTAAAATAAATCCTTTCTGACATCTTGTTCAGAGTGCTAATACTGGGCAGGGAGTATGATGGCTCTGACAAATACCCCTTCTCTCATGTTTCATGAATGATGGAGAGTTGAGTATTGTGCTTCAGATTGTTCGTCTGGGGACTTCTGCATCACCCGTGGAGCTTCTCCATCACTCATGGAGCTTCTCCAACACCCGTGGAAATTCTCTATCACCCACAGGGCTTCTCCATCACTTATGAAACATCTCCATCATTTTCCTCATCAGGATAATGTCACTGTGTGCTTGGTACACATACACACACACAGACACATACAAAAATCTATCAGAAAAAAAAAAAAGATTTCTCATGACTTAAATAGTTCACTTTGAAGCTGAAAAGGGTGTGAGGGACTCAGGATTTCATAAAGCTAAGTCACTGAACTCTACAAAACCAAATCTACCTAGCCCAGGCATTCAGTGGAATTCATGACCAGGGGGTCACATGAAAAGACAGTTGTGGTGTAGAGGCTGCTAAGTGTATCCATTCTGAACTTCTGAGCAAATAACAAGGCAAATTGGGATGGCGAGGACACCATTTCTCTTCTCATGCCATTATCTGCACCGGTGACTGAGTTTCCCAAGTTAGATGATAATGTCTGTGGGAGGGCAGTTCTCACCTGGGGACCCCACAGGTGCGAGAAATGAAGAGGGTTGAGGAGACACAGCAAAACCTTAAGCCCTGTCACCAGGTGTGGGATGGTGGAAGGAAACAAAATTTATGGGCCAGGAAGTGGGAAACGGATCTGATGTTTATCTCTAGAGATGGCGTCTCCCAGCCCTCAAGTTAAGCTTGCTGTTTGTGGCTTCTGTTTCTCCACCAGCTTTGCCAGCATCTCTGTGCTAACTGTACTGTGCAGAGTCATGTGTCCCCCCGTCACGCCCCTGCCCGCCAACCCATGGGTTCCTTACACCCCAGAGCTCATTCACTTATTGGTGACATTGCCTTTTCCCTGCCTTTCTCTCCCACTAGGCTTTAACTTCCTCAAGGGCAGGGGCTTTGGTCTGTTCCCGATGGTATCTCATCACATGGCACAAGGCATGGAATACAGACGTGCTCCCCAAACATCACTGCGGGATTGGGGGGTCACAATCCCCCCAATCCCCCCAACCAGTGCAGGGCAGTGGTTATGACCGTGGTCTTGACCCCTGGCCCTCCAGCCCACTCTCCCCACCTTGCATCTGATGCTGTGTTCTACTTTCCAGATTCTACCATGACTTACTATAGGACTTCGGGTTTTGTAAAACACTTTTGAGATTTTCCTGGAAAAGACACACACATAATGGTAAATGTCTATTTCTACATAATAACGTAAATCATTTAGGAAAGCAGTCCTCCTGGAACTGCACGGCACATCCACCTGGAATGGTCCCCAATGATGGCCTCATAAATAAAGGCTGAGATTATAACTACATACAACCTTGGATGTGTGTTCAAGGAGTGGGGTGGTGGAGTTGATACATGAACATCTCGGGACAGAACTATTTGATGAGATGAGCAAACCTGGGCATCTTCGAATGTGTATCTCCCTCCATCCTTGACATTCTGACTGGTTATCTCATAGCTGTGAGAATCCAGGTTGATTGCGCTTGGGGCCCCGGGAGCCAGAAACTCTTGCCAGATTTCTTCCACCCTCCTGGCCACATCCTGGAGGGGCTGTTTCTTGAGATCTTGGACTGCCAACCAGAACCTGAAACAGAAGCACAAGGACAGTTCGTTCCAGGGGCTCCGTCAGTAGCTGCTCTGTTGGACGTGGTCCCAGAACTGACATCGCATGGCACTCATTCTGTGTGCCCCAGCTGTCTCAGTAGCCATGTCCCAGGTCATGAAGGCTGCAGGGGCTGCTGAGAATACAAAGGTGCTCCATCATTGCACTAAATGCATGTTAGAAGATCGCCTTGCTTCTGGTTACCAAAAAGAGATTTTTCTCTACCTCATGGTTTTTCAACCTCAGTACTGTTGCCATTTTGGGCTGGATAATTTTTGAAGAGTCACCCTGTACATAGAAAGATATGTAGCAGCAACCTTGGGTTTGACCCATCAGATGCCAGGGGCATCCTCTCTGCACTTGTGACAACCAGAAAGTTTCTGGCCATTACCGGATGTCTTCTGGGAGGTAAATTCACCCTTGGGAGAGAACCACTGATTGACAGAGAAGTCACCACCCAGACAATGTGAGTCCCTTTTGCATATCTGGTGGGGATCAGTTGGAGGTATTCAAAGGAAAGAAAGACCCCAGAAGCAATAGTATCTTGGAGCCATTAAGAATATTTGAGCTGGGAGGACCCAAGCATACACGCTGTTGATGGAGAAACAGTCTATTTGCAGGATCAATGTGGGCATGGTGTTCGGCATGTTCCCTGGAGGAGGGCATGGCAGCCCACTCCAGCATTCTTGCCTGGAGAATCCAGGCAAGGACTGGGCTTGGACTGTAGCCCGCCAGGCTTCTCTGTCCACGGGCTTGCAGAGTTGGACACAACTGAGCGACTCAGCACAGCACAGGTGCCCAATAAATGTCTGATGGATTGTAGGTGGGTTCATCTGGAACAAAGCTGAAGGGACATATATCGGGGATCCCTCTACAAAAGATTCTCCAGAGACTGCTGGAGAGAGAAGCCTTCTGCTCACGACTATATTTGCCTTTCATGAATCCCTCAGCATCTGCATGGTGCTGGAGGGCTGGGCGGGTGCTGTGAGCTCTTTTCTGCTGAGAACAGCAGCAGCCAGGGCCAAAGCTTGGACAACAGCTCCCTGGGTCGTGACGATGGTTCCCAAGGCAACCCTGGAGAGGGATTTCAGCAGGACTCAGGTCTGGGTGGCACATTTTGTGTCCTGTGAACAAAACAGGCCAGTTTCCCCATCAACGAGAGGAGAGGACAGGTCCCTGGCTGTGTGGTTCCTGCAGCCGCGGGAATCACACATACTCAAGGCAACGAAAGGGCAGGAACAAGAGAAGCTGAACCATGACACGGAGGAAGGTGCATTCAATCTGTCATCGAATTTCACCCAAAGTAAGAGGGACTTTTTTTTTTTTTTTTTTTAAGGTTAAGCATGTTTTTCTGTTGCTGTTCAGAGAGGTGTGTGGAGCCACGTGCATGGCCTAAAGGTGCCACCCAGTGGCCAACTCGGGTAATGCAGCTTCATTTCCACCAGGAGAGACGGCTGGGGGGCGGGGGCGGGGGCGGGGTCTCTGCTTGTGGGTCTGTGTGTGTGAGAGACACGAGCTCCGTGAGCTCCAACTCTCCCGCTGATTTACCATTTGGGATTCTGATGATCTCGCTAAAGAAAACCCTCATGGTTCCCTCGCCAAGACCAAGAGGCAGGGAGGAGCCTTGCCGGCTTCACTCAACCGGAAGGTGAGGGCGCCCAGCTGTGGCGCCCTCTTGGCATCACTGTATCTTTCTGGGCCTCTCTCTCCTCCCGGCGCAGTGGGTACAGAGCAGGCGGAGGGGTATGTGGACGGGTCTGGGCACGTCCCATCCCGGTGTCACTCCGAAATGCTCTCAGGCCCTGTGGGTGGGTGCTCTAGGGGCAGCCGCATGGTGACCACAGGTCTGGGGGAGCCTGGGTGGTTAGGGCCTGGGGCTCCTGCCACTGCCATTGGCCTCACTTGCCCTTTAACACCAGCCCTCTATCTTTCTGCTCACGTCAGGTCTTTCGTAATCATGTTCTCTGGCTACCCAGGGAGAGGGAAACAGTAGCCAGCAGCCAGTCTTTAACCAGAGTCCAGATTGGTGGGGGGTGGGGGGTGGCCAGAGTTCAAAGGGGGTTGTTAACTGTTCAGTTGTTCAGATGGGTCCTTGAAGCTCAGCCGGGAGGTCTCCTCCACCCCGCTGGCCACTCCCTAAGGCTCCCTCCGTCTCTCTGCCCACCACCCCCCTGCCACTCCCACCAAGGTCTGCCATGAAATGAAGGAGGTGGCCAAGTGCTTTCAAGTGAAAATGGTCAGCTGGTGGTCACAGAACCTACAAAGGTTTTCTTCTCCCAGAGGACCATGTTTGATGGGCAGGTAAAATTTAGGAAATCGGCTCTAAAGAGGGGAGCTAGTGTTGGTTTTTCAAAGGCCTGGAAGGAGGGCTGATGTGAAGCTTGGTGAGTCCCTGGCAGCCCTAGGGAGTCACCTCTGGCTGAGTCCTGGGCTGGAAGCAACTCCTTTGGGCCAGGGTCCATCCCAAGCCTACCGGACTCTGCAATTTCTCACACAAATGATGACGCCCGGGCGATTTCCTGATGCCTCAGTCGGGGTCATGTGAGCGCCACCTTCTGTCCCTTGTCTCAGTTGGCTCTGAGACGGAGCTCTGGGGGGCCCCGAGGACCCTGCAGCTTCTGAAAGCCGCAGGCTGCCCATGGTTCCTGAGGCCTCAGCAGTCCTTCCAGCAGAATGAGTTGGGAGCCACATTAATGCACATCACTCAGCTGGGTATAGAGGAGTCTGGGGCAGGTGGGAAGGGGAATTTCTGAATCAAATTTAATCAACTTTTACACAAAAAATTAAAAGGTTCCCTTTATCAGATAAAACCAAGAATTAAAAATAAAGTGTAAAAGAAACAACAGGCATGCTGGAGGGGGTGGAAGGGGAGGGGGAGGACTAAGAGGAAGAGGGATGACAACCCCCAAACAGCAGTCTTCTCTCCCTGCACGCATGGGGACCCTCTCGGCCTTCCGTCTGCCTTGGAGATGACTTGCCTTCTCTCTCTCAGGTGACAGTAAAAATGCTGTCACAACACCATCCTGACATTCCATATGTGTTTCTCATCACCGGCTTTGAAGAAGCTTTGTGCCAGTTTGAAATTCAGTACAGGCTTGGTTTCCCTTGTGGCTTAGCTGGTAAAGAATCCACCCACAACGTGGGAGAACTGGGTTCGATCCCTGGGTTGGGAAGATCCCCTGGAGAAGGGAAAGGCTACCCACCCACTCCAGTATTCTGGCCTGGAGAATTCCATGGACTGTATAGTCCGTGGGGTCACAAAGAGTCGGACATGACTGAGCAACTTTCACTTTCACAGGCTTGGTTTGTATCAGCCATCTGTGAGCCCATGGGCCTGAGCTGAGGTCTCTGAGCCCCGGCTGCCCGGCCCCCTCCCCTCGAAAGAGCCCTAGAAGCGCCCCTTGCCCATCTCTTGCAGACGGATGGGAGGCCCACTGAGGCCTGTGCGGTCCTGCTCTTATCACAAGCCGGCAGGTACCGCTGCTCCTCCAGGACGCCGGCGGGGAGGAGACTGTCAGCGACCCCGGACCCGCCCACCCTGCATAAGCCGCGTGACTTCTGGTGGCCGAAGGGCTGTCATGACTGTCAGGCCAGGAGGGTGCGTGGGTGCCAGGGAAACCACCTGTCCTGCTTTGCCAGAGTTGGCAAAGGTGAGGGAGGCAGCCCAGGGCTGACATCCGATCTGTGTCACTGGCTTAGGAATGCCGGGGGCAACTGGCCTTCTCGGGGAGGCAGCCTGGGCTCAGACGCCCCCCTGGACCGAGCAGCTGTGGGTGGGACTTGAGGGCCGTCCAGGGCTGCCCCAGGCCTCTGTCTCCCGCGGGGCCGGGGTGCTGACATGGAACAGGGTCTCCTCCTCAAGGCTGGCTGCAACAAGGGGAACCATGAAGCATCGGGGGGCACTCCGTCCTTCCAGGAGGTCTGGCCAGGCCCTGGTTTCTTGCTTACCTATCTTTTCATCAACTAGGACTGTCATGTGTTAGAAAAACCCAGCTTTTCGTTTGTTCCCAGGGAAAAGCCAATTCCACGCAGAACGAAGGGTTTCTATGCCCTCTGCTGGTCAACAGAGACTCAGGAACAACTGTTGTCACTTTACTTAGTCTCTGCTTGGGCTGGAGTCTCACCACCAGCAGCACCACCCGAGCTGAGTGATGTTTCACAGGGCAGTGGCCGAAATGCCACAGGTTGTCCGAGTGCCGTGTGAGCACCTCTCTTCCCATGAACCATGTGTTGGGTTCTCGGGGAAGCCCACGGGGCCTGGCCCACCTCCTGGGGTCTTCCTAGGACTCGGGGCAACTGGGAGGCTGGAGCACTCCAAGACAAACTGCTAACACTCCTGCGCTCTCTTTAATTGCTTCTCCCTTCAGCTGACACTGTGTGGAACCAGGATAATCAATCTGCAGGTTAGAAGAACAACCACGTTCTCTCAGGAGACGTTACAGCTCATAAAAAATGTACGGGGGACGCTCTCGGCTGCGGGTTTTGATTTTTAACTCGTGCCCTGCCGAGCGGCAGTGGTGGTCAAGTCAGGGAGGATGAAGACTTGTGCAGGTGGTAGGACTTCCCTGGTGATCCGGTGGTTGAGACCCTGCGCTTCCACGGCAGGGGGCGTGGGTTCGACCCCTGGTCTGGGAACTAAGATCCTGCATGAACTAAGATCCTGCATGCCTCTCGGCACAACCAAAAAAAAAAAAAGATTTGTGTGCAAGAGAGGGGGCAAAGGTGGCAAGGGGTAAGGGGTTCCTGTCATCCTTCTAGGAAAACACACAGAGAAAAGAGAGGGACCGAGCTAGACCACTCCCTGGGGCCCTCTGCTTCAGAACCAAGAGGCCCCACCTTGCATGCATTCTAGAGGCTCTGAGCAAACAGCTGTCTCCTGGTGCCCACCCTATCCAAATGGAGCCCTGGGCTCAGCCCAGGGTGCTGCAAACAGCCTACAACCACGAGGCTTGCTGTCTGCCACAAATGCCCTGGCCACGTGGCCTCCCGTGCCTGGAGGTGTTGCCTCTCCCTCATCTCACAGGCTCAACCCCCAAAAAATGATGAAAGAAGGCGTCAACTTGTATGATCACAGACATCTTTCCTTAAAGGATCCAGGGTGACCTTTTGCTGTGGTGAGAACAACACCTACGTCTCTTTGGGGCTCTTCTGCTCTGTATTCAATCTCAGGCAGAGATTGAACCACTTGGTTGGTGAGCTGGCAAGATTTCTCTGGGTGTCATGCAAAAACGTCACGCTCCAAGTACCCCTTTCACTGGAGAGATGCAAAGGAGCTCGGGGAGACAGACGTGGAAAAACCTTTGCAGTGGATTCAGTTGAGTCCCGGTCAGTCTCTCTTTTTCCCGGCCCTGCTCCAAGACCAGCTGCCTGGGCTTGACCAGTCCGGGGGAGGAAGGACCATGCCAGCGTGGCCAGCACCACAGATGGGCAGCGTCCTCGAGCTGTGCCACAAGGCATGGCCCTGGTGTCCACCGTTCACAGGGACCACAGGGGAGGTGCAGCCGCAGGGCCCCTTGAGGATGCCCTGGGTGAGGGGTGAGATGCATTCAACTCTGCACCCTTAGGCCTGGGTCACAGCAGACGCCAAGCTGGTATCTGTGGCCACAGGAATGACTGCAAATGAAGGGGGAGGAAAGGACCTGGTTCTGGGTGACCCAAGAGTCCTAAAGTTGTGTGATTTAAAACCAAAGCTTCCCCCATATATCCAATTATGCTGAATATCACACAAGTAGAATTTGGGCTTGCAGAGAGGATTTCAGAAGCTCTTGGGCTGTACTTTTTCATCTCAGGCTGTTCTATTTCCTTTATCCGCTCTCCTGTCATGGATCAGAAGGGACCCTCTTTAAGTCTGGATTTATGCATTCACGCTGGGGGTGGAGATTAGTTACTGCATGCTCACACCCGCTCACATGCACTCTCACCCAGGACTGACTGCAGCCCTCCTGGAGCGAGGCGCTGGCAGAGTACAGGCAGTAAGGCAGGAGGAAGCGCCGACACCTGCCAGGGATACCCTCCTCCATGTGCCCCTGGCCTGAAATGCATGCAGATTGCATGGCCCTGGCTACACTCAGACTGGGCAAGGCAGTGCTGAAACAGTCGATGTTCCCGCCCCGGGGCCCCTCACAAGGACCGGGATGCTGTGGTCATCCTTCCAAATCTCCACAATGGTGCAGGTGGCTGAGAAATAGCCAGGTTAAGAGAGCCTCTATACAGCTTCATGGGCTTTTGGAATAGCTCAGTTGGTAAAGAATCCACCTGCAATACAGGAGACCCAGATTCAATCCCTGAGTGGGGAAGATCCCCTGGAGAAAGAAATGGCAACCCACTCCAGTATTCTTGCCTGGAAAATCCCATGGACAGAGGAGCCTGGCTACAGTCCATAGGGTTGCCCAGAGTCGGACATGACTTTGTGACTAAACCACAAATCACACACCACTCCATCTTGGGGACCCCGTGGACAGGGATGAGCAGGGAACATAGGGAGAACCCCAGGGCTGGCTCATGGGGACCAAGCTGAGGGCGGGGTTTGAGACTGGACTAGTCATGCAGAGTCTGCCTGGGCACAGCATGCTGGCCACAGAGGGGTTGGTTCCCCGCCCCCCCCCCCCCAGGACACCTGTAGGCCTAGGAGGCTGGTCTGAGCACCATCCTGATAAAGAGGTCTAGAGTCAAGCCTTCTATTACAGATACTCAATTAGGAATTGAAGCAAAGAGTAGAATAATGCCTCAGCACAAGAAAAGAGCTTCTGTGTCATAACCCGAAATCAGATATTCAACCTTATCTGGTTTACAGTAGGTACATGGCTGCCTGGAATGGCCTCGCTATTCCAGTTAATCAGCATCTCCCCATCCTCCCAGGACTGCGTGGTATGGGAGGGTCGCCCCCCGCCCCCACAGCTCCACTCTCAGGGTCTTTCAACTGAGAGCAGCCCCCCTCCCTCTTTCTTCGCTATATGAGTATCTTGTATGCTCTTCAAAGCCCAGCTTATGATGTGTCTACTCTGGTAGGATGTTTTGAAAACATTACCAAAATGGTTCTCAGAGTTTACACTCATTTATATTCATTTAATGATGTAAGGATTTCTTGTGTGTTTTCTTCAAGGACTGACAAGGTTGCTGCAGGCAAAGATCATGCATCTTATCTTCCTTACATCCCCTCAGCAGATTCTTGGGGGCTGGAGACAGCACAGGTGTGTGATAAATATCATTTGATTGATGTACGGGACTGATATGGTCTCCAACTCCAAATATATAACATGGATTTTGCACATTAACACTAGAGCACACAGTCTTTTGTTCACAGCATATGATCTTTTTAAAGTAAAAAAAAAATTAATAAAGTCACTCTTTGGAAAAATGCCATTGGAAGATGGGAATTAACCTTGTATGTAGAAGAGAGCCTGGTGCCAAGAAAACACTGAGATTTCCATCTCACCCACTGGGAAGCCATCACTTGGCTAAGATGAGTCAGGGTCTTAGATAAGTCACATTTTCTGTATGTCTCTGTCTCTACATCTAATACTATGAAAGCCTGAATAAATCCCGGGTTACTCAGTTTTGCATGACCATGATCCCTACCCCTTTTTACAAGCTCCCTTTCCTTTCTCTTAAAATGAACGCCATGTTTTGAAAGTTTTTTTTTTTTTTTCTACTAAACAGTAACTATCAACACATTAGTACATTTCCCCCGTCTTGATTACTCATGGACCAATAGAACAATCAATGTTTTCATTGGCGTCAAGTGACCAGAGTAACCACTACATGGAGTTGCTAGAATTCCCCCCAAAAGGAAAAGCATATTTTAATTAGCTTTTATACGTATGTCTCCAGTTCTTGAACAGTACTTACTGTAACTTTTTGAAATTCTGAAGTGAACCCACTGACCCCTCTTTCTTCTGGTGAGCCTGTCAAGTATTCAGGACCCCAGAGACTGGAAAGTTTTAAAGGGGAAGGTCTCTGAGTTCCCTTTCTGCCATGGAATTCCATGGCTTTATGGTTTTAGTGAAAGGATGGTGTCATTAAATCCATTCGACCATTGACTTATTATTGAAGACACATTTCCAATAGCTTGAACACATGTCATCTGGATTTAAAGAACCAAAAATTGTGGTGTTGGTGGGTGCTCATCCAGTGATAATAAAGCTTGAACATAAAGTTTGTTCTCTAACCTTGGCCACATTAATTGGAATTGGAATTTCAGCCATAACATTTGACTGAGAAAGGGAGGTGGTGAGAGAAACTGATGATGCAAATTGCTTCATATACTCTCTGCACAAAACTCAAACCTTGGAGAGATGTACCTGAGGTTTTCTGAACTGAATTCCGACTCCAGGAATCGTAGAAACTGGTCCCGCCCCACCTGGTCCTTCAAGATCTCATCGAAAGAGAAGCCCCATCTCTTCACTCGCTGCTGGCTGGGCTCTTTGCTTTGGGAGAGGGAACAAAGGTGGTCAATACCAGGCAGAAACCTGTGGCACAATTTCTTCAACAACTCAAATTTATTTAGCTGTCACAGGCCAAAGGGAAATGTCTCATTTAAGTGACAGATTCCATCAAACCTGCATAAATCCCGAATGCAGACTTTTGTAGACCAACACTAGCCAAGGGTAAAAAGTCTCTTTAAAGAAGGTGTTTGAAAGGGGCCACATTGAGGGGATGCTTGCCAAGTGCTGCTTACAGGACATATAAAAACTCCACTGATTTGGCTTCCCTGGGCCACTCCTATCAGTCATAGGTCCAACTCTTGACTCCATCATTTTTTTTTTCCACTTAAAAACTGAGGATGCTTTGTGAATCTGATTTTTCATCAAAGATGCTGCCCCCACCTCCTGCCCCTTCCTCAATTCCCAGGGGAAAAACAGAGTCCAGTTTAGAACCAAGTGATGTTCAACTGATCAGAACTATGTCAACTCATCCTGGATAAACCCAACACAGGTGCTTAGAAGCAGAATGTTGCATCCATTCATTGATTTAACCACCACCTGCACAGTGTCTACAAAGGTCTAGGCATCGTTCCCAGCCTTCACACCTGTTAACTCACTGAGTCCTTGAAACTACTCTGAAAAATGTACTAACACTGCCCCCATTTTGCAGATAGGGAAACTCAGGCCTGGTGACGATTTACCCAAAGACGCACTAGGAGGGGATGGAGTTGAGACTCAAGTCCAGACAGCGTGGTTCCAGAACACAGCTCTCAACTCTGCTTTGCTGCCTCACGTCCACGGGACTCCCTCCAAACCAAAGTGTAGGGAGGGGGGACAGAGAGTTGTTCTTATTCATTTGGTGTTAGAATATGAAAATATTTCCTTCCGCTTCTGTCTTTCCATTTACAGTTACTTTGCTGTATTTACTCCTCTGACTTTTTCAAGCAGCAATAGGTTTCTAGTTCATGAGCTATATACTGCTATCTCTCACTCAAGTGGTAGTCTATGGACCAGCAGTGTAATCTCAGGACCCATCTCAGGCCGGTGGAATTGAAATCCACAGCTTAGCAAGATCCCTGGGTGATTTAAGTGCACATTAAACTCTAAGACACATTGGTCTAGCAATATTTATTCCCGCCCCCCTTTTTTGATATCCATTGATTTATTGATGTTTAATTTAGGTCCAAAAAGAATCAGAGGTTTACCAGAACACACAATTACAAAACCAAAACAACAATAACAAAATCCCCAAACCCTTAAACGTAGGCAAGTATAATAATAAGAAGCAGTGATGGTAAATCTTGGGTGGTGTTGTTTAGTTGCTACATCATATCCAACTCTTTTGTGACCCCATGGACTGTAGCTCACTAGGTTCCACTGTCCATGGGATTTCTCAGACAAGGATACTGGAGTGGGTTGCCATTTCCTTCTTCAAGGGGATCTTCCCAACCCAGAGATGGAACCCATATCTCCTGTATTGGCAGGTGGGTTCTTTACCACTGAGCCACCAGGGAAACCCAAATATAGGAAAGAATAGTAATAAAAACAAGTGATGATAAGTCTTAGTAGGGGATGGTTATTATACCAGAAAACCTAGGCTAGGGGAACTACTGCCAGTGAACAAAAAAAATTTTAGAGCTTCCTTGGAGCTAAGACAAAGAGAGATTTGAATGGATTACACCACTTTCAACATTTGAAAGAGGTAATATGTAAGTTTGTCAGTAAAGACTACTTTTGCTCTAGTATTGAATTATAAGAGGAATTGTCTCACAAGTCTTTACATAAGGAGCACTGAAACTCAATGAATGGTATTTCTGATACCTTTATTTAAAAAAAAAAAGTGCAGGGAACTTTTACATACAGCTATTGGATTGCCAAAAAGCTCATTTGGGTTTTTTCATAACATGCAAACTTTTCAGAGTTTAATGTGCACTTAAATCACTCAGGGATCTTGTTAAGCTGGGAATTCCAATTCTATGTGTCTGAGGTGGAGCTAAGATTCCACTGCTGGTCCACCACTTGAGTGGGAGATAACAGCATGTGTCTGTGAACTAAATACTTTCAACAAAAGTCAAAAGCATAATGTTAAATTCTAGGGTGGTGGAGGTATATCTCTGGAGAGCCAAATAATGCTGTATGTGGCTTCATTGTCATGGAGGGCATGGCAACCCACTCCAGTATTCTTGCCTGGAGAATCCTCATGGACAGAGGAATCCGGCGGGCTATAGTCCATGGGGTTGCAAAGAGTCAGGCATAACTGAGCGACTAAGCACAGCACAGAACAGGTTCATTGTCACTTGGCTTGAAACAAGAAAACTTCAAAAACTGGTGGAGAAAATATTCCATTCATTTTCAGGCTTTTTGCAGGAGCTCAACAGTAGCCATCTCTTCACTCCCCAAGTCCAAACATATTCTCCCCATGAAGCTCTGTTGCCAAGGACGGAAGGTGGAAACAGAAAGCATGTTGGTGTGGAATGAATGCTAGCCACATTCAAAGGCTCTTGCCCACAGGGTTCAGAACCACCACACTGTAGCCTCAGCAAATGATGTGAAGAAGGTGCATTTTATCTGCAAGCGCTAAGCTGTGAGCCCTGCACTGTAGCACAGTGTACCGCGATGACATCCACATATTTCCCTTCTTTTTAAAAAGAGACACAAACTTTTTAATGATGTCTTCCATGGAATTTCTCAGGCAAGAAGACTGGAGTGGGTTACCATGCCCTCCTCTAGAGGATCTTCCCAACCCAGGGATCAAACCCAGGTCTCCCACATTGCAGGCAGATTCTTTACCATTTGAGCCACCAACAATGAGGAATTTCAAGAAAGATCTTTTCCCAAAGTTCCAGGCTGGGCTTTCTGTAGTCAGCCAAGAAGACAGATCCTAGATTCTCTCAAACTCAAGCCACAGAATCAAACTCAACAGCTTTCCAGAGGACAAAAAGCGTTGTTACTATCCCCACCCTGGGGTCTAGGCGAGCAGTAAATGGAAGCCCCACGAGCTGCAGAAATGCATCTGCTTCTGCCAGGGTCGTGCTGTGACCTGGGATGGCCACCAAGGTTGCAGGGCTCTTTGGGGATGGTGTGGATGACAGCTGTACCCCAATCAGTGGCTGTGTCCAGAGAGCCAGGTGTGGAAAGTTGCTCAGTCTTTGAAGTGACTGCGTTATGGACACACGTCCACCACCAGTGTCACCACTTTCTGGTTTGCAAGCAGTGAGTCCGTGTTCATCCCACCAGGTTCCTTGGTGGTGGCAGGGGAAGGGTGGTGGAGGATAAGGGCCATTTTGGGGGCAAGCCAGAGAGCCAGGGGTGTCACTAGATGCAGAATCAGAGGCCTGGGACAGATGTCTGGACATACAGATAGCTGCAAACTCGGCCTTCAGCAGAAACAAGGGGTTTTGGAGAGATAGGCTACCCTGGTGTGGTGGTTTCCTAGTTGGCCAACATACCAACAAACTGGAAGGCTTAAAACGGAAATGTATTCTCTCACAGCTCTGGAGGCTAGAAATCTGAAGTCAAGAAGTTAACTGGGCCACACTCTCTCTGAAGGCTCTAGAGGAAAACCTGTTCCATGCCTTCCTCTTAGCTTCTGATGCTGCCAGAAATCCTTGGCATCCATGGCCTGCTCATGCATTACTCCAATCTCTGCCTCTGTCATCACATGGTATTCTGTCTCTGTATCTGGTTTTTCACATGGCATTTACTCTGTATGCGCCAGTGTTTCTGTTTTCTCTCCTTATCAGTCATATTGGATTGGACTTCCCTGGTGGCTCTGTGGTAGAGAACCCGCCTGCCAATGCAGTTAACGCAGGTTTAATCCCTAGGTGGGGAAGATCCCCTGTAGCAGAAAACAGCAACTCACTCCAATATTCTTGCCTTGGGAATCTCATGGACAGAGAAGCCTGGCGATCTACAGTCCACGGGGTTGAAAAAGAGTTGGACACAACTCTTAGCCACTAAACAACAACAGCAACATATTGGATTAAGTGTTTACTCAATCCCAGGATGACCTCATCTTAACTAATCACATCTTTAATGGTCCTGTTTCCAAATAAAGTCACATTCTGAGATTCTGGGAAGGACTTGAATTTTTAGGTGACACTATTCAACCTAGTACATCTGGGTTCCTTCAATTATTCATTATTCACAATCCTATTTCTGTGTCTGGACACCCTACATCTGCTCCTTTTCTTCTAATAATCTGGTCATTGGGATCTATTCTATTAAATGCTTCTTGGATATAACTTTTCTATACATGTCTTTCTTGTACCTCTTGGTTATTTCCAAGCATCATCCCTTTGAAGGTTCAAGATCAGATGTGAACATGTTGCTACCATGGAATGGTCTTTGTGGTTATAAAATAATTCTGAGAAGTTATCTCTGGACATTCATCCCCAGGTGACTGGTATAATAACTTTCCCTTGGCCTCACTCAGATAATCCATGGAATTCACAGCCCCTCTATTTTCATCCATTGTATAGAAAGGCTTTCTCATGACACATCTCTAATTATGGTTTTGTACCATCACTTGACTTTTTAAAGAGTTTATGTCATTGTCTCTGCAGACAATCTCATTGTCTATCTTGTGAGCTCTCTGAGGGCAGAGACCACATCTTTGTATTTATCATAGTGCTTTTCACACAGCAAGTGTTTAGCACTAAAGGGAAATCAGTAAGAAAATGTGTACAGTAATGTGGATGATGTGTCCTTATATTGACATTGATGTGTCCTTATATTTCTAATCACTAGCTGGATGACTTTTTCCTACTCTAATTTCTCTTCCATGCCCATTGCTTCTCACCAAATTCCTGCCTCCCACTGAACAGCCCAAATTAACACAGCCAAGACAGGTGGCTCTCCCAGGGAGTCTGTCTTTCATTCCAGCTATTTGCCCAAATCGAGAACAATAAAGACAGATTCAGAATAAGCATCTATCTATAAAAACATCCAGCTATCTTCAAAAGGTTTTGAGTTACTGGAAAAATTATGAAATGAGGGATTGTTCCTTAAAGAGTAAATAACTAATGAGTCCATCTCAAGATCAAGGTTATTGAAGGAACAATCACAATATTAATGCTCCAAGAAAACCTGAGGGTCCTAATACTTCAACAAGGAGTGGTCCTATTGTTTGTTACTGTGTAACAAACCATCTTCAAACTCAGTGGCTTAAAACAATTTATTCTTCTCTCTCAACATCCCGTGGGTTGACTGGGCTCAGATGGAAGGTTCTCACTTGGGGTCTCTCAAGAGTTGTAG
The DNA here is from genome assembly GCF_910594005.1 of Cervus elaphus. NCBI lineage: Eukaryota > Metazoa > Chordata > Mammalia > Artiodactyla > Cervidae > Cervus > Cervus elaphus. Next base: position 18,646,299 of record NC_057826.1, read on the forward strand.
ATGGATGGCAGCTGGGGGTGGTGTCATCTGAAGGGTGGACTGGATTGGACATCCGAGATGGCTCATCACATGGCAGATGATGCTGGTTTTGGCCAGAAGCTCAGCCAAGGCTGTCAACCTCCATGATCTCCCTAATTGCTTGAGTTTCTCATAGCCAAAACGTTTTAAAAAAGAATGTCTTAGGAATAAATGTCTCAAATGATCAAGAGCTGTTTCATGACCTGTTCTCAGAATGTTACTCCCACCATACTCTGTTGGTTAAATAAGGCATCAAGGTCAGCCCGGATGAAAAGGGAGGGAGGTGTCCCCTTTCCATGGAGGGAGCAATCCCTGCATACAATGAAAAAAGCACTGATGGGGCCATATATGGGGACTGACTACCATAGGGAGGGAGATTGACTAATATCATGGATGTACATTTTTATCAAACTTGCTGAGCAGCTCACGGACCATTTCTGCCTAGCAGCAGATCAGGCTGGTTGGGAGTGGATGCCTTTGACCAAGTAGGATGAGCTGGGTTCCTTGTAACTTTTTACTCATGTGCCTATTGCCCAGCAGAGAAAGTCAGACCTATATCATGTGGTGAGGGCAAATCATGAACCCTAATCCTGCAGGCAATGCCAGGTTCTTGTTAGAGCCACTATCTGGCTGATGGCATCTTCCTGGGGACACTTCCCTGGTGGTATTCAGATGACAGTGAAGTGAAGTGAAGTGAAGTGAAGTGAAAGTCACTCAGTTGTGTCCGACTCTTGCGACTCCATGGACTATACAGTCCATGGAATTCTCCAGGCCAGAATACTGGTGTAGCCTTTCCCTTCTCCAGGGGATCTTCCCAACTCAGGGATCAAACCCAGGTCTCCCGCATTGCAGGCTGATTCTTTACCAGCTGAACCACAAGGGAAGCCCAAGAATACTGGAGTGAGTAGCCTATTTCTTCTCCAGTGGATCTTCCCGACCCAGGAATCAAACTGGGGTCTCCTGCATTGCAGGCGGATTCTTTACCAACTGAGCCATCAGGGAAGCCCTGAGATGACAGCGCTCTCTCCAGCTGAGATCTGGCAATTTGGGGCTGATTCTTCCTCAGTGATGAGCCCTGGCAATCACTATTTTCTTTATCTAAATTTGACTTCTCAGAATTTTCACTGAGTAGACTTCATGTATATCCTTTAAAAAGGCAGTCTTGTATTGCCCTCTGAACATTCCCTTTCTCATTCTTGGATTTCTAGATCTAATAGTTTGTCTGAGAAGGAGAGAGGATTAAAGCACAATTTCTTACTGTCTATGCTACATCCTGCATCATCCTGCCAATTATTCTATTAATGCCCATGGTTGTCCTCGGCTGGTTTGTCTATAAACCCTACATGGCCGAGACAGTATGTTCATCTCTGTAGAATCCAGACATTATCTGTGATGCCCTCTGCCCTGGGCATTGTAAAGAGTCTGTACCCATTTACTCACGCCCAGGAGAAATCACAGCCCGCCTCAGATGAACATGAAGGCCCAAGCAACCCCTGCTATCTCCCATGCTGCCTCGACTCTTTCACACTGCTTCAACCATCTTCACCAAAAACCAACTTCACATGAAGTGTTTGAGAGGGTAGAATCCTTTACTGAAGTTGGAGGGTCTTGAGAAGGGGGTACACATTGCACCATCCGGCAGCAGGCAATTTAGAAATCACATATTCAGCATTCCCACGTGGAAAAGTCCTCGGACACCTCAGCACCAGGGGTTTTCATGGCTCTGAATGGAGGCTTGCTCTCTCTTGTCTTTCTGCTCCTCTCTCCACCCTCACTTTTCACTGCCCTGAGGTCTCCCCTCTTGGGGACAAAAAGTACACTCATCTCATTTTCTTACGGGGCACAACCTCTCCACTTGTTGGGTCTCTGCCAACACGCCTGCCCTTAGGGCCTGACTCTGTGCCCCAAGTGACATTAATGTCCTTCGCCAATGAAGAGGAATCCTAGAGCCGGGAGGTAAGACTTCACATTATTCACCTCGCTACGTGGGTATCTTGAGAGACTTTCTTACTTAGAAGATAGTAGGTCTCAGTACTATTTATTAGTTAAACTAAATTAAACTGAAACTGAGAAAAAGATGACCTTTGATTATTTTGCTGGTCACCTTCAGCCTTTGTTTCATGCACAAAGGCTGTTTGATCTCTAGACTGAAAAAGCATGCTGGCGCTGATCCCTGACTCCCTATCACCAGAGGCAGGTTCCCAATCACTGCCAGTGTCTGACTGGGTGGGAATGTCCTGCTGGGAGGAGAAAGAGGGCCTCATAGCTTCTCTTCGTTCTCCCTTGTATCTGCATCACTAGCTTGAAGATGAACAGAACACTGTAGGTGTTAGGTCAGATATTATGATTACAGTGGAAGCCTTAGCTGTAAAAACAGAGGCAGAACCTAGTCGTGGGGGCAGTGAGTCCCTTGGGGACAAAGTGCTGATATGTTTGAATAAACCAACAGGCCAGGTGGTCACCATCTTCCCGAACTATCATGCTTTTTGCCTTTTGTTGTTGTTGTTGTTGACTTTCAAGAAAGAAAGAGGAAATCCCAATGTTATCAAGGTGAATTAAATTCACACACTTAACCTCTCTTCCTTTCCCAGATGCCAACAGCATTGCCAACAAAATGGTCACTTTTCCATTCACCCTCCATCCAACCTATACATTCTGAGTCCCTACTCCATGCCAGACATAGGACTAGATGCTAAAATAACTGTAAGTCTTATTTAGAAAGAGATCCAGGGGGAGGATGTGATCTAGAAAGACTGGATGGATGTGGGGTGGCCACTACAGACTGAGTGGTCACCGAAGGCCTTTCTGAGAAAAAGACACCAATGCTGAGTGAGGCTTGAATAAAAAGGGAAGCCAGCCATGTGAGGGTCTGTGAGAGTGGTCCAGGAAGAGGGAACAGATGAGAATCTGGAGTTCAGTGAAATATTAAAAACAAAATAAAACATAGAGTGTAAGAGGCAAATAAATTCCCTACCAGCAGAGGATAAATGTTGAGGAACTTTGGGAACTTGTGAAGCAGGTGGGTGTGTGACAAAACTGATCGTGGGCCACCTAGGCTTCCAGTGGGGCCATCTGGGAATGAGGTAAACTGGGTGTTGCCAGCAGAAGCCTGGGAAAATCCCAAGCCCTGAGCAGCTAGACTGGAAGTAGAGGCAGTTGGTAGGTACTGAATGGGGGGACGTAGGAGAGAAACTCAGAAATATGAGACATGGGTTCCCTGGGCCGAGAGGGACTCTAAATAAAAGGGGGACATTTTCTGGCCAGCTTCTCACATGGGAAGTAAAGCCAGAGGGTGGTGCCTGTGTAACCTAGGTAAGGTAGAGTTAATATGGATAGAAAACATCTCAGCAAGGCAGGGAGACTTCTAAAGATGCTGAGGTTTCCTCCTACTTCTCACTGGTTTCTGCAGATCTCTTCGTGTTCCCCTAAGATCCCTCAACAGATGGGAGAAGAGTGGCCTTCTTGGGGTGCGCCGTGGAGAGCAAACTGAATAACTTAAACCCCATCTGGGCCTGAAGCAGAGTGGGTCACCTGGCTGCAGGAACGTCAGGCTAAGGAAGGTTGGGCTTTCAGATCAGGCCTGTACACTAGCATAAAATTAAAAAACAAACAGCGCACCACTGCCGGAAATTATTACTTAAGTGACCTGGAGAGGGGACTAGGCACTGGTATTTTTTAAAATAAGCTCTCCAGGTGGTTCTAATATATAGTGAAAGTTGAAAGCCAAGACCTTCATTTATGAAAACCAGTAGTACCCCAAATTGTCTGAAAGGACTGATCTGCTCTGAACAGTGATTGGGGTAATGAAACAATGAACAGAAACAATGATTCTCTGATCAGTGATGCCCTATGAAATAAACTAAGTGGCAGAAATAGAGGGGAGATATGAGAAAAATCTGAATTACATCCTCAGGGCAATTCAAGAGGATAAACATCACTAGAACGGAGCAGGCTGTGAAGAAAAAGCAGTCCAAGAATATTATAAATTCTTGGAAATTAAAAGCACAAGTGTCAACTACCCCTCCCAACACTGGTGAGACTGGTGACTCTGAAGAGTAACTCAAGAGATTCTATCCTTGAATATAGAATAAAAAGACTAAGAGACGGAATTTTTAATAGAGAAAAGATAAGAGATAGTGCTACTATACCCCAGATGACCAGAATTCCTACAAAAGGATTTCCTGAAAAGAGAGAGTAGAATGGAGAAAAGAGTATCAAAAAAAGGAAAGGGAGAGAGAGAGAGAAGAGAAGCAAGTTAAAGAAAGTTAAAGGAAGATTTAAGTTCTTGGATCAGATCAAAGGGACTATCAAGGGCATGACAGAAATAATTAAAAAGTTTCCTTTCTTACATGGGCTTCCCAGGTGGCGCTAGTGGTAAAGAACCTGCCTACTAATGCAGGAGACATAAGAGACACGGGTTTAGTCCCTGGGTCAGGAAGATCCATTGGAGGAGGAAATGGCAACCCACTCCAGTATTCTTGCCTGGGAAATTTCATGGACAGAGGAGCCTGGCAGACTACAGTTCATAGGGTTGCAAAGAGTCAGACACAACTGACATGATTTAACATACACACACACATGACTAGACCAGAACTAGGGTAACAAAGCTAACATAAAACGCGACTAATAAAGAAAAACTCAAGGAAGAGAAAAAGAAACAAGAAGAAAAATTAGGTTCAGAAAACATAAACAATTGTAAAGTAATTAGCCTCCAACTAATAAAAATAAATGGAAAAAAAAAAGAAAACATAAACAGCTGGGAAAAATGTTAACTATGTGATCTGAATAAATGTGACTGCTTTCTATCCCAACATCCAAGGCAAAACACATCACTAGAAAAATGGCAAAGAACACAGAAACATGCAAGTCATCAAAGAAAAATGAGTATGTAGTAATCGTAAGAATAGATTCTCAAGTATTTTAACAAAAAATATAAGTAAAATGAGAAGTTTATTTTAATCTATCAGATTTGCAAAGATGAAAAAAATTGATAATACCTAGGCTATTTCAAAGTTATTTGAAATACATATAAATTGGAAGAAAATATAGTATGTTTACTTTATTCCTACATGAGCACACATGTGCTGCGGAGCACTGCACATCTTCTCAACCCTTCATTTCCTATTCCATGTTGATTTTTGCCCAGTAATTGCTTTTTATCACAGCAACTGCCCTGAACACCTGGATTTGCAAAGATATGGCATCACTGAAAGGAATATAATGTGATCTAATGTTGAAAAGAGGGATCTACCTTAAGCCAGTCATTTATACAGTATCTGACAGAGGTCGAATATCAGTGTTTCCCTTAACGATTTAGAATGTGTCTCGGGAATCCTGTGAGTTCCCTGCAGCAGCCCAGAGTGCTTGGGTGCAGTTTGGGAACCACGGCATTAAACTATCAACAAAGGTTCTTTCTGGAAAGTGAGATTGGGGTGGAGCAAAAGAGAGTTTTCTTTCTTATATATGTTTAAACAGTTTGAAGGGCTTCCCAGGGGGTGCTAGTGGTAAAGAACCCACCTGCTAATGCAGGAGACATGAGATGCAGGTTCGATCCCTGGGTTGGGAAGATCCCCTGGAGGAGGACATGGCAACCCACTCCAGTATTCTTGCCTGGAGAATCCCATGGACAGAGGAGCCTGATGGGCTACACTCCATGGGGTTCCAAAGAGTCAGACATGACTGAAGCACACACACATGCACACAAATAGTCTGAACTTTTTATAATGAGCATCTATGACTTCTATTCCTTTTTACAAGGTTTTCATTATAAGAAAAGAAGTCAGAAAAAAAGACAAGGGTGGAAGTGAATGAGAGAGATACAAAGAAATGAAGAACAAAATAAAGAACTGTCTAGCCAAGGGGCAGCGGATGCAAAGGCACGACATACTGGGTTCCTGCTGTAATCTCCAACATGGCTGAAGACCCCCTGGGCTTTATTTAGTTCCTCTGCTATTAAGTAAACACACTAGCTTCTCTCATCTGTATGGGCTTCCCTGGTGTCTCAGACAGTAAAGAATCCTCCTGCAATGCAGGCGCCTCGGATCGATCCCTGCAGGCGGGAAGATCCCCTGGAGAAGGACATGGCAACCCACTCCAGTATTCTTGCCTGGAGAATTCCATGGACAGAGGAGCCTGGAGGGCTACAGTCCATGGGGTCACAAACAGTCAGACTGAGCAACTAATACTTTCACTTTTCTCTCATCCATAAGGAACTTCTGAATGGAACCATTGTGCCTGCTATCCCAGAAGAGCAGAGAGATGAAGACCACAGCTCTGGGGCCCTCTGCCTGGGTTCTAATCCTAATTCTACCACCTTCTTGCTGTGTGACCTCAAGCAAGTCCATTAATTCCTGTTTTCCATCTGTTCAGTTGTGAGAATAAGAATGTCTACCTGTTGTGGTGACTCATTGGAAGATACTTAGTAGAGGCCAAGTACAGAGTAAATGCTAGCTATTATTGTTGTTGCCAATGTATGAAAAGCAAATGATCCATGAATTCTTGCCCTCCAGCAGTCAGAACTAGCAACTGTGACGGACTGTCCCAGTTATCGTAAGATCCATGCAATCAGAGAGAGGTCAGAGGGAAGCCATGAAGGACCCACATACAAAGCTATGAAGAGGTAGAAACCGTGGGCAAGGAAATCATTTGGGTGGTTACATGAGGAGTTTCTGTTCTATTGATTAAAAAAAAGTCAAATTAAGATAAGGTATAATAATAATCTCATGATCTCATGCACTGTGCCCACCCCCCACTTCCAAACATTAAAACAGTTTTTTTTTTTTTACCTCATCTCTATGTCCCATAAAGCGATATCATCACTGATCCAGGGATTGGACGGCTCAGCTGGTGTGATCAAGGGGTCATATTCCATGTACTGTTCCGTGTAAGCAATTAAGCTGCAGGAGGAAAGCAGAGCAAAGAATACCACCGATTTCCTGTAACAACAGGTATTCTGTTTAACACAAGCATCATATCAGTCTTCATATAATTCCAAGTTAAAGGGAAAAAAATTACCTCCACTCCTACTTCTGACAACTCAAACTGTTTTCATTTGTCCTTGTTCTTTCCCCATGATGGACATAATGTTTCTGCATTATTGCAGTCATAGTATACACATACATTTTATATCTTTTTCCCACCTAACTCTTTCCCTGAATCTTGGTGCATCCCTCCCTGGTTACACTAGCTTTACTGATACACTGGTCCAAACCTGCCTGTGTATCACCCTCCTACGGGGACTGCAGATCTCAGGGCATCTGGGGCACACAGTGGATGCTACAGTTTTTCAAGGCTGCCAGCCCAGCATTCCCAGCTGGAGGATTTCTTTACGATAAAGCCTTTAAAGTCCTGGCAGACCAAAAGGAGTTAACCTATCTAAAGCTTCTTTTTTTTTTTTTTTTCAAAAAAAACTCAGTTTTTATAGTTATAATTTAAAAAGTCATACATAATCTTTTAAAATAAAATTTCATTTTTTTAAACTTCACATAGTTAAAATGATAAAATAGTGCTAAACAATTTCCTGTACAAAAAGCAATAGCAATGTTTTTTCTCTTATCCCTTCTCACAGAGGCACTTTCTGTCTTTATTTATTTATTTTTTTTAGCATTTACCTGGATCTTCCTAAATTATATGTTTTCATAGCTGCTTTTGATTATCAATTTTAAACAAAGATTAACTTTCTACTCACCAGACCCCCAACTCCCTCCACCATTTCCTCCCATGACCCTCCCAATATAACACTTTTGTTATTATCAGTAGTCAGTGTTCATGTTATTAAACTATATAATAATTGTTTGCTGCTGGGCTCAGTAGTGTATTACATTTTTAAAGTGTTCTAACAAACCTGTAAAAACACTTAGCAATACTTTCCCACATTTTAAGCACATCAGATAATCAATCAGTTCTGTCGCTCTGTCTCCTGGAGGCCCTCTCCCCAAAGTCTTGAGTCCCCTTGCTCTAGTCTGAACCGTCTGTTCTATAGGGTTGATGCAAAACCATCATCTCAGGCCTTCCTTCACTTCCGTTGGAGCCCTGGGTTCCTGGATTCCATATCGGCCTGTTGGTTTTATTCCCTGATTGTGCTGAAGCACATCCTTTAGTAGTTTCCCCAGAAAGGATGCATAAGAGCTAAATATTTTGAGTCTTTGCAGGTGTAAAAATGCTTTATACTTCGCTCACAGTGCTGGACATAGAACCCTGGGTTATAAGTCATTTTCTTTCAGAATTTTGAAGGCATTGCTCTATTTTTTTTTTTTTTTTTCTGGATATCCAGTGTGCTATGGTACTATTGAGAAGTCTGAATCCATTTTAACTTTTGTTCTTTTGTTCGGTTTCTTTTCTCTCTGGAAGCTTAGAGTCGTCTCTTTATTGCTTATAGTGCTTTCAAATTTCCCCATGACCCTTGCTGGTGGTTTTTATTCACTGTGCACAATGGGCAATCAATAGGTAAAATATATATATTCACATAGATATATTTCCCAGAAATCTCATGGTATGTCTTTGGTAATTTCATAACCTTCATCTCCTTGGTTTTCACTTTTTATAATACTTTTAAATTAAATGTTGGAATTGATAATCCAATATTCCTAAATTTTCTCTGTTTTTTGTTCTCTTGTCTTCTTGTCTAATGGTTCTTCTGAAATTTTCTTTATTTTTTTCATTATGGACTGTCACTTTCTTACATTTCCAAAGTTCATTCTTGTTTATCATAGTATCTAGTTCTTGTTTTATGAATGAAATATCTTCTTAGGTTTCTGGGGATATTGTGTGCTCAGTCATTCAGTCATGTCTAGGGGCTTCCCTGGTGGCTCAGGGGTTAAAGCATCTGCCTGCAATGCGGGAGACTTGGGTTCGATCCCTGGGTTGGGAAGATTCCCCTGGAGAAGGAAATGGCAACCCACTCCAGTATTCTTGCCTGGAGAATCCCATGGATGGAGGAGCCTGGTGGGCTACAGTCCACGGGGTCGCAAAGAGTCGGACACGACTGAGTGACTTCACTTTCACTTTCAGATTATAGCCCACTAGGCTCCTCTGCCCATGGAATTTTTCAGGCAAGAGTATTGGAGCAGGTTGCCATTTCCTATTCCAAGGCATCTTCGCAACCCAGGGATCAAACCTGAGTCCCTTGCACAGGCAGGCAGATTCTTTACCTCTGAGCCACCAGAGAAACCCAAAGTAGTGGTAGAGAAACTTGTTCTGCAAGACCGAAATGGTAAATATTTCAGGCTTGGCAGACCAGATGGTGTCTGTTGCAAATACTTGGCTCTTCTATTATGACACAAAAGCAGCCACAGATAATTTGTGAATAAATGTGTGTGACTGTGTTCCAATAAAACTTTATTTGCAAACACAGGGAGTGGAGTGGAATGGATTCGGCCTGTGTGTTAGTTAGTTAGCAGTCTCTTGCCTATGGGCATCTACACCTGGCTCCTGAGAGCAGGGCATGGGAGGGGTCAGGGGCCCCACAGCTCGTATGCAACTCACTCAGTAATTCTCTTGCTTTCAGCTTGCCCTTTATGATGTGATGTGTCCGAGTTCTGAGCTAATGGGACTCAATTTCTCCAGAGAATAAAGTGCCCACCTCCTGTGTTTGTCATTAGTGGGGAGAGAGGGTCTCTTTGTGGGCTTGGAGTCACGGATCCAAAAGTTCCGGAGACTGACTACCTATTCCTCTAGGGTTACCCCCATGCCTCCTTGCCTCCCAGTCTTGGGTGCCTTCAAGAACAAAAGCCAGATTTTGTTGGGCAAACTGGTTTTGTTATAATTCTCCCACCCCTAACAAGGAGGTCATAATGTTCTTCATTCTGTCCCCATTCAATTTCTTTTTTATTAAATTTTGAAACATTTCTGGCATAAAATTATAAGAGCATCACCCTTGAACTCACCACCCAATAAAGAGAAACACAATATTATAAATAGAGACAGAAGCCTGTGGTCATGCTCCTTAATTCCATACATTTGTGATCTTGGAAAAATGTGTGGAAATCGTTCATTCATTCATTTGTTGAGCTTGTGAGTTTATACTCTTTTTATTCCTTTACTGACATGTTATTTTTGGGGAGAGAGAGAAGACAAATATTTGTCCACAATATTATTAGTATCTTAAATGAATTTATTATAATTTATGTAATCATTTCCTTTATATTAGACATAAACTTTTTCTTTATTTAGTATACATAGTTCTGGCTATAGTAAAACATCATTGTTCACATAAGTTTTTCCGTCTTTTAGGTTATTTATTTAGAATTAATATCCATAAGTGGAATTATTGGACCAGCAGGTATAAATCTTTTTATGGTTATCGATCCACAGTAAAACTTTCCCATAAGCACTGCCATCTTGAGTGTCACCAGCATCCCCTGTAATGGCAGATTCAGAGTCAAAATTTCTGCTAGTGAATTGCAAAGAGCAGGTGTGGCCAAGTAGCTTACTTCTGAGAATGTGAAGAAATTCGTTGGCAGCTCCATCTCATTGCTACTCAAAATGTGGTCCATGAAGCACAGCACAGGCATCACCTGGGAGCTTGTAAGAAATGCAGAAGCTCAGGCCCCACCCAGACCTACTGGGTCAGAATCTGCATTGATAATAAGATCACCAGGTGAACGAAATGCACGTTAAAGTTTGAGAAGCACCACATCCCGTTCTTCAATGTCCTGAGAGGCTCAGGATGTTTTATTCATCAAACGAAGATGAAGGAGCCTGTGATACTTTTAGTTTTAAACACACTGTCTCATGCACGGACTGTAACCCCACGGGGTGGGAGGAGCAGTGGACCGAATTGAAAAGCTTTGGTTTCTAGTTCTTCGGTGAGCCATTGAACTGATCTTTGTTGAGTTCGGGGCTTCTCTGGTGGTTCAGATGGTAAAGAATCTGCCTGTGATGAGGGGGACCTGGATTTGATCCCTAAGTCAGGAAAATCCCCTGGAGAAGGGAATGGCAACCCACTCCAGTATTCTTGCCTCGCGAATTCCGTGGAGAGAGGAGCCTGACAGGCTATGAGGCAAGTTCGCCATATATTACCTAATAATAACCTTGATGAGCCCTCAGGACCTTTTGATAAGAAAATAGGAAAGCATTTCAAGAGTCCTCCAATTACCCCACAACTATAAGATAGATGCTTGCAACCACCACAGGCAGCGCACGTCCACCGTCCTGTAAATCTCTTGCTGGTGGTACATTTGGGGTGGGCGAGGCTTCATCCATACAAGCTGTCCAGCATCTCAGATGAGAATGGACAGGCACGGGAGCTCTAAGGGAGCACTCTGACAGCAGGATCAAGAGATGAGTTGGTGCTGTGACAGCTCCACAGGCAGCCATCCCGTTGCCACCTGGGCCAATCTCATGCTTCCTGAGGTGAACACATCCAGACAGAGAGGGTGATGCACTCCAATCCCACCGGGACAGGAGCTCCTGGGCTCGGGACCCTGCCTGACCTTCCCCTACATACCTCTTTGTCCAGCTGTTCACCTGTATCCTTTAATAAGCTGGTAAGTGAAAGTGTTCCCCTGAGTTCTGTGAGACACTCTGTAAATTAACCAAACCCAACAGAGGGCTCATGGGAACCGGTTTATAGCCAAGTCAGACAGCAGTTGTGGGGAACCTAAGCCCATTATGACTGGCATCTGAAGTGGGGTGAGTGAAAGTCTCTCAGTCGTATCTGACTCTTTGTGACCCCTTGGACTCTACAGTCCATGGAATTCTCCAGGCCAGAATACTGGAGTGGGTAGCCTTTCCCTTCTCCAGGGGGTCTTCCCAACCCAGGGATTGAACCCAGGTCTCCTGCATTGCAGGCGGATTCTTACCAGCTGAGCCACCAGGGAAGCCCAAGAATACTGGAGTGAGTAGCCCATCCCTTCTCCAGGGGCTCCTTCCAACCCAGGAATCGAAATGGGTTCTCCTGCATTGCAGGTGATTCTTTACCAACTGAACTCTGGCACTATCTCCAGGTAGAGTGTCAGACAGAGTTAAATTGTAGGACAGCTAGCTGGTGTCAGAGAATCTCCTGGTGTGGAGGAAACATCCCCACGTATCTAGTGTCAACAGAGCGGTGAGTAAGGTGGCGTAAGAAAGTGAAACTGTTTGTCACTCAGTTCAGTTCAGTTCAGTCGCTCAGTCGTGTCCGACTCTTTGCGACCCCATGAATCGCAGTGCGCCAGGCCTTCCTGTCCATCACAAACTCCCGGAGTTTACTCAAACTCATGCCCATCGAGTCGGTGATGCCATCCAGATATCTCATCCTCTGTCGTCCCCTTCTCCTGCCCCCAATCCCTCCCAGCATCAGCATCTCTTCCAATGAGTCACCTCTTCACATGAGGTGGCCAAAGTATTGGAGTTTCAGCTTCAGCATCAGTCCTTCCAATGAACACCCAGGACTGATCTCCTTCACTCAGTCATGTCCAAATCTTTGCGACCCCATGGACTATAGCCCACCAGGCTCCTCCGTCCTTGGAATTCTCCAGGCAAGAATACCAGAGTGGATTGTCATTCCCTTCTCCAGGGGATCTTCCCGACCCATGGAATGAACTCAGGTCTCCTGCACTGTAGGCAGACTCTTTAACATCTGAGCCACCAGCGAAGCCCATGGTGGTGTGAGAGTAAAGGAAAAACACAGGGAAAGGAAGACTGTTTTTTTTTCTCTACACAGCATCCCAAGAATGAAGTATATATATGGCATCGGTACATAGTATATGAGGGGGAAGAAGGAGAGATGCTGTCAGGCTCCAGGGAAAATGGGCAGTGAGGGCTGGCTTGCAGCTGTGGGAAGTGATTACTCAAGGGGAGCAAGGGCATGGAATACAAAGCATTCTGGGAGAGTGACCATCATTCTGACTTTAGAAATACAACACAAATGTGCTGCCGCGTTCCTAAGGAAATCAGGGCCTCTGGTGGGAAGGAAAGCTGGAGACAGAATGTGAGAAGGGTGAACAGGAGCGTGAGTTTGCATCCCCTTTGGTACGTGTACTTTCTAAATGATGATGCACGAAGCAGGATCGGGCAGGAAGAGGATCTGAAAGGGAAGGGAATGAAAAGCAGAGCAGCACTGCAGACACAGAAGAGAAACGGTTGCTTCTTATTAATTCATTCGTCTCTCTTTCTTCACGTTGGAGAAAACAGGGAGGAAAGACAATGTAAAGAAGGAATTCCTTAATTATGGGCCACCCAGAGAAAAGATATGCAACAGAGAAACTCGGGTTGAGGGAAGGGCCATGGAGGTGAATGTGGCCCCTTAGACAGAAGAGCATACGCCAGGCTATCACGGCCTTTCCAGGTCTTGGTCCGGATACAGGCACCCTGTCTACAGTGTAACCTCTGGTGTTTTCTTTTCTATCACCTAGCATGATCTGGGAGAGAGAAGCAAGGACTCTGCAGTATCTGGAATCACATAAAAGCAATGTTGTAATGACCTCTTCAGCCCCTTTTTTTTTCCTCCCTGAAAGTATCATTAGACATTAAGCTCATAGACTTCTATCACCCTAGCAGGTTTTTAATAGACCCTTAGGGTCTGCAGTCCCTTGCTCATTATCTCATTTCATGAATTACATTTCATGATCACAGAGGGGTCAGGAAGCAGAGGAGGAACCAGCTATAATTTCAGGAGGCAGCAGTGATCTAGGACATGGGCAGGCAAGGTGATGGTAAAAAATCAATTCAGCAGTTGGTTATGATGCACCCATGGCTCCCAAGGATCAGGTAAGGATAAGCTAAGTGCAGGAGCAGATAAAAAATCACACACCACTATTTCTCCATGTGGGACAGCTTGGTGTGATCTGGGCAGTGACTGGCCAGAGCTCAGTACCACTAAAGGTGGAGAAACATAGCAAAATGTAGAGACTTTCCAGACAATTTGGAACTAAAATGTATAGATTTTTGCGTTCTCAAAGTTGGTTTGTCTAGTGTTATAAAGCTGGGCTGAATAAAAAGTGGATCCCCTTGAGCACTCTTGCAAAGAAGAGCAAGACCTCACCTATTTGGCAATTTCACCTATTGAGGAAACACAGGTAAATGACCAAAAGGGCCTCGGAGCAGAGTCTACAATGAAATACACATGCCCCAAGGCTCACTGCCTGTTATTAAGAACAGCGCACTTCATGAAGACTCTTTTCCTCTTGCTTTTGGATAGAGACTAAAGAACTTGATTATTTGATTTTCTGGTGTGGTAGATCTGTTTTAAAAATGGAATCTATTTCCCCAGTCCTTGAATCTGATCTGGGCCTGTGACTTGCTTTTGTTAATAAAATGCAGCAGAGGTGTCAGAATGCCAGTTTCAAGCCTCAGGGAGCTCTGCATGTTTCGGCTCTCTTGCTTGCAATCCTTCTGTCCCCAGGCAAACAAGGTCAAACTGGCCTTCTGGAAGATGGGAGACCATGCAAAGCTCTGCCCAGTGGTCCCAGACGAGGTCATCCGAAACCAGCTGAACCAAACATATGAGTGATCCCAGGCAAGATCAGTAGAGCAGCCAACCCAACCCACAGAGGCACACAGACACAAGGGTGGTCCAGCAGACACAGACATGTGTACAGAGACATATATACACAGACATGTGGGCACACAGGCTGGCAGCTAGCCACATGAACAACAGTAAATGTCACTTGTTTGAAGACACTATGTTTTTAGGTGGTTTGTTACTCAGCAATAGCTAACTGATATACCTGGCCTGCTACATATTGGAAACAGGAATAATTTAGAGAGGAAGAAGGGCTACTGGAAACAAGCCATGCTGACAGAAATAAGAAAACAAAGCAGCTACTAAAAAGTAAAAACAGACTCAAAGAACCTACTGGTCTGGGGCCTTGATGGCTCAAATAGTAATGAATCTGCCTGCAATTACAGGAGACCCAGGTTTGATCCCTAGGTCAGGAAGATTCCCTGGAGAAGGGAGTGGCAAGCCACTCCAGTATTCTTGCCTGGAGAATTCCATGGACAGAGGAGCCTGGCGGGCCACAGTCCATGGGGTCACAGAGTTGGACATGAGTGAGCGACCAGCACTTTTGCTTTACTAGGGGAAAGGGAAACATTTTGATAAGACCTTGATCACTGACAGAATTTTAAAGCACAATATATGGACACTGACCCTGAGTTATCCAGAAAACTTAACAGAAAGGCAGTGTCCTTTCTTCAAGAAGGCAAAGGCATGTTTAAGCAATATTCTCATTCAAAATAGTTAAAATGAAAAGCTCAAGGTGTTAAGCATTATTTGCTGGAAAATTCATTTGTGTGTGCAGGGACCATACTTTCTGAAGCCAAAACTGGGTGACACTTCAGATGGGCTTTGGTGCCGCTTCCAGAAATATAGTTTGGTGGCCGTGATGTAGGCATTTTGGGACATTTGACCACTCATGGGGACAATGAGACAGAAGAGGTGAAATCAAGATGACCCAGGAAAATCTGCACAGAAAAGCCAATCTCCTTCCTTGGAGGTTCCAGGTTTGTGGTACCAGAGCAGGCAGCCCAGCGGAGACCCACAGACTGGAGGCTGCGAGGCCAGCCTTCGGCAGCCTGCAGGGCTCTCTTTTCACTCTCTGAGAGTGAAAAGAAAGAGGTGGGAAGAACTGCCATCTGCAGGGCCTGCCTCTTTCCTTGGCCTGTCCTCTGTCCCCCTGGACACCACACAGCAGGTTCATGCCATTTTATGTACTTGAATTCTGCTCCTTTCCAAAGCATCACACTGGAAAATAATAATTGTTCACATTCACTGCGAGTGTTGTGCCAAGGATTAGATCTCTCGCCGAGGATTAACTCATGAACCCTGTTAGTTAAGCATCACTGCTGTCTCCCCTTTCAAGAGGTGAACCGAGGCACAGAGAGGTGAAGCAACCTGCCCAAGGTCACACAGTTAGAAAATGGCAGAGGCGGAATCCAAACCTAGATGGCTGGCTCCACATCCATCCCCTACATTGTGTGGTTCTGCTCCTTTAGTTTGCAAAGTTTCCTTTTTCTCTTCCCAGCTGCGTCTGGCTGCATCCTTTGACCCAATCTTGACTCCTGCCTTTTTTAGAACTGGACTTTTATGATCACCAGCCCTCCTGCCCTCTCCCCAGTTTCAATTCTCAGAGAACTAAGTGGAAAACCACATGCACCTGTTCTCAGCCGGCTGCGGTCCTTTGCCTGACGGCTTCTGGCTCATTACCACGATCACCTGGAGTGGGTCCAGGGAACCCAGGTCCGCCCACCTGAGATAGCTCAGCTGTCACCTCTGGCGGGCAGAGCAGTGGCACCCAAGGCCAGCTGCCAGCGCCACCTCCCTGTTCTCACCCCCACCGAGCCGCTGACAGACCAAGGCTCCAGGCTGCTTTATCTCCTTCTAACACCCGTCTCCTCTCCCTCCTCCTCTCTATCTGGGGGTTTCCTGTGGCTCTAATGAAAAACCCTTGTGTCACATTGAAAAGTTGCCAGTAACTGCTGCTGGGAATAAAATGCAGTCTCTGCTGGGCGGAGACTCGTGAAAGCTTCAGGCTGGGGAGTGAGGAGGGCAGGGTTGGAATGAATAATCTCTGCGGGTGTGAGCAGGCTCTCAAGCATAATTAGAGGGTACCAGGTGAGGCCTGTAAACAAACAATGGGTGCGCCCAGGCTCCCCTCCCCGACCAGGGCTGTCTCCTTTCCTGCCACACACACCCACGCAGCTGGCCACCCTCGTGCTGACAGGTTTGGGATCTTTCCCTCCCTCCACCCCAAAGATGAGACCAGGCTGGGCGTCCCTTTTGATGTGAGCGCTCAGGTCACTGTGCGTGGTGGGCAGTGGCTTCTCCAAATCCTCAGAGACCTGGTCAGTCTACCACAGGGTATTCAAAATGCAGTTTCCCCGATCTACTCTGAATCACTGAGTCCAATTCCTAGCACGATGGCTTAAGACTCTCCAGTCTTAACCCCCTCTCTGACCTGGATGATCAGACTCAAAACCACTGACCCTAGCAAGCAGACCAAGGGACAGACACATCCACATACATGGTCTCCTAGGTCTGCAGACTTTATAGAGGGTCCTTCCACGGCTGGCTCTGATCCTAGGACAGCCAGGACAGCCATTACTGGCCCCCATTCACAGACAAAGAAGCTTGCAGTTTCTCACAGGCTATGACACCAGGGGAGTGGAGGTCCTCCCAGCTGTTTCACTCACAAGCACTCTGCTGGGATGAAGACAACCACAGTGAGGTTTGAAAAGCAAGCTCAGAGCCTGGGACTCCGAAAGCCCCACATTATGATAGTGGGCTGAGGAGGCTCCCCAGCCCCCCAGGCTAAAGCTGTGACCCCTAGAACACTTGTCTAATGTGAGGTGAGCTCCAGCCATGGCAACCTTCTCAAGCACGTGCATTCGGGAAAATAGGAATACCAGGAATTCTCAGTGGGGTTGATTTTGCCCTCTCCTGGGACATTTGATGGTGCGTGAAAACATTTTTGCTGTCATAAACTGTGAGGTGGGGTTTTGGCATCTAGCGGGTAGAGGTCAAGGGCTTCTTCCTAGGTGGTGCAGAGGTAAAGAACCTGCCTGCCAGTGCAGGAGACGTGGGCTCAATCCCTGGCTCTGGAAGATCCCCTGGAGAAGGAAATGGCAACCCACTCCAGTATTCTTGCCTGGGAAATCCCATGGACAGAGGAGCCTGGTGGGTTACAGGCCATGGGGTTGCAAAGAGTAGGAAATGACTGAGTCACTGAGCATGCATATGTGGGTAGAGGTCAAGGATGCTGCAAAACATCATGTACAGGACAGCTTCCTGCCACCAAGTATTTGGCCCAGAATGTCAATTGTGACACTCCTGAGAAGTCCCGGAATAGATACGAGATGCCAGCAAAGAGACGAGCCCGTATCCACGGATGTCCTTGGCCACCTAAGGGCAAAGTGTGCATCCCAGTTTGGCGTCTGTGTGTGGAGTTTCCTTTGGCTCGATTTGCGTTATTTATCTAGAAAGAAGATGTGGATGAACCCAGGGGCCAGCAGGGAAAGGCTTACAGGTTGAACACACAGCCAGCCCTCCATGTCAGGCGGACTTAAAGGACCCACCTTACTGTGATGACCAATAAACACTAAGACACAACTTAAGCCCTTGAGCCTTCAGATATTGGTTGCCACTTTAACAGTAGCATATGGATGAATAAACCTCTGGTTCGGGGTTACCTGCTCAGATTTATTCCATATAGACTCCCCAGGTGCTCTCCCCTCTTTAAAAAAGCTCAAAAAAAGACTGTTTCGTTGACAAAACCAAGTCTCCCATGAGTTAACAGAGTGGAACCAACTCCTGGTGCAGACTGTAGCAGTAAGGCTCCTGTGGAAGCCAGGCTGCAGGTGCCAAATATTTTCTTTACAGCTGATTCGATGCAGTTGGGAGGTTGATGGTGTGTGGAGATGGAACGCCTCCTGATGGTCCAGTCCCCCCTGTTTGCGCAGCCAGCACCTCAAAGGGCACACATAATTCTTTCCCCCTATAAAGTGAATCTGGGCGTTTTACAGCGGAAAAGGGAGCAATTCCATTTGAATTAATCAAGAGGCTGAAGGTAAATGTGCATTATGTAGCTTTTAAGGTCGTTCTTCCTTGATTGACAAAGTCTCTCAGCCACCCTCCTGAAAAGCTTTAGCAACAGAACATTTCTTGACATCACTCAAGGGAGGTCTGTTATCTTAGCTGTACTCCAACAAGCCTGTGGTTTTTTTCACCCATCAGTTTAAGAAATGACTGTGGTCTGTCTCCTGATACACACTCGTCAGCCATAACCCTGGAACATTTCTTCTTTGTTGAATTAGAGAAAAATAACAACATTAAAGGGAAACATACCTTTCAGCCACTTTGGACATTTTTAAACAATGTCTGTCAATCTGTGCATTCAAAAATGTTATCTGGGGAAAGACAGAACAGAAGTGTTAAGACTAAACTGGGATATTTTCACCCTTTCACCTCAGGAACCCAAATCCTGTATTTCTACCAACAGTCAAACACCTCCTCTGGACAGACTTCTCCAGCCCTCTATTTACCTCCAGCAACTATTTACCTCTTTTGGAAATTCTTACCACACTCAAGAAATACATTCTACAGTTTAGCCTACATCACATATTCTCCTGTACTGTGTTATGGCTTAAGGCTTGATTCCCAAAAGTGATTGCTAACTTAAAAATAGTATATATTCTACAAAGCTTAGCAGCAGCATGGAGGTAACCCACACACCCTAACTATTTGGTTTGACTATTCTCCAGTGATCTCCTACCCAACTTTCACACCTACATCACACCTATGTGCTTGGTGTACTTACCTGGAATCATTGAGTAGCTATTTTCTGTAAGCTATTTCCCCTCCCCCACACAATAATAAACTTGTCAAGTTCAGGCACCTCACAGTTTATGCCTTTGGGTGCCCCCTCTAAGCCAGTAAAGCATAATGTAAAAAGTAGTCCCTTAAGTCACTTTATTACCAGTGAACTCCCGGAAAGGAGTAATGTAATTAGCCAGCCACTGTCTGTTGACTTGGGTTGACCAGTTAACTCCTCATCAAGGAGGATGATAACATGGAACCAAATAATGGTGAAATGGCATTGGGAGTAGGGCTTGCTCTATTTGTCAGCTTTCCTTCTGAATCAGAGCAGTGAAACTGGTGGTCCTAAGCTGGTTTACTCTGGAAGTGCATTACAATTTTAAGGACCCCGTGACATGAGTGCCCCCTACCCACCCCACCCCGCCCTCCCAGCTCCTATAGCATCTTGTATAAAACCTTACTACAGCAGTTAGCCCATGGTGTTATGGTAACTCATTATGTCCTTTCCTACTAAATGCTGGAGCAACTCTGTGGAGAAGTTCTCCTCTTGAGCCTCCATGAATTATTCACACACGGTGCTCGAAGGTTCAAGTCACCCACAGCTGCTTCCACTGTGCTTTCCAGGAACTTAATGCTCCCTGTGAACATTCAAAAGGTTTTCAAACTGGCCACGTCTCCTTTTGAGAGTGCAGCAACCAATTCACTCACTTGTTTCCGGATGTCTTCTTTTGTGGTTTTCCTGATTGGCTGACTGGGGATGTGCACTGGGCTTTGCGACTGGGATTCTTCAGTCACACCGTACACTGACTAGAGGAGAAACAAGAACATTGAATCAAGCGCCCTCAAGAGCTGAAGGAGGCCCAGAGGGTCAGCTACTCTGAGCACTCATCTGATGCCTCTGCCCTCCTCTATGACATCCTGACAATAAGTCATCGGCCTCTGCTTGGATTTCTCCAGTGATGGGAACTCTGGCTCCTGAGACATCTGGTCCCATCTTTGGGTTATCACTGCTAGAAAATCCTTCCTTTCTTTGATGGTCTCCTTGCATAACAGTGCTTCTCCAAATACGGCCCATAGACTACCTGCAAAAAATAATCTTGGGTACTTGGTAAAGATGCACATTGCCGAACTCTACCCCAGACTCACCGAACCAAAATCTTTGTGGGTGGAGTTGGGGGGCCTGCACTTTTATCAAATGCTCCAGGTGATTCTGAGATACAAGTAGGTTCAAGAACAGCTAAAGATTATGCCCAAAGAGACCCCCTCTAGGTTTTCTATTGGTTATGCCTCTCTGGTACAAACTTGAGATGGGAGGGTTTCAGATCTTTTCCTTTTCATCTGACCAGTTTTCTGGACTCAGTTTTCCCACATAACCACAGGTATGGCTACTTTTAATCTGTTCCTTTTGTTAGAAACACATTAAAGATACTCTTTGTTCTGGGAAAGAAATATAACTCCAAAGGATATAATTTATAGCTGAAATCTATAATATCATGGAAGGCTCAGATAGGGACGCACATGGGCTCCATGAAATTCTGGAATATTAGAATTAGGGGGTCTTTAAAGATGAAATGAGGACCTTTTAAGACTAATGTAAAAATATGAAGATGTTGAATTTGTCGTATACTTATTCTGGCCTTCCATTACACTAGTATTGTGAAATGACAGCAACACACTTGCATACTTTCCTGATTGCAGTGATAATAACAAAGATTCTTTTATGTAAGATTTTAAAAAAGGATAATACAGTGGGTATCAAAAACTCAATGAAGAAGAAAATATATAAGTAAAATGAAGGAGTTGATACATATGTCATGTCATATATAGATGAGAGAGAATCACTGTCCCTTCTAGTACAGTGAAACACAAATGAGCGTAGGATCATTCATGGCTGGATGAGATGGTGGTTTGACTTGGGGGAGATCTAACTCTACTAAGACTTTCACCTGTGTCAAAGTATCAAGCCGGCCCCTGTGGGATCTCCTTCCTTACAGTTCCTTATGCGTCCTTTCCTCTCCACTGCCTCTCCAGAGTCAAGAACTATTTATGCTTTGGACCTCTGTACCCTTGAGCCTGCTATGGAAACCCCTGGGAAGCCCCTGGTCTGGTGCCCCGTTCTGGTGTTCCTGAACCATCCTGAACTTTCCACCATCGCCTGCTGGCTTGCTTCATGCCTACCAGGCTGTGGACTAGGGACTTCCCTGATAGCTCAGTTGGTAAAGAATCCGCCTGCAGTGCAAAAGACCCTGGTTCAATTTCTGGGTCAGGAAGATCTGCTGGAGAAGGGACAGGCTACCCACCCCAGTATTCTTGGGCTTCCCTTGTGGCTCAGCTGGTAAACATCCACCTGCAATGCAGGAGACCTGGGTGTGATCCCTGGGTTGGGAAGATCCCCTGGAGAAGGGAAAGGTTACCCACTCCAGTATTCTGGCCTGGAGAATTCGATGGACTGTATAGTCCATGGGCTCCCAGAGTCAGACACGACTGAGCGACTTTCACTTTCACTTGTAGGACTTGCCACTGTATTTCTGCAGCCAGGCCCACACCTGCCACTCCATAAACATTGTAGAATGAATGAAATGGTTTCCAAGGATGAAACCGGGAGAATTACAAATAGTAAATTGTTGTTTGAACAGTATTCAAAATGGAAGGGCAATTCCCATCAAGAATTTTAACTCAGCTAAACTAGCGAACCTTTTTAACCTTTTGTGGGTTCTTCAAACGTCGACATTTTCTGATGTCCATTTCTGTTGTGTTCACACAGCCTGGCTGAGAAAAAAAATCATATAAATTACTAACAGACAATCATACTGTCCAAGTTGGCTCAAGTGACACCCTCAGAACCAGTCTTTGTCTTTCCTGTTACACATAATAAATACATGATTACCTCCATTTTGCCATTGACAATTTGTTTTTACAAAGGTGTTTCCATCTGTAATATGTGTTCCTCCACAGAGTTCTCATATGAAATAAAAGAGCGTAGCTCATATTATCTAAGGATGATATGTAGACAGTACAGTGTACAGTTTATAAGAGTAAACTAATTTTTCAAAGCAGTGGATGGCTTCAACTAGAGCCTTTGTTATTTCAGACACCTAGCTACCTAAGGACTTCCCAGGTGGCACTAGTGGTAAAGAATCTGCCTGCCAATTCAGGAAATGCAAGAGACGTGGGTTTGATCCTTGGATTGGGAAAATCCCCTGGAGTAGAAATGGCAACCCATTCCAGTATTCTTGCCCGGAAAATTCCATGGGCAGAGGAGTCTGGCAGGCTATGGTTTTGCTTCTAATCAGACTTGAGGAAGGCTGACATAATTTATTCATTTTAGTTTCATTTCATGAGGAAAATGCAAAATTTGTTTTGATAATGTGAAATTGGAAATGCATCAGATCTCATGATTCATGGATTTTGTATTTGTGGATCTGCCTACTTGCTGAAATCTACTTATAATTCCCACGCTGATGCTCATGGTGACTTCGTGGTCACTGGTGCATATGTGGAGAGCAGCAAAAATGCTGAGCTGCCCGACCTGCACGTTTCCTGTGAGGCGCCTTCTTGTTTCCTCTCTTGCTGTGAACAAGCATCCTTTTCATGGTGTACTGAGCACCGTGTTTTACACCTTTTTGTGTTTTTTGTTGGTGATCTGGCTGTTTAACATGGCCCCAAAGTCCAGTGCTGACAGGCTGTCTAGTGTTCCTAAGTGCAGGAAGGCTGGGGTTTGCTTTATGGAGAAAAGAGGTGTATTAGATAGGTGCCATCCACGCATGCGCTGTATGCTCTTGGCTGTGAGCTCGAAGTCAGTGATCAACAATATACATTAAATAAGGTGGCTTTAAACTGAGACACACTTTAAACAAGGTTTTCTATTGATTGGTTGATGACAATGTGAGGCAAGGCTTGCAAGAATCTAACCCTGTATTTCTCCCAGGATAATGACTCAGAATCCATTAATTCAGTGCTTTCAATGACCAGTGACTGTGAGTAACATCAATCGGTTGCATTTGAAAGAGAATACTCCAGAAGTTGGAATTGAATAACATTAGAAATGGAAACTGCTTGTTTTAGGACTGTAAACTTTGGGGCCCAAAGTTCCCTGGGTGGAATTCCCACAGCTCCCCCATTTCCAATTCCATATTCGTGAATGAATCATTTTTAAAAGGTGGAACTGATATACATTCCGGAAGATCTACTGAGATGATCTGAGTGAATGGCAAAACCACTTTCACAAAGCTGAGCAACCTTCTTCAGAGTGAGACGCCTTGTGGCTGAAGATGGTCTTTTCTTCTAAGTGAAGGAAGAGAGAAAATTGGAAAAGAGAGACCCGAGCAGAGCTTTCTCACCACTGGCCTGTGGACATCCCAAAAGGCTCGTTCTTGACTATCCAGAATTTTCCTTTCTGTCTTATCCTTTTTCCGATCAATTCTGAAAGAGTGAGAAAAGGGAAATCAGAGGCTTTTTATTCTGTTTTCCTTCCTGACCCACGTGCCAGCTCTAGGTTCCATTTTTAGGAGCTCAGTGTACACAGGGCTCTTGGCCCCTGTGTGGCTCCTGCTTTCTGCAGAACTGTACGATGTGGGTGCAGAGTTCCCGCAAGGAAACCTCAGGAAGCCCACACATGGTAAGACAGCTTGTTTTCAGCTAGACTGAAAATTACTGATTAGGTATAATGAATAGGGTGAGCCTATTCAGCCTTCAGGAATGCAGTTGTCCATTTGAATTATTAAGATTTGGATTATTAAGAATTGCATTAGTTGTTGTCACGCTCACCCCTCCCCCACCTTATCAAAGTACACTGCATATTCAAGTTATGAGAACGAATATAACCATAGGCTTGTAATCTTTCACCCTCAAATCTGAAAGTTTCCTTTAGCTTCAGAATCAGTAGAAATGTCTTCAAAATGCTGCAGTTACGTGTTTTAAAATAGGACTTCTCTGGTGGCTTAGACAGTAAAGAATCTACTTGCAATGCAGGAGACCTGGGTTTAATTCCTGGGTCGGGAAGATCCCCTGGAGAAGGAAATGGCAACCCACCCCAGGACTCTTGCCTGGAGAATTCTGAGGACAGAGGAGCCTGGCGCGGGCTACAGTCCATGGGGTTGCAAAGAGTCGGATATGACTGAGTGACGAACACACTTTTCACTTTTCATGCGTTTTAAAAGTCACTTAAACCATCTGATTCTCTAAAAGCAAAGTAATAGCCCTAGTGTATGACAAGATCCAGAAGGCAAATATCACTGGCCTCAGCTGGGGGAGGAACAAATTGCAAGACAGATTCTTCATGTTGTGATCAGAAGCATAGGTAAGAGCCTTAAAAAACAGACTGCATTACTCCATGTTATCTGAGTAGAAAGTAACTTCGATTAATTGCCGTGTAACTCCAGGTTCTTGGCTCTCTTGGGAGTACTTTAGTTTACTAGACTAAAATAAAGTCATAATAACCCTGTGATTTTTGTGATAATTGCTGTGTACTTAAACAGCCCAGAATTTAATATAATCACAGAGTTAATCAAAATAGGGAATCGAGAAATACCATATATATACAAAGGGGTATTTTCCCCTCCTTTTATAACGTGCGATGATGCTGTGTGGTCCTGAAAGTGTAAATCAGACCTTCTCTTCTCTTCCCAGTGGCTCCTGAGCGCACTGGCTCAATTCTTCCTCCTTCTCACCCCTCACCCACCCTCCTGCTTTCTCCTTTCTCAGGGGCTGTGGGGAGCACTGAGGTGGGGGGGCGGGCATGTGGCCATGGGTAGGGGGCAGAGGCTGCAGGGGGAGGGGAAGAGGGGTACAGTTCACTGGACCCAAGGACCTCACGTCATTTCCAGCTGCAGCCAGACTGGTCATCAGCCTGAGCACAGTCCTGGGGATGGGCTGCAACACTGCCCAGAGCATGGGGAGGGGCCCTTTGAAGACTCATGGGGGCTGCTCACGTGCAAGTGGTGACCAGAGAAAAGATAATCACCTCCTCCCAGTTCAGCATCCCTTCCCCACCCCCTCCTCTGTCCCATTTCTTCCATCTGCAGCTAAATTACAGCCCGCTGCCAAAAAGGACAAGAGAGAACCCCACCTGAGCAAACCCATTTCCCAGAATCAAAAGGATCTGGTTGATGACCATGTTTCTGGGCTGGGGGACATTCACTGCCCACTTCTGATTCCTTACAGAGAAAGGAATTTCTGTTACATTCCCTGGGAGGGAAGAATATGGAAAAAACACTCTGACTTTCTCCTCCTTTCATCTCTTCTTGATTTAACTTATTGGCACATTTGAAAAAAGAAATCAAGCTGAGGTTGGTCCATCTGGGCCCTGTCTGGGTCAGTCTGTTCCCAGGACACCTGTTTTCTGCAGTAAACTTACAAGGCTTGACTCTGCCCTCAGATCGGGGGGTGGTGGTACTACAGATACCCAGTTCTGCCCTTGATGGGAAACTGTAATTCCAGGGCAATGATTTGTGGTCATAGATCCAAAATCATGTCCCATAACTAGTTTTCTCGGTAGCAACCTGACATCTTGGACTCCAAATGTCTGACTTCTATGCCTTGTTTTTTATTGGTTCTGAACCCTTCCCCTTAGGAGAGATGGAGGAGGGGCCACTTGTTGGCTTTCCTAAAACTCCAGTATGTTTTCCAAGAAAGATGAAATTTCCAGACCAACAAGTAAAGTGTGTCTAGTGTTTTTCAGCTTCCGAGCACAGAAGATTTGGAAATCTCCTTGGGAATTAGGTACAGCTTCTTAGAACCAGAGTTATACATTTGGGAGGGACCCCATTACCTGCTGGAACACACACTTTGGAGATTATTTCAGGGTGTCATGGGTGACAGAAATGAAACTTATCCATCCTGACCTTGATTTCTGCTCAGTTGTTTTGATTTCTGCTCAGTTGTTGTCATGAGAGAGACAATGACTAACCATGGCTGGCCAAGGAAGGAAACCCCACTCTCATACCACCTCTAAATTCCAGACAGTCTTTTTCTCCTTGCAAGGGGCCCTGTGAAGTTCACCTACTTGACTTGTGCTTCTGCTTGCATAAAGATGAATTCCCACTTCCTTGCAAAGGCCCTCTGGAGTCTCGCTAAGTTTTCCTAGAGAGAAATGAAAATCAACAAGAAGGCATTAATCATTGTGAGTTTGCACATCGATACTTATTACAAGGCAGCCATCTATTTTGGTTACTTGCAAAAAAACCAGCAGGGCCCTACTTTAAATCCACCGGACATGAACCCAGTTTGACACTGCACCAGACCCTGCTGTACAGAGCAGAACTATTAATATTCATTTACACATCCATTAAGTCTTCTTTTCTTGTGTGTTTTACAGGAACATGACTCACACCGCATTTACAGAGGCCACTGAAGACTGGGAGACTGGATTGTGATTGTTCACGCAGGATTTAGGGAAGGAATGAGAGGGGTCTTTGCAACTGACTCCAAGACCAAGACGGACTTTTCAAGATTTGTCTTCTAGCAATTGGGGGGGGGGTGGTGCTGGGAAGCTGGCCAAAAAGGAGAACCCAGAGGACCTGGCATTAATGACTTTGAAAGTCCAGATTCAAAAGTGGGAAAGAAGGGAGTGCCCAGGTTTGTGATGTTCATGAAAGAAAAACCCAAAAACCATAGGAGAGAAAAGGCATTCTGGGTCACCTTTAGAGGGAGAGGGAATAAGCCTTTTCTCAAAGTCTGTTGAGCAACCGAGTGGCACCATAGCACGGGGGGCAGGGTGTTTGACAGGTCCCCTAATGACTCGCCTAATTCTGATGGAACACCAGGCAAGAGCCCACATTATACTGTGTGTTTTCATAGAGCTCATGCCAAAACTAATTGATTACCCCCATTAGTGGATTATTAATATAAAAGGAGCTTTGGTTGAAGACCAACACATGTAAACTCAGTTATTACCAAGACTTGCTGTGTAAACATTTCAAAAAACCAACCGTTTGATTCTGCCACTGTTCACAGGGGGCCTTCCCAATAGCTCAGTTGGTAAAGAATCTGCCTGCCATGCTGGAGACCCTGGTTCATTCCCTGGGTTAGGAAGATCCACTGGAGAAGGGGTAGGCTACCCACTCCAGTATTCTTGGGCTTCCCTTGTGACTCAGCTGGTAAAGAATCCGCCTGCAGTGTGGGAGACCTGTGTTTGATCCCTGGGTTGGGAAGATTCCCTGGGAGAAGAGAAAGGCTACCCACTCTGGCTTTGTGGCCTGGAGAATTCCATGGACTGACTGTATAGCCATGGGGTCACAAAGAGTCAGATGCAACTGAGCAACTTTCACTTTTTCCCCCCACTTTTGTTTTTTTCACTGTTCACAGGAAGCAAAGCTGGTAAAGCCTGAATGTCAGTCAACTTGGAAGCAGTAACCTAAATCATGATAGAGTCATACCATGGAATACTAGACAGCCATTAAAAATGAGACTGTAGATTATTATTACTACTATAGGAAGAGTCTCAACATCCTTACAGTATATGACTGGAGAAAGAAGCAGCTTACACAATAATATTTATGGTGTGATCCAAGTTTGTTAGGAAAAAAAAAATGTATGTACAGAAAAAAAGACTGCAGACTTCTCTCTCTGCTTTCTTTGTTGTTTGAATTTTTGTTTTTACAAAGATATTATGCCATCAGGAAAAAAAAATAATGAAATTATATAATATACATAATAAAATAATAAAATTACTTAATTGTGAAAACAACAATTTTTTTTAGTTTCTAACCACTTTTAGACAGAACTTCAAAGTGAAAGAACATCTTAATGCCACATTCTTTACCAATACCAAAGCAGAATGTTGTAGGGCAAGAGAACAGAAGACAGAATAAAATATGTTAGGAGCTGGTGCTGTCATGCTCCTATTTAGGAGCTTTTTTAAAAACATGGGAACTACTGGGAGGGGAGACACAGGATGGAGTGGCCACGTCCTTCTGCACTCTGGGTTGTTTCTGTAGATCGTGTTCGGGAAGGGATGTAGTCATGTCCAAGTTAAAGCACTTGGTGCTGGGTGCCCAAAGAGCCAGCCAGCAGTCCTCTGGAAGAGGGGTGGTTGCTGGCACACGAGGGTAGATGGCGGGGGGTGGGACTGGGGGCCTAGGATGCTCAGAGCCATAGAACTGCCAGGCTGGGGATGCTTGGGGAGATCATAAAGTCCCAACACATTTATGTTTCATGGCTCCCACGGATAAGCCAGCTTTAGCCAGGGCCCAAGGCTCCCAGGGAACTTCTGCTCTGCATCCTGCACTACTGTCTCCCCGCCAGTCCACAGGTCCTGTGATGCCAGGGGGACCAAAGAGTGGAGGGCCATGCACCCATCCTGTTCTCTGAGGGCAGGCACGTTCCCCTTGGGCTGCAGAGAAGGGAGTGGTGGCTCGCTGGGTGGGTGGACTTGGGTGCAGGTACCCGCGAGTGACAAGGTCTGGTGAGCAGGGCCTCACTCTCATTTTAGCAGACTGAGGCCATGAGAGTGGGAGGGACATGGGGAGGTGGGTGAGTCTGAAGGTGCTGTTCATGCTGGTATCCAGGGGTGAGGAGTCTTCACTGCCCCTGATGTTGCCCCCTCTCCTGCCTGTCAGCCCTTCAGTCATTCCATGGCTCCACGACACCTCCTCTGGAGGGCCTGTGAAAAGCTGGCCAATATCCTAGGTTTTCTGTGACCTGTACAAATTCTGGTTTTGGGGGAAAGAGTTTGCAATCCCAAATTTTAAGTATTTAAAACATTATCTGTGACTCTTCAAGGTCACTATGCCTTGTCTCTATTAAATGGGAGTGGATATGAGCGTGGTGGGGTCTCCAGTTTCTGCAAGCAATCACATCTTGTGAAAGAAGGAGGAGGAGGAGGAGGAAAGTTCGGAGTGTATGTCTCCATCTGACATCCATCTTGTCTTCTGGATTGGATTTGCTCCTAAGATTTTGCATCTACTGCCAAGTACTGGTGAATTGGGTATGAAGATGCAATTTTTAAAAATTATCATATATTAAGCTAAAAAATGATCATATAGTAAATTTGTTCTTCTTCTTTTGGTGTATAGTAATTTAAATTTTAACACATGTATATGCTTGGTAACCACCACCACAATCAGGATACAGAATGGTTCCATCACCGCCCCCCACCCCCCCAAACTCCCTCATGCCATCTCTTTATAGCTGCATCCTGGCAGCCACTGATCTGTTTTCCCTCATGACAGCTTTTTCACATAAATTGAATCTCACAGTTTGCAATCTTTTGAGACTGACTTCTTTCACTCAACATAATGTCTTTGACACTCATCCAAGTGGTTGGATTAATAACTCATTCCTTTTCACGGCAGAGTAGTATTCTGTTCCAAGATTATAGAGTAGTTTATTTAACCACTCATCTGTTAAAGTGCATTTGGGTTGTTTTCAACTTTGAGTTATCACACATAAAGCTACTATAGACATTAGTGTATGGGTTTTTGTGTGGCTATAAGTTTTTATTTCTCTGGGGGTATGTATGTAGTTATGTTAAAGTGGGATTACTTGGTTGTATGTAGTTCATGTGCATTGAACTTGAGGAGAAACTGCCAAACCATTTTCCAGAGTGGCCATACCCTTTTGCATTCCCACCAGCAATACAGGAGAATTACAGTTGCTTACCACATCCTTACCAGCACCTGAACTATAAGTACTTTTAATTTTAGCCATTCTAATGTGTAGTGGCATCTCATCATGGATTTAGCATGTATTTCTCTAATGGCTGTTGAACATCTTTCCATATGCTTCTTTGTCATACTTAAGTCCTCTTTGGTGAAGTGTCTGTTCTAGTCCTTTGCCAATTTTTAAGTTGAGGTTTTTTTTTTTTTATTGCTGAGATTTGAGAGTCCTTTATATAAAGATATGATTATATTGTGATGGTAAGAAGAGCTGAGAACAAAAAAAGGGAAATAGAAGAGACTTCCTTTCCACTGTCTGAAGGAGTTGGGGGATGAAAAAGGGGAAAATGCAAGCTGAGTCAGAGCTGCAGGTAGTTTATACTCTCCTCCTACACTGTACCTGGAAAATAATCATACTTACAGCTTCATAATCTGCCAGTTCCAGCCTTGCTTTATTCTGCATTGTCCTCTTACAGAGGTAGATGGCTGAAGGAAGAGAAATTACAACACATGTAAGACTAGCAGTATGGTGGAATCATAATCCACCCACTCACTTGTTCATTCACTCATCCAGCTAGTCAGCCCTCACTATATGCCCGGCACTGTGCAGTGAAGAATATGTTTTTCTGTGGATGCCATGCCATTGGACCTCTAGGAATCTTTCTATAGGTCAGGATCGGATGAGGACTCCCACCATCCAATCTTGACAACCTCCCTTCATCCTCCTCACTGCTTCATCCCAAACATCCTCCATCAGTGCGACCTTTCATAAATATGACCATGTTACCTTCCTGCCTAAATTTCCTGCACTGACACCTTAGAGACCTCATAAGGTCAGGCTTCTAAAGGCAGCATGTTTGTTTCTTCAAGATCTAGTCTCTGCTTGTCTTGTCAACCTCTTCCCTCCCTCATTCAGGCATGTTGCTGTTGTTGCTCAGTCATGTCTGACTCTTTGCAACTCCATGGACTGCAGCACACTGGGCTTCCCTGTCCTTCACTATCTCCCGGAGTTTGCTCAAACTCATGTCCATTGCGTCAGTGATGTCATCCAACCATCTCATCCTTTGTCGCCCTCTTCTCCTCCTGCACTCAATCTTTCCCAGCACCAGGGTCGTTTCCAACGAGCTGGCTCTTTGCATTAGGTGACTAAAGTATTAGCACTTCAGCTGCAGCATCAGTCCTTCCAATGGATATTCAGGCATGTGAGGCTGCCAAACCCTTTTGGTTCCACTTCTCTGTGTATGCGTCCACTGCCTGGAGGTCTCTTTCTCTTCCGTCTTATTTCCCTCCACCTGGAAACCATCTACCAATCTTTGAAGACCCAGCTTGGTGTTCCTGATAGCATCTATCCATCCTCAACCACTGGACCTAATTCAACTTTGCAGTACTTGTGAGTTTACCAGCTGTCCCTGTTCCAGGCTGAAGGCTCTTCTAGGGCAGAGGCTGTGTCCTACTCAGCATGAACCCCTGCACCAAGCTCCGGGGCCTGCCAGGTCAAGTGAGTGGACAGTGGAAAGGGAGGACAATTTAGGTGTCTCTTCCCAAGTTCAGGAAGGGCTACCAGCCTACAATTGTCAGGATATTCTTCCTCCAACATGGCCTTCATCACTTCCTCTCCTGCCTCTGCTTCTTCAGCATCTCCTTCCCTCTCCAGTGCCAAGTAGAATGACCCAGGGGAGACAATAGACAAATGGTATGAATGAGTAATAGGATGACTAGGAGGGAAGGTCAGAGAGGACCAGGACGGATCTGCTGTTTGACAACCTGATTATACCAGGAACACTAGTCAACTCCTTGCTGGGTTAACTAACCTCCTCATGTGGTCTGAAAATTTTCCTGATGCAGACTACCATATGCTGGAGCCTTCTGGCAGCAGTCTCCTCTTTATGCCCACATTTCTCACATTATTCGAGTTTTCGAGTGAGAGTCAGTTGTGTTTGTCCTTGAATCTGCTTATGTTAGGCATACCAGTTATTTTAATTACATACATTCACTAAATATTACATGCACTGATGAAATTAATGTGAAAAGAGAGAGCACAGTTGTTTCTATGAAGACCTAGTTGAGTGGTTTGGGACAACTTGATAAAGGAGAGTCAGCTAAGACAATTGCTGATAAATTTGGTATGAGTGAGAGAACTGAAAAAAAAAAAACATGGAAAAAGTAAAAATATGAGATGGCTTAACATACAGTTGCTTTAAAAGTACTTTTAAAATTCTTGATGCACTTTAAGGAGGTCAAAACTGGGTGCTTTATTTCAAGTGTGGTTTATTTAAGAAAGAAACTCAAATTATGGGGACCTAAAATCAAAGAGAGAGTTGGACTGTGAAGAAAGCTGAGCGCCGAAGAATTGATGCTTTTGAACTGTGGTGATGGAGAAGACTCTTGAGAGTCCCTTGGACTGCAAAGAGATCCAACCAGTCCATCCTAAAGGAGATCAGTCCTGAGTGTTCATTGGAAGGACTGATGTTGAAGCTGAAACTCCAATACTTTGGCCACTTCATGCGAGGAGTTGACTCATTGGAAAAGACCCTGATGCTGGGAAAGATTGAGGGCAGGAGGAGAAGGTGATGACAGAGGATGAGATGGCTGGATGGCATCACCAACTCGATGGACAGGAGTTTGAGTAAACTCCAGGAGTTGGTGATGGACAGGGAGGCCTGGCGTGCTGCGATTCATGGGGTCATAAAGAGTCAGACACGACTGAGTGACTGAACTGAACTGAACTGAAAATCAAAGAGAATCTTTGGTTCTACCTCACAAGGCTCTTGAATGAATATTCCTTGGTCTAGTCTCCATTCATTTGAAGTGGTTACGGTATGCATGTATCACTTCTTCATGATTCTCTCCTTACCAACTTTTCCAGTGAAACAAACAGCTACAGCTCTGCACTGTCAGATAAGGGGTGTCTGCTCCGTTACAAGGTACCTCCTTTGGTCTCCTGGGTCACCAGTTAGGCAGCCTATGAATTGGAGGCAACTTGTAGCAGGAAACCTGGCATGTCCCCTGGCCCTGGTCTCAGTGATCCTTAAGCAGTATAGCTACTGGAGCTACTTTGAATACACTGCCTTGGATGGTGTTATTTTTTTAAGTTTATTTTTGTCTGCGTTGGGTCTTCGTTGCAGCGCATGGGCTTTCTCTGGTGAGTGGGGGCTACTCTCTGGTTGAGGTGTGTGGGCCTCTCACTGCAGTAGCTTCTCTTGTTGTGGAGCATGGGTTCTACAGCACGTGGGCTCAGTAATTGTGGCACATGGGCTTTGGTGCCCCAAGGCATGTGGGATCTTCCCAGACCAGGGATTGAACCTGTGTCCCCTGTATTGGCAGGCAGATTCTTATCCATTATACCACCAGGGACGTCCCTCACAGTATTTCGTATTGGTCAAATTAGAAACTCTGGAAGATCTAACCCAGATTTAGTCTTTATTTAAGCAGGATCATCCCAAGAAATTTCCAGCCCATCTGGGTCAAAATGGATCAGCTAAGTTGAGAAGTAAAGTACCATGCACAGAAGGCAAAGGTACCTCTCCTGATGATCATGAGATCATGGTGGCATGCTGGTGGGCCCCTTCCCGCGCAGCTAATGTCACACATTGGGCAGCCTGTCCACCACCACAGGGGAGGCAGCAAGTAGCAGTTGAGGGGACATTCCCTGGGGCTTGTGTGTACTTCCCCAGTGTCTCAGCAGTGTTCCTTCTGACACCTAACCCATCAAGTGACCATTGGCAACAACAGCCAAGTCCTCTAACAGGGCATCCGGGGACTTGCTTTAAGCTCAGATACTGGCTTTTTTTATGGATATGTAATTTCTCATTGGAAAAAGACTTATTTTTTTTCCCATCATGCCAGTATCTCACTTGGATACCCACTGCCATCTCAAGCTCACCAGCATCCCACCAGAACAAAAACAGAATGCAATAAAAAAATTTTAAAATCAATAGATTCACATACTACATGTGCAATTAAACATTTAAAAAACATTGACCCTGTCATATTTCAATGTCCTTAAAAATTGACTCCCCTTCCAAACTTTCTGTCTCTACTCAGTTCAGTTCAGTCACTCAGTCGTGTCTGACTCTTTGCAACCCCATGGACTGCAGCACGCCAGGCTTCCCTGTCCATCACCAACTCCTGGAGCTTGCTCAAACTCACGTCTATCGAGTCCATGATGCCATCCAACCATCTAATTCTCTGTCATCCCCTTCTCCTTCCACCTTCAATCTTTCCCAGCATCAGGGTCTTTTCCAATGAGTCAGTTTTTTTGCATCAAGTGGCAAGACTAGTGGAGTTTCAGCTTCAGCATCAGTCCTGCCAACAAATAATTCAGGACTGATCTCCTTTAGGATGGACTGATTTGATCTCCTTGCAGTCCAAGGGACTCTCAAGAGTCTTTTCCAACACCACGGTTCAAAAGCATCAATTCTTTAGCACTCAGTTTCTTTCTAGCTTTGACTAGACAGACCTTTGTTAGCAAAGCAATGTCTCTGCTTTTTAATATGCTGTCTAGTCTCTCTACTAGTGACATCATAATATACCTCAATCTCCTAAACTAGGGTACATACAAACCACTTATTTCTCTATTTTCCCCAGACCTTCTAATTACTTTTTAGAACAATGGAATTTTAGCATTGGAAGTAACCTTGGCAATCACTAAGTACAGACCCCTCACTAATAGATAGAAAAGTAAAGGCTCAGAGAGCTGAAGTGCTTTATTCATGGACTAGTTAGTGGTAGAGGTGGAATTAGAATTGAGGTCTAGTTTTCCACTATGACATTCACTATTCCGTGTACTCATTCACTGACTCATTCATTCTCCCATTTAAAAATCTGAGTGCCTCAATGTATATATGTGGAATCTAGAAAAATGGTATGGATGAACCTATTTTCAGGGTGGGTAAAGGGACACAAATGCATAGAATGGGCAAGAAGAAAAATAAGGAGGACAGGGAGGACGGGATGAATTGAGAGAATAGCACTGACATGTATACACTACCGTATGTAAAAGTGATAACTGCTGGGAGGCTGCTATATAGCACGGGGAGCTTAACCTGGTGCTCTGTGACGACCTACAGGGGCAGGATGGTGGGGAGGTGGGAGGGAGGCCCAGGAGGGAACGGATGCATGGGATACACATAGCTGATTCACGTCACTGTACAGTAGAAACTAACACAATATCGTAAAGCAATTATACTCCAATTAATTGAGTGCCTCTTCTCTGGGAGCTCAGACAGTAAAGAATCCGCCTGCAATGCAGGAAACACAGGTTTGATCCCTGGGTTGGAAAGATCCCCTGGAGAAAGAAATGGCAACCCACTCCAGTATTCTTGCCTGAAGAAGTCCATGGACCGAGCCTGGCAGGCTGCAGTCCATAGGGTCGCAAAGAGTCTGACACGACTGAGCGACTAACACGTTCACTTATGTGCCAAGCAGTATTTTAGGTCCTAGGGATATCACCACACCAGCAGCTACCACCTATATGGAGCTTGTTGAATGTCAGGTGGTGGTCTAGGGACTTTTCAAATATCCACTTACTTAACCCTCATAATAACCTATGAGGTGAGTTCTGTTATTAGCCTCCTTTCATAGATGAGGGCATTTTTCAGATTATTCCCCATTTTTGGAGACCCACAGTGGTTCTGGGAAGCTGCTGAACCTATTCTAAATGTCCCTCCTTGACTACGTGGGCCTTTTCATAAACTTGTCCATCCCCAATTATTCCACCTTTGTAATCATGCTTCAGCAACATAAAATCTTTGAGTAGTTGGATCAAATTCCTCAGCATCCTCTTCTTGCCCCCATCATGGTCTCTCTCTCAGCCTGGGATGCTTGGAGGGCAAGCCTGTCACTCACTCAAATCTGTGACAGAACAATTGATGCAGAGTACATGTGGAAAGAAGGGAAGTTTCTGGTTCTTCATCAATCCAAGCCACATCTATTGGGAATTCTTAGCTCCAGTGGCACAAACTTTCTGGCAAGAGGGCTACTACAGAGCAAATAATATCAAACATCATCCTGGGAGTACTAATACCAACCCCCACTATGGTTTGTATTGACTCCTTACCACATGCCATACAGCAAAACTTGCACACATTTCTAATTAACAAAAGAATTTAATCCTAACCAACAACACGAGAAGTACCATTACTATTCTGCTTTTAAAATGAGATTTCAGAGGCACAGAGAGGTTAAGTAAATTGCCAAGATCACACAGCTAGTGGAGCCAGTTGACAATGGATCCTTTGTGCTGACTTCTCTTTCGGTAAATACTGATTTTCTGATTAACCAGGAAAAGGTAATGAGTATTTTGTATCCTGAACTTTAACTTCTCCATTTGATTTCCCAAAATGGAGGTAGAGGAATTAAAAATAATTTTGCTTCAGTGAGAGTCTGATATAAATTGTTATATTTATCCCTGTTCTTACTGCACAGCTAAAATTACAAAAATCTGTAGAGAAAGGGAAATGGTGCCCTGCTGTATGTAGGGTAAGACGGCTGATGGTTGCAGGTTTATATTCAGGCAAATATTTGAATTTTACTTGGGCCCAGGTTTTCTGGTCCCACCATCCTCCCAACCCTCTCCATTGCCTGGAAAAATATTGGTTTTCACATTCACAAGGGTACACGGCTGCTGCATGGAACTGAGCTCCAATTATTCAAATTCCAAGTTGGGCTTTTGTGAGCAGTATTTCAGCCCCAGAAGCACTTATTTTATGAGCAGCCAAATGCTGCTCCCGTTTCAAGCTGGAAAGCTGGCTGGACCCACTTATCACATCATTTAGGGCACAGCACAGTTCCAGAGGGACCGGTGGTGATGCCTGCAGATAGCTGATGAGACAGTCACGGGGCCCTGCCCCCTGCATCAGGGCCATGCTCCAGACTTGGAAACAGAACCCGTGCAGCCTTGTAGGGCAGAGGCTCTCCAGGATTCTATCCGCAGGACTATTTCCAGTTGCTGGTTTCCTCTCCCTCACAAGTGTGATCCAGAGCATGCAGCTTATCACAAGGTCTCAGGACAGGCTCCCTGGAGTACCACCCAGCTGCAGCTGGCTCTACCTTCCCATGAAAACCACCCTGCAAAGAATCCATGAAGAAGTTACAGGTCTCATTGTGTGCCCCAGTCCCAGGGAGAGCAGCTGTGGGCTGCCCCCGCAGCTGAGTCAGTGATGAGGGTGCTGTGTGGAGGGGCAGACCATGAAAGGAGCATCTGCGTTCAAATTCTGCTGCGTCTACTGAGTGTCTGTTAAACACCTTTGATAAAGAACCAGTTGTTGTTGTTGTTCAGCCGCTCAGTCATGTTCAACTCTTTGCAACCCCATGGACTGCAGCACGCCAGGCTTCCCTATCCTTCCCTATCTTTTGGAGTTTGCTCAGACTCGTGTCCATTGAGTTGATGATGTCATCCAACCATCTCATCCTCTGTCACCCCCTTCTCCTCTGGCCATCAACCTTTCCCAGCATCAGGGTCTTTTCCAACGAGTCCGCTCTTCACATCAGGGGGGAAAAGTATTGGAGCTTCAGCTTCAGCATCAGTTCTTCCTAATTAACATTCAGGGTTGATTTCCTTTAGGATTGACTGCTTTGATCTCTTTGCAGTCCAAGGGATGCTCCAGAGTCTTCTCCAACACCTCAATTTGAAAGCATCATTTCTTTGGTGCTCAGCCTTCTTTATGGTCCAACTCTCACATCCATACATGACTACTGGAAAAACCAGAGCTTTGACTAGACAGACCTTTGTCAGCAAAGTGATGTCTCTGCTTTTTAATACACTGTTTAGGTTTGTCATAGCTTTCCTTCCAAGGAGCAAGCACCTTCTAATTTTGTGGCTGCAGTCACCATCTGCAGTGATTTTGGAGCCCAAGAAAATAAAGTCTGTCACTGTTTCCATTGTTTCCCCATCTATCTGCCAGGAAGTAATGGGACCAAATGCCATAATCTTCTTTCTGTGAATGTTGAGTTTTAAGCCAGCTTTTTCACTTTCCTCTTTCACACTCCTCAAGAGGCTCTTTAGTTTCTCATAGCTTTCTGCCATTAGGGTGGTGTCATCTGCATATCTGAGGCTATTAATATTTTTCCCAGCAATCTTGATTCCAGCTTGTGCTTCATCCAGCCTGGCATTTCTCATGGTGGTGGTTTAGTCACTAAGTCATGTCCGACTTTTGTGACCCCATGGACTATATGTAACCCACCAGGCTCCTCTGTCCATGGGATTTTCCAGGCAAGAATACTGGAGTGGGTTACCATTTCCTTCTCCAGGGGATCTTCCTGATCCAGGGATTGAACCTAGGTCTCCTTCACTGAAGGCAGTTTCTTTACCAACTGAGCTACCAGGGAAGCCCTGTACTCTGCATTAAATAAGAAGGGTGACAATGCACAGCCTTGATGTACTCCTTTCCCAATTTTGAACCAGTCTGTTGTTTCATGTCTGGTTCTAACTGTTGCTTCTTGACTGGCATACAGGTTTCTCAGGAGACAGGTAAGGTGGTTCAGTATTCCCATCTCTTGAAGAATTTTCCACAGTTTGTTGTGATCCACACAGTCAAAGAACCAGAACCATCGCAAATATTTACTGAGTGCCCACTATGGCTTAGGCATGCACTATGCACTGGATAATAAAAGTGAATGAGGTGGACCAGCCCTGCCCGCATGGAGCTGACAATTGACTGGGCATCCAATCAGAGTACAATGTGTTAGATGTGAGGAAGTGGGCTCTCTGGGCCTCAGCTGTATCTGAAGTACAGTGATAATATAACTTTAGAAGACTGACACATAGATATATTAAACAGTCTTCATGGAGAATACAGGGCAAGAATCTAATAAATCCCTGCTTGGACGGAGATAATTCCCTGCTTGCCCAGTGCCCAGCTTCACCCACTCTGTTTTCTTAGGTAGACCCCTCCATGGCCTGTTACTCTTCCCCTCTAACTTCCAGTCATCAAAAACACCAATAAATTATTAAAAAGTCTTAACAAGTCTGTGAGAAAGGAAATGGCCAGGGGGATGTGCCCCCTTGATCCAGCCCTGCCTGAAACCCTGTCCCAGGTCAATGGCCACTGGCCCAGTTCTCCATGGCCCCACAGAATGAGCACATTGGCCAGATCTGGTAAAACTTCTTCCCCTCCCACATCCCCTTCCAACGGCTGCATCTTTCAGTGGGCCCTGCCTTTTCCCAGTATGTGGAACAGCACCTGTCAACAATATGAGAAAGTGCTAAGCAGGGCAAAGCCCCTCCTCCCCATGCACCACAGTCACCCACACAGAAACGATTGTCTTCTGCATTCCCGGTAAGTGTGGGCCAGGGCTTCTGGGCTCACCATAGTCCGTGTTTTCAGGTTCCCAGCAATTTGAAGGCCAGAAGTATGGGGCCTGCAAAAGAGCACAGGCGTCAGGACTGAGGATGCCAGCTCATGCCCTCCCCTGCCGGGGGCCCATGGGCAGCCCTCCTCTGACCCGGGGAGGATCCCTCCCTGACAGGCTCTGCCTGCATGTCCTTTGTGTTGACACCGCACCCTGACTATTTTCTGTTCTTAGTGAAACAGTCAACTTTTTAATCTGGGTGTTGAGAAATAAAATCTCAGGTCAGCCAAATAAATGCAAAAATGAGAAACTTAGTTTACAGAGCAAAAACTTCATATCCTGAAATGTGAGAAGTCTAATGCAGGAGTCAGACAAGTACCGTTTACTGGGGCACAAGCTCCAAGTTCCTTTATCGCTTTGCTATGGACTGAATGGCGCCCTCTTGAATTTCTATGATGAAGCCCTAACCTACCTGCTCCCCACCCCAGTGTGACTGTAGGTGGAGTAAGGAAGTGATTAAGGTTAAATGAGATCACATGAGTGGGGCCCTGATCACACAGGATTAGTGTCCCTATAAGAGGAAACACCAGAGAGCTAAAAACCTCTGTCACTATGAACCCCTCTCTCTCTCTCTACCACATTAGGACACAGTGAGAACTGACCATCTGAAAGTCAGGATGAAGGCTTATCTCACAAACTGAACCCCACTTGAGACTTAATCTTAGAGTTCCAGCCTCAAGAGCGATGAGAAATACATTTCTGCTGTTTAAGCCACCCTCTCTGTGGTATTGATATTTTCTTATGGCAGCTGAGCAAACTCAGACATTCTTTGACCCTGTCTGAAGAACTCTGTTCCCAAGCCTTTTGGTTTAGACCTTGATACAACCCCTTATGCTCTGCTCAAATTCACTATAGGACAGGATCTGAGAAAAGGAGAGGAAAATGTTTGGGAAGTGTTACTAGGTAGTGAATAGAAATTGCACACAAAGAAGGTAACATGATATAGCAAAAGGATTAAGGACTTTGCTATCTGGCTGATCTAGGTTCCAATCAAGGCTGTCCCCTGGATTGACTAAATGACCCATTAATTCTCCAGGTACCTCAGTTTTGCAACTATAAAATGGGTGATATTTACTCCACCAAAGTTTGTTCTTCAGAATAAATGAGATATGTGTAAAGCAACCAATGAATGCTAAGTTCTCCATGAGGGTGTTTTACTATTAGGTGGGTGGGACAAACCATAGCACAGACAAGTTTGCTTTCCCAGAGCTGGTGGGAGGTAGGAGTGGCTTCCTTAAATACCATCAGTTTTTTAGGTAGTTCTAATCTGGGGTCAGATGATGAGAAGAAAAGGAGAGGCTGCAGGCCTACCTGGAAACGATAAAAGGTGCCATCATCCTTCATGGTAAGAACATGGTCCGAGATGGGGAAGACGTAGCCCTGGGCAGCTATAAGGCTTCCCAAGTGTATTGCTTCAACTGCAGGGACAGGGCAGAAGAAAGAGAAGTTATTGCAAAACTGTCAGAATGCAGGGCTACTTAGATGAAGTGTAAGTGGGATGGGG
Source organism: Cervus elaphus (assembly GCF_910594005.1). Taxonomy (NCBI): domain Eukaryota; kingdom Metazoa; phylum Chordata; class Mammalia; order Artiodactyla; family Cervidae; genus Cervus; species Cervus elaphus. The sequence continues at coordinate 18,687,001 of NC_057826.1, forward strand.
TAAGGGGGAGCAGAAAGGCAACTGGAAGTCAACTGTCATCACCCTCAGATCACAGCATGATTGGTTGATAATTTCTGAAATGACTGCACTGGGCTGGGTGGAGATATCAGTGGTTGGGAAGGTCACACGTGTCTGAGATGCCTCTAGATCCCAGGTCTGAGCGTCTTATATTGTTTAATTCCCCAAGACTTCCAGAAAAAAGTCTATGTTCCAGTTTGGATCATAGGCTCTGGCGTGGAAGTCTGTAAATAAGTGAGATGCTTCATGTAAAGTCCTTAGCAGTGTCTGGTACATGGTAAGTGCTCAGTAAGTGCTGGCAACCCTCATTCACATTTTTAGTTTCTTTCTTTTTTTTAATCATCACCAGCAATAAGTATGCAGCCCACAGAGTCTTCAGACTCACATTGCGTTGCCTGACATGAGAATCCCACCAGCAATGAGGAGGGTATTACTGTTCTCTTATGGATAAAGAGGAATTAGAGGAAGAGAAGGCAGCACATTGGGCAGTAGCATAGGGAGGCCAACCTAATACAAACATTGATGTTTTTGCCACAACTTGTTGTTTTGTTGCTTTAGAACCAGCCATAAGTAGATTCACATAAATAGTTAAGAATTTATGTTTACTCTGAGCAGAGCTAAGAAAAAAGAAATTTAGATGGTTCTATCAGACATGATATGTGCATGCTAAGTCGCTTCAGGCATGTCCAACTCTTTGCGACCCTATGGACTGTAGCCTGTCAGGCTCCTCTGTCCATAGGATTCTCCAGGCAAGAATGCTGGAGTGGGTTGCCATGCCCTCCTCCAGGGGATCTTCCCAACCCAGGGATTGAACCTGCATCTCTTATGTCTTCTGCATTGGCAGGTGGATTCTTAACCACTAGCGCCACCTGGGAAGCCCACATGATAATCTTTCACAAGTATAAAAGTATTCTTACCAATAAAAATTAATTTTTGGCTGTAGAAATTATTGACATACTCAGGGAGTCTCTAGGAGTTATTAATTTCCTAAGTCCTGAAGCTTTTAAAGTGACTTGTATTGGCTTTATTTGCAAACTTTTTGGGAGTTTTAGCAAGTAATTAAGCCTCTTCACTGTGGTTCAGGCTATGTAATTATAATAGCTGGCTCTAGAAGGCTGTTCAGTGACAGTGCTACAACTTTCAAGAGGTTGTATATGATCCAGTCATTTTACATATTGAGAATCTGCTATTCTTCTTTGGAAGGAGTGTATACACTTGTCACTGGTAGAACTGGAACAAATGGAATTGTATTTTACTTGCTTAGTGATGGCCAGTTTGGTTCTGAAATCTATATGCTTCAAGAACCATGAGTCCAGCACAAAAGGGAAATGTCATCACCTGCTCTTTCTTCAGAGAAGGAAGAAGAAAACCCAGTAAGAAGGGGACTTTCATGTCACCAATCTGGAGCTAGAAGTCTCACTTCATTCTTCAAAAGGCTTGTGCTTAGAGATGCTCCAGAAGGGAAGGAAGAAGGGAAGGAGGGTGGACTTTGGCTACCTGATTTCCCAGGGTCTTAGTTGGCCTCGTTTCTGCTGGTGAATTGTCCTTAACTCCTGCTCAACTACTTCTCAGAAGCCCAGATGGATTCCAGACCTTGATGTCCTCCCAAGGGCATCAAAGTATAATAGACCATGAGAGATAAGAGCCATATCATTCAGGACCTTTCACAGAAGCGTCACATATCAGGGTCAGAGGATTCCTGCAGCGTATTCTACCACCAATTGGTTCAAGGCTCTCAGAATATACTATTGCTGCTGCTACTACTACCACTGCAGATAATGATAAAACACCTGTCAGGAATATGATGATTATTCCAGAAGGGCAAAGACAATAGTACTCTTGAAAGAGAAGAAAACCCACCATGAAGAAGGGTGACTCTACATCATGTAACTAAACTTGTAGAGACTTACGCAGTCCAGTTTTCAGAAGCAGATAATCAGAAGTCCAGGCTGCATAAGGCAAACACTTAGGGTAGTCAATATGGCTTTTTCCCTTAAAAGGATTAGCATTTATAGTTTTCTCCTGTGGTTTAAGAACTTGACTGGAATTAAGAATTTCCACTCAACATGACAGTGGTCACTAGTCATGATGGAGACAAAGGCTAATGTCACTTCTGTTCATGACCTACTTTTCTGGCACTCAGATTTCTGGTAACTATGTTTAATTGAATTTCGTGTAAATTATAAATTGGGCTTCCCTGGTGGCTCAAATGGTAAAGAATCTGCCTGCAATGCAGGAGACCTGGGTTTGATCCCTGGGTCAGGAAGATCCCCTGGAGAAGGAAATGGCAACCCACTCCAGGATTAATGCCTGGAGAATTCCATGGACAGAGGAGCCTGACGGGCTACAGTTCATGGGGTCGCAAAGAGTTGGACACAACTGAGTGACTAACACTTCCACTTCCATAGTCAATGGTCTGTTAAGGGCTTCCCTTGTGGCTCACTGGCAAAGAGTCTGCCTGTCATTGCATGACACATGAGTTTGACTCTTGGCCCAGGAAGATCCTGAGTGACAAGCAGCAACTAAGCCTATAAGCCACAACTATGGAGCCTGTGCTCTAGAGCCTGGGAGCTGCACCAAGAGAAGCTGCCACAGTGAGAAGCCTGCACACCACACCTAGAGAAAAAAAGCCCTCTTAGCAACAAAGACTGAGCACAACTCTCCACCGCCCGAAAACTAACTAAATAAAAATTACTAAAAAATAGTCTTTTAATATTAAGAGCACCAGATTAACATACAGAAAGGCTTGAGCTGTCATAGTGACCCCAGCAAGGAATCACAGCTGAGGGTCAGAATGGGCACTTGAAAAAAAATCTTTAAAAAGCAGAGCAATTGAAGGCCATTTAATTTGAGGCAAATAGATCTAATCCCCAAGAACATCAGAATACATTACTGGATGTTTGTAAATATGACTTTCAGGCATCAAGAATACTTAGTTAAGATGGGGAGTGTATAATAACTTCAGAAAAGTTTACTTACCTAGAATTTTTATTTTTTTTCCTGGAACCCCCACCACCTCCATTTTCTAATTATGCTGTAAAAATAAATGTTATTGCTTATTTGCTGATGGGAGCACAGTTCTGAAAACTGCTTTATTGGCCAGGGTTTGCTGTTGTTTTTCTGGTGAGGTTTTCCTAATTGCATTGCACAATTAAAGTTGAAAAAAAATCACTCCTTCACTTCTTGCAGAAGCAGAGAACAGACGGAGTCTTAGCAAATAATTAAACCTCTTAATTGTGGATCAGGCAATCTAATTTTAAGAGCTGGCTATAGAAGGCTGTTCCGTGACAGTGCTACAACTTATCTTTAATTGCTGTGGCTAACCAGAGTCCATGTTATTGTACCGGGCTCTTTGGCATTCTAAATGGTTGCTCATTTCCTCCAAGGGTAATTTAAATTTAAAGACAGAAACTCAGTGGAGGAAATAAATTAATTTTGTTTGCAAAGGGAGTGATTCCACATCTTGGAATTCACTTGTATAAGCCCAGTTCTCAGGAGGGTAGGAGAAACTGGTTTGGAACTTGGGTATGGCTTGTTCATTAATATCATGTGGGTCAAGTCAGGGTTGAGGGTCAAGTACCTGGGTCCTCGATGGAAAGGTTCTTCATAAGCCACTGTACAATGTCCGTACCTGTAACAGTAAAGCAATTTCAATTGAAGACCTCATGGATGTTTAGCTCTGTGCCAGAGGAAACATGGTTACCCGAGAGATTCCTAGGTCCAATTAGCACACACCTGGAGAGCTACATAATATTGATACTTTTCCATCCTAGCCAACTCTTTCCATCCATTAGTATGCTTCCACAGTCACAATCTCATTCTTTTCCTCAAAAAATCCATGTCTGATGATTCAGGATGATCTTGTGTCCACATTTCTAGGGAGCTTTGGGAGGGGACTACCTGGGAATACATATTTTGATGACAGACTAGAAGACGTTTTATCACTCCTGGTCCCCAGAACATTTCCTGAGGGAGGAGACTTCTTTTAGCTCCTTATCCCCAACTGAAAAGGCTTGCCCAACACAGACGACCACACAGATTCCTGAAAAAAATAAACCTCTACTCTTTTCTGGCCTGGGCTTATCCTGAATGAATAAGCCCCTGTGTCTGTGGGAGAAACTTCTATGTGTTCATCCAAACCTTTGTCCTCCATCCCCTGGGCAATAACTAGATTACACTTCCAGACCTTCCTGCAGTTGGGTGTGGATTGAGTTCTGACAAGAGAATGTGGGTGGAAATGCCGCATGCCATTTCCAGACTCGGACCATAAAAACTCCTGCCTGTCCCTCCACATCCCACACCCTTTCATCCCCATCTGCTGAATGAAGGGAGAGAGGGCAGAGCCACAATGTGGAAGGAGCCTGGGATCTGGAACAGACATGAAGATTGATGCCCATCTGGGGCTCTGACTTGATTGAAAAATAAACTTGTGATATTGAACCCCAGGCATTTGAGGGTTATCTGTTTTAGTATTTAGTATTACCTTAACTAATGTAAATCTTAGGAATCAGAAGAGACTTTTAAAATTTATCTACTCCAACCCTAGCCAAGCATCATCCACAATACCCCGGATAAGATGTGTTCTAATTTCCATTAAAAAAACAAACAAACAAACAAAATAAACCCGAGTGCCTGGAAACTCACAAATTCCTTCCTGGCAAGCCTGTCTCAGTTAAATCATCTTCAATTTCTCTGAACTGAAATTGGCCGTTCTCTGAATTCCTGTCTTCGGTCTTAGTTTTGCCCTCTGATGATAGAGAGAAGAACTCAGACCTCTCACTCTGTGAGACAGTCCTTCAATTATATGGACAGTACACTCAGTGTATTAGCAATGCTATCCTAGAGTTTCCCCTGCTCTAGGTGAAACATGCCTGGATTCCTCAGCTGTTTCTTCTCATGATATGATCTGGGGTTTCTCACCGTTGTGGTCAAAATTCTCTGAATATATTTGCTTTTGTTTGTCTCCCCTTAAATGTGGCACCTAGGACCAGTGTTCTCAGGCAAGCGCAGTTCACGTGGGGGTGAAAGTGAAAGTGCAGTCGCTCAGTCGTGTCCTACTCTTTGTGACCCCATGGACGGTAGTCCACCAGGCTCCTCTGTCCATGGAATTCTCCAGGCAAGAATATTGGGGTGGGTTGCCATTTCCTTCTCCAGGGGATCTTCCTGACCCCGGGATCAAACCTGGGTCTCAGGCATTGCAGGCAGATTCTTAACCTTCTGAGACACAAGGGAAGCCCTCATGTGGGGGCAGAGGAGTCCAATTTTCTGGGAGGTTCTGAACTTCCAGACAATCTACTATTGTCATTCCCATATCTCACTTTAAACCAGTGCAGATCTTCAAAGGTCTGTACATTATTACCTCAGGATGGAGTTTTAGATGGAAAACAGTCTGAAAGGGGCAGTGTTTCCAGAGACCTGAGTCTTGTCACTGGTCTGAATTGTGCGGTGGGCGAGAGGGCCTGCCATCAGCTCTCCTCGGATTGAGTCCCAGCTGAAACACCCAAGAACCAGCAGAGGGGGTTGAACAAATAGTTCCCTTTTTCCAAAAGGAAAGTTGCTCAGAAATTTGACTGGGGGTAAGAAGTGAGATCAATACAGGCCTGAGTGCTAGACATTTTGTTGCTCTCTGGAAGGAGAAGGAATCTTGCAGAGTAGACTGTCTGGTTCTTTGTGTACTACCCTACCCACCCAGGATCGGCCTCCACTGACACAGCACTGCAAGTCCACCACATTTTAACCTCAAAAGCAGGACTTCTAAGTGTTGCCCCACTCTTGCTCCTGGATGGCATCTATGAGCTAAACTTTGGATCGAAAACATTCCCATTCATTCATGTTCTTTGAGAGAAAGGGTGAGTATATATGTCTGTGTGTCCACTTCCTCCAAATTATACAAGTTCAACATTTGTCCTCGGAAATGAAGAACAAAGCAGAAATCAAATAAGAACTGTAATCCCAAGTTGAGGGTGGCGTGGGGGGAGACTCTAACCTGTTTTTCCCTCAAAAGAAAAATAGTCTTTTTTTCTTGTGGGTTGCCTAGAAACGGCAAGGTTTCCAGCATCAGCAACAGCTCTCCCCCGGGCGGGAGGATTATCTTTCTGCTGAGCTTGCTGAACCATTATTTATCACCTGCCAAGATTGATTACTCACCCTGGGACAATGACAGCCCTTCCTTTCCCCTGTTAATTACTGTCATCATTAATATCCATGTCACTAATTAGTATTCATTCACATTGAAACTCCTTCCTTGCTATCATATCCGCTTCCCCCACCCCCCACCCCACCCGGGCCTTCGGCACCATTGTCTGGTTTTCTGCCCTCCTTTGCCTTTCTGCACTCATGCCTGGCCTAATTTGTCCACCAGGCTCCGGTTTGCATTCACAGAGCTCAAGAATCACATGCAAGCACAATTTTGGTAAAGAAAGCAAAGTCACAAAAGCCCCCGGCCTTCTCCCCTGGCACTGCGGGGACCACAGACCTGGGTTTCTTGTCGCTGGTGCAGCCACCATGACCATCACTCTTTCATTCGGGGAGCCAGGTGACCATCCTCAGGCCCCCTTGGGGCCGAGCTGCTGCCCCTGGCTGTCTAGGCCACCACCCTCAGTCTGCAGCAACACACACCCCACTGCCATCCTCAACACGCGTGGGCCCTGCTTGGTAGATCTGAGCACACACAGAGATGCCCGGGGCTGTGGACAGTCTCATTCTCGTGGGCATGGGTTATTGCTTCACCAGGCTAATCCAGGAAGGGCCAGCCTCAGCCTTGTGGCAGATTCAGCTTCGGGAACAAGAAAGGAAAACCTGTCATAATATTATGTCCTTTAAGATGGCTACAATTATTACGCTGTAGAATCAGGCGAAAATAGTCCAAATCATTATCAGGGGAAAGCATTTTTATTCTTCTTTTTTCTCTTCCCTTTCTTCCTTCTTTTCCCCTTCTCCCAGTCATTCTTCCCTTCTTATTCTAGTAAGAAATCAAAGCAGATTATTTTTCTATTCTATCCAGAATTGATGGTTGCCTTTTGTTACTACCACTGGATTCTCTTTCTTATCTTTGTCAAGCTGCAGTCCCAAGTGGAGTGGGTCTGGAGCACAGCCTCCTGCTGCCCCAGGCCCGGCACACAGCCTCCTGCTGCCCCAGGCCCGGCATTTTGCTGCTCTCCCAGACTTCCCAGGTGGCTCACTGGTAAAGATCCACCTGCCAATGCAGGAGATGCAGGAGACGCAGGTTCAATCCCTGGGTCACGAAGATCCCCCGGAGGGGGAAATGGCAACCCACTCCAGTATTCCTGCCTGGAAGATCTCATGGGCAGAGGAGCCTGGCAGGCTATAGTCCATGGGGTCGCAAAGAGTGGGACATGACTGAGCAACCAAGCATACACAGGAGGAAAGGGCAGAGGAATGAAGATAAGACTTGCAAATCTGTCTACTTCCTGAGGAGTAGGGAGCAGGAGGCTTGTCATGGGCCTCTGATCAGTGGCTCCCTGGCCATCTGGCTGGGCCTGAGTCTCAGAGCAGCCTTCTGCAGACTCTAACGGGGCTGGACTAAGGGTGACCCCCTACTCCCTGTAAGTAAGTAAGTAAGTTTACTTACTTACTTGGGTAGAGTGAGACTCAGTGACCTCCTCCCAAGTCATATTAAGTCTAGATCAGTATAAACTGGATTTGAGTAAGCTAGTAAGACCTTCCAAGACTTTAGAGAGCTCTCTTTCTGGCATGGGGGAGACCCTTGTTATAAAAGCATTCTATTCTGGGCTCGGCTTCAGGTGTTTTAAGCTCCCTGAAAGAATGAGGGATACCTGGAACTTCTTTTGAAATAAGTCAGAAACCAGGCAGATCCTACTATGATACACTTCTTTCATTTCCCCCAAAGTTTTGTATCAATCTGCACCCAAATTAGACTATGCAAACTTGACAAAAGACTGGTTCCAGTCATCTGCAAATTTCAAGTTCCCTGCAACTTGGTAGTTTATATATCATGGTTCTGGTAACTGAAGCAATTAACAACATACTCATCAGTCCTGCCCACTGGGGAAAGACACTTTCATTTGAGTAAACTATTTTTTCTGGAGCCCAACCAAGGATAAGATGGTACACCTTAGGCAGGGATATGACTCCACCCTCCGTTGGAGTTTCATGAAACTGCCAAGGTCTCAGCTGCTCCTTTGAGTGAAGAATGCAGCTCTATGCCATCTCAACATGAATGCAGGTGCCAAGTGCAGGCCAGCATCAACCCAGAAGGATGACAATCCCCAGTGCCCACTGTGTACCAGGCCAGCACTAGACACTTAACCCTGTTGTCATATGTCATCTTGACAATATGTAAAATATAGTAACTCACATCCATTTTAAAGATTAGACCCAGAGAGGCCCCAGGTCACATGCTAGTACCTAAAGCAGCCCAGTTTGGGATCCAGAATATCTCATGTCTAATATTATTTCCACTACACTGTTCTGCCCCTCTTAGCTCTGAATAACTTTCCAAGTAGTACACAGAACAACTGGAAAAGTTATCTTCTGTACTCAACTGCCTTCCTGAAGCAGACATACTAGTTTAGTCATAATAATAATTACTGCTTTAGCTATTAAGCTAATAATTTATTGAGTAATTTCTCTATTTGAAGTTTTCGAATGATTCTACTATAATACTGCATGCACGCTAAGTTGCTTTAGTTGTGTCCAACTCTCTGCGACTCTTTGGACTGTAAGCCCACCAGGCTCCTCTCTCCATGGGATTCTCCAGGCAAGAATACTGGAGTGGGTTGCCATGCCCTCCTCCAGGGGATCTTCTTGACCCAGGGATCAAATCTGTCTCTCTTATGTCTCCTGCATTGGCAGGCGGGTTCTTTTACCACCAGTGCCATAGTAATTTCATGATGTAAACAGATTATTGTCTCCATTTTGCAGATGAATTGAAGGACACTCTATAAGTAGAGAAGTTTTTACAGTTTTAGACCATTCTTTTATGACTTAGTTAAAAAACAATAAAATATAACAGTTAGCTATCAAGAAAGCTTAAGAGGAAACATTTAACTGGGCTTTGCTGGGTGGACACAGTGAATAGCTGGCAGTAAGAGAGAAGGAAATACAGGTAAAAGAACTAGCATGATAAAGTCTAGTGGCATTTTTGAGAGGTACTGTTTGATCAATGGGTTTGATTTTTCCAAGGAAAATGGTGACACATTTAACAGTTACACACTTGCTTCTCAAGCATATGAAGCAATAAAGTACATTGCTTATAAAGTCGGGCAGACTTGAGTTCCACTCATGGTACATCATTTCCAAACTGTATGACCCTGGGCGGGTGCCTTAACCACCACCCACTCCAATCTCCATACTCATGGGTTAACTGGGGAAAATTCTGCATGCTTCCAGGATAAAACAAGAGAAACCCTCACCAAAAGCCTGACCCATGGTTTTGCTGAAATTTCTTATTAGGTCACCTACCTGCTCTGTGCCCTCATTTTTTCTCATATGAAAATGAGGACAATAATAAAAAGGACCTGATGCTTAGGCTCTGGGGTTAAAGGAGATGCTGCATGTGCAATGCCGGCACAGTGCCTGGAATGTAATAAGCATAACACATGTGAGCTACGGAGGCAGTCTGAGTTTTATATTCACATTGGAGCCAAGTGTCTCACCAAGTCATCGGCATGGCTCAGAGAAGCAGCAACAACTTGAACTGCTTGTTATCTGCCTGCTTTTTCATTTCAGGCCTCAGAGAATCTCAAAGGTCTTCTGGTGCTTTTTAGGAAGGGTTTTCTTGATGGACAGAAGGGGAGTTGCAGCAGGCAAGCTTTACGAGGCTGGCGGGGCCTCATGGAGCCAGGGGGTGGGGACCCCTTCCGGCAGCTTTTGTAGCCTTGCTCCTCAGAGGACATTTTCTGGGTCAGGGAGGAGCTTCTCTAGGAGCACTCATCTCAGTTTGGAACTAGATATCCACGATGTGATGATTTGATCAGTGACTGCTTCCCCCCGTATCCGCTTCCTGGGACCACCTAACAAAGCACCACAAACGGAGCAGCTTCAAGCACAGAAATGTATCGCCTCCCAGTTCTGGAGATGGAAAGTCCAGGATGCAGATGTGGACAGAGCTGGTTCATCTGAGGGCTGTGGGGAGAAGCTGTTTCCATCTCTCCCCCCCCTCCTGGAGGTTTGCTGGCAGTCTTTGGTGTGTTTGTCTTGTGCAAGCATCACCCCCACCTCTGCCTCCATTTTCACAAGCGCCTTCCTGCATGCGTGTCCCTGTGTCCACTTTCTCCTCATTCTAAGGACAGAGTGGATGAGGACCCACCTAAACTAGTTCACCTTAACTAATTACACATCAACAACCTTGTGTCCAAATCAGGTCACATTCTAAGGGCTTGGAGGTTAGGACACGACATATACATTTTGGGGGTGACACAATTCAACCCATAACAATCATTCTGAACGAGCAGGACTCATATTTTTTCATCTCTGGCACCAAGCCAAGACCGGTCATGAAGCTGGGGTTTAATTAATGCTTATTGATCAACAGTTACATTCAAATGGGCATCGTATAATACATACATAGCCATTCATATTGCACATATTCATTACATTAAAAAAAATTTTTTTTGTCAGTTTTTTGTGACACATGAAAACTTCATCACAGGCCAGCACCAGTTGTGGTATTGGGCATTTTGCAACTACTGCTTTAGAGGAAAGTTCAAGGTTTTTCATCCATTGACACTTACTTTAAAAAACCACCTTTCTCCCTGTAAAAAGAAGTCTCAACAAACACTTTAAAAAACATTAGGTAAATTGATAAACAACCAACATTGGCTGCCTAGCACAGGGAACTATATTCAGTATCTTGGAATAAACTACAATTGTTGTTCAGTCGTTAAATCCTGTCCCACTCTTTGTGACCCCATGGACTGCAGCACACCAGGCTTCCCTTTCCTTCACTATTTCCCAGGTTTGCTCAAACTCACATCCATTGAGTCTGTGATGCCACCCAACCATTTCATCCTCTGTTACCCCCTTCTTCTGCCCTCAATCTTTCCCAGAATCAAGGTCTTTTCCGATGAGTCGGAAAAGGACCAAAGAAGAGCATAGATACCTATTCATATACATATATGTATAACTGAATCACTTTGCTATATACCTGAAATTAACACAACATTGTAAATCAACTATCCTTCAATTAAAAAAACCCCAAAACATTAGGCAGTAATCTGAACTGCCCCCTTCTCCTCATTCAACCCTGGCTGACACTTAAAGAGGACAACCAGTAGAAGGAAAGGTGGTCTTCAACGCTCCTCTCAGGTCGAAAGACCCCCTCCTCCCTCCTCTCTCCTGTCTCCGCGCTGGCCCCCCTGGCTCTCTGGCTGCGGAGTTCAAACTGCCTGCGACCGGCTTCGAATCGGCGCTGATTCTCGCTTTTTAACAGGAGGCTTTTGTGTCCGTCTGACTTGAACAGTTTGGAGCAATTAAATCCAGACACACAGACCGATGATTTTTGAACCAGCGATACCCAAGCATCACTGCCTCATTCAGCCCTAAACCAGGGCGGGCCGGGCCTACCTCCCTGGGGTCGGTCTTCTTTCCAGGCCAGGCACATAGTCCTGCCCACCTCCATGGGCACGTGGCAACTGCGCCCCACAGCGACCCACAGCGGGAAAGACAGCCAGCCACGGGGAAGCCCCTGGTGGGCCTTCTCCTGCCTGCCCCCTCCCCCCGCGCTCAGACCGCGCTCCCCGCTTGCTTCCCATGCATTATGAAAAATAATAGGGGGCAGGAGACCGGGCGAGGTTATTACCAACTCATAAATCAACTGGGAAGCTCTGAGGGTTGTGGTGAGGTGTCTGAGCCGGTCTCCCCCCCGGTTTGTTATCTCACCCGGGGCCCCCACCATTGATTCATAACCTCATAACCCTCCGCGTCCGAATCCCAAGTCTTCTATCTAATTGTCACCCGCCGAGTACATGATTTGCAAGAGGATGCGGGCGGCGGCAGACGTGGGGGTGGAGGAGAGATTAGTTTTGTCAATCAAAAGCGTCCAGGGCGAGGAGGTGCACACCCGGGATTTAGCTCAACGATCAGCTTATTAAAGGGGAGGCTGGCTATGCTACACGGATGCACTTCACATAGGGAGACGGAGGATCTCGGCCTCTGTTGGGGGGTAGCCCCTGCTCTCTGAGGGTGGCTGCCTCCCAGGCCAGCCTTTCGCCCCATCCGAAGGCAGAAATGAAAACCAGACAAGCAGATTTGCAGCTCTAGGGGAGAAGTGAGCTAATGCCGGGTGTCCACTAGCCGCATTGGAGAGAACTGTGACAAACGTTCTGAGGGCTGCGGCTCCTCTCCAGGGGGGCTGGAGGGGTCCCAGGGCTGGATGGAGTCAGGGCCGGTGCTGTCTACTGGTCACCTCATCTGTGTGCCTTTGACCCTGACACGTGGTCGGAGAATGTTGAAATTAATCTGAGAGGCTGAGGCTTTCTGGAAAGGAGCAGGAGAGGCAGTCTTTGTGACGCCCAGGTATGCAGGATGCAATCACTTTACCTGGAATCTGATCCGTCTAACCGCACTGTTTGGGAATAATGCTGACACGCTTCCACAGCACTGATCTGAGGCTTACGTCTGCAAAGTGCTGCTGGACGCCTGCCAACACCTTGGGAAGGGCAAGGTGTGCTCAGCAGGGAGTGTGAGCAGGCCAGGTTTCAAGCGGAGTCTGAGCACACAGGTGCCTGGGCAAAGCTGAATCCGTGTTGCACTCATTTTAGCTCTGGGGCCCTGGGGCTCTGGCTTCCGGGAACACTGTTGGTTTTTGTCATCAGACAGACCTGGGTTCATATCCTGACTCTGCCCCTTCTAGCTGATCACCTTGGATGAGTTATTCAACCACCTTGACACCCAGTTTACCCACTTGCAAAATGGGTCCATCACAGACTCTACCCCAGACTGTGTTATGAGTATTTAAATGGAGGTGGGCACCCCAGTCCATGGGCAGTTCTGGTTCCTTTCTGCTTACAGCTGATGCACAGCTCCATCTGCCCGGAGTGGAGTCTGGCCTGGAGCTCATCTCCTGGGCAGTGAGCCTTGGGTGGAATCAAGCCTTGCTCCCGGCTCCTCCCCCAGCCTGTGTTGCAGGCCTAGCTAGACTAGACAGTTCAGAGCTGGCTCTTCCGTCTTTCGAGCTTCTCTGTTTCATTCAGATGAATGAGTCCATCCTTTTAAAAACTGGTCTGGGACCTTCTCCATCAGTAGAAGATCTACTCCCGGTTCAATCTGCAGTTCCTGAGGCAAAACAGAACCCCAAGGAACCCCAGCATCTCTCCTCCATCCCAGCTACAGCCAAGCCCTTATCCTGGCGTCTACCACCAGGGGCGCCATGAATCCGAATCCTGTGTCTGAGTCTGGGTTCCCCTCCCAGCAACTCTGCGACCTTGGGGATGTGCTGTACCCTTTCTAAGCTTCAGTTTCTCTAGGATATGATAAAAGCACCGTCTGAGAGGGAGGCATGGGATAATTCCTGTAAAAGCTTCAACCTTGTGTCTTCAGCACAGAGGAAAAGGTCAGCATGGTCTGACTTCATCATCATCATCATTATTATTGCTATTCCTACCGACTGGACCCCTCTCATTCCTTTACCTGCAGTGATTAATAAGATGGCTCTGTTCTTAAACAAAAAAGTGCACACGCGGGCTACAAGGGCCAGACTACAGTGTCGGTGGGGAGTGTTCATGGGCCACAGACAGAGTATGTGATTCCAGCACACCCAGTTTCAGGAGACAGTTCACAGAGAAGGAGGTGCTTCCTATCAGCGAGAAACAGGAAAGATGAAGGAGTAGAGTATTGTATGCAGAGCCAAGAACAAAGCCATCCAAAGCAATCACAGCAGTGCCATGTGACAGCCAGCATTTATATGCAGGCTTGAACAGCAAGTCTCTATAAAAGGGGACAGAGTTGAAGGGCAAAAGTCACAGCATCCTCGGGCGTCAGGTATATGCAAAGCACTGAGCCAGTCACCGCGGGCTGAGAGTCACGCGTGAATCACACAAGAACCAGGCTTAAAGAGCTGCAGGGAGATGATGTCAGAACTGCCGGGGAATGAGCTCATGCTTTCCTGGCACCAGGATGCTGGCCTTGCCCCCCAAGCCCTCCCTCAACCTGGGCCTCATGGCCACTGCCAGCGTGGGCTCAGTGCCCTGACCCCTTCCTGCAGCTGACCTCAGGAAGTGATGTGCTCTTGGGTCAGCCTGCATCCCTCACACCTCTGTTGCTGGTCACCATCCCGGATCACTGCTCAGCGGCCTTCAGCGAGGCGCCCCAAACCCAGAGGGACTCGTGTGTGGGACACCACCATTCTTTCTGCTCCCCGTCATCTTTTAGGGAAGGGTGTAGCCTTGGGCTTCTCTGGGGTCCACTGCCATCTTGCCTCCAAGGACAACTCCTCCTTGACTTTCCCCTGAAGGACAGCATTGAGTCCTCGAGCTGAGAGCGGGGCTGTCTGGGGCAGGGGGTGAGGGGTGTTGATGACCATGAAACAGAAGCAGTAGCAGGAATGATAGGAGCTGGTCAGAGGCCTGTGTGTCCTGACCCTGCTGAGGGCTGGCGAGGGCCCTGGATAATAAGTCGTCAGCAAGAAAGGGGAGCACAAGTCCATGGGGAAGCTGGTGGCAGTCAAGCCACACTGCCCACCTTCCCTGCCCCAGTCTTCCCTCTGACATCCCTAACTCCTTTTCTGCTTTGGACATTGAGGTAAGAAAAAACAGTGCGATAATGAGGGGCCTGGGTACTGTGAAGACTGGGAGGCGGGTGAGGCGACATTTATATGGAGGCCTGAGAGCAGGGAGATGATGCACCTGGATGAAGAGCAGTGAGGTGGGAACAAGCAGAAGAATGATGCAGGCAACTGGAGGTGTGATGGGAGACGGAGGGACTGCACCCCCGGAAGTCTCTGGAAGCCTGGAGTTGGGGGGGGGGATCTGTGCATTTTTAAAGACTGCTTTGGCTGCTGCGTGGAGAAGGGATTGTAGAGGGGCAGGAGAAGCAGGAGGCCAGCCAGCAGCCAGTTTTCATGGTTTTGAGAAGAAATCTAACACGGGCTGGGCTCCCTGGCAGCAAGGAGATGGAGGGGAGCAAAATGGGGCCTGGGTCTGTTTTGGAAGCAGGGACTTGGAGTATGAAAACAAGAGGAGTCAGGCTTGACTTCTGGTTTCTAGCTTGACTAACTGGATGCAGGTGGAGCTTAGCCTACCTGAGATGGGGAAGCAGGTTGGGGAGGACACCTGGGCTCATTATTGGCCATGTTTTGTCTGAAACAGATGTATACGGCAGCCATCCAGGTGGCGATGTTGAGTCTGCCAGTGGACACAGGAGGCTGAGTTTTCAGGGACAGAGCAGGCCAGGGATTGTATTTTGGTGTCATCGGTGGGTAGAATGTACCTCAAGAAGGGAGGCTGGGTGAGATCACCAGAGGAGAACATGTAGTCAGAGAAGAGAGGGCTTTGGAACCAAACCCTGGGCCTGGCAGGGGCAGAGCTGGCTGGGGACCCAAGCCTGCCCTTCCTCGCTCTGGAATTGTCTTCTGTTACCCCGAGAGCCTGGGCTTCTGTCTTATGTGACTTATCCAGTGATGCACCCTCTTCCTCGGGGGACGGCAGGATAAATGAGCTCCAACTCTGGACCTCCGCGAGCTCCTCCTGGAACCCGCCCTTCCAGCCATCTCCCTTTCCTGCTCACGTCAGGATTCAGGGAAAAATCGACACTCCCCACTACGTCCAGCACCTGGTAGCTCTGCCCAGCGCCCAAGCCAAAGAGACAGCTAAGGGTTTCTGTGCTCTCTTCTGATTTATAACTAAGTTTAAAAACTTGCTTTCTGGCTTTTCTGCCGCTAAATTCCCTGAAAGCATCCTGAGGGGGGAACTGGCCCGTGGCTGAGTTCTGCTGGGTGAACGCAGTCCGGGAGTGACATCAAGCTTCACATCCCACCCAGGGTTACAGACGCTGGGGAGGGATGCTGTCTTTCTAATGGACAAGCCTCATTTCCTTTCCATCAGATCCAGACCAAGAAAAGCTGGCTTTTGTTCAGAGAACATGTTAGGAATGTTTCAAACTGAGAAACTTTGTACAGTAAGTTCTTGACTTACAAATGAGTTCTGTCCCAAGAGCGCATTCACAAGTCCGGTTTGTTTGTAAGTCCAACAAAGTTATCCCAGATACCCAACTGTACTGTGATAGGCTTATGATACTTTGTACACAAATAATACATAGAAAACAAACACAAAAAATAAAGGGAACATTTTAAAATTAATTTTTACAAGCGTATGGTTGCTTTACAATATTGTCTTAGTCTCTGCTGTATGCAAAGTGAATCAGTTATGTGTATACATGTATCCCCCCTTCTTCCATTTCCTTACCATTTAGGTCACCACGGAGCACTGAGGAGAGTTTCCTGTGCCAGACAGTGGTTCTCATCAGTCATCTATTTTATACCTAGTCGTGTATCTATCAATTCCAATCTTTCAGTTCTGTACATCTGTGTCTCCTCTTCTGCTCTGCAAATAAGTTCATCTGTACCATTTTTCTAGATTCCACACATAAGCCAAATTCCACGATGTCTGGTTTTCTCTTTCTGACTTATTTCACTCTATATCAGTCTCTAGGTCTATCCATATCTCTGCAAATGGCGCGATTTCATTCTTTGTTTTTTGACTGAGCAATGGCCCATTGTGTATATGTACCACATCTTCTTTATCCATCCCTCTGTTGATGGATACTTAGGTTGCTTCCATGTCCTGGCTATTGTAAAGAGTGCTGCAGTGAACACTGGGATGAGTGCTATCTTTTTGAATTATGGTTTTCTTTGGGTATGTGCCCAGGAGTCGCTGGGCCATTTGGCAGTTCTATTTTTAGTTTTTGAGTATTCTGTTTTTGAGTATACTGTTCTCCATAGTGAACCATTTACATTTCCACCACCAGTGTAGGAAGTTTCCTTCTTCTCCACACCCTTTCCAGCATTTATTGTTTGTAGATTTTTTTGATGATGGCCATTCTGACTGGTGTGAGGTGATGCCTCACTATAGTTTTGATTTGCATTTCTCTAACAGTTCATGATGTTGAGCATCTTTTCATGTTTGTTGACCATCTGTATGTCTTCTTTGGAAGAATGTGTATTTAGGGGGATAATGTGTATCCCCCTATTTTTTTTATTGTGTCATTTTTTTTTTTTTAAATATTGAGCTGCTTGAGCTATTTGTTTATTTTGGAGATTAATCCCTTGTCAGTTACTTCATTGGCAACTATTGAGGTTGTATGGCTCAGCATACAGACTGAACTAAAGTCTGGTGTCTGATCAAATAACATGATAAAAAACAGTCTGTTTTATTAAAATATTTTCTCAGCAATGGTCATATCCATGCTATTGGGAGGGTAGTAGATTGAGAGACCCAGACTTGGAATTCATTAAGGAGAGAGTCGTGTATAATTTTGAGGAATTGGGACTATGCTCAGCTCTACATTCCAGAAAACAAACAAGCAAAATAATAGTGGCTTAAACAAGATAGAAGTATATTCGTTAAAAGAAGTCCGGAGGTAGTTCCATAGGATCCTCAGGAATCCGCACTTTAACATTTCTCTTCCACCCTCCAAGTGCTTGGTTTTCACCGCCAAGGTCAACTTATGCTTCAGAATGTCTGCTGAAGTACCAGCCATCACATCTCAGCATCAAGCAGGGGGTAGAAGGAAAAGCAGAAAAGCTAAAAAGTGCCTTTCCCAGGTGAGACCCCTCCCATTAAGCACATTTCCTGGGAGCCCCTTTTTCTGTTCACACATTGTGATACACAGAATAATGGTTCCCCAAAGATGTCCATGTCCTAGTCTCCAGAACTGTGAATATCTACCTTACACGGCAAAAAGGACTTTGCGGTTGAAATTGAGGCCATCAGGATGGAGAAATTATCCTAGATTATCCGAGCGGGACCAATGTAGTCATAAGGCTCTTTATAAGAGAGAGATAAGAATATCAGGGAGAGAAGGCGATGCGATGCCAGAAGCAGAGGTGTGGGTGGGATCGCACATGAGTGTGTATTCAAAGGAGTGCTTGGGGAAGGGTGGAGGAAGAGAGGGGGTGGGGTGAAGAGACTGCTTGTTAGCTGCTGGCGTTGAAAATAGAGGAAGTGAGACAAGTGTTCAGGGCTGGTGCACTGGGAAGACCCAGAGGGATGGGATGGGGAGGGTTGTGGGAGGGGGGATCGGGATGGGGAACACATGTAAATCCATGGCTGATTCATGTCAATGTATGGTAAAAACCAATACAATACTGTAAAGTAATTAGCCTCCAACTAATAAAAATAAATGGAAAAAAAAGAGAAAGAAAATAGAGGAAGTTACCATGAGCCAAGGAATGCAGGCAACACCTCTAGAAGCTGGAAAGGGCACGGACACAGATTCTCCCCTAGAGTTTCAGAAGGAACATAGTTCTGCTAATAACTTTACTCCTGTAAGACCCACTTCAGATTCCTGACCTCCAGCACTGTAATACATTTCCACTGTGTTGTTTTAAGCCACCAAATTTCTATTTGTTGTAACTGTGAGGGGAAATGAATACACACATGATTCAGACACCAGAATTCAGTGATCTGACAACCTGGGAAATAGTTTTATTCTGAGTTACAGGATGCTCAGCCAAAAAAGGGACCATACTACTGAATCAGAAAGGAAAAATAGATGTTGGGGTCAGGAGTAGCAGACTGCCAGGCAGGACTGTTACGCAAATACAAGGGTCTCTACATTTAGCAGAACAGAAAAGTATTCTTCTCAAAACAGAATTGAATCCACATGGAGGAAACATACCTTAGAAGGCAGCATAAATAGCTTTAAAAGATAATTCTTTAGGCAGAACATTCTCTGTAAAGTTGAAAGTTACTAACCAGGTATGTCTGAGCCTGGCTGTGAAGGCCGTAGTCTAAAGCAGGGCTTTGAATTTGAGAGAAGTAACTTTCACAGTTATCAGTAAGACCTTTGATCTCTAAAATTTCTCTTGGTAGTCAGACAGTAAGCCACTATAGCTTGAAATCAACATTCATATACTGTTTACTATATGCCAGGCATGGTTCTAAGCACTTCACAGATATTAACTCATTTATATGCACAGCAACCTGATGAAGCAGTTACTGTCATTATCCCATTTTACAGATGAAGATAGTGAGGCAGAGAGCAGGTAGGTACTTGCTGAGGTCACATGGTCTGTGAAGTTAGGATTTGAACCACTTTGACTCCAGTCATTGCTCAGAGTCAGTGATTTTGCATGGCTCAGTAGGAGGACTGGGGAGGAGGGGAGGGTATAATTAAGGAGACAGGCAGAGCCAGAACTTGAAAGTTCCAGGTCATTTAAGGGTGAGTTTTCTCTAAATCCTATCAGATGGTAAGAATGTGCCTGCAATCCAGGAGACCTGGGTTCAATCCCTGGGTTGGGAAGATCCCCTAGAGAAGGGATGGCTACCCATTCCAGTATTCCTGCCTGGAGAATCCCATGGACAGAGTAGCCTGGTGGGTTACAGTCCATGGGGTTGCAAAGAGTCGGACACAACTGAGCGACTAATACTTTCCTTTTCTCTAAATCCTACTTAAGATGCTCTCTTGTCCCCAAAGACTTTTATAGTTTGGCTTTGCTTGGCTTCCTGGACTATCTTATACCAAACTATAAGAAAGAGAGTGGCTAGTTTCCAAGCTGCCTGGGAGAAGGAATTAATTTCCAGTTTCAACCTATGATCTGTTCAGAGGCAATTAGGACAGGTTAACACAGAAAACAGGCAGAGTGTGATAAAGTATTTGCATTACAGAAAACCACTTTATCATATCTGACTCAACCTTGTAAACACCTTGCAAACACCCTCTACCTTGTAAACACCTCTTTTGCAGTCAAGCAAGCTATGTGTGGTGAACTGGCAGGTACAAAGCTAAAGAAAAGAATGAGATCTTTATTTATTTATTTAGATCCTGGACAGCTGGAGGGATCTCAGTTCCCCAACCAGGGTTTAAACCTGCACCCCAGCAGTTAAAGTGCTGAGTCCTAACCACTGAACCACCAGGGAATTCCTGAGACAATCACTTATATTCTAAGACTTCTATTCCCCAGATGCAGATAAGCCAGGGTGGAATGATGATCAATCATCCTGATTGGATTGGTAAGTGACACTCCCTTTTTAGAGTAACCAACTGGCTCCCATTATATTTGGGTTGCAGTTGTAGAATGCGACTAAATATTTCCTCTGCTTCAAGTGGCTACTCCTAGAAGCCTGGTTCTGGGGTCACATAAATTTCATTTAAGTAAGCAACAACCCAAAATCCAGTAAAGGGAGCACACAGCTTATTTCCCAGGATTATGACTTTCACTCACTCACCTTCCCTGGAAGCAGAGATGCTTTAACCAAAGTGAGATGGAGACATTTGTCTTGTTTTGCCCACCTGGAGAAGGTGGGGATGGACAGAAACAGGACAGTGTGGGGTCCTCAGAGATGCATGATGAAGTTACTGTACAAAGGAAAGACTTTTTAGTCCATATTTCCTGACACAGACTAAAAAGGATCAATAGATCTAGTTAAGGCAATGATGTGAGATATCCCTACTCTTGGATGCCTTATCTTCTCCACTAGGTTTTCTCTTATGTTCTGTAGCCATGACCCCAGCTCAGAGCTGCCCATTTCTTGAGACATGTCTTCCCCAGGAAGGTGAGAGGCCAGGGACAGAGCTATCTCTTTCTCCTCAAACAACATGCCTCATGTCCTTGGACCATGTAGAGTTCTACAGAGCCTGCCATTGATGAAGACTAGAAAATGAGACTGAGACAAGGCAACTGGGAAATGCCCATCAACATGGCCCAGAACAGGCTCTGGGGCGGAAATTACCCTGTCCCCTATATCTCTGGCTCCTAAGTAAAAGTCAAGGGGAGGGAGGCATATCTGACTGGCAGAGCCTGGAACACATCACATGTCCTGGCCGTACCCAGCGCAGGAAAAGAGAATGTCCAATACTTCCTTTGTCTATAGTTGGGAGTGGTCTTTGCTCCCCCCCCCCACAACATGATATTCATTATTTGGGAGTTTCATAATCGAAGCAAGATATTCAGATGCTGGATAGCCAAAATAAATGACAAACATCCTTTATGCTTCCTGCTCTTTCCATGAATGGGAAAACTCAAGGCCAAGACCAGGGTGAGGTCTTAAGGGAAGAAAAGCAGAAAGATTTCCTGGACCACCACCAGCATAAAAGGAGGAAAGGAAAGGTAGCCCAACTGGGATCAACACTGGAGAGCAAGGCAGACATCTGCCTGGAGAGCCCCCCTCCCCCTGCCCCGTGTGAATCACTGAGGGGCCTGGAAGTGGTGGCAGGAAACTGTGAAGGCAGTTGGATGGGATTCAGAGTGCTGACATCTGGTAGGGAGAAAGATAAATATGAAGCTCTCTACGGTACCATGAGAAATGTCACTAGATTGCAGAGAGATTAATTTGGGTCAAAGAGAAGTAAACTTTTGGCCCCACGAAGAATTTGCAATCTATTGGGGGAGAGAGTCTTAATAAGTAGGGTCAGATATCGTATTCCAAGCAGCTTGACTCTCTTGACAGACAAATGAATTTCCAAGGCTACGGGTGCCAACAGCTAAGCAAGTCCCTCACAACATGCATGACCTCAGTTACCTCGGCAGTTGGCTCCACTTCAGCCTGGACACACTGCTTAACACATCTGAGCTTCCTGCCTCAGGCCTTTGTTTCCGTGGTGCCTTCCACTTGAAATGCCCAGTGTCTACCTTTGAGAGAATACATCAAGGGGGATTTCTCCAATGACCATGACCATTGGAGAAATGGCTTTCTTCCATGAAAGCCACTAGGATATAAAATTAGAAGAGAGCCCCAGGATTGGTAAGGCCAAGTTTAAGAACAAACCAGTCCCCAGGGAGAGCTAAGAATGTTCAGTGGGGACCTCCCTTTAACCATCCACCACTTCCACCATGCCACGAGGACCTGGGAGAGAACAAATCCTGCTAGAGTTCTCTTAGAAACATCATCATTTCAGGGTGAGATAGAGACTTCCAGATATAAATAAGTCCCCTCATCTGTCCATCCATCCATCCATCCAACTAACTTGCAAAAATGTGTTAGATCACCTGTAACTTGAGCTATTAGAAATGTTGACACTAGCTAATTTCCCCTCCTCCTTACTCAGTGGGTAAAACCCAAGTGCCATGGGGTCCCATTAATTTTTCAACTCATCTCCATGTTGATCTGAGCTTCCTCTTCCCTTAATTGGTCCCTGACCCATTCCCCATGCCTGTATCTGGAACTTCTGTTCTTTGGCTCCATTGGTGAAAAAAGCTCCCACATAACCTTCACAGAAGCACAGAAGGGTCCCTCTACCTCCCGGTCTACACGGACCCTCCCCTGTCCCCAGTGCCCTTCCTCCTGGTGCCGCCTCCCTCCACCACCTAATTTGGGGTTCAGAGGGAAAGTAGGCATCATCTCGCCTGTCATGATATTTCTCCTTTTTCTATGTAAAAATTTCTGATTGTCTGAGGCTTATATATACTACCAGTTTCCTCTCTGCTCCTCTGGTCTATCGTCTCTATTTTTGTTAACTTCTTCTCATTTGTGTAAGACTTTGGTGCCTGGGTCACCATCTTGTTCTCCACCTGAAATCCTGCAATTATCCTCGATGTCATCATTATCCATGTGGGAAACCTACTGAATATGTCAGCTTCTCAATCCTGTCCTCTACTCCAGTGACCTTCACATTCAAATCATCTTACTCCTCCTGTTTGTAAATTGCACAGAGATTCCAGGTGGGGTCGAATAGGGTGGCTAGGGTTCTGTTCCAGGGCCCCAGCATTTAGAAAATACATTATAATGATTGTTAAAGGTTGTGCAAATATTTAAGCACCCTTTTTCTCTTAGGAAATAGCATCTTCTCCAAACACATTCCAACCTCCAGTCAACTAGGAGGAGTCCTATTTCTAACAGGTAAGGTTCAGGACTCTTAACAGGACCTACAGAAGGCCAAGCCTACATCTCCAGCCTCTCCCTGCCCACCCCTGGGCCTTTGCACATGCTGGTCCATCAAGACCGCCTTCAGGGCCCAGCCCAGATGTTACTCCCACCGCCACTGCATGTGGTTCCACAGCCCATACATCTGTTCCTCACACTAACCACAAGCCACCTGTAGAAATGCCCTGTGACTTATTCACCTCTAAATTCCTGTGCCAAGCTCAGTGCCCAACACTGGAGTCACTCAATAAACATTTGTGGAACAAATGGGCCTTTAAAACCCATAAAATCCAAAGCTAGACAACAAGTAGGGTGGACTCCTGACCTTCATCACCTCTCACTGCATCTCTCACTCCCAGTCTTCCGCGACTTAGCTGAGGGCTGCCCATCCTTAGAGTTGCTCAGGCCCCAAACCTCAGAGTGATCCCTGAATTCTTGCTTCCTGTCACATTTCACATCCAATCAGACGATCAGGCAGGAAATCCATTCAGCCCTACCTTCCAAACACAGAATACGGTCTGAAATCTAGCTTTCTCACCACCTCCATTGCTCCCACCTAAGACTGAGCCTCTGTCTCTCCTGCCTGATTCCTTGGTGGTCTCCCCACTTCCACCCTTGATTTCTGATGGTGGAGCCCCATGTAGTGAAAGAATGAAGTTTTAAAAATGTTGTTCAGGACAGATCTGCTCAAGACCCTGAAATGGTCAAAGTCCTCACAATAGCCAACAAGACTACATCATCTGGCAGCCCTACTCAGAGTCTTGCCTGGGTATCAACAAGGCGAACTCACATCTTTGCTCAGGCGGCACCTTATCCTGGTGGATTCTCTGACCATGCTTTTTTTTCTTTGTTTTTCTTTTAATACTGTGATGAAAGCCACATAATATAAAACACACAGTTTAAACCACATTTAACTGTACAGTTCAGTGCACTAAGTGTATCCACATTGTGCAACTCTCACCATCATCTGTCTCCTGAATTTTTCCGCTTCCTAAAACCCTGTCCCCATTAAACACTAAGTCCCCAATTCCCCCCCCTCCCCAGCGCCTCCACCTCCTGGCCCCTGGTATCTACTAATGTACTTTCTGACTCTATGATTTTGACTATTCTAGGTATCTCGTGTAAGTGAAATCAAACAGTATATGTCTCCATCTAATGTATGTGTACATTCTAAGTTGTTCAGATGTGTCCAACTCTTTATGACCCCATGGACTCTAGAGTACCATGATCCTTTGTCCACAGGATTCTCCAGGCAAGAATACTGGAGTGGGTTGCCATGCCCTCCTCCAGGGGATCTTCCTGACTCAAGGACTGACCTGTCTCTTATGTCTCTTGCATTGGCGGGCAGGTTCTTCAGGACTAGTGCCACCTGGGAAGTCCCTAATGTATACTGGAATGCATTTTTAAGGTAACTTAATATATATCCTACAAACAGATTATACCTTTTCTCCTCCCGCACTATACAGTAGGTTCTCACAGATAACTAACGACCACACTGTAAATACAGCGAACTGCTCCAAATCTGCTCTCCTGATTCTTTTTCTCTGTTTTACCTTTTAAACTTTCAGAAGCATTTATCCCTTTTCACATACTAGATGCTACTTATTTATTATGGTTATTATCTAGTTTGTCCCTCCCCCACCCCCACTGAAGTACAAGCATCATAGGGGCAAGGATCTTTATCACTTTTGTTTGCTGATACTCCCAAGCACCTGGAAAAGAATATCTGGCACATCATAGGCACTTAATAAATGTGAATATGTTTTTCACACAGAATTAACTTTAAAAGAGTGATTCGGTTCTCGATGTATCTGTATTTTTATTGCTGTCTAACAAAATGCCCTCAAAGTGAATGGCTTAAAACAATGATCTATTTTGCTCAAAAATCTGCAATGTGGGCAGAGTTTGGTGAGTTCAACTCACTTTGCACATTGCAGCCTCAGCTGAGGTGGCTTTACTAGGGGCACGTTTCAAGTGGAAACTGAACAGTGGCTGCAAGCTCGCTCTTTCTGATGGCTGGGGGGTCAACCAAGGCTATAAGCTGAGGGCTTCAGTTCCTTTCCATGTGGGCCTCTCCATGGGCTGCTTGGGCTTCCTTACAGCATAGTGACTGCGCTCCAAGAGCAAACATCCCATGACAACAAGGCAGAGGTGCATGCCATTTTTATGACTTAGCCTTGGCTAACATGAGCACCATGCTATACTTTCTTGGCTCTATCGTTTGGGATGGAGTGGTACCAAAGTTCTAGAAGATCATGTGGGATCAAAGATATTATTCCAGACATCTTTAGGAATACAACCTGGCACATAGAGATATGCCCAAAACCTTGTTAGCTCATGACAACCATATTGAAAAGGCACTTAAGCACGACTTAAGCCAGTCACCAGCCTTTAGAAACACAACTGGACAGAATGAGAGATGTTAAGAAAGCTTATTACGCCAAACTCAAGTAGACAGAGCAGGGGATTTGGACTAAAAGCATGTTTAAATCCAAGCTTCATCATTACTGTGTACAACCTCGGGGAAGTCATGGAATATCCCTGAGCCTCAGCTTCCCCATCTGTAAAATGGGAATATTAAATTTTTCTTGTCTGCTTGACACTAATGATATAATAGGCATACACTTGAGTAAGTGTTCCCAAAACTACAAAATACTTCACTCTATACCTTTGGAGGCCAAAAACAGCCTAGTGGTCATTTGTATTTTTGTTCTGAAGCAATCAACAGACCATAGAGGAGGAAGCACTTACTGAGCTGTGGGTGCAGCACCCTGGACTTCACTCATCGACTGTATGATATTAAATAGCCATTTAAGTTTTCAGAGCCTCAGTTCTGTCATGTGGAGGGATAAGGCTGGGCTTCCCTTGTGGCGCAGATGGTAAAGAATCTGCCTGCAATGCAGGAGACCCGGGTTCGACCCCTGGGTTGGGAAGATCCCCTGGAGAAAGGAATGGCTACCCTCTCCAGTATTCTTGCCTGAAGAATCCCATGGACAGAGGAGCCTGGCATGCTACAGTCCAAGGGGTCACAAAGAGTCAGACATGACTGAGCAACTTTCACTCACTCAGGGATAAGGCTAATTGCCTTGCTTAACCCTGAGAATTATGGTAAGGACTTGATAAAGGTCAGCTCAAAGGCTTATGGTAAGGGCTCAATAGTACAGGTTATATCACTTGGTAATAATTATATTATTATCTAAGCAGCCTTAATTTTTAATGTTAGGTAAAAATACATTTTTGTGAATACAAAAGTGAAATATTTTATTTCAATTAAAACCTTAGAAAAGCCAGCTAAGCATAAGAAAATAAAAATCACACATAAAATTTCTCTCTTAGATTCTCCATCTGTTATCTCTTTCTAAAAATAAAATTTTCTAGTTTTACATTATATCTAGCTCCCTTCAAAGATATAGTTGTCCATTTTTGGGGGGCGGTAAAGCAGTAAACAGCAACTTTTCATACCTCCTATGATTTCCTTAAGACAAATCTCTACGAGTGAAATTTCTGGATCATTTTCAAGGCTTCAGACTCTATGATACAACTGGCCTTCAGGATACACTGAACCCAATTCTCCTCTCTCTAGAAGTGCATACTCGTGCCCGTTTCCCTAACCCTAGCCAGCATTCTTGTTTAACACTGCCAACCTGATTGGGAGAAATGATAGCCCATTTCAGACAATCACTCTTTTTTAAAAAGTGAAATTTCAATGTTTCTAATACAGTTATTGACCATACGTATTTCTTCTGTTGGGGTACCTATCTTTTTATATCTATTAATAGGAACTCATTAAGTATTAAGGATATAACATTTTATCTGAAATTTGTGCTACACAGTTTTTCCTCCTCCAATTTGTCATTTACATTTAAGGTGCCTCTAGAGGTAGAGGTTTTAAATATTTTATGTTCAAATATATCAACTCTTTCTTTTATGGTTTATGCATTTGTTGATGTGCTTGCAATATTGTCAAGACTTTTTGATGAAGAACTTTTATAAGTTTTTGTTGAATTCATTAACTCATGCACTCAAAAATTACTTACTGGATGCTTCCTGCATGCCAGGCATTGTTCTAAGCACTGAAGCATCACTTAAAGCATAGGGCTGAACTCAGAATGAAAACATCTGTCAGAGAAGGGTTTATGAACTGAAATAAACAAAACCCCCAACACACCCCACTCTGTTCAAAGACCAACTGCACAGAATGCTTTGACGCTGAGCAGAGATGATAGTGATGCTGCCCAGAACTCTGGGTCCTGGCTCTCCGGGCATTTTGTGATGAGTAACATCTATATAGGCGTCCCTGGTGGCTCAGCGGTAAAGAATCCACCTGCAATGCCGGAGACACAGGTTCGATTTCCGGGTCTGGAAGATCTCTTGGCGAAGGAAATGGCAATCCACTCTAGTACTCTTGCCTGGGAAATCCCATGGACAGAGGAGCCCAGCCGGCAACTGTCCATGGACTTGCAAGAGTCAGACATGACTTAGTGACTAAACAACAACATCTATGTAAGCAGGATGATGCTAGGGAGATAGGTATGTGAATATTTGTGAATGAGAAGGCTTGAAATGACACCAAAGAAAGCATTTGGTCCACATCAAGGAATAATTACCTATGATATAATTTTTCATTTCATTAGTAAGTTCTTAAGGCAGATATTATCTATGCCCTAGGACTCTTTTTCAAATCCCTCTGAATCACAGAATCTCAACAAGGAAAGAACTACCCTTCCTTTGAAGGTTTTTACTGCAAAACTCCTATAAATAGCATCTCAGGATTACTGCCCATTGGCTGGACCTCATCAACTCAAGAAAAGTCACAGCAAAACTGAGTTTTGCCACCGCAAAACTGAGCAAGACTCAGACTATTTATTTGTTATGCTTTACTTCTTTTGATCTAATAATTGTTTTTGGAGGTGAAACATCATAAATCCTCAGAAAACTCACTCCCAAATTAGTGCCCTGGAGGAAATGTGAAGGACTTGAGCCCATAGTAATTGGGACATTCTAGCAAAGACGATACAGGACAGACCTCTCAGTCTGCCTTCATGGGGGATAAACAGGCTTGTCTAGGTACAGACAGAGTGTTAGGCTCTACCAGGAAAAGCCCCAAGCAGATAGCAACCCAAGAAGACCTCCCAACTTTATCTACTGGAACCAACTCATGCCTGAAATGCCATCTGTATGGCCTCATCGCCTGAATAAATGTCCCCAGGAGACTGGAAGCCACCTGAAGACAGGGACAGGCTCTACTTTTGCTCATCATAAGACCAGTCCAGCACTGAGTGAATGAGTGGATAGGAATGAAGCTTTCCACTGGTCTGTGAATTCCTGGGAGAGAGGAGCAGCACCCTACTCCTGAATTGTGTGCAATCATGGATTTTGCCATGAATAAATTGCTGTTATTTCTTTCTTATATTATGTCTTAGAATTAGCGGCCAGCCATTCACTCTTGAGAGGAGACAGCCAGCCCGAGGCCATTCAGCATATGCATGAGACACAGGCAAATATTACATGGATGGAACACGGGTGGAAAAGCAAAGGCCTTGTAAATGAGACTGATTCCTGCCTATGTTACAATCTGGTCTATACCAGCCCTGACACTAACGGTTGCTGAAAGAATCCTTCCAAAGTTGTCTTTCTCACTTAAAACACGGCTGAAGGATCACCTTCTGGAGGCCAGACGTTTGAAATCAGAGTTTTGGCAGAGTTGGTTCTTTCTAAAGGCTGGGAGGGAAAAATCTGTTCCATGCCTCCCTCCTGGGGTTTCTGGCAACCTTCGGTGTCCCTTGGCTTGTAGCTGCATCCCTCCAATTCTTACCTGAGTCTGTCCCCACACTGGCCCGTCTCCCAGTCCTCTTCACATTCTTCCTAAGTGACTCCACTGCGTTTGACCTCCTATACCTTGCTGCTCTTGTTCAGTCACATCCGACTCTTTGTGACCCATGGACTGCAGCACGCCAGGCTCCTCTGTCCTCCACTATCTCCCAGAGTTTGCTCAAACTCACATCCATTGAGTTATTTCACTCCTTTACTATAATGTATAATAAAGATATGTATTTTTATATTATACATTTATTTACTTGACAAATCAGATACAATGTTGCAGATTACAGTTACAGTGACATAAGAATTTCATTCTCACCACCCATTTAACCTTTGACATGACTGCGAGGTCCACAGGGAGCATTATTCTCAAATTTTCAGATGAGGAAACTGGAGTCCCAGCTTTCAAGCAGTGCCGTGGCCTCTAAGGTAGGAGGCAGTGGGAGTTGTAGGCAGGGGACAGGCAATCAGGGTGTACTGTCCACAGAGAATTTAAAAACAGTGAAGAATATCAGTGATGCATACCCTCTCCCCTTGGGACCCCTCTGATGCAGGACTAGAACCCAGCCTTGGAGTTTCAGCTCCAGTGCTTTTCCTTTCCCACCGTGACCCCTCAGACGTCAGGGCAAGGTGATTTTAGATGTATCTGGAGGGGCGCATCCCACACATTCAGCGCACAGTCAGGAGAAGCTATAAATCCTTTTTCAAGTGTGTGTGGAGGGTCAGCTTGGGGTCAGGAGGCATCATACTATCACTGGGAATTCTGAATTTTGGTGACAGTACTTCTCCATTCTGGGTGCAAGACATTTCTGTGTAGCCTTTGTTTTAGTTTAAAATACAAAGATTACGTGTTCCGTACTTCTTGCCAGGTAAACCTCACCCCATCCCCACTCCACTCCTTGTCTCCCAGGCCATCCTGCCACTCCTCATCTCTGCACTGATCTTCCCTCCATCCAACCAACTCATCCCTCTCTCCAATCCCATCCCTTCCACTCACCCCACACTTTCAAATCATGGGAATTATTCCAATCAATCCATGTGGCTCTCTGTTTTTGTTCCTGGTTTCACAGGGGGAAAAAAAAAGAAATCTCCAAATTTTAAGACAGAATATCAGCACAATAAAATCTACCTGCACTCACATTTTTTTTTTTTTTTAATACAAATGGCCAGTTGATTCAAAGCAGAAGTTATTTGGGGATAAACTGGGGTCCTTGCTTGAGGCCAGCATTTCTTCCCACCTTGTTGTTCAGTCACTCAGTTGTGTCTGACTCTTTCCAACCCCATGAGAATGCTAGGCTTCCCTGTCCTTCACCATCTCCTGGAGCTTGCTCAAACTCATATCCATTGAGTCAGAGATGTCATCCAACCATCTAGCCCTCTGTCGTCCCCTTCTCCTCCTGTCTTCAATTTTGCCCAGCATCAGGGTCTTTTCTAATGAATCAACTCTTTGTATCAAGTTGCCAAAATATTGGAGCTTCAGCTTCAGCATCAGTCCTTCCAATGAATATTCAGGATTTATTTCCTTTAGGAATGACAGGTTTGGTCTCCTTTCAGTCCAAAGGATGCCCAAGAGTCTTCTCCAACACTGCAGTTCAAAAGAATCAATTTTTCGGCACTCAGTCTTCTTTATGGTCCAAATCTCACATGACTACTGGAAAAACCATAGCTTTGAATAGATGGACCTTTGTCAGTAAAGTAATGTCTCTGCTTTTTAATATGTTATCTAGCTTTTCTTCCAAGGAGTAAGCGTCTTTTAATTTCATGGCTATAGTCACCATCTGCAGTGATTTTGGAGCCCAAGAAAATAAAGTCTCTCACTGTTTCCCCATCTAATTGCCATGAAGTGATGGGACTGGATGCCATGATCTTAGTTTTTTGAGTGTTGAGTTTTAAACCAGATTTTTCACTCTCCTCTTTCACTTTCATCAAGAGGCTCTTTAGTTCTTCTTCACTTTCTGCCATAAGGGTGATGTCATCTGCATATCTGAGGTTATTGATATTTCTCTCAGCAATCTTGATTCCAACTTGTGATTCATCCAGCCCAGCATTCCGTATGATGTCCTCTGCATTTAAGTTATATAAGCAGAGTGACATATACAGCCTTAACGTACTCCTTTCCCAATTTTGAATCAGTCTGTTGTTCCATGTCTGGTTCTAACTGTTGCTTCTTGACCTGCCTACAGGTTTCTCAGGAGGCAGATAAGATGGTCTGATATTCCCATCTCTTTAAGAATTTTCCACAGTTTGTTGTGATCCACAGAGTCAAAGGTTTTAGCGTAATCAATGGAGCAGAAGTAGATGTTCTCTTGAATTCTCTGGAATTCTCTTGCTTTTTCTATGACCCAACGGATGTTGGCAATTTGATCTCTGGTTCCTCTGCCTTTTCTAAATCCAGCTTGAACTTCTGGAAGTTCGGGTGCTGTTGAAGCCTAGCTATAAGGATTTTGAGCAGAGTTCTCCTTTACTCCTGAGGCGCAATGTTTATTATGACCACACAGGGGCGCTGTTGCTCTTGAAAGCCGCAATGCTTCAGCAGGCTGTCTCCAGTTAGGAAAAAAAACGCTAGGATCTGGGATTGTGAAATTGATTTTCTTTCTTTTAAATTAATAATCATTGCTGTTCTGAATAACTGCTTAATTTCTTACTTCCAGAGGTAAAGATCTGAAATCTTTTTGATGTCACTTATAGTATTTTCCAGAGGCAAATAATGAAGGCCAAGGGAAACCTTGGTTACAGTGAAAAGTCGCTTGTGAAGGTTTTTCATTAGTTTAAAAGTGTTCCTGGACTTGCTGGTTGTGTGGATTAAATTAACATGCTAATTGTGCCGGTTCAAAAGATAAAAGGGGGAGAAAATGAGTGGGCCGGAAAGAAAAGTTGTAGATTTATTAAGGGACAGTGGGAGGGGAAGCCAAGTGAACTAAAGCACACAGGAACTAAATGGTACACCGGGCCTCGTAAATTATGCAACCGTGATGACTGGTTATTAAAGAAGTGTAATTAAGCCAGTGGTTTTGGTGGCTCAGAGGCCCAGCTTATTCAGAGGGTCTGCAGCACACCTCGAGTCCTCAAATCCTCAGTTTCTCCCAGGATACGTGGTGCTGGTCCTCATCTGCAGTGCTGGGCAGTATTTGGCTAAGACTATCTCCAAACACAGGCCAGGTAACTGGAGACCCTCCGAGAAAACAGGTTATTAGAAAGTGAAGCTTCTCTGGCCTTGTGAAGTCCTGGTTACCCACATGTTTGCACTGGGTGAAGAATACAAAGAAAATCTGGGGCAAGCTCTGGATCAGAGACTTGAGTTCTGCCACTAAGTAATGACTGCATTGTTCCAGGCGTTTGGCCAAGGCTTGGGCCCATCATCTGTACACGGAGGCATTTGGCTGACTTCTGCATCTCTTCTGATTCTCACCAGACCCCCTCCTCCTCCCACCTGGCCTCACCCTTGTGTTGAAGATAATGACAGAAGTGACTTTCCATGGACACTGTGAGGATAAAACCAGCAAGTACTTGTAATGCACTTGAAAAAGTGCCCCATGGAAAGCAAGCTGTCAATAAATGCTAGCTTTGAATAGTATCTCTATTATTACTAATTATAAATACAGACACCCTAGGACTTCTTGCCAATTAGCAGTATCTCTCTTTCACAGTAAGGAAAAGAATGCTTGTGTTTATCCCTATGCAGGCTCATCTCTCCGGCCAGCTCCAGTGGCATCCACTGCAGTGGATGGGAAATGCAACCCCAGCAACTCACTCCCTGGGTGGGCTCCAGCTTCTCGTCTTCAGAGAAAACCTCTCTTTGGCAAAAGCATGGAAAACAGATTAACTCACCATCATTCCAGCCTGCCACCTCCCATTTGCTAAATTGCACAATTTGATAATAGCGAGGGTCCCTCCCCCCCACTGCCTGCCCCCTCCCAGGCCAAGCTGAGGCGCCAATCTGGGTGCTTATCTATGTGGAGTTGTGGCTGTCATTCATCCGACCACTTGTGACAGGCATCCTCTCAGCAGGTTTGGGCTTTTATCTGCTGAGGTTCAAGGACAGAAGAAGACGGTGACAGGGATGAAGAGAGGTGAGGAAGAACAGCAATCCGGCAGAATAAGTGTGCGTCCGGTTGTCTTCTGAGAAGGGAGGTCTGCAGGTCCTCTCAGCTGTGTGTGCCTTCCTGTCCCTGAACCTGCTCAGTCTGCATCCTGGCTGCACTATTATTATAGAAAAAAATAAAAATAAAAACCATTTTCTTATCTTTCTCTTGTTGTTCTTCAGTCGCCAAGTCGTGTCCGACTCTTTGCAACCCCGTGAACTGCAGTGCACCAGCCTTCCCTGTTCTGCACTGTCTCCATTTGCTCAAACTCATGTCCACTGAGTCAGTGATGCCATCCAACCATCTTATCCTCTGTCACCCCCTTCTCCTCCTGCCCTCAATCTTTCTCAGCATCAGGGTCTTTTCTAATGAGTCAGCTCTTTGTATCAGGTAGCCAAAGTATTGGAGTTTTAGCTTCAGCATCAGTCCTTCCAATTCAGGGTTGATTTCCTTTAGGATGGACTGGTTTGATCTCCTTGCTGTCGAAGGAACTCTCAAGAATCTTCTCTAGCACCACAGTTCAAAAGCATCAATTCTTCAGCACTCAACCTTTTTAAGGTTCAACTCTCACATCTGTACATGACTACTGGCAAAACCATAGCTTTGACTAGACTGACCTTTACCGGCAAAGTGATGTCTCTGCTTTTTAATACGCTATCTAGGTTTGTCATAGCTCTTCTTCCAAAAGATATCTTTCTGATCCTGCTCTAATTTCCTTCTCCCCTTCTTCCCAATTCAATTTCCTGACAAAGAAGTTTCTTTTCAGTTTAGACACTGGCACTAAACAGTTTTGAGTGCTGTTAGAAGAGGTGATGTCTGTCCCCTGGATGACTCCCACACTGCCTGGATCCAGTAAAAGGGCTTCTGCAGGGATGTTGGGGCTGAGTGTGGGGGCATGGAGGGAAGGAGGGAGATCACTGAAGCAGGGGCAGCCTCCAAGCTCCTGCACCTCCTCCTGGCTACCCCAGAACCACCACCACGTTCAATTGAAAGCACAGCCTTAGATCTGCTGATCAAAAACCCAAGTAAATCAGGATGTAAAGGTATGCAGTCCATTTGCTTCTCATTACTGGTGTGGAGATTGAGGTCCAAAGAGGTGAGGATTAGTAACAGCATCAGTGCAGCTCCACTGATGTGCCAGGCACCATTCCACGTGCTTTACACAGACAACCCACTTAAGCTTCATAACAACCCCTGTGAGGTTGTGTATGTGTATTTCATGTATATTTCATGGGCGAGGAAATTGCAGTACAGATTTGCTAAGTCACTGGTCCAAGTTTGTCTGGCTAATGAGTGGCAGCACTAGGACTTGAACCCAGAACCAGTTCCACAGTTCATACTTTCCACTGAGTGATCCTGTCTCCCCAGGAGTGATTTATTTGTAGCAGCAGTGTTAATAGTGCGCCAGAGCATCTAGAAGTCTCCAAATTCAGACTCCCTATAGATTGAAAACAAGCAAATAAACCTGAGATCTTCAGCCTGACTTTCTGCCCCTTCCTAACCTAATGCCAAATTGTCTTTCCAGGCATGACTGCTGCCTTCTCCCAAATGCACTGAAGCTTGGTCAGCTGTTGGCTGAAGGAGGGAGTGGATATGAATAAATAAGTAGAGGAACTGAAGGACTGAACCCTCCCAGGCTTACCAGTTGGGAGGTCTTTCCATGAATTGGAAAAAAATTATTTAATAATGTCATAATCAATATCTCAATAGATCTTTGCAGTTTCTTCAGAGCCTGGTGCTTATCACACAGTTCAGTTGGCAGGGAGCATTCCTGAAACCAGGACACTGGCTGCTGCAATCCATTTCTTCCCTTTATGCAGATGGCACAATCAGCATGCAATACTGATCCATGCCTGAAGGGTTAAGTTCTTTTGCCTGCTCATAAGCAGCAGCAAAGATGCAAATATGGGCACAATAAAGGACAGAAATGGTATGGGCCTAACAGAAGCAGAATATACTAAGAAGACGTGGCAAGAATACACATAAGAACTATATAGAAAAGATCTTCATGACCCAGATAACCACGATGATGTGGTCACTCACCTAGAGCCAGACATCCTGGAATGTGAAGTCAAGTGGGCCTTAAGAAGCATCACTATGAACAAAGCTAGTGGAGACGAAGGAATTCCAGTTGAGCTATTTCAAATCCTAAAAGACGATGCTGTGAAAGTGCTGCACTCAATATGCCAGCAAATCTGGAAAACTCAGCAGTGGCCACAGGACTGGAAAAGGTCAGTTTTCATTCCAATCCCAATGAGAGTCAATGCCAAACAATGTTCAAACTATCACACAATTGCACTCATCTCACACGCTAGTAAAGTAATGCTCAAAATCGTCCAAGCCAGGCTTCAACAGTGTGTGAACCATGAACTTCCAGATGTTCAAGCTGGACTTAGAAAAGGCAGAGGAACCAGAGCTCAAATTGCCAAATCCATTGGGTCATTGAAAAAGCAAGAGAGTTCCAGAAAAACATCTACTTCTGCTTTATTAACTACACCAAAGCCTTTGACTCTGTGGATCACAACAAACTGTGGAAAATTCTGAAAGAGATGGGAATACCAGACACCTGACCTGCCTCCTGAGAAATCTGTATGCAGGTCAGGAAGAAACAGTTAGAACTGGACATGGAACAACAGACTGGCTCCAAATCGGGAAAGGAGTACATCTAGGCTGTATATTGTCACCCTGCTTATTTAACTTATATTCAGAGTACATACGAAATGTTGGACTGGATGACGCACAAGCTGGAATCAAGATTACCAGGAGAAATATCAAAAACCTTAGATATGTAGATGATACCACCCTTATGGCAGAAAACAAAGAACTAAAGAGCCTCTTGATGAAAGTGAAAGAGGAGAGTAAAAAAGTTGGCTTAAAACTTAACATTCAGAAAACTAAGATCATCGCATCTGGTCTCATCACTTCATGGCAAATAGATGGGGAAACAATGGAAATAGTGACAGACTTTATTTTGGGGGGCTCCAAAATCACTGCAGATGGTGACTGTAGCCATGAAATTAAAAGACGCTTGCTTCTTGGAAGAAAAACTATGACCAACCTTGACAGCATATTAAAAAGCACAGACATTACTTTGCCAACGAAGGTCCACCTAGTTAAAGCTATGGTTTTTCCAGTAGTCATGTATAGATGTGAGAGTTGGACTATAAAGGGAGATGAGCGCCAAAGAATTGATGCTTTTGAACTGTGGTGTTGGAGGAGACTCTTGAGAGTCCCTTGGACTACAAGGATATCCAACCAATCCATCCTAAAGGAGATCAGTCCTGAATATTCCTTAGAAGGACTGATGTTGAAGCTGAAGCCCCACTACTTTGACCACCTGATGCAAAGAACTGACTCACTGGAAAAGACCCTGATGCTGGGAAAGACTGAAGGCAGGAGGAGAAGGGGACAAAAGAGGATGAGATGGTTGGATGGCATCACCAACTCAATGGACATGAGTTTGGGTAAGCTCCGGGAGCTGGTGATGGACAGGGATGCCTGGCATGCTGTAGTTCATGGGGTCACAAAGAGTCAGACACCACTGAGTGACTGAAATGACTGAACTGAGCATGGCCCTGCCCATCTGAACAAGACCCAGTTTCCCCCTCAGACAGTCTCTCCCATCAGGAAGCTTCCACAGCCTCTTGTCCTTATCAATCAGAGGGGCAGAGAGAATGAAAACCACAATCACAGAAAACTAATCAAACTGATCACATGGACCACTGCCTCAGCTAACTCAATGAAACTATGAGTCATGCCATGTAGGCCCACCCAAGACGGATGGGTCACAGTGGAGAGGTCTGACAAAACATGGTCCACTAGAGAAGGGAATGGCAAACCACTTCAGTATTCTTGCCTTGAGAACCCTGAACAGCATGAAAAGGCAAAAAGATAGGACACTGAAAGATGAACTCCCCAGGTTGGTTCGTGTCCTATATGCTACAGAGAACAGTGGAGAAAGAAGTAACTCCAGAAAGAATGAAGAGATGGAGCCAAAGCAAAAACAACACTGGTGACAGAAGCAAAGTCCGATGCTGTAAAGAGCAATATTGCACAGGAACCTGGAATGTTAGGTCCATGAATCAAGGCAAATTGGAAGTGGTCAAACAGGAGATGGCAAGAGTGAACATCGACACTTTAGGAGTCAGTGAACTAAAATTGACAGGAATGGGTGAATTTAACTCAGATGACCATTTTATCTACTACTGTGGGCAAGAATCCCTTAGAAGAAATGGAGTAGCCCTTATAGTCAATAAAAGAGTCTGAAATGCAGTACTTGGATGCAATCTCAAAAACAACAGAATGATCTCTGTTGTTTCCAAGACAAACCATTCAATATCACAGTAATCCAAGTCTATGCCCCAAAGAGTAACGCTGAAGAAGCTAAAGTTGAATGGTTCTATGAAGACCTACAAGATCTTCTAGAACTAACACCAAAAAAAAAGGATGTCCTTTTCATTATAGGGGACTGGAATGCAAAAGTAAGAAGTCAAGAGATACCTGGAGTAACAGGAAAACTTGGCCTTGAAGTACAGAATGAAGCTGGGCAAAGGCTAATAGAGTTTTGCTAAGAGAATGCACTGGTCATAGCAAACACCCTCTTCCAACGACACAAGCGAAGACTCTACACATGGACATCACCAAATAGTCAATACTGAAATCAGATTCCGTTCAAGGTTTCTCAAAACCAAGTCATGAATCTAGAGTTCTCCTGGTGCGCCAGCACTGATTTTTACATTTCTCCTTAATTTTTATTCAATAAAATAAATTATTGATAAATTGACACTTTTCATCTACATAAATATTTTAAAATTATTGGATAGTAAAAAGATTAAGCAAAGATAAAAAAGGAACTGATGACCTGGGAGAACACATATCTAACATAAATTGTGGAGAAAGCGAAAAAGTGAAAGTGAAAATCGCTCAGTCATGTCCGACTCTGTGCGACCCCATGAACTTTACAGTCCATGGAATTCTCCAGGCCAGAATACTAATCAGCCCTTTTTCCATGATTTGGGGCTTCCCTAACAGCTCCGTTGGTAAAGAATCCGTCTGCAATTCAGGAGATTCCCGGTTCGATTTCTGGGTCAGGAAGATTCACTGGAGAAGGGATAGGCTACCCACTCCAATATTCTTGGGTTTCCCTTGTGGCTCAGCTGGTAAAGAATCTGCCTGCAATGCGGGAGACCTGAGTTCAATCCCTGGGTTGGGAAGATCCCCTGGAGAAGGGAAAGGCTACCCACTCCAGTATTCTGGCCTGAAGAATTCCATGGACTGTAAAGTCTATAGGGTCACAAGAAAGGGCTGATTATTTTATTTTTATGGGAGCATAGTTAATTTACAATACTCTGGCACTGATTTACATGAGATTTATTTCAATGTTACAAACACTATACTAGGATTAAACTTTTTATGTTTTTAGCTCTTATACAAATGTACAACAAATGAATGCAGAACTAAACACAGAGATGCAGATGGAAAGAAAGTGAAAGTGTTAGTTGCTCAGTTGTGTCTAGCTCTTCCTGATCCCATAGACAGTAGCCTGCCAGGCTCCTCTGTCCATGAGATTCTCCAGGCAACAATACTGGAGTGTGGTTGCCATCCCCTTCTCCAGGGGATCTTTCTGACCCAGGGATCAAACCTGGGTCTTCTGCACTGCAGGCAGATTCTTTACCATCTGAGCTACCAGGAAATCCCTAAATGGGTAAAATTCAAATTAAGAATTTATTCTCATGAGGGATCCTGCTTTTCTGACACTAAATTGCCACCGTTGTGCTTCAAAGGCCTAACTACATCCACCTGCCATCTTTGTAGAACATAAATGACAGTGGCAAAAAGAATTTGTGCATTTCATTTTTGTTAACTTCAATTCTTAGACTCTGAACAAGATGGACCCCCTCACTGGAGTCTGTATTATTATTCCTGTTATTATTTTAAAATAATGTACTAGTTTTTTTTTTTAATGGAACCCATCCAAGTGTGCCCTGAAACACATATTTAAAAACTTTGTTTCACAAATTTGTGGTTACCAAGGGGGATTAACAGATACACACTACTATATATAAAATAGGTAAACAACAAGGACCTACTGTATAGCACAGGAAACTACACTATATGCAATATCTTATAATAACCTATAATGGAAAGGAATCTGAAAAAGCATATTTTTATATATATAATGTTGTTATTGTTCAGTCGCTGAGTTGTATCCGACTCTTTGTGACCTCATGGACTGCAGCATGCCAGGCTCCTCTGTCTTCCACTATCTCCTAGAGTTTGCTGAAATTCATGTCCATTGAGTCAGTGATGGTATATAACCATCTCATCCTCTGTTGCCCCCTCTCCTCCTGCCCTCAATCTTTCCCAGCATCAGGGTCTTTTCCAACAAGTCAGCTCTTCACATCAGGTGACCAAAGTATTGGAGCTTTAGCTTCAGCATCAGTCCTTCCAATGGATATCCTGGGTTGATTTCCTTTAGGATGGACTGATTTGACTCTTTGCTGTCGAAGGAACCCTCAAGAATCTTCTCCAGCACCACAGTTCAAAAGCATCAATTCTTTGGCAGGCACTCAGCCTTCTTTATGGCCCAACTCTCACATCTGTACATGACTACTGGAAAAATCATAGCTTTGATTATATGGATTTTTGTTGGCAAAGTGAAGTCTTTGCTTTTTAATATGCTGTCTAGGTTTGTCAAAGTTTTCCTTCCAAAGAGCAATTTCATGGTTGCAGTCACTGTCTGCAGTGATATATAGCTATGTATATAAATCTGAATCACTTTCTTGTGTACTTGAAACTGAAACTGTACCTTAACTATACTGTACCTTGTGTACTTGAAACTACACTGTACCTTAACTATACTTCAACTGAAAAAAACAAACAAACTTGGTTTAACCAAAGTAAGAGTCATTTTGTATTTGTTGCTAAGATGGTACATACCTAGATGGAACCCAGAAAAGATGCCTGCCAGCAAGGTTAACTAGGGATGATGTCACAGGACACACTCCCGGTCACGACTCAATTTCTGCATCATTTTTATCCTTCCATATTACTGTGAAACTTCTGTTTGCTCAACTTGCCATGACTTCATTTAGCAGAAATGTACCAGTTACCTAATCTTCCCTTTTCTGTCCTTTATCATTAGACTGGGACACTTGAAGTTGTATATGACTGTGATGTGCTATGTCATTTCCATGACGTTAAATCAACCTATCAACTGCTCTAAGAAACAAAACTCCCAGTCTATAAAAATGTCATTCAAATGTACACATCATGGCAAAAGAGAAGTTTCACTTCTGCACCTGGTGATAGATTCCAATACAGTACAAAGTGAGTACAAGATGGATGCTGTCAACCAAATGACAGCCAGATATGCCTTGCAAATATTTAAAGTTAAATGATGTCATTTTAGATGATGTGTAAGTTACCTGCAGGACTGAGAATACAGATACTGAAATCCCTCAGCAGTACTGAGTTGTTTAGGTGGTATTAGCTAATATGTGTATATATATACATATATATACACACACACACATATAGGTAATATATATGTGTTATATATA
Organism: Cervus elaphus; assembly: GCF_910594005.1. NCBI lineage: Eukaryota > Metazoa > Chordata > Mammalia > Artiodactyla > Cervidae > Cervus > Cervus elaphus. Next base: position 18,727,483 of record NC_057826.1, read on the forward strand.
TGTTATATATAGATATGTATGTATATTATAGATAGATGGATAGTGTTAGTTGCTCAGTCATGTCTGACTCTTTGTGAGCCCATGGACTGTAGCCTGCCAGGCTCCTCTGTCCACAGGGATTCTCCAGGCAAGAATACTGGAGTGGGTTGCTATTTCCTTTTATATATGCATATACAACTTCCCTGGTAGCTCAGCTGGTAAAGAACCCATCTGCAATGCAAGAGACCCCAGTTTGATTCCTGGATTGGTAAGATCCCCTGAAGAAAGGATAGGCTACCAATTCTAGTATTCTTGGGCTTTCCTGGTGGCTCAGCTGGTAAAGAATCCACCTGCAATTCAGGAGACCTGAGTTTGATCCCTGGGTTGGGAAGATACCCTGGAGGAGGGTATGGCAAGCCATTCCAGTATTCTTGCCTGGAGAATCCCATGGACAGAGGAGCCTGATGGGCTGCAGTCCATGGGGTCGTAAAGAGTTGGACACTACCAAGCAACTAAGGACATACATATGTATACATATATACTTATCATGGTGGCTCAGATGGTAAAGAATGCCTGTAGTGTAGGAGATCCGGGTTCAACCCCTTGGTCAGGAAGATCCTCTAGGGAAGGGCATGGCAACCACTCCAGTATTCTTCTCTGGAGAATTCCATGGACAGAGGAGCCTGGTGGGCTACAGTCCATGGGGTCGCAAAGAGTCGGACACAACCGAGTGACTAACACACACCCACATATACTTATCATAAACATTGAAAAGATCATCAAAAGAATTGAAAGCAATTGTTATAAAAAATAAAACCACAATATTAAAAAAAATCAGTAAAATTTGCAAATCCTGAAGTCATCTGGGAGCCAGCAAGGGTGGGGGTGGGGATGGTGGTGGTGGTTGTCTGTAGATCTTAGTATAAATAGTCTGGATTCAATCCAGAAATGCTTAGTGCAAGTCTGTCTTCATGATGGAATCACAAAAAAAGAACTCTCAACATCTCCTTTAAAAGATTATTAGTGGATTAATTATATGAATTGGTTTATTAAAACTTGATCTAAATACAACATTTTGGGGAGCATATCTTTTGCATTGAAAGCTCCTTCTCTCCAAAGACGTAGAGAGGAGGACTGGCTGATTTCAGTAAGCAGAGCAACCCCTGTAGTTTAATTAGTTGCCTCTACTGTTTCAAGTCTGGGCCCCCCTTTCCAACACTGGTCACCTCCAGTGAACATAGACTGCAACAAATACTACATAAGCGTGGAGCAGAAGTTAATAAAATGACAAGGGCAGCGGTGTTCTTCATCTCTTGAGAGGTTGTGAGATGGTCCTTTCTCTTGAGCTTCAACTGCTGAGGGAGTCTTAATGTCATTGCATTGGAAAGGTCATGGCATCTCATCTGTGTTTCCACACACAGTCAGCTTCTAAAAGGAAGCAGTGCTTCTTGACATAGGAGACTTTAAAAGGAGGCTGTTCCAGGTCACTGCCTGTAAGAACACTAGTGTGCAGGGGTGAAAGTGATAGCTGAGCAATTCAGCAGTCGGCGCAGGAGCGGAAAACAGCACGCCAGACGTCCTGGAGGCTTTCCATAGACAGTACCCAGTACAGACTCATTGCTGAAAGACGGTTCCTTGCACACGTGCATAAGCAAAGACGAAGAGAGTCTCTCTCTCTCTCTCTCACACACACACAGGCAATCTAGCACAGGTGGCGTGGGGTGGTGCTGCATGGGACACACAGGAGAGGACTCAGCTCATTCCAGAAATATCAATGCTGTGCCAGTGAGTTAAAGGTGGTCAGCAGTCTTGAAGAAAGGAAGACCTTGAGACTTGGTATTAGAATCTACAATACAATATGACATGATAACTTACAAATCAACTTTAGTTGATAATTAACAGTATATAACAATGTCAGGGTAACAGAAGAAACCTTCATACAATTTTCATCATCAAAAGTGACCTCAGTCATTCTCATGAGTTATTTTCATAAAGTCCGAGTTCATGATGCCTGTAGATATCTGAACAACATGGACAAACCCAACTATGAAATCAACACTGGAGGCCCATGTTGGGCAAATCCCAGGTGGTGGCTGCTCCCAGTTCACCTGTAACCAACAAGACACCTTCTTGTGTAGTTGGCTGTAGTCTTGGCCCCAAAATACTCAGGTAAAGATACTCATATAGTTGCACCTCAACTACAAGGAAAGCACAGACGTGTCAGACACAAAGAAAACACAAACTAGAACCTGTCACTACAGATGGTGCTTCTTCTATCTTTGGGATAAATCTGATAGCCGGTGATAGAAAATAGCCCCAGCCTATAAAGTGAAAGTCGCTCAGCCATGTCCGATTCTTTGCAATTATACAGTCCATGGAATTCTCCAGGTCAGAATACTGGAATGGGTAGCCTTTCACTTCTCCAGGGGATCTTCCCAACCCAGGGATTGAACCCAGGTCTCCCATATTGCGGGCAGATTCTTTACCAACTGAGCTATCAGGGAAGCCCCCAGTCTATATGTTGCTCATGAATGATCACCAGTGTCTGTGTTCTTCCAGTCCCTGGTCACCTACACCCTCACAGCACCTCCACTGTCTCCGTTTTCACAAGAAAAACTCAGATGGGCACAATAAAGTGCTTGGCTGATGCTCTGCTAAGTAGCATTTTCTTTTGCAGTCAAGAGCCTTTTCCCTACACCTTGGATACATTTATTTATGGCTTCCCAGGTGGCTCAGCAGTAAAGAATCTGCCTGCCAATGCAGGGGATGCAGGAGACACAGGCTTGATCCCTGGGTTGGGAAGATCCCCTGGAGAAGGAAATGGCAACCCACTCCACTATTCTTGTCTGGGAAATCCCAAGGACAGAGGAGGCTGGTGGGCTACAATCCATAGGGTCGCAAAGACTCGGACAGGACTGAGCTTTCCAGAACCGGATACATTTAAACTCTACCCCTAACCCATTCCCTCTCCCATTTATTGACCCTGGACATATATATCCTCAGCAACCCAAGGACACATGAAAAAGAGAGGGCCATGCTATAGAAAAAGATAGCAGCCCTGAAAAACAGAATGACATTCTGATTTTGGAAAGGTTACAAGGAAGGGACCATAGCCAGAAGTGAAAGCTGATTACATTTAAGGAAGAATTAATAGAAAATTAAACCCCATCACTGAAGGATGTCCCTGGCAGTGATTCCTTCAGCTGAGGGTTGCAGGCAGGCAAGGAGACCCAATGTCAGTAGTAAGGTTGTGCTTCCCCCAAACCCTAGTCACTGGGAGCTTCAGTGAGTTCACCTGGGCTGACATGAGGTTGCAGGGATCAGAGGTGGCCACTTTGATGGTAGAAAGCGAAGAGGAACTAAAGAACCTCTTGATGAGGGTGAAAGAAGAGAGTGAAAAAGCTGGCTTGAAACTCAACATTCTAAAAACTAAGCTCATGGTATCCAGTCCCATTAACTTTATGGCAAATAGATGGGAAAAAAGTGGAAACAGCGACAGATTTTATTTTATTTTTGAGAAATCACTGCGCATGATGATTGCAGCCATGAAATTAAAAGATGCTTGTTCCTTGGAAGAAAAGCTGTGACAAGCCTAGACAGCATATTAAAAAGCAGAGACATTACTTTGCCAACAAAGGTTCATATAGTCAGAGCTTTGGCTTTTCCAGCGGTCATGTATGGACCATAAAGAAGACTGCGCATGGAAGAATTGATGCTTTCGAATTGAGGTGCTGGAGAAGACTCTTGAGAGTCCCCTGAACAGCAAGGAGATCAAACCAGTCAATCGTAAAGAAAATCAACCGTGAATACTCATTGGAAGAACTGATGTTGAAGCTGAAACTCCAATACTTTGGCCACCTGATGCAAAGAGCTGACTCATTAGAAAAGACCCTGATGTTGGGAAGGATTGAGGACAGGAGGAGAAGGGGGCATCAGAGGATGAGACGGCTGGATGGCATCACCGACTCAATGTACATGAGCTTGAGCAAATTCCAGAAGATAGTAAAGGACAGGGAAGCTTGGGGTGCTGCAGTTCATGGAGTCACAAAGAGGCGGACAAGACTTAGCTATTGAACAACAACAACCATTTCTACATATTCACATCTGTATAAATACATACATAAATATAGTCTATGTCACTGTGTGTGAGCTATCAACAGACAACCATCCAAGTTGGATGGCATTGGTTTTTCCAAGAGGGAAGCTAAGACTTGGGTGTCTGGCCAAGGTGAAACAGTCTTTGGTGGAGCCAGATCCTGAACCCAGTTCTCCTAAAAGTGAATTCTTTTGTCTTTGCCTTGTTAAAGTTCTTTCAGGAGTTTAAATAGCTAAACAAACATAAGGGATTATTATTATTATTTAGTAGTCATTTTGGGTCAGTTTGCCATCTATCCTTCTAAGAGTAGACTGACTAGTCATTTTTGGGGGAAAAGGAAGGGTGAAAATAACACAAGAAGGGTCTCTTCCCTCTCTTTTCCATGCTACCTTCCACTCCCCCTGAGGACTCAGAGGCTCATGAACAAGTGGACTGGAAGGCAGCCAAGACCTTGCAGGGATAAATTATAGCCTTATGACAGGTGTCACCCAGCCCTCTCTCCATGCTCACTGTAGTGACGCCATCTCAAAGAGCCGCTGATTCCATTTTGAAACATTTCTCATTGTCAAGGATTTTCCTTTCACTTTCATTTTAAATATCTTAAAATCTATTTCTCTGCAACTTCATCTCATGAGGGTTCAACTTCTTGTGAATCCCCTTCAGCTTTTCTCTACTCTGGGGTCCCCAGGTTCTTTCAATGGTCTTCACGTTGACAGCTTTTCCAGCCTCATCACTCTGCTGGTCACTCTCCCAGTGAGACGTCGAGCTTTGTCACTGTTCTCTGAAAATGAATTCATTGCCATTTAGACAGCACCTCTGAGGCACTCTTGCTTTGTCAGAATACAAGAGGACTGTCACTTTTCTTAATTTAGACACTATTTTCCCACCTGTGGCAGCAATCGCAGCGGCAGCCTTGTCACTCTTTCAGCCTTCAGTCTGGCTCATCTTCAGCATATGATAGATAAAGTAGCTCTATAAACCATTAAGTTCCATTACATAACATTTCATTTAATGTGATCTATCAGTTGAGATCTTTTAAAATTTTGTCATTTGGCCTATTTGTCATGCTTGTCCTATGGGACCACACAGAGAGAGAGAGAGAGGGTCCTGAGGCAGGTAAGGCTGCTAGAAGCATCTCGGCATTCGTGGTGACTGTTCACACAGCATCCTGGTTAGTATCAGAGGGAGGGGCCACAGGGGTTTCCCTGAGGGGTGTAGAGCTATTTGTAGGAGCTAGAATCTGGAGCTCAGAGGCAGTGCTAGTCCAACCAAGAAGGGTCATTCTGGCTCTGATTCCATCCAATGCATATCAGACAAACTTCATCAAACACCTCCTCTCAAGCTTCAGGCAGTAATTTTCCATCCACCCAGGACTTTCACCCCTCCTATACCCTGAGTCATCTTAAGGGAGTTGCTCAGAATTGCTTTTCATTTCTTGCTTTGAATCAGTTATAACTGTGATATGTGTATATATGTCCTTTACAAAAGCATGAACTGCATGTGAGTCAGAGAGCGGATCCTGCGCCCTCTCTTCTCTATGCTATGAACGCATCACTACTAAAAAATATTCATTGTGTATTCCTTTTATCCAGGGGTACGCTCTGCTTTACTGTCCAGCAGCATTTCTCCAGCAATGTTCCCAAACAACTGAGAGAGGAGCCATCAAATATCTTCCTGAAGCTAAGATATTTGAGAGACTCCTTTCCATTTCAATAACTTTGTTAAAACCCAATAATACACGACTCTAAAAATTGAACATAACTTTTTTCAGCACTCAGATAAAAATTCACAGAGGCCCACCAACTGAGCAGGTTTGAAATAGGTTAAGTGTTGGTTTACTTTCCTGATCATTTTGGTTTCGCTTTGCCTTCAGTCTTGTTCCTTTCTTTCCAGCCAGATCATGGTCTCTGACAGAAAAGATAAACACGAAGTAGACACTGAATTCGTCTGCTTTCTTATTATCAGGTACTGTAACAACTCCATCTCTTTAGGTAGTATGTAACCCTGTCCCTTGTTTGTCCTTTATGCTGAATATCTTCAGCTTGTCTCAGAGTCACCTCCTTTCTCCACCCTGCTCTGAGCCTAGAGAGGTTATCCTGGATGGGGAGCATTAATGGGTCCCCTTGCCCTCTGGTTTCTGGGTAGTTTCAGCCAAAGGGAGGTAGCACAGAGGGAGGTGGGGAGTGCAAAGATGGTGGGGTCAGCACACTCCCTGCCTGATTCCATGGTTTGGCTGGGGTCTACCACTGAGAGCTACTGCTTCTGTCTTGAGTCCCTTCTCAAACAATTACTCTCAACAGGGTCCAACTCCTTATCATGTTATTTTTTCTAAACTCTTTCCATACTTTTAAAAAAGCTTTTCTTTAAAATATCCTTGAATATCATCAGTGAGCCTTTGCTTCCTCTGAGACCCTCATTCATCCTTCTTGTCACTCCAAGTAATGTCTCTTTCTGCTGTCATTTTTTGACCTTGGGAGAGTTCACAAGACTCCAACCTTTCTTAGCATTTAGTCTATCTGAATATCATTCTTTCAGCATTGGACATGTTTATTTCTTTACCTTCCTTGCTTTGTTGAATGTATCCTTCTAACATTTGGGCTCTTCAGAGGGTTTCCTATATAGCTGTGTGATTTATTTGGATATTTTTCCTTTTCTTTCTCATTCAAATCATTTGGAAATCCCAAACTGTCACAGAATCTCCAGGTGGGAAAGGTCCTTGGAGGTCACCTAGTCAATCTCTTCTCATTCTACATCCTCTCATGTGGCAACATCTCACACACATAAACTCATTTGTGATTTTGTTCTTTATTTCTAGTAACAACATAGCTGTGATACCCTCCGCAAATGATGGAGTGGGTTGCATTAATGAGTCTTGTGAACCTTGCCAGTTATCAAAGATTTTCCCATCTGCTTTGGAGCTCTTCAGGAGAACAAGCCAGGGCTGGGAAAGCTTACAAGAGATGGAATATAAATTATTCTTTAGGAGTTGATCCAACAAGAAGCAGACAAGGAAAATTTAGTTAAATATCTTTCTATTCCCTACTCCAGGAAGCATAGGATGGTTAGATTTTATATCAGGCATTTGTATTCACAATGGTATTTTAAAGAATTAGATTTTGGGTAAAAACAAGGCAGCCAAAACTGATCATAATTTTTCTCTAATTTAATGATACTTAATAAGCTGAATAATAACAACATCAAGAATAGTGAAAACCAGTCAAAATTTTTATCAGCAGCAACCAAAAACGGAAAGGGTCATAGTACAAGGCCACCTGCTTCCAAACTGGCAATTAGGGCAGTTCTGCAGAGAAGCGGTGGAGAAAGACCCAGCCCACAACTGCCACCGCCAGCCCAGTTTTGTGCCTTAAAAATAAATGAAAAAAAAAAAAAAAACCTGGGAGTTAGCACGATGGGGAAACATTCCCTGTGAATCTGGAGAGAAGAGGACTCCCTTCCAAAAAAGCAGAAGAGGAGAGGTATGTGTGAGGAATGAATGTAAGAAGGCACACAAAGGATGGGGCTGACTTTCCAGGATGAAAGTGAATTTATAGCATCATCCCACTTTCATAAATGTGTTTTTAGCTATCTGTCTAGTCTGCCAGACTTCCACCTATATACAAGCACCAAATGAACTTGAATATAGAAACAATATAGTCCCAGTCATGGGATTTACGGCTAGCGAACAGAATCTGTACAATGTCAAAATTGCAATTTATTTTTTCCTCTCAATGAAAATGCAAGGATCATGATGGGTGAGAATTTTGTCTGTTCTGTCTACAGCTTATAGCTATTGGCCCAGAACCTTGAGAGGGACTTGCACAAAGCAGACCCTCAGTGAACACGTGTTGAATGAAAAAAATGAGAACTACTACAAAAATTGGGAGGAGGGGGTTAGAGAAGTGGGAAAAAACTAATATCCTTCCATAGCATGGGGTTAATTGATACTATATAAAACCGAACCATGTAGTTAAGAAAAAGTTTATGACCACAATGACTTTTAATAATTTTTGTTAAGGCATCTTTAGGGAAACAACATATTAGGTAGCAAAGAAACATTTAAATGAGTTTCAGAATCCTTCCAGTGTTACTTCATTTTCCTTTACTTCTGTACATAAGTAAAATCGATCTGAATATATATATATATATAGACACACACACACATTTAAATATATATATATAAAGTATATATATAATATATATATATATACACACTTAAATTTTTAAAAGCCCTGAGCATATGATCCCAGTTTTGTAGTTTGTCTAGGTAGCCAGCCAGCAAGTTGCTCTCTGTGTATATGTGTGTGTACTCTCTCTCCCTCTCTTTGAAAGAGTCTAAACTGATGTTTATCTAATGTTCAATACTGCTGTTTTTGGGTGGTGAGATTTGGAAGATTACTTCTTACTTTGCACTTTTCTGAAACTGCTGAAATCTTTAGAAGGAGTATGTATGGTTTTTATACAAACAATACTGCAATTTTTATTTAGTTAAAAAAATAAGATGACAGGAAAAGTAGATACTGGTATATCATGTTACTGCCACAGAATGAAAATGTCCAAAAATTTGGTTTTGTGTCTTTTAAAAGAAATAATTAATGATAATTATGAGGAAGGAATGTAAGTTAAATGTTGCTTTGCTAGTTCACAAAAGTGTTCTTAATCTGATTCACCATTCCTACTGTCCTTTTTGAAGCAGGCTGGCTCACAGGCTCTGAGGTCTATCTTAGACTGAGCATGTGGCCATAAACTAGTTACGATGGTTCCATTTTTAGGAGACCTTATTATTGGCTATTAAGGCTCTCCAGTAATTTATATAATCATTGCAGAATGCATTCCACTGAACAATATGTTCCTAGACTTGTCTCTTTTCCTTTCTCTTCTCATGCTATGGACAAAGTAAATGAATAACCTGGGTCTGTCTGGAAGTATTAGGATCACTGGGTCACACGTGTTTGTCTACATGTTTTAGGAGTTTGAATGAATATACACTTAGATGCTCAGTTGTGTCCAATTCTTTGCAACCCCATGGACTGTAGCCCACCAGGCTCCTCTGTCCATGGAATTCTACAGGCAAGAATATTGGAGTGGGTTGTCATTTCCTCCTCCAGGGGATCTTCTTGACCCAGGGATGGAACTCACGTCTCCTGCATTGGCAGGCAGATTCTTTACCACTGAGCCACCTGGGAAGTCCCAATTGAATGAATGAGTGAGTATTACTCTCACCACCTATCTTCATAAATAACATATTTTCAAAATCACCATATTCTTAGGTCACATTAGAGAATGCTGTTTTAATATCTTAGACAGGAGATATGGCAGGATACCCAGTGGAAAGTGAGGAGTTTTGGGCTTAGAAGACTTGAGTTCTATTCGTTATAGCCCTGTTGGTCAACACACCTAACTTCTCTATGACTCAGTTTCCTTATCTGGAAACAAGAGGACTGGAACTCTGGTTCTTGACCCTGGTTGTACGTTCGAATCACCTGGGAAGATTTACCAGTTAGTGAAGTCTTGTCCCCATCCCGAGCTCTGGGGAGCTGAGACACTGTAAAGTCTATAAAGCTATACAGGTGATTCTAAGATAGAGTCAGATTCAAGGACCACTGAGTTACTTGATAATCAAAAATACCATCTTACATCACAGAATATCCTGCTGCAGGCTCTGTCCTGGCTCCCCAACCCTCTGAGAAAAGAGGTGTCCAGACTGTATCAGATCCTCCTGCGGTGTGTGACCTGGAGAGCCTCGGGCAGAAGGTAAAAACACCCTAGCTATCTGAGCAGACAAACCAAAGGGGGAATGACATCAGACTCTTAGTTTCAAGGACATATCATGTAGGGTTTGGTATTATCTTCAGAAGTCACCACTTTTTTCTTTTAATTGGAGTATAGTTGATTTACACTGGTGTGTCCATTTCTACTGTACAGCAAAGTGAATCAGCCATACGCATACATATATCCCCTCTTTTTTGGATTTCCTTCCCACTTAGGTCACCACAGAGCAATGAATAGGGTTCTCTGTGTTACAGTAGGTTCTTATTAGTTATCTATCTTATATATAGTACTGCATGTACATCAATATATACACATACATAGTATATATACATAGTATGACTATATATACGTAGTATATATGTATGTCATATAGTATATACTATATGTCATATATAGTATGTCATATATAATATATAGTCATACATAGTATGACGATGTATACATAGTATATATACATAGTATGACTCCCAGTTCATGTCACCCCCCTTTCCCCTTTGGTGTCCATACATTTGTTTCTCTAGTCTGTGTCTCTGTTTCTGAGAAGCTGCCACTCCTTATTTGATTTGGCCATTAAGAGAGTCTCTTCCCCTCCGCTTGCTCTTGTTATGATGGAGGGGGTGTGCACTGCCGCCAAATGGACTTGTAATGTTATTAGTGCTTCTTTCCAATCTCTGCCTGTTGGCAGCTCACCTGGGAATTCCGAATTTCCCCCCCATCCACTGGCATGCAGATGGAGAAGCTATGTCCCCTCAAAGTGCACACTTGACCCAGGAGACAGGGTGGGAGCTGCCAGAGGGGAAGGTGGAAGGTTTGCACACAGTCTCCACACTGCAGCCAGGCTGCCCGGGCAGCTCTGTCATCTCAGCGAGGCTGAACCACCTTCCAGGCTACGTTCCCCCAGTGTTTCCAGGTAGGATGGGGACTCAAGGGGCGTTCCTGCGCTGAGAGTGGAAGGGAAGGGGCAGAACACACACGTCGGCCCTTATCTGGGGGTGCACATCATTGAGGAGGGGGGACAGCAGCCAGGCTTGCAACTCCCACATTCCCCTAGATTTTCCTTTGGCTCCTCTGACTCCTGGTCCAAGTGTGTGTTTCTGTCTCTGATGATGAGAGCGTCGGCCAGCAGGACCACTGCTTCATTAAGGGAGGCGATGAGAACTAATGTTTCCAGTCTTATGGGTTCCAGCGTGTGGGGGGCCCCAACGATTCCTCTCTCTCCCTCTATCTTACATCCATCTTCCCTGCTGAATGCCCATCCTGCAGACTCCAAGATCCAACACCAGGTGACTAGATGGGAAGGTGATAGCCTTACAGAGACTGCTTAACTAGCAACCACAATTTGGTCATGTCCAATCCCTGTAACAAATACATATATTCAGGGAATTCTCTGGTGGTCCAACGGTTAGGACTCTGAGTTTTCACTGCTGAGAGCACAGGTTCAGACCCTGGTCGGGGAACTAATATCCCATAAGCTGTGTGGTGCGGCCAAGGGAAAAAAAACCCACATATATTCATATTTATACTTTAATGATATTCATACACAGAGTCCTATGTCCTAGAGCTTCTGCTTCTCTGATTGAACCCTGAGTGACCTTCTCAAAATTTGTATCTGATCACATCATGCCTATTTAAAACCTCCGGTGTTTTTTCCCACTGCTGTCAAGACCAATGTCCCTAGGCATCCCTTCAGCCTCCCATCAGGCCAGGCTCCCCTGCCTTATTCTGCTCCCACCTCCATGATCTTTTAGTCCCACCTACTTGCTGTGGTATCTTGCACATGTGGTCCACTCTGCCTGGCTCTCTCTAGCCATCTCTACCTGGCTTTAATCTTTCATATCTCAGCTCAAATGTCAGCCTAGTGAAATTCTCCCATGGTGATCCTTTACATCACCGTGTCCCTCTCCTCTGAGCATTGCCACACACACAATAGTTGACTTGTCTGTGGGACTTCTTGCCCAATATCCCCTCCACTGGATTATAAGCCCTAGGAAGGCAGTATGGGCTATTTTCCTTTCCATTGTGTGTCCCTTACACCTAATACCTTGCTTGGCATGCAATTAACTTCTCTTCCTGGCACAAGAAATCTCAGTGAAATAAATGAATAAATAAAAGATGCTCAGCAGATGAAGAAGATGGCAGAGGAGCAGCAGGAAACAAGCAAGGGGATGAGATGTACAGGAGGCAAGGCTTGGAGGTCGGCCAGCCCTGGGGGTTCTTCAGGGTCAGCCACTGTGGGGAAGCCAATGCTGATGGCCCACAGGTAGTTGCTGTGTTTTTCTCCATCGAGAGATAAGGAATTATTAACTCATGTAAGATGGATGGTTGTTATGCACTAAAATAGATTTCCCTTTTTCATGGCCAATTTTTGCTAATGATTTTTCAGTCACGAACAGTGATATCCTTAACTATCGAAGCAATCACTAAACAGCACTGAACCTTTTTTTTTCTCTTGAAGTCTGAATTTCTTGAAAGTAGAATTTGGAAATGAAACATATCATCCTTTTCAGAATAAATTAGCGTCTGTGGAAGGAAAAAAAAAAACAATGAACACATTCATGAATTACAGTTAAGTGTTCACCTTTCTTTCCAGTGATAACTGAAAGAAGAAAAGCTCTCTGCCTTGATTTCAGCTGATTTTTCCCACATGCTTGTATCTGCCAAAGCATGTTTGAATTTCGGTCTCTGCCTCCTGCCAGGACAGCACCCTCCTCGGCTCTGGACACAACCCTGGCACATGAAGTCTGATTGGAACATTCTAGAACACCAGTGCTTATCTGTGGCCCCACAAGGAAGCCTCCAGCAACCTGGAGGATCAGGTGTACATCTCAGAACTGGACTGAGAGCCAGATGTCTGGGTTTAGTCCTTGATTCCACTCCTAACTCATCATGGGACCCAGCAGAGTCCACTTAGCCAACTACTCTGAGTCTCCATCGTCTTGCCTGTAAAATGAGTCAGCTGGGCAGAAGATCACACAGGACCCTTAAACTCCAGTATATTATGATTCCACACGTACCCTTTCTGGCAGCTATTATGGTAAATGACTTTTATTAGACAAATATAATAACTTTGGGGAAGATCGGTGGAAATTTATGAAATTAGTACTTATCTCTATCTTCCCCATGACAATGGGCTTATAATTAAAACTTTTCACCATTGTTTCAACATTCTCTCTCTTTTCCCCACTAAACCTTTTCTTCACATCCATACTTTGGACTTTTCCAGGCACTGCCATAGCTGATGTGAGAGGCTTCACTCTACACTAAGAATCACGGCCCTTTAAAATCTGGTTTATTTGGCAATAGAGGTTTAGCATTCATCTATTTTAAGGATCCATTTAATTTTTTAAAAAAACGTTTTGTAGTTTTCCTGCACTTTGCTGTTCCTACCATCTGCTATTGAGTCTTTAACTACACAAGTATGTTTATTCAGCATGTGCTCTCCCTGGACCCAAACTTTAAATTCTACTTTGACTTTTATTGTTAATTTGAGAATGTGCAATTGACTCAGAAGAATTTATGAAAATTAATTCAATAGACTCATTTAATTAATGTGACTCCAAGATTTTTATTCACATGAGATAGGCTTCAACTTCGATAATTTGCACAGAGCATTCAGACTTGAATACAAGCCATCCAAAGAGTTCTGTTGTGGGATTTTTTTTCCCCCAAGTCTCAAAAAACACTTTGTGTCTAAACGACAGAAAAAACCAAAGTAGTCATAATTATTGATGGATCTTGAGAAGCAAACAATTCTACCACCGAGGAGATTACAACTCATGACATTTAGTTTTCTAATATCCTCCGGACCATGCATCAGGCCCTGGGGATCCGGTGGTGGGATACAGGTGACAGTCTTACATTCGGATGTTGGAAGGACCTTTACAAAGTTTCCCTGGTGTTTTTTGGGGGAGTATTTCCGTACATCAATTTAAGTGATTTTCCCTCACCACACTTCTATCACCCAGTGCCTGCCCTTAACCCCAGGGAATAGTCAGGGAAATCTCACTTATTGCCTTGGGAGGGAGTGACTCAGCAGAACCAGCAGACCAAGAGTAGCATCTCTGAGTCTGAGTCTCAACAGCCCATTCATTCTTTGGGGGCCCCCCAGGAAAAGCAGTCTGTGTGTGGACTGGTGGCCCAGGAGAAAAGGAAAAGAGGCAGAGAGGCCGACCTCCCCTGAGCGGCAGGGGTACCCAGCTGCACAGTTGATAGAACAAAGATGTGGGCATCTGGGACATAAATAATTCACATTCCTCAACCTCCCAAGGGAAATATAGTGAATCTGTGAGGTTCCACACTTTGCACCCCCGCCCTCACAATCTGTATTCTCAGCACGATGCAGGAGCAGAACGAAGGTGTCTGGCAGATGGGCCCGAGACTCCCAGTAGAGATTTCATAGCTAACTGGTAAATCTGGTATTTTGGGTGCTTCCAAATAAAGGACCAATGAAGCGATGAAATAACAAGAAACAAATATCATTATTGTTGGTACAAACAACTGGAAACATTTTATGGAAAATGGCTCCTACTATGTAGCAGACACTATTTTAAATATTGCTACATATTAACTCATTTAATCATCCCCACAATCTTATGAAGTAGGTACCTTTACTATAAATAGCTCTAATTTATAAATGAGAAATGAAACACAGAGAGACTAAGTAAAGAGGTCAGGAGCACAGCCAGTAATAAGTAGAGCTAGGATGCAAATCTAAGGAGTCCAGCTCCAGAGGCAAAACTGAAGAGGCCTTAGAGTTAGGACAAAGAGGATGCATTAATAACACATGTGGCCTTGGAGGACAGGAAGGCAGGAGTCTAGCTAACGGATGCCATCCTGGAGAAATGACCACAGACTCTGGCCAAGGTCCGAAAGGGCTGGCCACCTTCCCTATTGGAGACCTCACCGCACCTCTGCCTCCACAAACTCAGATGCCACTCTGAGAAAAAGAGTCTCATGCAGAAATAAAGTTCAGTTACAGAAGAGAGAAAGCTGTATTTCTTGCAGAGCTGTGTGTAAGGATTGTATGAGCTATGGCATCAGTGTGGAAGGTAACAGTTTACGAGGTATAAATCATGGAGACCAATGAGGAGCACAGTGTACAAACTTTGTTTGAAAGAAGATACATATGTATGTTTCTCTGCTTTGTTTGAAAAAAAAATACACACGTAAAGTGTTTCTCCCACATATATTCTTTAAGTTATAAACAGATGCTCCTGATAAAAAAAATTCAAAGATGACCAAGTTGAGTAAATAAAGGACCTCGGTCACCATTCCTTGTCTGTTGTGGGCTGAACTGTGTCCCCTTCCCGCCAAATTTGCATGTTGACATCCTACCCCCAGAATGTCAGAATGTGACTGCATTTGGAGACAGGATCTTTATATAAAGATAGTTAAATTAAAATGAGGTCATTAGGGTGGGCTGTAATCCAATATGATAATGTCCTTATGAGAAGAGATTTAGATGCAGACACACACAGAAGGAGATGATGTGAAGACACAGGGAGAAGATGGCCATCCGCAAGGTCAGGAGAGAGGCCTCCTGAGCTGGGACGTCCACCTCCAAACTGCGAGGAAGTGCATTTCTACTGTTTAAGCACCCAGTGTGTGGTACTTGGTTATGGCAGCATGAGCAAACGAATATGCCATCGTTAACTGTTCTTACTCTCTGTGAGCTTCCAGGAATCAGAATTCTTTTTTCATTCCCACATTTGGGGGAGGGAGGGTAGAAAGAGATGTATATATTAAAATATTTATAATTTTAAATAACTATTAAAATGTATACATTTTTTAAAATTTATAAAATGTTTATGTATAAAAATTATATGTATAATTGTATCTTAAACTCACTATTTTAAACATATTGTTTGATGAACATCAGTAACTGTATACAATTGTATAATCACCATCGCAATCAAGCTAAAGAAGTTCTCAAAACTTAACAGAGTTCCCTGGTGCCCCTTCAACATGGATTCTCTTTCCAATTTCATTTGTAGCTCTAGGCAACCGATGATCTGCTTTCTTTCATGATAGTTTTGCCTTTTATTAATAGAATTTCAGATAATTGGAATATTAGCTTTATGTTTGAGATTATTAAGTAAAAAGGCAATGTTGCCCTTTATTCAATTATACTTTTTATTTACAGGGAGGTAAAACTAAAATGCAAAAGGAAACATGAGTTAGGGATGTGAAAAACCTCTGCTGGAATCCTGGTGCTGCCCTTGTGACCCACTGGGTACAGACTCCTCGTCTGTAAGATGTTGCTGCCACCACCTCCTTCTTGGGCAGGATTGTGAGACGCTGTCTCGATGTGTATCTACAACCTGCTCAGAAAGTGGTGGGTCTGTTCTCTTTACAGACATGATGTGCCCCGGATTAAACCTAGTTCCCTTCCTCTGAGTTTTTCAGTGGTCAGAAATAGGGCAAGTTCCCTGTATCTGCTGTTCACAAAGACATTGCCTCAAGAGGACCAGGACTTTCTGGAATTCAAAACCTGTGCCAAAAATGAAGACTCACCCTATATTTAGGCTATACAGTTTGGGAATATATATATATATATATATAATTATATATAAAATATATTATAATAATATATAATATAATACATATAATATATATTATATTTATATATATATATATATATTTCTTGTATTAGACCAATTTTGAGCCAACAATTACAATTAAGTTTCTTTCTTTTTTCATCCTATATGAATACTGGAGTGGGCTGCCATTTCCTTCTCCAGGGGATCTTCCTGACTCTGGGATCAAACCCATGTCTCTCTGTCTCCTGAACTGTAGGCAGATTCCGTACAGCTGAGCCACCAGTTAACTGGTTACATCCCAGTACAAAATAAAAAAATTTTTTTAAGTTGATGGCCATCAGATAGGCCTCCATAAAGATTTTCAGATAGGAGGAAGTGAGAGAGAAACACGAGGGCTCCATCAGTGCCAGGACTGGAAACAGGAGGCAGGCAACCCTTGCTGCCTAAGATGCCGGTCAGCTTCCTTACACTGCTGCCTGCACATGTGTGGCCCCGTGACTACTCTCATCAGAGGGGAAATGCTTATCTGACAGCACCAAGTTCTCCAGGTTTGCCAAGCCCCCTGGCACAAGCGAGTCCTCCTTCAGCACGTTCACGAGGAGGAGCTTCTCCACCGCAGAATGAAAGGTTAATATGTAACAGAGCCTTTCTCCACCATCACTCATGACTGAAAGAGGACAGGCTGAAAAGAGATTTGGGCCACGTTTACAAATTAAAGGGCAGCTCAGTGCTGTCTTCCCCACGTGTCCCACTGAAATCCTTTGTCCAGCATCATGCTGAAGGTCCAAACCAGGTCTAAACACAGGACATCTTATAGACGAGGGGCTTCTGCCCAGTGGGTCACAAGGACAGCACCAGGATTCCAGCAGAGATTTGTCAGATCCCTAACTCTTGCTTCCTTTTACATTTTATTTTCACCTCCCTGTAAATAAAAAGTATAATGGAGGAGGATGCCAATGGGTGACTGGGTGAAAATCTCAGCCCATCACCAACCCGTCTAGGGTCCCCTAACAGAGTGAGTTAGGAGTCAACCTTGACCCCCACCCTCACCTTCATCAAAAGGGCCCCGCAGAGATGTGTTCCTTTGTTGTTTGGAGTATTAAATAAGAAAACATCTATCAAGGGCTGGTTCACCAAGAACAAAGTCCAAACAATAAGACTCTCTACTGCGTGATTTAAGCGATACACGTCAATTGCCTGAAATTCCTTTCTCAAGAATTCTTTCATGAGAAACACTGAGGAGACTCGGCTACTGGCTGCTGAAATCTCGTAAATGTGCCCTGACTGCTAGAACTGTTTTATAACAACAGTCTTCAGATTTTCCTCCCCAAGTCATCCTTGAAAGAATTTTGCAAAGTGAGGCACCCCCTTACATATTATTAAGATAACATCTAAATATTTAGAAGGACATTGAAATGGCTGTGAGGATGTAATTACAGGTGTGAGGGATATGACATCCAAGCTTGATGTACATTTTTGACAAGAGCTTGGCGATCTCAATCATTCAGTTTATAGAAAAGGACAACCGTATAAGCGAAATGGCAAGCACGGTATGCTTTCAGGTGGGCCAAGTTCTGGAAAAAAATGTGCAAGTTGAATATTCCCCTAAAAACACCCAACCAAGTCCCCTCCAGCGAATGCACCCCTCTTCCTGGTGCCCTAAGCTCTAGATTTCCCACTAACCTCCTCGGAAGCTGAAAGGAAAAGAGGATTCCAGGCAACATCTATGTATCTAATACCCAAACAGATCATTTCTAACATTGCTTACTGACAATAACCAGTAAACGAACTTTAATAAAACAGAAACATCCACGAAAGGCACAATTTAGGCTAGATCGTACCACTCTGTCATATAAAGTCTAATTTCCTGATTTGTGTGTGTTTTTACTTTTAAAACCAAAAAAAAAAAAAAACAACAAAGAGAGAATACAGTTTATCATTAGAGCTCTTTCTAAAAGTCAGTGTCTATTTCATAGGTGAGCTGAAACTTATATTTACCACAGAAAAATATAACACTTGGCAGTTTTCACAGTTCTCACTGTTTTCAATTTCAGATACAAAATTATTAAACACAAGTATAAATTCCTAGTAGTCACATAGGATGACAGAA
Organism: Cervus elaphus; assembly: GCF_910594005.1. Lineage (NCBI taxonomy): Eukaryota > Metazoa > Chordata > Mammalia > Artiodactyla > Cervidae > Cervus > Cervus elaphus. The sequence goes on from NC_057826.1 coordinate 18,745,976, forward strand.
ATAACTTAAGTTCTGCTTCTTCATCTTTGCCATCTCTGTTCTATCAATGTTTATTTTCACCAGTCATTTAAATAGTGCCAAATGAGGTTTAAGACATGGACTGTACCTAATACCAAACTGTCATACATTTACTCTCACAATGAATGCTTGCTGCTAAGGATACTAGGAGGCCCTTATAATTCCTGGTTCTCTAAATTAACATCTGTATAGAATATGAGGTTATTAAGAAGAGGTATTAAAATGTGCTAACTTGAAGCTTACATATATATATATATATATATATATATATACACACACACATCATTTTATTCACTAGTAAGTGTTACAATTAAGAACTATTAGATCAAAAAAATACTTTTGTGGAGAGGCACATAACAACGCCAATGCTATTTAGAATTATGGGGCTTCCCTGGTGGCTCAGATGGTAAAGAGTCTGCCTGCAATGCGGGAGACTTAAGTTCGATCCCTGGGTTGGGAAGATCCCCTGGAGAAGGAAGTGGCCACCCACTCCAGTATTCTTGCCTGGAAAATCCCATGGACAGAGGAGTCTGGCAGCCTACAGTCGCTGGGGTTGCAGAGAGTCTGGATACAGACTGAGCGACTTTCACTATTTAGAATTGCAGGTGATAAAATATAAAGTAGAACAATTGTCATTCAGTTTTACTATTATTTTAAAATAATGACAGACAGTGTCCCTCTTCCTCACACCCACATCCTCAGTAGCTGCCTTTGGAGTGGAGGGCTCCTACAGCCAGACCCGCCCATGGCTCTCCACTGGGGGAGTTCAAGACCTTCCTCGGGGAGCATGAAAACAGAAGGAATAAGTGACAGCTCGGTTTTGAAAATGAACTCCGCTTACTTCCTTCACAGTCTTGGTTAGAGCTGGACATGGGACTCATCAAAGGAGGGTGTCAGTTGCAGGCAGGAATATCTCCTGTTGAAAGCTATTAGTAAGTGGAATAGGTGATAACTGGATAATGACTAGGGAGCAATCAGTTAGATGGATCATGTTCCAGGTTTGTTTACAGAAGCTTGACACTGTGGATGAAACACACAGCACCCAAAGTAGAACGGCCAGTTTGGAAATATATAAGCTTGAATGGTTTTCAATGGTCTCCTGCCTTCTAAAAGCCCAAAGTTAGATGGATGAGACAGGGTATAATCCCAAAGCACAGCAAAGTCCAATTCATCTTCTAAAAGTAAATGTGCTCATTTACCTCCATCTCATGACATACTTTTATGTTCCTTTAAAATATCCCTCTCTCTCTCTCTCCTCTCCTAGCCACATAAACCTACACATGCTCGTGTGCATATACACATACTTTTTATATTGCTGTAACTATAATATATGCATAGATAAGGTATTTTGCAAACACCTAAAAAAGTTCATTGTAAAACACATCATCAAAATATGCATAAAAGGAATGCCCATTGGTCAATAAATGAATAAAGAAAATGTTTTATATATATATATATAGTATCTATATTCATATGTATATTTGCATATATATACAATGCCATGATATTCAGCCATAAAAAGAGGTGAAAATCCTATCATTTAGGACAATATGGATGGACATTGAGGGCATTATATTAAGAGAAATAGAGAAAGACAAATATCATATGATCTCACATGGAATCTGAAAAAAAAAAACAAAAAAGAAACAGAGAAATGAACACTTAGATACAGAGAAGAGATTGGCGGTTGCAAGATGGATGGGTGAAATGGATGAAGAGGGTCAAAAGGTACAAAATTCCAATTATAAAATCAATAAATCCTGAAGATGTAATGTACCGCATGGCAACTATGTTTAATAATATTGGTATTGGATATTTGAAAACTTCTAAGAGAGTAGATCATAAAGGTTCTCATCACAAGAAAAAAAAGTTTGCAACTATATGTGGTGATCGATGTGGCCTGTTTAACACTAAATCTTTTAAATTTGTTGAGACTTATTATTTTATGGTCTATTATTAGCTTGCATGCAAGCTTAGTTGCTTAGTTGCTCTTTGCGACCCATTGGACTGTAGCCTGCCAGGCTCCTCTGTCTATGGGAATTTTCAGGCAAGAATACTGGAGTGGATTACCATTTCCTTCTCCAGATTTTCCCAGCCCAGGGATCGAATCCATGCTTCTTATGTCTCTTGCATAGGCAGGCAGATTCTTTACCGTTGAGCCATGGGGTTAGTTTATAATAAATTTTCTGTGTGAATTCTGAGTTATTGGCTATGTTTTAAATAGATATTCATTTGATCAAGCCTGCTCATTTTGCTGTTCAAATCTTCTATATGGTACTTTCTCATTTACTCTTTGCTTATCTATCAGTTATACTTAGAAACAGGTGTATTAGAATTTTTCATCATAATTAGGGATATGTTCATTTCTCTTTGCAGGTCTATCATTTTTGATGTTTTATACATTGAGACTGTGGAAAATTCTTAAAGAGATGGGTGTAACAGACCACCTTATCTGCTTCCTGAGTAACCTGTATGCAGGTCAAGAAGCAACAGTTAGAACCGGACATGGGACAATGGACTGGTTCAAAATTGGTAAAGGAACATGTCAAGGCTGTATATTGTCACCCTGCTTATTTAACTTCTATGCAGAGTACATCATGTGAAATGCTGGGCTGGATGAAGCACAAGTTGGAATCAAGATTTCCAGGAGAAATATCAATAATCTCAGATATGCAGATGACACCACTCTTATGGCAGAAAGTGAAGAAGAACTAAAGAGCCTCTTGATGAAAGTGAAAGAGGAGAGTGAAAAAGTTGGTTTGAAGCCCAACATTCACTAAAGGAAGATTATGGCATTCGGTCCCATCACTTCATGGCAAATAGATGGGGAAACAATGGAAACAGTGAGAGACTTTATTTTCTTGGGCTCCAAAATCACTGCAGATGGTGACTGCAGCCACAAAATTAAAAGATGCTTGCTCCTTGGAAGAAAAGTTATGACAAACCTAGACAGCATATTCAAAAGCAGAGACATTACTTTGCCAACACAGGTTCATCTAGTCAAAGTTACAGTTTTTCCAGTAGTCATGTATGGATGTGAGAGTTGGACCATAAAGAAAGCTGAATGCTGAAGAATTGATGCTTTTGAGCTGTGGTGTTGGAGAAGACTCTTGGGAGTCCCTTGGACTGCAAGGAGATCAGTCATTCCTAAAGGAAATCAATCCTGAATATTCACTGGAAGGACTGATGCTGCAGCTAAAACTCCAATACTTTGGCCACCTGATGCGAAGAGCTGACTCATTAGAAAAGACCCTGATGCGAGGAAAGATTGAAGGCAGGAAGAAAAGGGGACAGCAGAGGGCCAGATGGTTGGATGGCATCACTGACTCAATGGACATGAGTGTGAGCAAGCTCCAGGAGTTGGTGATGGACAGGGAAGCCTGGAGTTCTGCAGCCCATGGTGTCGCAAAGAGTTGTACACGACCAAGTGACTGAACAATAAATACATTGAAGGGATGTTATTAGATATACACAAATTTAGAATTTTTATATGTTTTTGGTAAACAAAACTTTTTATTTGTATTTACTCACCTTTGTCTTTTCTAGTTATGCTATTTTGTTTTAAATTCTACTTTTTTTCTGATATTACTATAGTCATGCCAGTTTTCTTTTAGTTAGTACTTGGTCCAGTTTTCTCATTTTCCTATATTTTAGGAAAATCTCTTATAAATAGCATATAGTTTGCTTTATAAAAAAAATACAGTCTCACAATCCTTCTCTTTTAAATGTAGAGCTTACTATTTATGTATATTGTAATTATTTATGTATTTAGACCAATTTCTCACTAGCACATATTATGTATTTTCTTGATTTGCCTTTTCTGTTTGTGTACATATATATATATAAACACACACACACACACACACACATACACACACACACACTTTCCTTTTTCATGCCTGTTGGATTGAGGCTTTTCTTCTCCCTCTGAGGAGATGTTTATATCCTATTTCTGCACTCCTGGAAGTTCCCTAGAAAATTTAAGACACAATGCAGTAGCAAGTAGAGTAATGGTTCCCTCCCCACCAAAGACGTCCACATTCTTTTCCTGGAATCTATGAATATATTACCTTATATGACAAAAGAGACTTGGCATATGTAATTGGGGATCTTGAGGTGGAAGAGATTATCCTGGATTATCTGGGGGGATGGAAGGGCCTAATGTATTACAAAGGCTCTTTAACATGGATGAGGGAGACAGAAAACTCAGTGGTTGAGTTGTACAACACAAGTAAGATTTGGCTAGGTGTTGCTGGATTTGAAAATGGAGAAGGGGTATTATAAACAGTGCTGCAATGAACATTGGGGTGCATGTGTCTCTTTCAGATCTGGTTTCCTCGGTGTGTATGCCCAGAAGTGGGATTGCTGGGTCATATGGCAGCTCTATTTCCAGATTTTTAAGAAATCTCCACACTGTTCTCCATAGCGGCTGTACTAGTTTGCATTCCCACCAACAGTGTAAGAGGGTTCCCTTTTCTCCACACCCTCTCCAGCATTTATTGCTTGTAGACTTTTGGATAGCAGCCATCCTGACTGGCGTGTAATGGTACCTCATTGTGGTTTTGATTTGCATTTCTCTGATAATGAGTGATGTTGAGCATCTTTTCATGTGTTTGTTAGCCATCTGTATGTCTTCTTTGGAGAAATTTTTGGCCCATTTTTTGATTGGGTCATTTATTTTTCTGGAATTGAGCTGTAGGAGTGGCTTGTATATTTTTGAGATTAATCCTTTGTCTGTTGCTTCGTTTGCTATTATTTTCTCCCATTCTGAAGCCTGTCTTTTCACCTTGCTTATAGTTTCCTTTGTTGTGCAAAAGCTTTTAAGTTTCATTAGGTCCCATTTGTTTATTTTTGCTTTTATTTCCAATATTCTGGGAGGTGGGTCATAGAGGATCCTGCTGTGATTTATGTCAGAGAGTGTTTTGCCTATCTTCTCCTCTAGGAGTTTTATAGTTTCTGGTCTTACATTTAGATCTTTAATCCATTTTGAGTTTGTTTTTGTGTATGGTGTTAGAAAGTGTTCTAGTTTCATTCTTTTACAAGTGGTTGACCAGTTTTCCCAGCACCACTTGTTAAAGAGGTTGTCTTTTTTCCATTGTATATTCTTGCCTCCTTTGTTGAAGATAAGGTGTCCATAGGTTCGTGGATTTATCTCTGGGCTTTCTATTCTGTTCTGTTGATCTATATTTCTGGAATTTAGAAAGATGGTAACGATAACCCTACATGCAAAACAGAAAAAGAGACACAGATGTACAGAACAGACTTTTGGACTCTGTGGGAGAAGGCGAGGGTGGGATGTTTCGAGAGAACAGCATCAAAACATGTATATTATCAAGGGTGAAACAGATCACCAGCCCAGGTTGGATGCATGAGACAAGTGCTCAGGGCTGGTGCACTGGGAAGACCCAGAGGGATGGGGTGGAGAGGGAGGTGGGAGGGGGGATCGGGATGGGGAACACATGTAAATCCATGGCTGATTCATGTCAATGTATGGCAAAAACCACTACAATACTGTAAAGTAATTAGCCTCCAACTAATAAAAATAAATGGAAAATAAAATAAAATAAATATATATATATATAAATTAAAAAAATGGAGAAGGGGGTCATAAGTCAAGGACTGTGAGCATCCTCTAGGAGCTGGAAAAGGCAAACAACACATTTTTTTCAGAGAGTATCTAGAAGGAACACAGCCCTACCAAATACCTTAATTTTAGCCTCATAAGACTCATTTTGAACTTCTGACCCCAGCACTGTAAGAGAATAAGTATGTGTTGATTCAAAGATTTTGCTATTAAATTTAATTTGTTACAGTAGCAATGGCAAACTAATACAGATATAAATCCTAAAATCCATAGCAGTACTATCCAATAACACTTTTCTGCAATTATGGGAATGCTGTATTTCTGTCCTGACCACAGGTGGCTATCGAGTACTTAGAATGAAGATAATTGGTTTTGCTTTATGTAGTTCATGTTTTTTAGATTAATCACTCTGTTCCTTACTTCCTATTTCCTTTTGCATCTTAGACTTTCTCTGGGATAATTTTCCTTCTTTCTGAAGTATATTCTATAGAAATTCATTTGGCAAATGTATGCTAATAATTGATTCCCTTCATTTTTATATGATAACTGTGCTCTTGTTGAAAGATAGCTTCATTACATGTAGATCTTTAAGTGGTTGTTATTTTCCCTAAACACTTGGAAGATTTTCTTCCATTGCCCTATAGCTTCCATTTTCATATGAGAGGCCACCTGTCAGTCATTTTTTTTGAATAAACAGTCTGTCTTTTCTCTCTAGTTATTTTGAAGATTTTCCTTTTGTGTTTCTCCAATGTGAAGTGAATGTAGCTAGATATAAATTTATTTTCTTTTATCCTGCTTGGAATTTGTTTGAGTTTTAGAAGCTGAGGACTGAAGTTCTCAATCAAGTCTACAAAATTGTCAACAAATATCTTTAAATCAAGAAGGAATAGGACAAATGGGGATGAATGACCCTTCCCATTTTT